>NC_140930.1:10297677-10897677 GCF_045865225.1 Trachurus japonicus
TTTTAGACAGGTCTTACATTTTCTTATGCCCACCATGGGCGAGCATTTCACTCGCATTTGCCCCTAAAAAAAACAAACATGTGTGAACCGGGAAAATCACAAAAAGAAAGAGCACAACCTGCGATTGGTCAAAAACTACAAATCCCACAATTCTCTGGCCTCAACAATAACAGTAGTTAGTGTAAGTAAGGGAGAGTGGAGCTGTCGGTGAAAAGAGGAAACAACGCCACGTCTGGTCCTGTTCTATGTTGTTCGTTCACACCGTCACCGTTTATTCGTTACGTCCGCGGTGTAAAAGGCCGTGACGCAAAGACGCGATTAGGCGCGAGACGCGATTAGGCGCGAGACGCGGTAGACGCGACTTTTTTTTTTTTGCGACGCAATACACCCGATTTTTTTTGGGCGACGGGACCATCGCGTCTTCGTCTATTTCATCGTGTTTGGTGGGAAGACCCACAAGGGGCTTCCCACCAAACACGAGGAACGCTTTTTTTTCGCTCGAGTTGTGACGCGCGACCAAACGCGAGATACGCGGTTTGACGCTCGTTTTGACTCGTGACCATTTTGTGTAAATTCGCGTCTTCACGAGCTCGCCCATTTTCACAACAACAACAACAACAACAACAACAACAACAACAACAACAACAACAACAACAACAACAACAACAACAACAACAACAACAACAAAATAAACAACAACAACATTTCTGCTCTCATCAACCATGGTTGAGGTCACAACGCTGCGCTGTAGCTGCTCTGGAAGTCCGAGACACTGAGGCCAAACGCCGCCGTCGTTTCTGGTCCATGACGGCGAGTTCCGGGCTGATGAGCTACAGAGACTTTAGAGTCAAAGAGGAGCAGTGCGTCGCTGTGTCGGACTGTTTGGATTTAATGAAGAAGCTGCACAGAGTCAGGAGGTGAGCAGAAGCTGCACAGCGTCCTGCTGTGCTACCGGAGCTTGATATATGGAAAAAAAAAAAAAAGAAAGAAACCGCCAGGCGCACGTCGCGGTGGAGAGAACAGCTGAGTTTTCCGCTCCTACAGCTGAACATCTGATCTGTGGTGAAGACGTACAGAGACCTGCCACAGTGTCACGGTGCATTAATATTTCTGTCCTCAGACTGTCCTGACTGTCCCTGAACACCACACAGAGACAACATGGAGCTGTGTGACAGGTTGAGTTTTATTTATCATGATAATTAATATTCATTTTAACGGCGTTATTCCCATCACTGGTAACTACTCTGTACAGTATATACGTAATAGAATAGAATAGAATAGAATATGAATTGATCTTGCAAGTTAGACTAAACAGAGACTCAAACGCACACTTTCTTCCCTCGTCTTTCCCATCAAATAGTGAGATTGCTGCCTGTACAATTCACCACTTCAGTAGGGAAATACCCCCCCCACACACACACACACACACACACACACACATACACACACCTCAACAAGATGCACACACACTCAGAAGCTAATAAAGCAGCTCTATTGAGCACCAAGGAGGGTCAGTGGTAATAATGGCTGGCTGCTCTTGACTCTTTCCCCCTTCTCTCTCCTTTTCTTTTCCCTCCTCTCTAAATTCAATTCTCCTTTCAATGTGAAGACATTTCTCCTCCGCTCGTCTTGATCTCTCTCTTTCTTTTCATCTGTTCTATCTCTCTCTCTCTTCCTCTTCCTATTCTCCCCTCACTCTCTCTCTTTTTCTCCTCCTCTCCTATTTCATCTCAATTCCCTCCTCAGCCTGTAGAGCTTTATTTCAGCTCAGGCCAGTTTGTATTTGGGTCCAGTGGCTCTTGTCACAGCGCTGCGCTCCTCACAACACTCTCAGTTTAATATATTTCGCAGCCACTGTGACTGGACTTCCTGTTATTATTATTAATCAAATGAAAGAGTGTGAGGAATCAAGGACAAATTTCTTGGAGTTGTGTGTCCTTAACCTCTCCCCGGGGCTCAACCAATTTTTAATTTGTTGTGTCCATGAGTGAGACAAATCAAAAGCAGGGAGGTATTCTTTCACTTATTTTTCACCAAATACAAAGAACCGCATAAAAGAATTAAATCCATTTTTGATCTTCTTTTTATTGGTATGAAGCTACCAAATTATGTTCAATAATAGAAAAACAACATCAGTTTCTACAGATAAAAATGATCAACAGACAAGAATAATTGCCCGAAGACATGCTTATTATTCTCATATTGACTTTGTAGTAGAAAGTACTAGCAATAATTTAGAGATTCATACAGTATATATTTTCAGTTAGATTAATATTTCTATTTGAGTAAAACCTGGTGTAAATTAACAGTTTTGGGAATGACAGCCTGAAGAACACACGATCTAATTTATAAAACAAACTGTTAAAGCTTAAATGAACTTAAACTTAAAGTTCATACAGTATCTGTAGCTGTTTGTTGCTTTATCTTTTATATATGAATTATACAACAGGAACCTTCAGCCAAGTGCTCTCACCGGTTACAGTCATGCTGTAACAATGCTGGTAATTCCTCTGGGCTCAGCTCAGCTTTATTGCTTGTTTACTTGATGGTTGGATATTAGTTGGCAGCTCTTGTTGGGGGGTGAGACCTACACTTTAATTAGTGATCTTATGTTTCGAGATCAGTGTGTTGTTGCCTCACAAGAAGCTGGAAGCTGAGGGTAAACAGCATCTGTGATGATTGTTTACTGGCTGAAGTCTGAAAGTTGTTTTCTCTAGTTGTTCGATACAAAAGACAGAAGACAATTGAGCCACTACATATTCTCTTACAGACCATGAATGACACAAAATCTGCTTCTTTCCAGTATTATTTTCAGCATGAAAGCAAAGCAAAACTGCACTTAAGAGATATCACTGCACTATCCCTATACATATGGTACAGTGATCAATTGTTTTCCTTTTTAAATCTCTCTTTGTAGTTTCTTTTACAGCATTATGATAGCTACAGTTGGTAAGTTGGTAAAAGTGACTTGGTTGGAAATTTCAAGACGATACATCGTCAGGTCTCTTTATGAAAACTTTGCTCCTCCTGCTCCCTCTACCTGACTGGTGGAGAATCTTTGATCGCGGTGGATTGTGGCAAATACGATCACAGGAGTTGGATTTTGTCCTAAATTACCCATTTAATGTCCGACTATCGGAATATAGTGACAGTTCCAGCAAATATGACTGAATAATTGTTACCAACTGAAGCTTTCACTTCTGTTTTTAGAAGAGGTAGGTAATTCTGGTGAAAATCCTGGTTGATGCTTTCACTTGTAGTCGCCAAAATCTGAAATTTGAAATGTCCAGGGTGAAAAAAAAAAAAATCTGACATGAAGTATTTGTCATCAATATTTATTTCTTCCGTCTCTCTGCCGCCCCCTAGATGTTCCAACGGATACTTCGGCAGCCCCGCCGTACCGGGAGGTTCCTGCCAGCCCTGTGATTGCCATGGCAACCTGGACCTGTCCACACCCGGCAGCTGCGATCCAATCACGGGCCAGTGCCTCCGCTGTCGGCAAGGTTACGGCGGGTCGGAGTGCGACAGCTGTGCAGACGGTTACTACGGCGACGCTATCACAGCCAAAAACTGCCAACGTAAGGAAACCAACAAACAAAAACAAACATCACACAAGTAAACAAAGATAAATATGATGTAGATCTCTCACAGCTGAAACCTACATGTATAAACCATAAACAATATATCCAATACATACTGGAACGTCCTTATTTTAAGGTTATAAACTCCTCACAGATAATAAAGCTTCATATTCATTCTTTTTTTTTGCTTCTTGTGCTGTTGTAGACAACACTTTGAGAAGCATTTGGCATTATTATGGTAACTAGTCACAGTGGATGCTACAAAAGTCACATAGGCCTACAGTACTGTATAACAGTGGCCCTGAAAGCTCAACAATGCACAACAACATGAGGAAACACATGCAAAGACACAAACACGCTACAAATTCAGAAAACAACTTTGTCAATTTGACAATGCCTGCAATGCAAAACAACTAAGCTAACCGAGCATAATTTGAAATAATATCCTGCTATATTGACATTGTAATACACACACAAAAATGACTTCTATCATAACTAATGTGTAGCCTCTTCATAACTTATAAAATTAAGAAGCAGGGTTAGGTGGACAAAATCCTGCTCCACAGTCCACATCACTATTTTGTGAATGTTAATAGGGCATACATTGTAAACTGATGAAGTTACTTTCTGAATTTGTAGTTTGTTTGTGTGTTCTCTTTAAGTTGCAGTGCATTGAACCCTCAGGGTCTCTGTTACAAAGGCTTGTTTTGAAGTCTGGTATAGAAGGAGGATACCTTATAGAACATTTCTTTCATTTCTTGCATGCCATTACCTTTCGTCAGAGCCTATTAAAGGCTAAACAGTCTATATTGCATATGTGTACATCCAGCCATGACTGTATTTTATATGTAAAATGCTGTGTTTTATGGTGTTAAATACGTGGGTGTGGACAGGGGGCTATAATCAGATCCAAACTCTCTTCACACCGCGGCTTTAAGAGACAACATGATCTACTTCTCAAGGAATTATTATGAAGAACGCCTGTGGTGCAGCTTGCAAGTCTCAGAAGGGGCATTAACACTGAAGGGTACTACTCCGTCTATGAAACTCAATTTCAGCTAAATGATACCTTTAATCCTTCGCGCTGAAAACATTGAGTAGATAGTGCACCATCTGGAGAGTGTGACTGTGCATCGGCAAGCAGCTGTGCTGGTAGGAGGTGTGATGTCGGAGCGGCCCACCGGCTGCCAGCTGTGTTTGAGAGAAAGAGAGGGAGAAAATAGAAAAATAAAAGAAAACAAAAAGCTTTACCTGTACAGAGAGATGGCGCTTGAACGCTAACATACAGGTTGGAAAGAGACCTGCGCTTTTAGCAGAAAAGACAGATTAACAGATGGACGCCTCCGGATGAGCGATAGACAGGCCGGCCAATAACAAGACAGATAAAACCGTCAGACATGCACAAAGGCAGGAAGACCGGCTGACAGACGGTATTAATGTGTATTTGATAGTTCATTGTTCTGTAGTTGTTTCCCCTCTCCACCCAGCTAAATGGTTATTGATTAATCAGCCTGATCTATTGCTCTCCTACAGTGCTGATCGGCTCGTGTCTGGGAGATGGAGGGTTGTTATCGATCCTGCGCGAATGACAAAAGACCACCAGGAATTATTAAAACACAACAACTCTCTCTTTCTCCGTCTCCCTCTCCCTCGCTCTCTCTCCCCGCCACCGTCGGTCTGTGTCTCTCTCCCCGTCCACCTCGCTCTCCCTATCGCTCCCAGTCTTAATGAATTTTATTGAGTGGAGCAGGAGAGTTCAGGCTGAGTCCATTTGTGCACTATTAGACTGTAAAAATCATTTACTTTTTCTTTTGATGTCAGAGTTTCCATCTGCGGCCATTTTTGCTGCAGCCAAACCTGTTCAGTTTCATTCAGCCACTGAATGTAAAATGGTTTCATCTGCAAAGCAAAGTTGACCACAAAGTGATTTGTCTGAGGAGCAAATTCAAGAAAATTAACTCCGTCCGTCCATTTCTCACACGGGTTTGGGGGGGCAGTTTGCGAGTTGTTAAGAAGATGTGTGAATTGCCCGTTTGTCCAATCGCTGGAAGAAAGTGGATGTGTAGTAATTCAATAATGTAATTATGCTTCCTCCGTGTCTGACAGTTAATGAATGGTTTGCAGATGCTTCATATAGTCGATCAATAAGCTCTTTGGGGATTTTTTGGCAAATCTCGCACTTCTAATTTCAGTCCTCCTAATGGTCCGTCCAGTACCGAGGCTCTCACTTTTTATGTAACTGATAGGCCACAAAGTGTAGTAAAGTAAAATTAAAAGACTGAAGAAAGGGAGAGAGTCTGAACCAACATGCACTCCGTCTCCACCGGAGCGAAAGCCCGAGTCAGTGCAGCATTTCACAAGTCGGAGACAATTACAACCTGGCGTTTTATCACGGTGCAGGCTACAAGTGTCATTTACAGTAAAAACTGCTCATCTCTCTCTGATCATACCTCAGCTGAATTTTGCCCTCAGCATTTTAAAGAAACACTCACTGAAGTTCTCAATATTTGAATGTGTGTATGTAGCAAAAGAAATATATGAGTTGCAGACCCTGATGTGTGTAAGTGCAAATTATGACCACAGTAACCTACCTTTATTTGACTTTTATGCGTGACACCACCTCTGCTTTCAGAAGGTCTGAGGCTTGAAGGTCGCAGGTTTAATTCCCAGCTCTTGAACCCTGACAATAAAGAGGAAATGAGGAACTCGCACTTAACTCTGAGATATCTGCGGTCACGCAGCTTAACCCTGAACTTGATCTGGTCTGGAGTGAGAAAAGTGAGAGATAAACTCAGTGAAAAATGTCAAACACATGATCACACAGATGGCAACAAAAAACATGTTTCAGCCAAACTCAGAAACAAGAAACTGAAGGTAAAAAGTCTTCACTTTATTAGGAACACCTACTTGAGGCAGCTTCCATTTGCTGCTGTTAACCAACCACCTCTTTGCAACCTGGATTCCAGCAGATATTGGAGAGCCTCCTTTGAGATTTTGCTCCGTGTCTCCACGACTGCATCGTATCATCTCTGCAGATTTGTCAGCTGCACATTAATGCTGCCAATCTCCCGCTCTGCCACAACCCAGAGACATCCTTCTGGATTCAGATTTGATCTCTGGGGGAGGCCTCTGAAGTGCTTTTTGCTTTGTGTCATGTAAATCGTGACCAAACCGGCCACAGCCCATCGACAGGGGCCTGCTACAATCAAAGTCACTGAGATTGTATATTTTTCCACCACTTTGTACCTTTGCATGATTTTATATTTCTGCTGCCACGTGTTGGGCTGATTGGATAATTGCATTGATAAGCATGTGCAGAGGTGTTCCTACTAAAGTCAGTGTGTACTGTATCTATTGCCGCTGCACAGGGTGTTGTGATTCCTTTCTGTGCTGCCTATTCAAAAGAATATCTACATCTATAGGGCATCTGCAGCAGTGGCAGAAATAACGATAAAATAGATTCTTAAGCAAATGTGTCAACAGCCACTTTTCTATACGTTTGCATGTTTACCTTGACTGTGGATTCAATATGCGTTTGGTATTGTGCTGTACTGTGGGCGCACTTACAGTAACAGATTGTATAACATCTAGAGGTTGTGTAAAGTCTAGTGCTAACAATGTAGAATAAACTAATGATAACCTCTCCTGTTAATAACTTAAGTTAATGACAGACTGTTAATTGCAGAGCAGCGGAAAATAATGTACATTTCAATTTGCAAAGAGTCGTCATCTTCAGCTTCAAGGCCGGCTGTGAAAATAATGGTATTAAAAAAAAGAAAAGAAAAGAAAAAGCAACATTTTTTTATTCTGCAACAACGCCGGCATTGTAGCGACTGACAGAACGGAGTCCAGATGGTCCCCGAGGGGTGAGACTGCGGAGAGAGGGAGGGGGTGAGAGACTGTGTGAAACAGAGACAGACGTATATTGTGCATGTTTTCTTGTATGTTTAATCAGGGGCGGTTATGTGTGTTTGTGTGTGTGTACATCTGCATGCATGCATGCAAGTGAATGTGTGTGTGTGTGTGGGTGGGTGTCTGTATGTGCGTGTGCGTGGGAGAGGATGCATGCCCTCTCGCGTTTGCGTGTGGAGCAGAAATCGGTGCAGCTACGTCGAGCACTGCCGAGTGTGTTGCTGCATATTTCTGTGTGTATGCGTTCGTGTGTGTGGACATCTGTTGTACCCCTCGCTCGCTCTCTCTCTCTTTTTTCCCATCCTACACTCAGGTCTGTCCTTCTGTCTCTTTTGCATCTAAGTAGAGAGCATGGCAGCAAGTAAAAAATGGCTATGATGATGCATTTGTGTGTATGGGATGTGGTACAGTATGTGCTACTAATTTCCTAAGAAAGGTGTACGTGTTTTGTGTGTGTGTATTTGCTCCTGACAGCCCGTTCACCAGATGGGAGCTGCAATGTTCAAGCTTTTAATTGTATATCTAAAGGGGTTGATTGACGTGTGTGGGTGTGTCTTTTCTCTCCCAGTAGGATTTAAACACATAAAGTTAAGAAATGTGTTGAAATCCTACAAAGTATCACAAGTGAGAAAGATAAAGAGAGATAGATAGAACAAGAAAAGAGCTGAAAGGTCATATGTGGGAATGTGTTTTTATAATTCTGGAGCGAGCCCATTCAGAGCAGCATTGAAAAAAAAAAAAAAACTGCACACATGACAAAAGACCATGAACTGAATGTTATGCAATCGTTTTCAGTGTCAGAGAGGCAGTGAGAGAAGAGAAGAGAGAGAAGTGGATCTTATGGTTTATAAAGTTATAGTGAATGTACTGTCATTAAGAAAGGGAATAACCTCTCCAAATAACTCAAGGCAAACAGCTTTATTTTGATTTCAACAAGGACG
This sequence comes from Trachurus japonicus, assembly GCF_045865225.1. Lineage (NCBI taxonomy): Eukaryota > Metazoa > Chordata > Actinopteri > Carangiformes > Carangidae > Trachurus > Trachurus japonicus. The sequence goes on from NC_140930.1 coordinate 10,306,112, forward strand.
GGTTCAGTAACTGCTAATCTTGTTTTTTAGGGGGAACTATAATCTTTTTCTTTTTTTTAAAGTCTTGAGCTTCTCTGTGCAGGAGAAGAACTGCTTCTTACATTGTGTCATGTATTTACATGTGTATTGACACATGAATGAAATGGTGTTTCAGTTGAACTGGACACAACTTTTTTTAATCTGAAGCTTTGTTTGATTTAACTTTTTTTCCTCATAGGAGTGAATTTGTGCAGGTACTTTCTCCACCCGAGTTTCATCAAGAACATTTGGGAATTTATATTCTCATATGAATGATAATGTCATTTCTATATACAAAAATTTAATCTGGCAAAAAGTCCCCCCCTCGATTTAAGAATCTTCTTTGGCAATAGAAGATTTTCTCTAAAGTGCGGTGAGCAGGATATTAAAGTGCAATATTTACAGCTAATCCGGAAGAACACCTTAAGCAGGATCGAAGCTCTTATCCAGCCAACTGTAGCCTGGAGTAAACACACTCACCTACTTGTGTTATTGTTAAACCAATATTTGCTATTGTAGCTTGTCCTCGTATAGAAATGTAGACATTAGTAAATGATAATTAATGTAAAATCTTCTGCTCTCCTCTCCTCTCCTCCTCCTGCAGCCTGCCAGTGTCACACTAATGGCTCGGTAATTGAGGTCTGCAATAAAGAGACTGGACAGTGCCAGTGCAAAGAAAATGTGGTTGGACGACAGTGCGACGAATGCGTGGTAAGGAACCAATGGCTGCCAACATGTGATGACATCATCCCTCTGTTGACTTTTTATTTACTTATTTTCCACATATACTGAATCGTTTTATTGCAATTTTACAATATCTGGTGGATCATGCTTTTATTTGTATTATTCATTGTTCCTCATTATTTTACATTAAATTGAACCGTCGATGTGATGGATGTGTGGCAGGTCAGAGGCTGACTTGAGCTCCAGCTAATTATAATTCCACCACTAGCATTTGCTCTTGTACTGCAAGTGAGGTGATATGAAAAATTAAAGGCCCACTTAGTCGATCAATATGCTGCAGAAATCAATCAGCTGTAGATGTATGTTTTGATGAACCATTGCTCAGTTTTATGTGAGGCCATAACAGTTAAATCCCACAGGACAATCAGGTTTCATGATTATCAATACGTCACATAAACAAGGTGTAATTGTTTGCTATTTAACTGCTATTCTTCTTTCATTCATCTTTTCTGTGTTAGTCTATCACATTGTTAACATTTCCATAATCTTGATAATATAACCATAAATAGGCCTATACAATGATAATACTGTATACTTTGTTGGATCATTAATTTTATTCCTCCACTTGTTTCCACTTGTACTTTCAGTTTGTTGTTTATATTTGTCCCCCTCACTCACTCACTCACTCTCATTGGTCCCTTGCTCCACCCACCTGCGCTCTGATTGGTCCAGCCTAACTGCTGGTGGGATGCTGAGCGGCAGGAGTGCGCGCCCTGTCGCTGCAGCGCTCACGGCTCCATATCTCAGCGCTGTGATGTGGAGGGGCGCTGCATCTGTCGCCCCGGCTTCGTGGGGCGGCGCTGTGACCTGCGCCGCCAAGGTTACGAGAGGCGGGAGACACGGCGGCCGGTGGAGCGCGTTCCTATGGAAACTGTGCAGCAGCAGCGATGGGTTGGGCCGTCCCGCACGGGGGGTTGTCCAAGGGGGGCGTACAGGCCTAAGAGAGGGGTAACGCACCGTGCATGTGGGATTGCACTGGTGTGTTTTCAGTAGAATGGGTGTGTTTTTCTGTCCTAAAATGGGTTTAAAACACATTTGACCTGTTTGCTCTTTGGTTGTCATGGTTTTTGAGCCCGGATATTTAAAACAGTGCATGGAAAAGCAGCTGCTGTGCAGTGGAGTTTCACTAACATGGCTGTTTGTGTTGTTTTTGTGTGAAATTATGAGGGGAAAATGTCAACATAACAATCTTTAACACATTTTAATAGATTCACACCATGGAGACATCATCAAAAAATGTCACTTTTTAAGTAACGCAGTAATGTTTTGTGTCATAGAAGCCTTTGATTTTCAGGAAAAAACTTAAAAAACAACAGTGGCTGAGCTGACATGACACAGTTTGAGAGACACTGTGTGAACTGTGTGAATGTCTGGGTCCCGTGTGATGAACCTACAGGCATGGCTTTGTTTTAGTCTCATCAGCAGCAACAAGGATTTTCAGATGGTTCGCTTTCAAAAACCCTTATTCAGTCTTTAGTTGCTTCTAAGACAAAATACAATTCTAAAAGATTCAGTAAAAAGCATCTTTCATGTTTTTTTTCTTTTCCCAGAAACAGAGTTCAAAAGCTATAAAAAATGATGAAAGGACTGAAAATCTTCATTTCTGGCCTTCTTATTTAGTCTGAAATGAGTCTTATGTTGGAACCTCCTTGTTTTCTAGTTGTTTGAGTGTCTGTAGCTTAACTTTATTTTCTACTATTACTGTAGATCATTTCCTAACTGCCGTCCCTTCCCCTGTGTGTCTCCAGCCTCAGACCCACGGCATCGCCACAGGTGGACATTGCATCCCGTGTCACTGTAACTCCTTCGGTTCAAAGTCTTTTGACTGTGATGAGACCGGACAGTGTCGTTGTCAGCCCGGCGTCACCGGACCCAAGTGCGACCGCTGCTCACGAGGATTCTTCAACTTCCAGGAGGGCGGCTGCACACGTAAGCACAAACAGTGTGTGTGTGTGTGTGTGTGTGTGTGTTGGTGGGGGTGATAGGTGTAGACGTTCTTTAATAACCATGATGTCGACTCAAAGAGCAAATGTAGCTCAGTCCGTGGGGAAGTACGTAGCAGCGCCGTGTACACAACAATGCCTGGAATCATAAAACGCTGTCGTTAGGAAACTGCTTTTCAATTTAAAGTTTACACAAATTGTCTGCAGAGTGATTCTGTTTGAAAAGCTATTATGTCACGTCAAAAATGCATTGTGCATCCTTTCACATCATTTTATAATTATTGCAAAACAAAAGCTTTTTTTCCCCCATAGGCAGTGAAAAGTTAAATGAGAAAAAAAAAATGCAATCATTGCAAAAACTGTTGTGATTGGCTTCAGTTACCTGAATGCAGCTTTGTGGACATTACAGCACAGTGCATTGTGGCTACACCTACATGTATATCTTCTGATATTTTAAAAATCAGACCTGCAGGAGTTATACATATCTCATAAGTTTATTGCCATTGACGATTGTCTAATTTTTTTTACACTACGCTGTGAATTATAAATAGTTAAGCAGTTCTCCCCAGGGTCATGAAACATGCATCTACGCAAAAGCTACAGCCACATCAAATAAAACAGACATCTTCACATATACAGTAGATGCATGAAAGAAGGAACCTACTGTATGAACGAAGCAAGGAAGGACGTAGGCAAATGAAGAAGTTTGAAGTATTTGGACCCAGGATCTGCAAAACAGTGGGAAAACCACAGTGTTGAACAGAATGGAGCTGCTGATTGATATGGATGTGTTTGAAAGTTGACACACAGAATAATACTGACATCATCAATAAATTATTTAGCAAAAAGAGATGTTTTATGCATCTTGCCTGGTGAATGGGCACAAAAGCAGATAATTATTATGTCCAGAATGGAAGAAGTTATTCAAATAATTCAAATAATTTTTTTTAGCTCATTTGGTTTCTAGATTGCAGCTTATTTACAATAGCTACATTAATACTTTTTCTTCTTACCATACTATCCTGTGCTATATGTAGATTTATGAGAGTTCCAGCTAATTCATTTTCCACACCTCCGCTGAAAGCCTGTCACCTTCCTGCAGCAGGGATTCAGAGTTAAATTGGTTGCAATTTAACACCAAGCACGTCTGTATTTACACCTCAAATTAAAGGTCAAGGTTTGCCCAAATTGTACAGACGCATGTCACTGATTGGATATCGTCCATGCACCAAGTGGAGATGGAATTATTATTATTCTTGCTAATATTAGAAAAAAAGTTATAGTTTCTGTGAAATAAAGAAAGAGACTGGTCTCTGACATAAATCAGGATATTCTGCACATAGAAAACAAATCATCAGGGGCCTCATGAAGAATTCAGAAACCTTCACTTTTTGCTCTCTCTGTGTTGGAGATTGAGTTTTAAAGAGATAAAACTGATAATGAATTAATACAAATGTGCCCATTAAGCTACACTCCCTAATCCATAATGACAAAGTGAAGAATCTCACTTTAAGAGAGATATTCATACATCTAATTTAGCACTTTGTAAAAACCTCTTTGACAGCAATTACAGCTTCAAGTCTTTTTAAATCTCACAAGCTTTTCAGTTTAGTTTATCCCACTCTCCCCGGCAGATCCTGTCAAACTCCATCAGACTGGGTGGGGTGGGGGTCGTCTAGATCTGGCACCTTCTGGTCTCTCCACAGTTTTATAGGGTCTAAGTTAAGGACAGTTATAGAAACAGTGATGTCTTATCTGTAGGGTCATTACCATGATGAACCTTCAGCTCAGTCTCAAGTTGTGTCACAAGGCTAAATCGACGAGGCACACACATCACAGTGTCCTCAAACAGGTCTACAGAGGGTTCCTTGAATCCTTCAGGATCCTCAGGTAGTTAGTCTGGATTACTGAGTGTATGGGCTGAGTTATGGGCAAAAATAGGCAATTTTACCTATTTACACCTAAATCTATAGTACAGGAAAACCAGTTGATATCCAATCACTATATGTGTAGCCTGTTTCCTCTGTTGCTAAACACTGCTACCTCTCTACTAACAACACAATGAAAAATAATGCGTCCCAGTACTGTTGGTTTGAGATTTACACTGTAAAGGCGTCAGCTGGTGCAGTGCCCACAAGCAATCAATTAAATTTATATAATATAATTTCTAAACCATGAATACTGCAGCCCAGGGGGGAAAAAAGAATAGAACCAATATATGTAAATAGAGACGTCTCCTGCTTGCGTAAGTATGTAAATCAATAAATATATAAGGATTCAATTTGTTATCAGAGTAAAATTGGAATGTAAAACCACAGCGTTGTGGGTGGGGTCCCTGTATTAACAATATGAATCCCTATAAAATACCAAAATATTAAACCACTTGTACCCTTCTTTTGTTTTGGATTGGAACCCAAACAACTTGGGAACCAGTGCAACACTTCCTGTAAACCCAAACTCAGGATTAAGCACTGATGTATCCTAAGTACGACCATGAATATCTTTTCCCCACAAAGGTCTTCATGCAGTATATTATTATTGATGCCAACCACTATTGACGGCCAAGAAGAGCTAATAAGTTAGCCGGAAAGTCTGGTCATACAGCGAAAAGACAAGGGAGCACTGGGAATTATTAGCTTTAAAATCAATACCACGGTGCAGCAGTCAGGTTGCAGGAATAACAATACACCGACTTGTGTTTAATGTTCCAGGAAATTTCACTGCAGGAAAGTCAAAAAATATACAAACATGATCCAGACTGTGGGCATGTGGCTTCTAAAAATAAATATTCCACATTTACACAGCCGGAAAATTATTTTCAGCAGTTAATTGGGTGCGAGTCCATTATATACTGTATCCCATAGGAAACTTGACATCATTAAATCAATTGACATATCAACAAAATGATGGAGGTCTCCTCTAAATATGGTTTCACAGTTCATGAGCATTAACATTTCAATTCAAACAGCAGTGGGCGGGGGGGCGAGGACTCTGTTTTCTATAGGAAATGTTGGTGATTGAGTGAGTTAATTGGTATTGAATAAATTGAAACGAGCAACACTGCAGGATTACCAGGGTGACAGGGATTAGACCATCTCCTCCTACTGTAGGAACGACTCAATCTTTATGCAGTAACTCAAAAGTAGCATTAATTCAAATCACTTTCAGACTGAAACTACACTGTTTTTTTTTTAATGCGTTATGTTGCATAGTCCTTATATTTCTATATGCACCTAATAAACACTGTTGCTCATACTGTACAGTTGAAATTATTTTGTTTTCAGACACATTCCTCTTTTTATTCCTATTATAAAACTTAATTTTTTACAGTGAAATATTTGGAAGAGATTGATCAATAAAGTTTTGAGAAGTTATACCACTTTATCTATCAAGAATAAATCACATTGTCATAATCATTTCATGAGAATATGTTTAAAAAAATATTTTATTCCAACTCTACTGTATGGGCAACGGTGTAAATAAATACTAAACATTTTCTCTACCACTTCTACTTCTCTGGATGGTGTCAAATCATATAAACTTGAAGACAGTTTTTCACAGCAGTTGAACTGGATACACACTCTCACTAAAATGTTTCGCCCAGGTTTAAATTCCTTTTATAAAAATGTGTCAAAATGTGCTGCATTCACTGTTCTCGCTACCAGACACAGTGTTTTTGTTTGTTTGGATTCTGTTAGTCAGCAGAACAATGTTTTGAAAGGGAAACAGTGTCATTGTTGAGAACTACAAGAACTAAGAGTAAAAAATAAAAAAAAGACACACAACAATTATTTGTCTTTTATACATTCCTGTATCACACTCCTCTCCTCTAATTGCAGCCTGTCAGTGCAGTCACGTGGGAGACAACTGTGATGCCAACACAGGACAGTGTATCTGTCCTCCCAACACCATCGGTGAGAGGTGTGACCGCTGCGCTCCCAACCACTGGGGCCACGACATTGTCACCGGGTGTAAGGTGGGTCAGGTCTGCTCCGAGTGTGGGAAACCACCTGTGATGTCACATTGTCATCATTTATCATCATTCATAAGGCATTTTAGTCTACTTGCCAGCCCATAGAGCCCCATTGTGAACCCGGAAATGTTGAGTACCCCAAAGTTTTATGTTAGAAATATATAGTATGGGTCCCCAGTATTCAGAAACTGCCGGATGCTAATTTATATATATTGGGCAATTAGCACAATTGACATAATTAGCATAAATTAGCATAATTTCCTATATGGGCAATATTTCAACAAAATTGACTTGGCTGATCTGGGCAATATTGGAGTGGTTTTAGGGGTTATTGATGGTGCTGAATCCATTTCTGACATTTTCAAAATTCAAAATGGCTGTCTAAACCGGTAGTGACCAGATTTAAACCGCCAGTGGGCCGATTTTGATGGATTTCAATCTGGTCCCTTCCGGTTTAGACAGCCATTTTGAATTTTGAAAATGTCAGAAATGGATTCAGCATCATCAATAACCCCTAAAACCACTCCAATATTGCCCAGATCAGCCAAGTCAATTTTGCTGAAATATTGCCCATATAGGCAATGATGCTAATTTATGCTAATTATGTCAATTGTGCTAATTGCCCAATATATATAAATTAGCATCCGGCAGTTTCTGAATACTGGAGACCCATACTATATATTTCTAACATAAAACTTTGGGGTACTCAACATTTCCGGGTACTCATTGTTGGCAAGTAGACTATTTGTCCTACTGTACATTGATATTAATAAGTATGTATTTTATAAACACACTTATAAATGATGTATTCTGCATTTAGAAATCAAGCATTATATCAATTACACATTAGTTACTTAGGAGATGTCAGTGGTTCATAATAAGATTATTGATAAAGTGTAAGTAAATCATGAACAAGCTATTTAAATGAACATATATGCTGTGTTTATACATACAATGATTTACACATGTACACATGGTTCAATATATGTTTAATTATAAATAATGAGTGGTAAATATTATCAAAGGAAATAACATACTGTATGCTCTTCCAGTTGTAGTTATAATTTACTATGTATCTATATATTTATATCTGCCCTTTTCTGTATCCGTTGGTTACCATTTATTTCACTCCAGTCTTTGCTGTGCGCCCTTTTCTCCTTTGTATTCTCTCCATTTCACTTGCAATCTCTTTCTTTCTCATTTTCTTTCCTCCTCTCCTTTCTTTACGCTCCTACCCTTTCCCCACATACTGTACTCCTTACTATCACAATGCTTGTTCATGTTGTTCAAAGGGTTTGAAAAGCAATTTTTTTCAGTGCTAGAAGTATCTCACCAAAGGGGCCGCGAGGCAGCGATAACAGTAAACTATTAGAAGCAGCAATAGACTATTAGAAGCAGCACCAACATGAAAGTACTGAAAGTACCGAGTTTACCAACAGATTGATCAGGAGGAGTACAGCAGGACGAACAGAGAGGAGTTGCGACTCATCTGAGTGGTGCAACACAAACATGAAAAGGAAGCAAAGACAGAGCGAAACAAAGTAGAAAGTTAAAAGTTAAAACACAAAGTACAAACAAAAATGAAACTGAACAAAACACGTACAAAATACATGTCAAATTATTGTTAAACTATTTTACACACACATAACCACCAGAACATAATGCTGCTGCACCAAACCATGTAAACCACACCTGCCCCCATAATAAAGATAAGACAAAGTACAAAGAACCATCATATGAATGAAGTAAATAACAGTATTGTATTGGTCGTCGCTGGTTGAAGGTGACAGCAGAGTTTTTCCCACCAGCATCCTGCTTCTGATTGGCTCTGACCCTGCAACGAGTAGTAGCCAATCATACTGTAGGCTTTTTTTTAACGGTTTGGGATACTTGAGTGATAGACATTCAAACGAAAATGCTCCGTGCGGCTGATGGAGGAGAGCTTTTGGACGTTTAAGCCCCTCTTGTGGTCAATGTGCTGAAGTTTTGTTTTGTTTCTTCTTTTTTTTTGAGAGAGATTTTGCTTGTTTTGGGCTTGTTTACTTGTTACTCTCCTGAGATCTGGCAGCTGAACACAGTGTTGGGGAGAAAAAAAGGGTTATATATGTATAACTATACAGTACCTTACACATACTCACATGAATAAAGTGTTAAAGATTTTATTTTACCTTTTAATATATGGTTGCCCCAAGGCTTTATACGCTCTATTGATATCAATACCACCACACACACATACTAAAACCCTGTTGTTTCAGTCAGGAGTTCAGTCTCACCTGTAGCCTGAGCAGCGTTCAGTGTTTACATAAAGCTGCTGCTGCCCTGTAGAGGGAATTTAACTCTGAAGATTTGTTCTGTCTCACCAGACAGAAAGTTGCAGCTTCTGTTTGTGATTGTGTCTCTGCAGCCGCTGCCTCACAGCAAATATGCCAAACATCTATTTTTATAGTGTGTGTTTTTTTTTTTTTACCTTTGAGAGATTTCTGGTTTCTATTACCATCCACCATTGTTTGTTCGCCTGTAGGAACAACACCGTGTGACAACAGGAATATGGTTTAGTCTTTAGAGTGATTTCAAACATGTGACCTCTGAACTTTGAAGTTGGCTGTTTTCTGCTCTGACGGACCAAAACCAGATGCAAGAAAATGTTTCTGTGTGATCATTTTATTAATGTATGTTTGTCAATGTGTGTGTGTGTGTGTGCAGGAGTGCGGCTGCAGCGCAATCGGCTCGGTGTCCCTGCAGTGTAACGTGAACACGGGCTGCTGCCTGTGCCGGGACTCCTTCAGAGGGGAGAAATGCAATGAATGTCAAATTGGATACAGAGACTTTCCCCAGGTAAATGATCCATATTAATACTTCCAATATTACCATTAGTATTAAACCCCTCTTTAGTCCACACTCACCAGCTTGTCCACTCAGGCCTGACCACTATCCAGTCTGCCCACCTCTATTACGGGTGTGAACTTTTTTAAAAAGGCAGCTCAAGACCTTTTTGTTGATAAAAGTGTTTGAGTAGCACGACTTCTTTATATCTGCTGTTTTTCTAGGTTACTTTTTTCAATATCTGCCACTTTTGCTGCTGTGAAAAGTGCCCTATAAGGACATTTTCTTCCTCTTCTTTGTCCAGTGTTAGTTTGTTTCTGCTGAAATCAACAGGGACTTGGAGTCATTGTTAGTCTAGAACAAAGGGGATTTCCATGGGCATGATGAAGCTCTTATTGTGGATTTTACGATGCTCAATAAAAGGATTTGCCTCCTGGTTAATAGAGGTTTAATGGTGTCAACACACCATGTCCTTATTAGTTCTTAAGTCGTCTTTTCAGTGCAGCTTCAGCTTGTATTTCTTTAACAGTGGAACTTCACATGAAGGTGAAGAACTTAGAATATACTGTCTGGTAGAGACTGCTGATTGATTTATTGATTTATCTTGTTGATTTAACAGATTTCTTTTTACAGTTTGTATTAAAATGGGATTTAATGTTTGCTTCACTGTGCAGCTGCATTCAAAGTGGAGCCACCAGTGAATAGTTTTGCATGATCCTGCTGGGAACTCAGTGTTCAGATAAAAAAAAAGTTCTACTTTTAGGAGCTGACTAATCTCTGTTGAGTGTTGAAATAACTGGACATCCCTGTGTTTGGTGTTCGCCTGAACCTCGGTGATGCTTCAGCTGACACGGTAGTGAGAAGATAATGGCAACATTTTCATTTTGGAGTGAAGTTTTAATGGTTTGGTGAAGCATAAAGCCGAGGACACACTCTGCTAGCTCCTCTCTGAGCCTGCTACGTTGTTGATAACAGAAGCTTGGCGTCGTCCTCGCATCCGCTTTTCCCACAGTGCACCCAGTGCGAGTGCAACGTCTCAGGATCGGACAGCCAGACCTGTGACCTGGAGAGAGGAGTGTGTGCCTGCGCTGATCGAACGGGAAAGTGCAGCTGCAAGGTAAAAACACACACACTCACAATCATAATGGTGACCTTCCCTCATGATGTTAAAGAAGATTATTTGCCTTCATTTTTTTCATTTTCTAAGCAAAATTATAAATGATGATTACACATGTGATCCTGTATTTGTTTAACACCAACCAGGGCAGTGTTTTTTTTCCAGCAACCAAATTGTGTTTTGTTTCACCATCTAATCTAAATATGCGAATATACGCAGCTGCAGAATCATAGCTGATTATAAGTTACAGTACAACAGTTGTCCTCACAGCACAGTGACCGCCGACATCCGCTCACTAACAGCACAGTGTGTTTCAGCAAGTCGACGACAGCATCTGTGAGAAACCTAAAAAACACAGTGGTGTTTATGTTGCTGAGTCCTACAAGGAGGTGATACTGTAGATAAGATCTTAAATGTTAATGCTGTTTTAAAGACTATTGGGTAACACATTATAAGAACTGCATGCATGCATACATACATACATGCATGCATACATACATACATGCATACATACATACATACATACATACATACATATGTTTTCAGTCAGTTCTTTGTCATCTAGAAAAAAGTGAGTTAAAAGTGTGTCTGTGTAGGTGTCATCTCCTTTCTACCTTGTTTTTGACAGTCTGTCATCGCGCATGCAGACACACACTATAAATCCCGATTACATTTGTAAACAAAACAGAGCGAAAAGAACCATTATCACATTTTTATAGGTATACTATATTGTATATGTTGAATACATTTTCTGTCCTCTCTCCTTCTGTCACCGCTGCAGTTTGAGAGTCATTGTCAACACATCAGTTCTCCACAGCCATCCTTAAATACAAGAAAGGGTTAGAGAAAGAAAGAAAAACCTTTCATTAAGTTTTGCAAAGTCATACTATAGTGGTTTCATATCGCACAGCCCCTTTGAAATCTTAAGTGGCACAAATGACACAAGGAGGTGAAATAACTTGACTTTGACATGATTTGCGGTGCAAACACACCCAGTGTGAATCCCTTCATCCTACTTGAGGGATCTGCAGCTCTTCAGGATACAGTCTGATTAAGTATTAGACTGTTTATTCTTCAGAACAGGTGAAAATTGTATCTCTGACACTAGACTGTGCAATTTGTTTTGACAGATATCCTTGCTTACTTATAGCTGAATGTGTAAATTGTGTTGAAATTAGACCATTGATATGTGGAATTAAACTAAGCTGCAGAACTGAAGTGAAGATTCCTGATATCTGATGTCAAGGACGGATGTCTTGATTGACAGTTAACTACTTTTTAAAAAAGAGGACAGGGTATACACACCAGCATTCAGTCAGCGTGTTTATTTTCTGTGTGTGTGTGTGAGAGAGAGAGAATGCGCCTGTGTGTGTGTGATTTGTATTGGTGAAAGTGGTAAAATGTTACATATGAGAGAACCTGAGGTGGTTTGATATTCTGATCTCCTGCTGTCACTGCCTTATCTCTCTCTCTGCTTCTCCTTGACACACACACACACACACACACACACACACACACACACACACACACACACACACACACACACACACACTCATATACTCATATATTCAATATATGGCACACCCAGACTGAAGACACCTTTCATCTCTGCTGTCACTTGGTGATCACATTATTCCTTATAGACAGTGACACACACATATATCCACACGCACACACACACACACACACACACACACACACACACACACACATCTGATCCATGGCCTGTAATGAGGCCTCAGATCATTGAGTGTCATCTTCACTGTGAGCGGGTAGGAGGTTGACTGCCTGTCACTCAAACAGTCATTTGTCACCTGGTACCTGTCTCTTACCTGCTATTCTGGCTGTGTGTGACATGTTATGCCAGCCTCCTGTCTCCCTGTCTGTCTGTACCGTTCCTTCTGTGGATGTATAAGGTGCAGCTGAGCTTTCATTGATCAGAAATCAACATGCAGCGCCAGTGTTTTAGCATAAAAGGACTGTTTAATGCCACAGCTTCTCCTGAAACACACTTAAAAATTCACCAATTCCTGCTTTTCCCCCTTTTATCTGTTTGAATAACATTAAATACATTTGAGTTGGAGCTGCTGTTAGACAACAGAAGGGGTTAAAACATCACTCTAATGGGATTAATATTTTCAGATGTTATAGAATAAAATCTCAAAATCATCCTTGCAGCCTTTGTAAAAAAATAATGACCTCAGGTATTAAGGCTGACTACTATAGTCTCCAGTTTACTTCACCATATCTGCCCATGCTGTTGTTCTTGGCCCTCCCTCACTAACCTGCAGGACTTTTTGACAGAACTCAGCATTAATTGGATGATGTTTTGTTGACAGCACTGTAAGCCTTTTCTTAGCAGAAGGCGAGGGCTTAATACGCAGCCCTGTCCACAATCCCATTTTAGACCAGTCAGCTCTCGGCTTATTTACTCCAAAAGGTAAACATTTGGTGCAGCTGCAGTGGTGCTCTTATTTATTTCAAGCTCAGGGCAGCAAAGCCATCAAATGCATTTTGTGTTTTTTTTTTTTTTTAGCGTAGTATTGGTTCGATGAAATAATGACAAATCAAAGAGTCTGACGCACTTAAAATGTTACACCCCAGATGAGTGTAAACAGCGGAGCCAGACTCGAGGTTAGAGAGACACTTTTTCACCTGAAGGACTTTTGAGGTCTGACATCTTTACAATTTATGGGTCCTGATGCAAACTATAAAATCCCAAAAGCACTCAGCTGCTCAGTCCACTCCCAGGACAGGAAACTCCTTCACTGTAACAGCATCATCTCATCACTTTGCTATTAGTTGTATATTGGTTGATTAAATGACTGAAGAATTAGATGCTATTTAAATCTGGATTAAGTTTTCAAATCAGTTTTAATTTGTAGCCTCAAGAACAAGCTGAGTGGATTTTGCTCTTTTGAGTGTTGTCACATGACTTTAAGTGAATTTGGTTGGAAAATAATGTTAAAGGGATAGTTCAACATCTTGGCAAATTGGCCAATCCAACAACCCCAAAACGCTGTCGTGGACAAGTTGTGACCTGTATATTCACCACGCTATGAGATAATAACAGAACGTTTTCGAGGCAAATGCAGAGGCTGCTTGCTGAAAAACTGTCCCTGAAGGTAACGCGCATCAGCGGTTTTGCAGGAATTTACCTCTAAAACAACTCTGTCTCGTAACGTTCTGTTATTATCTCATAGCGTGGTGAATGTGCAGGTCACAACTTGTCCACCAGAGCGTTGTGGAGTTGTTGGATTGTGTATTTGATGACTTTGATGAGGGAAACCAAGAAATCCCATTAGCCTCCGTAGCGTAGCTCTGAGCAGCTCACGACTCTGCTCTGCCGTTCTAAAAATAGCTTGCACCGACAATGGTCCAATTTGCCAAAATGTTGAACTATCCCTTTAAGATGTCAGTAAAGAATCACAAAAGCTCATCTATGTTTGTTTTTCTCTGCAGGCCAACGTGGAGGGACACAACTGTGAACGCTGTAAACCCGACACGTTTGGGTTGTCGGTGCGAAACCCTCTGGGCTGCAGCCACTGTTACTGTTACGGGCTCACGGAGTCCTGCACAGAGGCACAAGGACTGATCAGGATGTGGGTGAGTAGACATATTTTAGTTGTTTTCCTTCTTACTTTCCTACTTAGCCTTACTTTCTTTAGTCTTTTTTCTCTAGTCTTTGTGAAAATGTTTCACAAAGACTAAAACAGCTGGATCTGTCTGATTATTTATGATGTGAAATCAATTCAGAGACAGTTTTGTTGTTTTTATATACAAAAACAAAATCAGGAACTGAAAGTGCCAGAGAACAACTATAGTGAAACTTTATTTATTCTTCACAAATAAATATGTTCCTTTTAGATATTTTTTTTATTTTTCTTCATCTAAAAATCCCCTTTGATGTCACTAATAACTCAAAACAGTACTTTCTGACCTGGATCCTCGCTCACATAAATCTCTGCTGCTGATGTGAGATCAGAAACATTTTCTTCAGTGTTGGGCTGTGAGCTGTACTCGCTGTACAGACGGTCGGTGCCAGACTCTTTCCTGAAACAGCACATTTGACGGCTGGCTGCCTGCAACTGACTCTGCATTACACACCAACGTTGTAACCTTCATGTCTTTCATTAATCACTATTTATGGATGATCAGGGGCTAATTTATATGTTTAAAGTTAGTCGAACTAATTATAGGCTGCTTTCCTTTTTGTTCCCCAAGTAAGAAAACGGATGAGTGTTTTAGATTTCGGCAGCTGTCGACAGGGACCGGGCTGTGAAAATGAAAATATAAGGAAGGTGGGGTGATATTTACAAAGATTAGAGAAGTGGGAATAACAGAGCAGGATCAAAACATCTAATTAAAGGGCAGATGGTTTTATTGCCTTAATCTCAGCCTCAGGTCATGAAAGGTGTAAGGATTTTTAAAAATGACAGTTACATATATTCACAGCTTGTAACATGTTGTACAGCATTTTATATAGTAAGCTATCATGTTGTCATGAAATAGCTCTTTTTTTATTTTTTATTTTTTTTTACAAATATAAATATTTTCTAAAAATAGAAAATCTGTTCTATTTGAATTCCTCCTGCAGATTTATTTACAAGTTTTGTTGATTTCAGATGTTGATTGGCAGCCTACGGCTCCTCATCATCACAGAAAGGGTTACCATCAGGAATAAATGGGCGTTTCCGTGGTAACTGAAGAGTTTTTTGGTTGCAGCGTAGTGAGGGGTTTCATTTGAAAGACAAACATGCACTTCATTTATTGTTGACAGACAGAGAGAGAAAGAGAGAGAGAGAGAGAAAGAGGAGCTGGACAGAGAGAAAGAGAAAAAATGGAGAGTTTATTGGAAAGTGGGAGATTTTCTCTGAACCACTGAGTCGTGAGATTACACCGAGTGGAGTGGGACACACACACACACACACACACACACACACACACGCAGACACACACACAGTCACACTCACACTCACACTCAACACACACAGAGTCACCATATCTAGACACTATACACATACAGGACACAAACACAGTACACATGCACAAACATATAAACTCACACTACAAGGGATTACACGGAGGTTAGGGGAGTGGGACACACACACACACACACACACACACACACACACATTCTTCCATACACATCCTATTATGTGGTATCTCTGATGGGAGAACTGAATATTTACTGGTTGTTAAACGCTGTTGTGTCGATCTGCCCTAATATACTTAAGTAACATGTAGAAAGAGCTGAGATACGATCAAAGATCTGATAAGAGAAAAGAAAAGATGGAGAATACTTTAAAGAGGAATCTCTCCTGAAAGAAGAGAGAGCTTCCTGCAGATAAATAGCAGTGTTGTCTACTGTTAGTAGATTATTAATTTTTAACCAGTCACTTGTTGCTGAGCTGTGAAACAATAAGCAAGACATCCCAAATAAATAAAATAATTAATTACCTTTATCTATAAATGTCTAAACTCTTAATATCCTGGATACATTAATCCATGGGAGGTGTTAAATTTTGCACATGGCTCTTTCCATAACAACCCTGACATAACATAGCAGCCATGAAGCCAGCAATGTTACATATTCCACTTCTAAAAGGAGCCGTATGACCTTTTAAAGTGTTAGAAAAAGTGTATAAAATTCAAAATTATAAAGTGCTGCTACATGCAACTGAATAATGAAGATCTTCTTCTTCTCTTCTACAGTTTGTGAGAGAAGTGTGCAAAGTTAGTGATACAGTTTTTTCAAAGCTATCAAATAAAAACAAAGGAATAACAGCCTCTGCAAAGTTTTAATTTTGCAGGGCTCTTGTAAAGACTTTTTCTCAGCATCACCTGGTAAGACAAAACCACGAATCCTGGACTTGATATTTGAGTTACAGGACCTCAGAGAGATTCAAGAGTCCATAAGGAATATTTAAAATGTATTATATATTTAAAAGTCTGTGGTGAGACAATGATTTACAAACTAGTGAGTGAAGAAAGTACTATTTTCCTCCCATAACTCACTTCCATGAGAAAGTAATTGTGTTGTCTCTGTCCCTGTTACTGATTTGATTTCGTAATATTTATCAAAGAAATTGCAAATGAGAAACCACATCCTGTATATAAATGTTTGGAATTGAATTCATTTTAACTAATACTTACCCCAGAAATTGGCAATTTTCTATCCCACATGTGACTTCCTCTTTTATTATGCAGCCAGTATTGCCCGGTGTGCCCGAGCTGTATAGTAACCTGATAGATTACAGATTCAGTCCACTCAGCCAAAGACCACTGTTTCATAATGCCCGGGATATTATTCACACAATATCCGCATATCAACACCGCTGGACCATGTGTAGCTGGACAAACACTGGCGATACAGAGAAAAGAGAGATAAAGAGAGAGAGAGAGAGAGATCCAGGCTTGAGCAGATTAATCTATTTTTAAAATCGGTCCACTCAACCACAACCCACAGTCAATAATAAACCCTGATATTATTCAGGTAATATTGAAATATCAGCACATAAAGTGGGAGACGGAGAGAATGAGAAAGAAAGGGCAAGAATTTCTCCAGACTTCCTGTAATAACTCAGATATGATTAGATGGCAAGAAACAGTGTGATACCATTAGTTTCAAGTTATATTCAGAATAGAAAGACATTTACGTTAATGGACTCTGACCACCAATATAAATGCCAGGACTAACTCAGAAAAAAAGAATGTTTTTCAGTTCATTGACATTAACATAATTATAAAATCCCACATCAAGGTCTTGTGCTATTCCAGGAAGCCATTGAAAGTCACTTTTTGTGTGCAAATTATCTAAAAAGAGGGAAAAAATATTTTTTTGTCATGCCTTTAATCTTGCAGGTGTTCCACATTTATAGGGGTGTATACAGTGCAACACACAGTTGTGTATTAAACTGTTGAGATGCGGCTTGACTGAAGCTGAGGGGAGCCGAGGTGTTTGGTTTACACAACATGCACATCTGTGACTCCTGCAACAGGATTGCAACTAAATCCCATTAGATTCAGCTGAGGAGTAAAGATCGCTCTCCAATAATCAGCAGATAAATATTCTCAGACTGTTCAAATTAGTTTGACTGTTTCACAGAAAGAGGCTGGAAAAAAAGAGCTGCATAGATGTGTCCTCATTAAACTGGATACTCCATAATCCTCTGTGCCCACAGATGAAACAAGACACCGAGGAAAGAGAAGAAAGATACTGAAATTTTCTGTAACAAGTCGGGAATCTCAGGCAAAAAGCAAAAAAAAAGAAAGAAAATTTAAATCTGAGTCTGCCAGACTCAAAAGACCAGTGAGGGTGGAGCTCTGTTTGAGTCAGGAGGTGAGGGAGAAGAAATGAGGTTGTGTAACAGAACAAAAAACCCCCAGAAAGACAGAGACACCACGCAAGACATGACTCATGTACACCTGATTTACAGGGTTGTGTAATCTATGCAGAACATCTTATGTGATTTCATCATGTATTACTGTACCCACCCATATTTGCACATATGCTGTATCTTGTTGAGTTTGTGTCAAGTTCTACTGGAAGAAATAGAAAACTGTCACTAAAATCTATATCTGTGTCTATGACTCAACCTCAAGTGTCAGTCATAACGGATCTGTGATTGGCAGCTATTGAACACCATTTAAACTAATCATAGCACTTGTTCCAAGAACAGTTTCAACCTTTATACTCAGTATATTTAGTATTATGCAGTTACCTAGTTCAGTGGTTTTCAAAGTGGGGTCCGGGGACCCCCAGGGGTCCTTGAGTGGGTTCAAGGGGGTCCCCAACTTTTTCTTGAAATTTTACCAGTTTTTTCTAGAATTAAAAAAAAACTTTTGGGGAGAAATTTCTTTTGAGAAATTTTTTACCAGTTTTTTCTAGAAATGTTTTAACTTTTTTTAAAAAAAAGAACTTTTACCTTTATTTTCTAGAATTTTCTTTTGAACTTTTTTTTTTTTGAGAAATGTTACCACTTTTTCCCAGAAATTTCTCCCTTTTTTTCTCAAAAATTCACACCATTTACCCTAATTTGAATATACATTGACTAAGAAAGTAACGTTATTCAGTCTCAGAACAATTACCTGTGTATTTCTGGTATTTGTGTTTCAAAATCTTGTCCAATGGGGGTCTGTGGTCTAATTTTTGTCACGTTGGGGGTCCTTGATGTAAAAAAGTTTGAGAACCACTGACCTTGTTCACGGGTGTCTAATATTCTCTTCAATAAAAAAGAAAAACACTGTAGTTTATCTAATATGTAATAAATTACACTGTTAACTAACATTAGCCATGTTGTAGCACATACAGTACACATACACATAAAAGCGACAGTATCTTGCAGCACAATGTGTGTGCAAAAATGAAATCACCAACTCATTAATCTCTTTATTAAAATTATTTTACTCACTGTTTCAATGCCCCGGGAATAGTGGTGGTTGTTATTTTTATGGATCCTTTCATCAGTATTAGTTTGGATACTGTAGCATTGTATAGAGCCTGGCTCTATAAGGAATGTATAGTAAAACATGTTAGACACCCAAATGTCCAAAAATAAAATCCATCCATGACCTGGGAAGCAGCTCTCTGAGGGGGCGGGGTTATGCAAATGAGATGGATAGCTATTATGAATATCCAGTGTGTTGAGGCACCTGATTAAAGAACGGCTTGTAAACCGGGCGGACCATGTTGCTGTCTCAGTTTTGAGGAATTGCAGTACAAAGCGATCTGCTCTGAGACCTTTAATGTTGGCGTCTTTGTTGTGCGCTCTGCTGTAGTTGGCCCTGAAGCCGGAGCAGACGGTGCTCCCCCTGGTGGATAAAGCCAACACCGTGGAGACGAGGAGAGGCGTGAGCTTCCAGCACCCTGAGATTCTCGCCCACGCAGACCTGGTCACCTCGACTCTGTCTGAGCCCTACTACTGGAAACTGCCGGAGCAGTTCAAAGGCTCCATGGTGAGAAAACCTCACAGTGTTTGTGGTTAATAACAGGGCAGTGCATTTGTTTTTTTTGTGTCCTACAGTGTTTTCTTTTTTTGTTTTAACTCCCTGACTTTAGATCACAGCGTACGGTGGCCAGCTGAAATACGCAGTGTACTTCGAGGCCAGAGATGAGACCGGTCCTTCCTCCTACGAGCCTCAGGTCATCATAAAGGGCGGGCCCAACCACAGCATCCTGATGACACGCCACACAACGGGACTCCAGATTGGTCAGCTCACCCGCCATGAGATCGACATGACAGAGGTACAGTAGTTAAACATTGAAAAATAATAAAAGATATTTGAGTTAAATATTTATTTAATGCAACTCAAAGTATTAAAGCTCTGTCTATCAGCACAAACATCTATTAACATTGGTAATATACTTTAATGGGAGAATTGATTTCTCAGTGTATTCAGTGCTTTGTATCTGTGTGTGTGTTTATGTGTGTTTAGCATGAGTGGAAGCACGCAGATGGCAGGTCCATGACTCGAGAGGACTTCATGGACATTTTGTTCTATGTGGACTACATCCTAATTAAGGCATCACACGGCAACTTGATGAGACACAGCCGGTAACGCGCACACACATTTGCACACATACACTCTCACAGGCAGTTCCCTGTGGCTCCACAGAGTGTTGTCCATTAATAAATGTGAAATTTGATAGCTGGCTAAATGATAACCTATGGGAGAAATTTCCCTCTCGTTTTTTATCTGAAGGTGTAATAATGAAAACTGTCTCCACTAAAGGTCTTTTCCACAGCAGAAACATTATGACCTGCTGCTAATAATCACCACAGTTCTCTCAAGGTTTCCCATATTATATGAATATTATTATAATCCTCTTGTATGTCTACTTAGACATGATGAAAGGCAAGTACAGTACCTCAGCCTCAGAATTTCCTTATGTCCCCACAAATAAGTGCTATTGAAAATACACAGAAACAGCTGGACAGTTGTGTCACATCCCTGTGTCGTCCCTTCTTAGTATTTCAGAGATCAGCCTGACAGTGGCTGAAGAGGGACGGCCGACCAAAGAGAGCGAGAAAGCCCATCAGATAGAAAAATGTGACTGTCCGCTTGGATACTCTGGACTCTCCTGTGAGGTGGGTGCACAACTAAACACACACACACACACACACACACACACACACACACACACACACACACACACACACACACACACACACACACACACACACACACATACTATATGGAGTGGTTGCCTTTCAGTAAGTGTTTCTGAGAGTGCTTTTGTGGTGAAGTGGTGAACATATGTACCATATGGGACTTGAGCAGGACATCACCGGTTTGACGACCAACCAGATGGATCATATAGTCTCCCTGTTTCCTGTCCCACTCCACTGCACCTGTCAATGAAGTAATAGTTATTAAAAATAAATCTAAAAATTAAATCTGTACTTAATCCAGTGTTGGTGATCAGTACTTCTAGCATTTATGAATGATGAGTAAATTAAGGGTTTTATTTTGCAGGGCATTTTTAGTACAACTTGTTTACAAATGCAAATTGTAACCTGTGGCTTTGTTAAGAACATATATCATCAATAATTGATCAGAAGCCAATAATGATATTGATAGGCATAAAATCAAGTAACAATATATTTGCAAATATTTGTTACCTGAAAACTGTTGCACCCAAAACATGTACTGTACAAAGCAATATGAGACATCTAAGACACTTTGACTCAGCAATATCTTATTCCTGTTAACCAACATTTGGAAATTATTCCCCCCAAAACATGTCAAATTAGATCGCCAACAATTATAAACCAATAGTGTTAATCTGAACTCTTTCCAGGTTACAGGAGACTGTGTTTCTTCCTTTCGACTTTGTTATATAATGTGGAAAACTTCTTTTTTTTGTTGGTAGAAGTTAGGGGATCTGAAAGCATCAGTCACAATGGAGCCAGTGAATATCAATGTAAAATACATCACTAAGTTCCTGTAACTCGGTATTTTTAATGACGTGTGTGTGATGAAAGTTCTTCAAAAGGGCCGGACGACATTAGATCAAATAAAACATCAAAGACAAAGGAAATACAAAGGAGTGCATGGTGAGGATATTACTAAAGTTAAAAGACAGAGTTTGTATTGATACAGTTCTGTCGCTGACGTTGGAGCGTACATTAATACAAACATTAATTACAGAGGGAGCTGAACTCTGCTCCTCCTTCAGTGCTCAGAGAAATGAGTGTTTTTTTTTCTTTTTTAATATTTATTTATTTTATTTGTCCGCTTGCCTTTCTACTGAGAGTGAATGTAAACATGGAGGTCATATCCTCGGCTTTCAATAGTATCTCACAAGTTTCCAATTTACATTTATTTCAGTATTAAGCCTCTGCGACGCCTTTGAGACTCTTTGCTTTGCCCGGCCAGGATTAAGCCTCACTGAGCGCTTCCTCCACTCACTTTTGATTTTTGTCAAAGCAATTGACTTTCAGCTGCTTCCAGCTCCTTCTCTTAAGCCACAGCAAGCATATAGCAGCGACTCAATCTTTAGTTTAATGAGGATTTTGTAGAGACAGCTTATGACATATGGAGGCAACAGTTCTGGGCAATTCCACTGGACGCCGGCGCCTGAGGGTCATTTAGGTATTATTGTATTAATCTCAAAGGAGCACGCGTGTTACCCCCAAAACTTTTAACTATGTTTTATTTTTTCAAACCTCTGTTTCACTTTGTTGCTGTTTCTTGGAGTGCACAGACACAGCCATCTATATTGCCTGAATAAAAAAAAAAAATCATTGGACATAATTTAGAAGCTACAGATACCGTTGAAAAAGCACCAAATGGCAGCCAAACAGCAAACGGTAGCTAAACTTGAAATGTTCAGGTCGTAGAGGGCTCGGCTGACAGATGGCCGTTCTATTTGTAGCTGCCGCCGTTGTTAATAAAGTATTTTTAAACAAGCGTTTAGCGCTAGCAGAGGGAACAGATGGGTCTTTAAATGGACTCCATTAATTATTACTGAACAGGAGAGAGAGGCAGAGAGAGTTACCTTGCATGTGGATGCGTATGTGTGTGTGTGGATGTGTGGATGTGTGTGTGTGTGCGTTTAAGTGTGTGAGCGTTGGGAGGGTACGTGAGGGTGCTGGCATGTGTGTGTTAAAAGTTACTGGGGGGAATAACTCTTAATTGTGAGTGTGTGTGTGTGAGAGAGAGAGAGTGAAGTCAACAGTTGCCGAGAGAAATAACTATTAGGGATAATTGTGTGAGTGCCTATGAAACATTGTTTTTCTATGGGAATAAATGTTGGATCTTCTTTGTATTATCTGCAACTGTCTCTGCCCTACTAAATCTGTGTCTCTTTTTCCCTTTGTCTCTCTCTCTTTTCCTGTGTGTGTGTGTGTGCGTGTACAGGAGTGTGCGGCAGGTTTCTACCGCCTTCGCCCCGGCTCCCTGACATCTGCTCCAGCGTCCAGAGCACCCATCGCTGCCGGCATGGGCAGCTGTGTTCAGTGCCAGTGCAGTGGGCACTCGTCCACCTGTGACCCTGAGACATCCATATGCCAGGTAAGCGTGTGCGTGTGTGTGTGTGTGTGTGTGTGTGTGTGTGCGCTCATTCTGCCACTGGAGACCCTCATACAGCCATATGCCAGGTAGCTCAGTAAGAGGAAAAGGTGTGTGTGTGTGTGTTGGGTGTGATGTCAGGTACTGTAATTAGCCCTGCAATAATTAACGACCCCAGGCTTATTCATATTTTGTGTAATTTCCTCTCTTCTGGATCCGACCCAAAGCCAGATCTCTACTCTGAGACGGAGAGGACGAGATGAGACGATGTGTCTTATCAAAAGATTCACAGTTAGAAACACACTGAGGCAAATAAACCCCGACCCAAAGACAGTCTGTGTTTTCAGGTGTTTCTCAGTGATGTGAAAACCTTCATTAAATCTTTGTGTGACATCTTTATTTCTTTATTTGTTTTATTCATCAGTGAACGCAGTGTGTGTGTGTGTGTTTTTCTGCCTGCATGTTGTCCTCAAACCCAACTGGTGGCTACTGAGATGAATCCGTTCAGGCCAGTTGTTATCTCTTCGGCACTTCCAGCCTTTTTTTTTTTTTTTTCCCTACAATCTGGTCAGTTCTGTAGCGAGTCACAATCTGAGGACTTTGGCCTGGGGGAGCAGCTGGTTCGCATGCTGTCCAAAAAGTCATCGCTCAGATTTGATCTGTAAAAAGCCCTTGGCAGACGAAAGGGAACGTCGCTGCTTTGGCATGATTGTACCGCCACGAGTTAAACTGTCCGTACTCGTAGATTCAGTTTGATGAGGAGCCATTTAATTATGTGGTTTTATGCAGTTAGACCACTATTGCACTCAGTAACCATTAAGATGAATGAGTATAACACTTGTAAACAATGGCACCCAGTGGAGCCTTTTCAGGAAAATTAGGCCTTTTTTTCTTTCTTTTTTTGCACATGCTCGCTTTTTTTTCTGTCCTGGAGGCTTAAAATATAGAAAATAGTCCAAGTGCCATTTGGTGTTTGGTCAGGACATGAGCAATCATATGAAGGGTTTTGCCGCAGTTTCCCCTCTGATATTTCAATTTGGAATAAAACTATCATGGAGCTGTCACTGGCCCAACTGATAATTTAGTAGAGAGTGATCATTAAACAGATGCCTAACACCCAATCACAGAAAACGTCTCATTTTGCAAAAGAAATTTCAAAGTATTGATTTTAACCATTAATACCAAACTTTCATGCAGCATAAAAACCAACCAGGTGATCGATTTGAATCAGTCATTATTTTCTTTTTCCGTTGTCTTTTCTCCTTCCTCGTCTCCTCTTTATTTAATCCACCATCCTCGAACTTCCTTCCATCGTTCCTCCTTCCTCCACTCCTCCGTACTCTCCTGAATTTTCTTTTTCCCTTTTTATCTGCCACACTCTCATTCCTTTAATTCTCTCCCCTCTCGTCCTCAATTATGTATTTACTCATCCTTTGTCCTTTCATCTCCCCGCCTTTCTGTTGCCTTCAATTCCCTTTTTTTCTCTCGACAGCCTTCCCACCTCTCTTTAATTTACTCCAGTTTTGCCAATTTGTTTCTCTCCCTTTTTACATCTCACCTCCCTCTTCTCTTCTGCATGATTTCTGCCTCTCTCTGCCTCCCAGCCATTTTTTTTCCTCGTCCATTTCCATCTCGCTCTCCATAACAGTGTCATTAGCATTTTCTAACCGAGCGGGGCTAAATTGAAAATGCTAAACGAGTTTGTTTCTGTGGTAATTAGCGGTAACGAGGAACACAGGAAGTTAATGGAAATGACTTGCCTCGTTAAGAGGCAACTTCCTGTTGCACTGATTGAAGTTCCCATTTCCAACAACAAAGCGAACACATAAGACAGGACCCCGGGGATACGGAGAGGGAGAGATCTGCATGTTTGTGTTTGGGTACAGTATGTAATACATTGTGAGTTTACAGTGTGTGTGTGTGTGTGTGTGTGTGTGTGTGTTTGTGTTTGCGTGTGTGTGTATCTGTATGTATGTCTATTTGTGGCTGCATGATTGAATGCACAGCGTGTGGGTGGGTGTCAATTGAGTCTGCATCAGTCCGCATTTGCCTGTGTGTGTTTGTGTATATAGTGTGTACATATTTCACATACTATCTGTCAGAACACAATGATGGGATGTGTGTTTCTTGTCTGTAAAATAAGCCAAGCTGAGAATAAGCTGGAAACAAACCAACATCTCTGAATGTGAAAATATTAGTATAGAACAACCCTATAGTAACCCTAGAGTTATACGTGTGCGTGTTGTGTACCTATGGCACTGTGACCTTGCGGCTGTTCACATAACAACAGGTCAGTGAACGCAGCATCAAAGTAAATGAGAGTTTAGGGCGACCTGCTGTAGAGAAAGGAGGCTTATTAAAGTCTGTGGTGTGTGAGACCACACCTGACAGCTAACAGCCAGATACTCACTGCAATGCAGGGTCTCACAGCGGCTCATCATGCAGGAGTGGGACTGGACCCAGAAAAACAAAACACAACACACACACACACACACACACACACACACACACACTGGATAGATACTTTTTCCTAACAGAAATAGTCCAGACTGGATAAAAGTTTGGCCGTGGACTGGCTCAGAGACTGTGGGTGGCAAAAAAGAAATGATTAGTGATTTCACCACGGCTCAGCACTGCAGAGGCAGCTGCTTACTTCACTAGTGTGTGTGTGTGTGTGTGTATGTGTGTGTGCATGTAAAGACAGCAACTGCTCAATCAGCTTCTCCGTGCCAAACAAACGTCAATAAAAAATGATCAGACATCTGTGTGATATCATTTTGTACCTGTTTGAAGTGAAGAGGTCCGAACTGAAACGACCTCCCTGCCAAACACGTTGAGTTTACCACCTCACAGCTGTGAACGCACCGCTGATCTGATCAAGAAGTTGCTGCTGTCATGAGATATTATGACGTTAACTGACACCAGCTAACAATAAGCACGCCGTTATTTCTTTTAACTCTTCCTCTGGTGTCGGTGTCAATTAACCAATGAGAACAATAGCAAGTCTCAGTCAGTGATCAAGGAGGGGATGTTGGGTAACTCTGTCTGTTGCCAAGTCAAGATAATTAGGAGCATGCACAGATACAGAATTATACAAATCTCCTCTTTTTCCTCTTTTTAGACTAAAGGAACAAAACAACAGTCTGAGCATAAACAAGCCCGAGTGCCTATAAACCATTAAAATATGTAGTTTTGCCATTTTCTTTTCTTACTCAGGCAAATCTAGTGCCTCGTTTTTAATGTGCCAGTGGCAATATTCAAATACAACAGATAAAACTGTAACTTAACTTGTGTTAATTTAATTTGAAAATTAGTTTCCTCCTTTTTTTAAGATGAAAAGTTTTCTAGACAAGTAGCAAGAGTGTTTTCTTTTTCTTTTTTTTCCCTTTGTGTTTCAGCCACCTGCGTGATTGCTCATACAATCACCAGGAGCAGAGAATGATGGGAAAATGAACACTCGTATGTTGGAGTGTAGAGTCATGGAGAGGTTAGAAAATTAATGAAGTCTGTCTAGTTTCCACACAAATGTAACATGATTTTTTTCTGTGTGTGTGTGTGTGTGTGTGTGTGTGTGTGTGTGTGTGTGTGCAGAACTGTGAAGACAACACGGAGGGAGATCGATGCGAACGCTGCGCTCCAGGCTTCTACGGCGTGGTCCGAGGTTTTCCTGATGACTGCAAACCCTGCGCCTGCCCCCTCCTCAACCCAGAGAACAAGTAAACACTCTACTTCTTCTTTTTTTATACATGTTGTATATAAATTATTTGTTTTGTTACTTGGGAAAAAATAAGTCCTGACAAATCTCCTCCTGTGTTTAGTTTCAGTCCGACCTGCGTATCAGAGGGATTCGATGACTACCACTGCACCGCCTGTCCTGAGGGATATGAGGGCAAATACTGTGAGAGGTATCACAGCTTCATACTATTATCTACAGTAGCAAACATGAGCTGAGGAATCATTACATTTTAATATAGGCCAGATAATGAAACTAATACATGAGTTGCAATGAGACAGAGCTGCAATGAGACCATAACAGATAAGGGACAGTTTGCATAGATATAATTAAAACTAAGGAATTTAATTAGACAAAAAAGCGTTAAAGGGACAATGAGGAGTTTTAACAAAATAACGATAAAGACAAAAAGATATATTTATTGAAAATGGACCCATTAACAAGTGTGGGTAACGTAGATTCATCCACATTAATATGAGACCTTTTACACTGTTCTATGGAAGTGTGTATAGTATGAAAACTCGATCTGATGGTGTATGTGTATACACTTCTGTACCATGGCACCATTTTACACACCTCTGTTGTTGTTTTTTGTGTTCCTGTACGTATATATATATGTTTATATTTTTTTTTTCTATTTTAAAAATGAAAATACAATAAAGATATTGTTAAAAAAAAAAGAGACCTTTTATAACCAAATACAAACTTCTCGTTGTCCCTTTAACTTAACTAAAATTACAAAATTTTTACAGATAAATGTCGTTTATTAACAAAAAGGAAACATAATTGAAAATCTGAAATAAAGAAGAAGCATCCTTAGTGCTAGGATGGAAGGTTTTATATAATCCAAGTGGAGGACGGTGTCCAGCTGCTTCCACTTATCCAGATATCCTCACCAGACCAAAACCAGCCACCTGCATGAACACAAAACACAACAACAGCAACAACAACACAACAACAGCACAACACAAACACACACATAGAGGCCCTGGGGTGTGTGAAGTGTGAAGTTTGGGCTCTTCAGCAACAGGTTCTGTGGAGTTTGGGCTTGATTTCCAGCAACAACAACAGCACTTAACTCTTCCCTTGACACACCCCATCGCCTGCTTTTTCCCCCTCTTGTCCAGATGTGCCACCGGTTACCGTGGCAACCCGAGGATGCCAGGCGGCCGCTGCGAGGAGTGTAAGTGTTCCTCCTGGGGGTCGCTGCCCGGGCCGTGCGACCCTGTGACGGGCCAGTGCCGTTGCAGGGTCGGAGTCTCCGGGACGTCGTGTGACCGGTGCATGGAGAGGCATGTGTGTGGAGCCGCCGGGATCATCTGTAAGACTAACACACATCCAGATTTATCCCTCCTCCTCCTCCTCCTCCTCCTCCTCCTCCTCCTCCTCCTCCTCCTCCTCCTCCTCCTCCTCCTCCTCCTCCTCCTCCTTCTCCTTCTCCTTCTCCTCCCTCCCCTTCTCCTCCTCCTCCTTCTCCTTCTCCTCCTCCTCCTCCTCCTTCTCCTTCTCCTTCTCCTTCTCCTTCTCCTTCTCCTCCCTCCCCTTCTCCTTCTCCTTCTTCTTCTCCTTCTCCTCTTTCTTCTCCTTCTCCTTCCTCCTCCTCCTCCTCCTTCTCCTTCTTCTCCTCCTCCTCCTCCTTCCTCCTCCTCCATCTCCTTCTCATCCTTCCTCCTCCATCTTCTCCATCTCCTCCCCCCTTCTCCTTCTCCTTCTTCTCCTCCTCCTCCTTCCTCCTCCTCCTCCTCCTCCTCCTCCTCCTCCTCCTCCTCCTCCTTCTCCTTCTCCTCCCTCCCCTTCTCCTTCTCCTTCTTCTCCTTCTCCTTCTCCTACATCTTCTCCTTCTGCTCCTTCCTCCTCCTCCATCTTCTTCTCCTTCTCCTCCTTCCTCCTCCTCCTTCATCTTCTTCTCCTTTTCCTCCTTCCTCCTCCTCCTTCTCTTTCTCCTTCTCCTCCTTCCTCCTCCTCCATCTTCTCCTTCTCCTCCTTCCTCCCCCATCTACTCCTCTTCCCCATCCTTCCTCCTCCATCTTCTCCTTCCTCCTCCTCCTCCTCCTCCTTCTTCTTTTCCTTCTCCTCCTTCCTCCTCCATCTCCTTCTCATCCTTCCACCTCCATCTTCTTCTTCTTCATCATCTTCTTCTTCTTCTTCTCCTCCTTCTCCATCTTCTTCTTCTCCTTCTCCTCCGGCCTCCCCCTCCTCCTCCTCCTCCTACATCTCCTTCTCCTTTTTCTTCCTTCTCCTCCTCCTCCTCCTCCTCCATCTTCTTCTTCTTTTTCTTCTCCTCCTCCTCCTCCTCCTCCATCTTCTTCTCCATCTGTATTTCCCATCTCTCTCCATCCTCTCATCCTCGGAGTCAAAGGGTTTTAAAAGTTTTGGTGTAAAACAGTTTTTAAAGAAGTGACAGGCGTTAGAAAGCTGCCAGAGTTTTCACGTCCATTAACCGAAATAGAAAAAATGAGGTGAAATTGAATAATTATAAAGGCCTCGCTCTGACAAGTGAACAACAACAGAAGCAGTTCGTCGTTCTTACATCAGCTGCCACAGACGTCGTCCACTCCTCCTTCAGCTCTCTTTCCATTCTGTTTTCCGCTCAGCATTGTCACCTGATGTTGTGGTTTTTACATTATTTTGGCAATGAAATGCAAATGAGCACTCAAACCACTTTCTCCAGTTGCCATGGGAGACACCGGATCGTGGCAGAAGTCAGATTGAAGTCATTTAGAAAATAATTTCAATGTCATTTGGAGCTAATTTAAACTTAATATGACCATAATGGCGGGGCCAATTCGGTGCCATTAGCATGTCTAGAGGTAAGTGTATCCGCGCCAGTCAGAGTATAGAAGAAAAGGTTGTAAGACAGAGGCTGATGGGAAATTGCCGCTGTCAGGTCAGAGAGGAAATTGCTTGCTCAGGTCTTTATGTGTTCAGACACAAAGCGTGTGTTCATAAATTGGCAGTGTGAGCGCTGCAGTGCACCGTGACACCAAAACCGGTCGCCTCTACGTCCAGGCTATAATCACAACTCCTTGATGGTTTACATAGAGTGGAGCGATCAGCCTGCTGCTCACTTGTTGAAGAGTGATTGCACACTGCGTTTTGACTGCACTCTGGCCTTTCTCCCGTCCCATTAGACATGAGCGAACGCTTTGGGAGTCGGCGCGGTCTTGAGTGAAGGAGACGAAGGTAGCGCTCACATTAACGTTCACCTGGAAGTGCAGCCACATTTCAGTCGGTGTATCATTATTAAATGTTGCCCACGTTCATTTAAGAGGCGCTGTAATGTTCAAAATTCAGTAATATTTAAAATGGCCTCAGGTTGTAGCTAAATGTACTGACAGGCACTTCAAATATTTAATATTTATCCTATAAGCTGTTGAATATGATATTTTTTTCTATGACCAGAATAAGATATAAAAACTAGATTAGAAGTTCAGTATTATAATATCTGTTTAGCAAAGGCTCTGGAGAGAAGATTACTTTGATATTTGTGTATATGATTACAGAACTCATATACTCTAAATACAATAAAATACAATTATATGGCAAGAGACAGTGTCCATAGCAACCTGGACAAAACCTGGACTCATATCTGTGATGTAAGGTGACTTGTAGGACGTTAAAACACAGTCTGGTCACATACTGTAGCGCTGTGTGAATTGTAGCCAGGCGCCAAAATGTTTTTATATATACAGAGATTAAAGCAGACCTTTAACAGCTGTGAGTTAAGGTGTGTATAAATGGCATTTGTGTGTTTGCATGTGTGTGTGTGTGTGTGGATTTGCAGTTTGAAACGTGTGTATTGATCCCGGCACTTTTATCTCAAACTCTCTCAGGTTCACTCAGGCCGAGATATGATACATAATAATACACAAACTGTGATGATGTAAAATATCATACTGTAGTCTCATCTGTTTACTGTATTGTCTTTAGAGATTCAAAACCCACATTCATGAAAATAAACGGTAACTCTACTGACTGTAAACTTATAAAGAAGGAGCATCTGATATGAAGCACTTGTCACTTATTGCAGAAATGTATGAAAATAAAGAAAAAAATGTTTCACTCAATTATATGCATTTTAAAGCAAGTTATTTTAGTAGATGAGTGGATTATTCGCCATAATTTTCCTTGAAAGTTAAGTTACTTTGTCAATTATGCTTTTTAAGGTGTAAAAAACTCATCTAACCCCAGATTTTAACATTTATCCTGTAGTATAATATTGAATATATTTGAATAAACTATATGAATATGAATATGACTATATGAAATGTATTAAAAATATATATTTTGGGGCATTTATGCCTTTAATTGATAGGACAGCTGTAGAGAGACAGGAAATGGGGAGACAGAGAGAGGGTGAATGACACGCTCCGTGAAATGTAGCTAAAATCATTTCAGCAGGGTGTAAACCCCAGCAACGGTGCTCCGTTTTTGTACTGTAATGATGTATAACATGGCCAGACTGCAGACTTCATCAAAATGAAGTAAACTTGTTGAATATGAGACTAAACCCTGACTCCACCATTTAACACAAACTCTCTACAGAGTTTGTTCTGAGTTTATATGTGGGAACAAGTTTTGCCAGATAATCCTAAAAAAAACAACAGCCAGACTTCAGTCTGTGTGTACAACTCTTCATCACTCTTTGTGTATTTGACAGGCAGCTATTTATCCCCACCTACATTCACTATACATTCACAGTTATGTGTGTGTTTGTGTGCAAGCATGAGGCTGCCAGACTGCTTTGGAGTGTTTGTGCGTTTTTGTTTAGTTTTGTCAGATATTGATAGGATAGAACGTTTTTATTTTATTTAATTTATCTTTGATTTCCCTTGTCAGAAATTTTAATTTCTGCAATAAATCAGCCTCGGGCTATAGAAGGGAAAAGAAATTCACTCACGCAGTACAGAAAAATGTGTATGCGCGTGTGTCTTAGTGAATTCCCAGGTGAGTGTGTGTTAGTGTGGGGTTTTTTTTAGCCTGCGGTGCGTGCTCATAATAGGTGATTTTTGCTTCTCTGTGCTGAATTTCATGCACCAACAGTTTTGTTTTCTGATGCCAAAGTCACTTAAACATGAAAACGCAACACAAACAGTCAACACGATCACACTCTGACTTGTTTACAGACTCACAAACAAAGCACGTAAACAGTAAACAAAGATCCGGTCGTGGAAAACACATGTATGACTTCCTTTCCACGCACACAGACACACGCACACACACACACACACACACACACACACACACACACACACACACACACAGGGCCTCATTACACACCAGCTGATGTGTGTGTGTCTGTGTGTGTGTTTGTCTCTTGTAGCCTGTGATGACGAGTGCTCAGGTCTGTTGATCAGCGACATGGACCGACTGTATCGCATCATCACTGAGGTCACGCTGACCTCGCCCCTCCCACCTCCTTATAAGGTGTTGTACCGCTTCGAAAACATGACGGAGGAACTCAAGGTAAAGAAACTGCTTCTGATTGGCTGGATACCTGATTAACTCATGAGTAATAATAACTACACACATTAGTTATACATTATTTGATACTTAAATTTGTCATTTTTAAAGCATTGTTTCTACATTGATACTAATTGGTGTGTGATTTATAAACTTTGATTAATAAAGTCATCTATAACATGTTTAATGATTGTATTTTCACACTAAATAAATGACGGATTTATATTCAACTATTATGTAATTTAGGAGATGTCAGTGTTTCATAAAGAAAATGATTAACAAACTATTTAGATGTTTGCTCTTCCACATACAATGATTTAGACATGTACTAATGATCAGTGAGTTTGTTAATTGATGTGTTATAGATGAAATGTATAATCTGTTTATAAATTACATACCAGTTAGTATCAATGTTGGAAGAATGCTTTATAAATGATGAATTAAAGCAGAAGTAAGCGATCCGGCCGTTTTGGCCAATGCTGCGTTCCAGGCAGGCTTTTGAAACCGTAAATTACAGCTTCAAGTCACGACTTACGACTTTGTAGCGTTCCAGGCAACCCACTCGTGTTTTTCCGACCTGTTTTACCTGTGAAAGTCACTATAACGGCCACTCGTAACTTCCGACCCGTGAACTCGTACCAGATCGAACTGGTACGACTTCACAGGTCGGAAAAACACGAGTTACGGGCTGCCTTGAACGCACCATAACGTCTTGTCAGCCGCCCTCGTCATGGATCTATTGGTCCTCGTCCCTACCTCACCACATTCAGGCGCAGCCCTTCATGCCGTTCTCTCTCCTCATTGGATAAAACTTGTAGGATACGAGAAAAGTTTTCTCCTCGGCTCAGAGCAGAGCAGAGTGACTGACAGACCTGTGTTTCGGTCCAAACACTCTATGTAAGTGATTGCTGTCGGAAGATATAACTATTTAAGACTTATATTAACACAAAAATATCGCTTACTTCTGCTTTAAGTGTTTAATCTAGTGTGTAGTTATAGTGCCCTAATGCATAATGATGTTAACAAAGTTTGCATCTATTTTATACTTTTTTGTATTTTGAAAATGATTGCTGTTTGCAAATGAGTAATTGTTTGAACCGTAGTGACTTAATTTCCAATACTGACAGTCTCTATATTAAAGATTTGATGTAATCCTATTATCATTTCATCAGTTCTTTGTTCTTTTTTTAAACCAATCATATTTCCATGTTAACCGTGTCATGAGCTTTATCAAACATGTTTTCTGTTCTCGGCTCCTTTTGCTTCCTATCCTCTCTCTCTCTCCCCCTCTCTCTCTTTCTTGCTCATCCTCTTCTCTTCTTTTTCAGCTGTAGAGCCAGGCAGTTCAAAAGCCTCGCCCTGAGCCAAAATGTGTCAGACATTTCTCTCAGTAATTCCTTCATCTCTGTGTTTCTCTCCTGCAGCACATGCTGTCGCCTCAGAAGGCTCCGGAGAGATTACTGCAACTGGCCGACTCCAACCTAGGATCACTAATTGTCGAGATGGACCAGCTCCACAGCAGGGTACAGAAACTTTAGTTTTTGCTCCGGCTTGGCTCTAGTCTCTGTCGCTCCTGCTTCCTTTTCTCGTGTTATCCTTCCTTTCACTTTTCTGTCTCCGTCTGTCTGTCACATAACAAGATGGAGCCAAGGCAGGCAGACTGTGGCAGAGAAATGTCATAGTTTAAGGCAAGGCTTGTGTACGAAGCACGAAACTCTGCACCATGTTAATACACAAGAAACCAGAGCATCGTCCCAACATGATGATAAAGTGTCAGACGAACTTCAAGAAGCTTCTGTGACACGATTTAGTGAACCAGCTGAGCAGCTCGAGCAGAAACCAGGGTTGTGAAACATCTCTGACGCATTATGTGTTTGGAGACCTGGAAAAATTACTTTTTTTCAATGAATATTATACAAACAGAGTTTTTACTTCACAGTCTTCACTCTGTGATTCTGGGAGGTCCTGGATGCAAGATAAACAATGTGGGAAAAACTTGGTGATAGTATTTTTTGGTTGTTTGTGTGAGTCACTAACGCTCCAAGAGTACAAGCCACAACAACCTTCACATTGTCAGACATTGTGTAGCTTGTGTCAGACATTGTGTAGCTTGTGTTATGACTGTTTATATCGAGATGGAGCTGCTGCTGTCATCTGTGACGGTCTACACTGGGTCTTATAAATAAGGAACAAAGTAAAAAAAAAAAGAGTTGTTCAAAAAGCAGAGGAGAGGACAAGACATATTTACTATTAGGTAGAAAATGTGGATTTTGGTACACATTTTATTGTTTAACCTTAAGGTGCAGTAAGTTGTTGGACACCTCTGAATGCACTGAAATCTCACAGTCAGAAAAACACATTTTCACAACTGTGGTTCACTGGCTGTCACTGTATTGTTCATTGCTCTCACTTTCTCCATGGTGCGTCAGCTACTTATAATTACTTAGTAAAAAATAAACGTTTTTAATAGAAAATAAATACTGCCTGGCATCTGGACTCCTGGTCATCACGATCTCAAACAAAAAAATGTCAAAAAAGTATACTGGTAAAAGAAAATGTAACCCCAATTTATCAAATGAAAAGTTTACAACTTTTTAATTTAGCTGGGTAAGTTACAACACGGTACTATTTTTCTTCATAGTTGCAGTATCACTGTCTCTCCATTGTTTCCATTGGTCCATAGGAGGGCGGGGCTTAAACCAATTGACTGTACTCATTTTATGGAGTATTAACAGAAGATCCCTGAGAATAAACCCTTCATTATAGTCTATAAACCCTTCAAAACGGTTGTGGCTCTTTGTATGTACAGCCCATGATTCAGCAGTTGTTGTACAGGTGAACAGGCGTCGTACCCAAGTTCATTAGAGCGGTTTCGCACAGTGTGACCTGCGGTAAACTTATAAGACTAAGTTCAGATCCTGCAGTGTGAAGGAGCCTGAAGATGAGTTAACCAAAAAACAGAAAAACACTTTGAGTGCAGAGGGTCTACAAGTGCCAAGTGGAGAAAAATAAATAACACACACATACACTCAGGCTGTCAAACATCCCGCTTTTAGGGACTGGGGCTTTGACATTTGTTGACAGCGATGCTATCACCCACACACCATCACACACACATATAATATATATACACACACAACAGATAAAATGATATAGCATGTTCTTGTCAATTCACAACAATAATTACCTGCTCTTTCTCTCTACGTCTGTGTCGGTGTGTTAAATTGAGTGTGTTTGGACGTGTTTTCATGTCTGTCAAGAATTCATCCATTTCTCCCAGTTCCTTGCTCCTCTGTGTTTGTGCGCATAAATGTGTGAGGTTGTGTTTTTTCTTGTCAATAATTCATCCATCTCTCTGATTCTGTATGTTGGACACGCACACACACACACACACACACACACATAAGATAGTATTGACTGCGTGAATGTATTGCTGTCATCGCCTGTCATTCTTTTAAATCCAAGAACTCGGACCTCCTTCCTTTTCCCTCCTTTGTCAGACTCAGGTCAATATGTTCACTTATTCAACATTGTTTAGTATTTCATGGCTGGTCTGTTTGTGTTTTTGTGTGTCTGTGTGTGTGTGTGTGTGTGTAGGCCACTAAGGTGTCCGCTGATGGAGAACAGGTTGAAGACGATGCTGACAGGATTCATAAACGAGCCGAGGACCTGGAACAGTTCATCAGGGACACGCTGCTGGGAGCTAAAGGTAGAAGAAACAAACGCCACCTCTCTCCGCCATTAACCGCCTTCATTTCCTGCCAGCTGGCTTCTCTCTTCTCCAGATCTGTCGACTCTCTCGCTCCTCTCATCCGTCATTAGAGCACATTGCATAATATCACATTATATTAAATGTAAGGGATCCCTTTGGGAAATGTGGGTTATTACATTAGAGGACAATATGATATATAAGAATATGAAGAGGTGAGTAAAGGGGCTAATGAAATGAATTATAGTGACAGAACATATTAAAAATCAGCAATTAAATAAAGATTTAGCATCTTCAGAGGGACTCGATGAATCAAATGCAAAAGAAATACAATGATTAGAATAGTGTCTTTGTTATTATCAAGAGAAGGCGCAGACACTTGGTTGTGCAGCAGCCTGTATGAAATCAATTCTGTCAGTCCTGCTTTTTGGAGAGGAGGCATCGTGGAGGTGAGACAACCCAAACATCCTTTCTGCCTCCTTGTTAGAGCACTAATGGAAACTTAGCTCGCAGACAATGGCTGATGGGCCAGGTGCCAGGCAGCGCTCTGTGCCAGCTGCTTGGGCAAAGTGTTGCCTGAACAATAAAAGGCAGATCCAGCAGGCTGCAGCGTCGCTTAACCGGGGTGATAAAGACTCACCCACCAAGATAATCAGGTGCAAAGGCTCAGTGCTGTTTCACTCTGCTGTGCAACTCTGGGTTAGCAAGTTGCCAGCGCCGGCTGCCTGTCCTGGGAGGGGGAGGGGTGAGTGTGGGAACAGGGAGGGAGGGGTGTGAGACAGCCTTGTCTATTTTGAAGTATTGAGTATATTGAGTGTACAGGGGTTATTTTTGTCCCACAAGTTATATTAGTAATGACACAGCATCCTATGACGGTGTGTTAGAACTACTGAAGTTAAAAAATTAAAGAGCTGGAAGGGAGAGGGGGGAAATTTTGCTATTTTAAAACTCAGTTTCAAATTCAATGTTGCAAATTTATAAGAAAAAAGAAATATTTGCAACAAGAAAATGTGAAAATTTGTGCGTATTTTTTTTTCTATCAAAGAAGAAAACATGTCCATACTTTGCAAGATTGGACAGATGTTGTTTGTTTTACATTATGCCTGCAGTTTACAATTTCAGTTGGATTGAGCAGAAAGGAAAAATTTGTTATATTAACTTTGTAGTGTAGAGACATGTTTTCTTACATTTTTCTTGTAAAGTTATTAGTTTTTTCTTATAAAATTGTGAGTTTTTTCTTTGCAAATTATTTTTTCTTTCTCATAAATTTGCACCTTTTAAACTTGAATACTCTGTTTCAAACTGAGAAATTCACCCC
The DNA here is from genome assembly GCF_045865225.1 of Trachurus japonicus. Lineage (NCBI taxonomy): Eukaryota > Metazoa > Chordata > Actinopteri > Carangiformes > Carangidae > Trachurus > Trachurus japonicus. Next base: position 10,343,469 of record NC_140930.1, read on the forward strand.
AGCTCTCTTCAGCCTTTTTAATTATTTTTTTTAACATGCAATAGCACTAATACATTGTCGTACTGTAGTATCCACAGGAATAATGATAACATTTTTTCTTTAAACCTGCATCAACTCTTTTGTTTTGGACACTTTGGGGCATCAGAAACAAACATTAATTTCAACTTTAATATCAGCACCTGAAATGACCCAAACACTCCTATTTACACAGTCTACTCATGTGGAGTCATGTATCTAAAACTGTCTCTGCTTTTGGTTGTAGTGTGAATGTAGTGTGTGTGTGTGTGTGTGTAGTGTTTTGTGTGGAAACAACACTGACTGACTAGAGTGATGACTCAAAACCATAAAAATCGCCAGCCAGAAAATGAAAGTAATGATGTGAGAGGTGTGTGGAGCTGAGGGCGAAGTGCAGAGTCAGGTGATAGTTCTCTGTGGGTTCCCCACTAGAAGCAGCCTTCATATACATTCAGTATAATGGCTTCATAGCAGCAGCTCCAGTGGTTTGTTTATGGACTGTTTTTCTGCATCTTCTCTGCACTTTGATAATAAATTACTTACACTTACTTACAAAGCCTTTTTGCATCGTTAACTTGTTTCCATTTACTCTGTGTTGCAGTTTTTTTTGTGCTTTTATCTTCCTGTTTTGCTTCTGGCTATAAATATTAGTTGTCTTACCACGGCTCCAGGTCGTAATACAGCAGGATACTTTGTCCCCACTGGTGTTGGTTATTCTCTGAGTCAGAACTTAGTGGTACGCCCAGATGGTTGGTTCCGTCAGTGGTGGCTTCATACAGAGGGCTTATCTCCCTCTCTTCCCCTGTGTGTATAACTAGCAGGTAGTTGCTCAGTCTCCTGCAGCTGGAGGATCTCCTCCCCAGCGGCTGTGTGACCAGCCTGTGATGTGTTTTTCTCAGCCCTCATGTGTATACGCTGGTCTAGGTGCTCTGTGTACAGTTTCCAGAGCATCAGGGTTCCTCCATGTGGGAGCTAATATGTTGTTAGTGAACAGGACTTGTGCAGTTGGTGCCTCTCTTCACCGTGTTGGAGGAGCGGGCCGTGCAGGTCGCTGTGACCGTCAGCGCTGTGGTTGGTCAAGCTCCTCTTCACAGTGTCAAGATCGCCTTACTCACTTTGTTCTTGTTGATGATGACGTTTGCTCAGTTGTCTTGACACTGTGGATGCCCAAACTTTACAGCATACTAAGTACTTTTTTTAAGTTTTGGGGGCTTTTTGCCTTTAATTGACAGGTTAGTTGAGAGAGACAGGAAATGGGGAGGCAGAGAGAGGGGGAATGACATTCCAACCAGGGCCGACTGCAGAGAGGACTGTAGCCTCAGCCTGCTCTACCCACTGAGCTAAATGGCGCCCCAATGCTGAGCACTTTGAAGGGTGAACATCCATCTTGGATGAACCGTGGCTGTAATAGTTGAGGTCAACATAGACAGAACTGAAATCTTAAACATTTACAGTTCTCCAAGCAGCTGTTTGAGAGGGGATTCATACCTGCTTTCACACATATGACATCATAATCTCACACTATACTCTTACACATACTCTACAATACCCTCTTAAATCATACTTTGTTTTCTTTACTATCATACTCTCATACACACAACATTGTTCACTTTTGCACTGTGCTGGTGTAAGAGTCTATGTAACTTAGGATAATAGTACATGTATTTAAGTGAGGTAATGTGGAATCAAAGCTACGGTAATATTATTAATATTATTCATATATCTATGAAAGAATAATGTTGTATTGTAAAACAGAATAATAGCATATGTAAGACATATATAGACATACATGTGGAACATACAGTGGCAGCTAAAGGAAACATGCAAAGACACAAAGGAGCTGCACATTCAGAAAACATTTGACCATGCATGAAGACACAAAAAAGGCCTGAACTTAACCGAGACTTGTTTTTCAATCCTCAAATGTGACTTTTCAAATTAAAAGTTTTAAATAACAAGTCCCAGCAGGTTCAGCTTATTTCTTTTTAAGTTTTTTTTTTGTTTTTGTTGTTGCCTTTAATTGCAATAACAGGAAAGCGACATTAAAATCATGAAGCAAGAAAGAGAGAGTGGGGGATGATATGGTGCAAAGGGTCACAGGTTGGATTCAAACCATGGGTGCTGTGTTTAGGATTACACCTTCACAGCACCACCCACCACTCTCACTTGTGTTTTCTACAGTAGACACACTCTGGTTTTGTTGTAGGACCGAATTTGTGTGTGTTGGTCTCTCAGGGTCGTCGTAAAAACCAGCTGAGATTGTTTAGTTAACTGTTGGTATAGTTTTCCAGTTGGCTCATCTCATCCTCATCTCTGATACGTTTCATTTCTCTCCATCCACCGTTTCATCCAGCGCTCGGACTCATCATTTATAAATGTACTTTTATAGTAACTCTCACGTCTCCACTCTGATGTTTTGGGGGGGAAAAAAACAACAAATGTGCTCAATGCAAAACTGTGCAGTTCAAATAATTAGTTATTTTGATTACCATTATGAATTTTTTATGACTTCTGGGATGAAAAGAAAGTTACCAAACCAACACGTTGTGACTGGCTGTGATGAAACTGTCCTCTTCTTGTTGTTGCTCCCAGCTCTCTGGCCCTCTGCCTAATCACAGTGTGATTATTGGTGTGTGTGTGTGTGTGTGTATGTGTGCACTGTTGTTCCTATCTAAGAGGGGACATCGGCGTCGTTACACATTCACCAACAGGGGACCAAGCAGCCAACAGGGGACTTTTTTTAGGTCCCCTGTTGGACATGCTTTAAATCAACTTAAAATCATGTGAAAAACCTTCTGGTTAATTTTTTTAACTTTAGCCAAGAGGGGACCTGAGTGTGTGTGTGTGTAAAATACCATATTCAGCAGTGCCCCGGCAGGCTGGAGCAGGGGTTTTAACGACTCATTCACACACGTCGTTTCTTACACTCCTCCATAGTGTGAACGACTTGCAGCCCCGGCAGCCTTTCAGACTGTAGAGAGGCTATCAAACAGGCTCCTTAGTGAAGAAACCAGTACCTTGAAACATAATTTGTTATTCTTTGTAACAAAATATAAAGGTTCCGTTTTCATGGATGTCTTAAGTTTAAACTCAGCACTGTATTAGGTATAATAGACATTTTAAAATATTGAAAAAATTGATCACCCATAACAAAATTTTAAATAAAATGGTCATTTAGATAATTTCTGTTGAATTCTGATTAAACATTAAAAATAATTGACCTTGCTATTGTTGCTTGTCCAGTTTTTTTAAGCACAGGGTTTCAATTTTACAATATACATGTGTTCTCAATCTGTATAGGAATTATTAGTTGACTTACATTGCAGAAAAAGGTCCACACTTGGTTTATATGGAATGACAGGGGTCCACTGTTGGTTGATGCATAATGACACACGATCCCACTTAGTTAGCATGGAGTGACATACACACTCCATCATGTATGAATAAGAAAGAAATAAGCAAAGGTGATCATCCGTAAGAGAAATTTTTCATCAAAACACAAACATTTCTAATAAAGTAGCACCAATGTTATCTTTGGGGAAAATACAGAGGGTTTGGGAGATCATCAGTTTGTCAGAGATACAAGGGATAATTCATTGAGAGGATTAATCTCACAAAGTCCCTATGTTAAACTATTGCCAGACACATTTCTACAGTCTATTAATTTTTCACTGTACTGGTGTTTTATACTACTTAACTGCATTGTTGTAATGGGAAAATACTTAAACTACTCACAGTTTGACATGGCCTGATGACTCAGAGCCACAAAAAGTTACTTTTTGGCCACGTACATCTCATATAGATCAAGCTCTGTTGGGGCCACCTATGGTCAGACTTTTACTTTTTAAATGCATGTGATTTCAATTAATTTTAATGTATTTGCGTCATAAATCTGTATAGGAATTATTTGTTGATTTACGTTTTAGAAAAAGGTCCACACTTGGTTTATATGGAATGACAGGGGTCCACTGTTGGTTGGTGCATAATGATACAAGTTCCCACTTAGTTAGCATGGAGTGAAATACACACTCCATCATGTATGAATAAGAAAGAAATAAGCAAAGGTGATCATCATTTCATCAAAACTTAACACAAACATTTCTAATAAAGTAGCACCAATAATGTTGTAATTATTTTTAAATGTAGGGTGCACTACTGCAACACACATATCTACAGTCTATTAATTTTTCCCCTACAAGAGTTTTATACTCCTTGACTGCACTGTTGTTATAGGAAAAATATTTGAATTAAAACTCAGGGTTTTAGGTCATTTTAATGTACTTGCATCATGAATCTGTATTTATGAGGATGTATTTTATTTACTGTTTTACATTACAGAAAAAGGTCCACACTTGGTTTATATGGAATGACAGGGGTCCACTGTTGGTTGGTGCGGAGTGACACCGGGCGCCGTGTGGCAGACTCATTAGTTTGTTTGAATTAAAAGTGGAGCTTCATGTTTCACATAAGCGCAGCGCTGCCTCTGGGATCTATATAGACTATGTTCAAATAACGCCACATTTACATCAATAAATAAATGTTTTACAATGACCAAGTCTGCATTACATTTTATTAAGACAGAGACCAAGCTAGTGGACTGGTAGCTCTGGTGGCGCTGGTAGCTCCAGAGGTAGGGGCAGCAGACGCTCGTTGGCATTCTTGAAGTATTTATAATATTACTGTGCACATGGGAGGAGTTATGAAAGTAGGGACGCCAGTGCGTCACGGCGTCCCCCTCTGTAAGCCCGCCCTTAAAAACAAAGACCACTGAAGCAGAGTGAAACTGTGAAACCCTAACCTCTAAAATTAAGCACTGCACAGAAATGAGTCTTTTTGCATGTTTTTATCAATAAATTTCGAACACTTTTAATATATTTTGAAACAAAACTCCAACTTCACTTTCCAGGGACTTTAACGGCCTGGCCCCACTGTATTTATTTGAGCTACTTTATTAGAAATGTTTGTGTTAAGTTTTGATGAAAAATTTCTCTTAAGGATGATCACTTTTGCTTATTTCTTTCTTATTCATACATGATGGAGTGTGCATTTCACTCCACTTACTTACATTCAAAACAGACTGACTGAAACATGGGTACATGCAATATAGAGTCCCAGAGCATTTTTATGAGCTACCATTCTCTGCCAGAAATGTTGTCTGGGAACAACATCTTACTTAACATGGCACAAGAAATTAGGATTCATCAGATTGTCAGAGATACAAGGGATAAGGCATTGTGTGGATGGAATAACCCCAAATAGCTCAATGTTGAACTGCTGCAACACAACTAAAAAAAGTTGACAGTGGTGTGGACCGTGTCTGAGGAATATAGTTCTTGCTAGGGTTGTTCGGTATACCGGTACTAGAGTGGTACCGGGGTACTGACGCATTTAAAACGGTACCATACTGCGCTTAGATGGGGCCGGTACTTTCATTTTGCGCCGCCGGCAGCGGTGACGTCGCCACGTGAAGTCGCCGCATTGTAATTTGAGCCGCGGCGAGCGAGCCACAAACGAAGCAAGGTGTTGTTTTTATTACCGTTACAGCGCCACCTGTCCATGTGCCTGTGTTTGTGTGTGTGTCTGTGTGTGTGCCCGCGCTGCGCACGAGAGAGACGGCCGCCACAGATTCATTAATTAATGCAAACACTGCTGGTTGATAAGTCTCGTTTTTACCGCGGATCACCACTGGCATTCTCCCTCTCTATCTCTCTCTCTCTGTGTGAGTGAGTGAACACAGCGAAGGAGCGCAATAAAATAAAAACAATAGTTGTGTGTTTGAGTAAAATGAACATTTGTGTTTCATTCTATAAACTACTGATAACAATTTCTCCCAAAAATTACAACTGGTCAAAATAACAAAAAAAGATGCAGTGTTTTCAGACCTCAAATAATGCAAAGAAAACAAGTTGATATTTTTCAGGGATGCAAACAGCGCGCCGAAAAGCGAAACTCGCTTTTTTCATGACCAATTAGATGACTTGTGTGAATCGTTCAGATCCGAAGAGTTTTTGTTTTGAGGGGGGTGGGGGGGGGGTCTCAGCGTCTCAGCTGGGGTCAGTAAAATGTTTTTCTAACAGGCTGACAGTGACAATCACGTGAGGCAAACTCATTCATGGTCTCTGATTATACTGATAACAGCCGACCTCCAATGTAGACGCGCGACATGCACGCACGTTACCCAAAGTGGCGACACCGTTTTTTCCCCCCGTGCACGTCCATGGAGCTGTGCGCCGCGGACGTGCACGGTTCCCTACGTTGCTGTGTCAGGCAGGTGTTTCCCACGGAGCTCTGCCCCGTTTCAGAGCTGAAGGAAGCCCTGAGTGGAAAGACGTCGCCTCCGCGATGTAGAATGTGTTCAATTCAAAAAGTGAAACTAACACATTATATAGGCCTATATGTCCATTACACACTGAATGGGATGTTAAATCCCATGTCTTTATTTCTTCAGTTTATTTTAATAGTAATAATTATGACTAACATTCAGTGAAGACCTAAAAATCAGTATCTCCAAAATTGAAATATTGCAATGGTTTTTATTTTTTTAAAGCATTTTTAATATAGAAATGTTGGCCTTCTGAAAACTGTCCATCTATATGCACTCAATACTTGGTTGGGGTTGAACTACTGGAAATGGACTTTTCTGTGATATTGTTAATGGTGAGCCCCCCCCCGCCAGACAATTGCTCTCTTTTTTGGTCCTGACCCGTTTGCATCCCTGTATTTTTAAACAGACCACTAATGTTTTAATTTAGGAAGAGTTCAGATTAATATAGATGGACATTTAATCCTGCAGCAGCAGTAACAGTTTACTGATTTACTTATTATTTACTGATGCATATGTTATAGTTCTAAGATTTTCTATTAAAATAAAGCCAATAATGACATTTTTTGTATTCTCTTTTTATTTGGAAAAGTACCGAAAAGTATCGAAAAATATCGAAAAACATGTTGGTACCGATACCGGTACCAAAATGTTGGTATCGTGACAACACTAGTTCTTGCCGTGTCCTAATTGTCCTTTACAAAGCTTTGTAAGGCTTTGCGTGTGTTTTTATATTTATGCGTTCCTTTTTTTCCCTTGATTTTCTAAAAACCTTTTAATGAGTAGTTTAACAGGGGGGGTTTTGGGGTTATTCCGTCCACACACTGACATATCCCCTGTATCCATGACAATCTGATTAATCCTAATTTCTTATTCCATGTTAATTGTTGTTCTCAGACAGCATTACTACTAGCAGATAATGGTGGCTCATATAAAGGCCCTGTCACAGAATATTATAACAGGTAATTACACACCTTCACAAAACTCATCAAAGAACTGACAATTCTTTAGACAAAATGGAATATTGCTGGTACACCCACTCTTTACAGTTGCCACAGAAGTTGAGTCACCAAAGGCCATAGGTGCGTAGGTAGCACATGGCCAACCTAAGACCTGGGAATACCTGTGTCTCAGTCGGTCTGTTTTGGATATAAGATATTGGTTGAAAGAAGGTAGAAACTCTGAAGCCCAACCTGAAAATACCTAACGACCATCGTCAGCTACGACAAACCATCCCCCACACTGCCCACACTCAAGGACTGACACAGGTCATCTGGCACTCACTCCGCTCTCACTCCATTCACTCACTTCTCAGATCCCAGTTCAACATCTCTACCTTAAAGTTAGGATCTGTGAAATACATGAGTGCTGGCGACTTAACTACTTCAATGTAGAGGAATGTTTTGTGCCCACATCATAGACTGAAACCCCATTAAAAATGTTCAACTCTACTTAGAAAACTGTGTGTAAATGTAATGAAGTCACATTGCTTACTACAACATGCACAAGGTTATACCTAGATAATAATTTATTTTTTTTTTTTTCAAAGGAGGTTAGATCGAAAGCAACTGGACTTAGTTATTTAGACTAGACAAATAGTTATTTAGACTAGACAAATAACTAAGTCCAGTTGCTTTCGATCTAACCTCCTTTGAAATACTATGACCTGGGCAAATGAGAATATGCACCGCCCTAGATAATAAGGAATATACACACTTGTGTTTAGCTGGGTACTGAAACGAAAGAAAATCATTAGGAAACAACCAAAATAGATAACAAATTAATTACTTAAAAATATAAATAAATTAGATAACGTTTTACCATCTTCTGAACACAATTAATTGAATTTGTTTATAATCCACTTCAGATGCTATGAATAAGGTAATATGGGATTGTTGAATGTACAATCCACACATCCTGAAAGCAACCAGACCCATTTCTGCTGAGCACCAGTGTGAACTGAATACAGCTTTTATTGTGTACTTCCCACTTAATGTAAACTCTCTGATCCTGTGCCAATCCTGTACCTTTTGACAACTTTAAATTAGGTTTTAATTCATACACCAATTTCATCTATAGATGTGTATGACTATGTGATACAGTGTGTAATATACAGAAGGAAAAACACAAATTTAGTTTAAGTTTTCATTTTTGTTGTGGACCAAAAATATTCAGACAGGTATACATGAACTCCAGTAGAGCTAATAGTTTGGTAAGTAAAAATGTGTGTTGCAGTAGTTCAACAGTGGGTATTTTGGAGTTATTCCATCCACTATAGCTGATTTATCCCCTGTATCTCTGGAAATCTGATTAATCCTAATTTCAGACAACATTTCTACTGGCACACAATGGTAGATCATATAAAGGCTGACAAAATATTATACTGATCACAAGGAATCACACACCTTTACAAAACTCATCAAAGACTTGACAGGGTGGATTATTGCTGGACACCCACTCTTTACAGTTGCCACAGAAGTCCATAGGTGTGTAGCACATGGCCAACCTAGGACTGGGGAATTCCATTGTCTGTTAGTCTGATTTGGATATAAGATCTTGGCTGAAGGATGTTAGTCTTTTCCAGGTTGCCCTTCAGAGTTGCTAACGACCATCGTCAGCTACAAGAAACCATCCCCCACACTGCCGACAGTCAAGGACTGACACAAGTCGTCTGGCACAGATTTAAAGCCCTCACTCACTTCTCAGAAGCCAGTTCCACATTTAGAGTGGAGAGTGGAGGTAGAGTTAAGCCTACCACACACATAAAGATAATCGGGCTGATTTTGCCGCGATTTTCCTCCTTCCGACCAAAGACAAAAATCGGCCGATTATCCTAAGGTCTTAAGATTATTTTATGAGATTCTCTTGTAGTGTGTGGTGTGTTAAGAGTCAAAATTCTCACAACAATCGCCTCGGAAAACGTTTGGCGCCGATAATCGTAAATATTAAACATGTTCAATATTTACAAATCAAAAGTCATCTTGCGTGTGGAAAGCTGGTGTTGTGCTGAGAAGTGCCTGCTTGCCAAGCTCTGCATGCTGCTCGCGGCAAGCCACTTCTCGACACAACACCGGCAATCCCACAGAGAGCCACGGTGCAGCCCTGGCATTACATGAGGTTCACACAGACATTCCCGCATACACGGGAGATTTCCTGATAGCTGATAGCAAAGACGGTAGCGATCATAGCCAGCAACAGCCAGCAATAGAGCAACCATGTTTAAACGATCATGTGACCGCCGCTCACAGCCGCTTTACTGCTCGGCGTCCGAAGCCATAGACACACAGACACACACAGATGGTATCGTTGTAAAGGCTGAAGTGTCCCGCTTTCATTTTAAAAAAATTACATCGCTCTCATTGTTCATTCCGGAAATAGACCCGAAAGAGTAGCTACAACAATACTGATCTCTTTCTGTGTTTTCTGACCGGAGGGTCAAGATTCTGAAAAATCTTAATGTGTGTGGTGTTTGGAATATCACAGCACACCACACACAATACGATCAAAACTGTTCAATCACAGATTTTTTATCTTCATGTGTGGGGTCTTTCACAGATAAAAAAAATTGGTTAAAATTTAGAGAATCTTTATGTGTGTACCAGGATTTAGGATCTGTGAAATACATGAGTGTTGATGACTTCACTACTTCAATGTAGAGGAATGCTTTTGTGTCCACATCATAGACTGAAGTCTATGGGTGGGAATTGAGAACCGGTTCCTCTTCAGAACTGGTTCCCACGTGATCATTTCCTTGGGATTGTGTGCGTGCATGCTTAATGATTCCGCTAATCGATTTTGCTTTTTTTCCTTTGCAAATGTGCATGTTTCTAACCCAACAACACATGCCGTGTTCAGGTCAGAACGAAGGCAAACACGGCGTCGAGACAGAAGCGCCCTAAAGTGTCGGGGTAGATGTGATGTGACAAAAAATATTCAGATTTATAAAACACTGCATACACACACTTGCAAGTAAAGTGCCTACAAGGCACATACATACTGTAGATAGTAAGGAATATACACACTTGTGTTTAGCTGGGTACTAAAACATCAAAAAATCATTAGGAAGCAACCCAAATGTGTAACAAATTAATCACTGAATCAGATTGCCATTCTACTATTTGTTTTCAAAATAAATTTGATTAGAATTAGATTTATTGTGTACCTCCCGCTTAACTCATCGAGTGCCATTGACGTACATATACGTCAAACGCAGTTTTCTGCGGCTGGTAAATGGGGACGCTGTCGCCCACACTGTGAGTAATTTTGGGGCTTCTGGGATGTAGAACGAATGAGACTGTAGATCAGAGCAAGAAGTGAAGAAGAAGGAGAAGACGAGTGCGATCGCTACGGAGATAAAAAAGTTGGAAAAAGTTTCTATTTCAAGAGAAAAACGACGGGCAGAGCCTGGAACAAGTGTAACGTGGAGCTGTGATGAAAAATTTCTCTTACGGATGATCACTTTTGCTTATTTCTTTCTTATTCATACATGATGGAGTGTGTATTTCACTTCATGCTAACTAAGTGGGCACTTGTATCATTATGCACCAACCAACAGTGGACCCCTGTCATTCCATATAAACCAAGTGTGGACCTTTTTTTTTCTGCAATGCAAAACAATAAGTAAAATGCATCCCTATTAATATAGATATAGAATGCAAGTACACTAAAATTGATTGAAACCATGTGCTGTTAAAAAGTAGAAGAGTGACAATAGGTGGCCACCACAGAGCTTCATCTATATGGGACATTAGGTGACTACAGAATAACACTTTGTGGCTCTGGGCCATCAGACCATGTTGAATCCTGAGTTTAGTTATTTAAAGTAGTTTTCCCATGACAGCAATGCAGTCAAGGAGTATGAAACTTCAGTAAGTCAAAAACTTGACAGACTGTAGAAAGGTGTGTTGCAGTGGTATAACATATTACTTAGTGAGGTTAATCCATCCTCTAGAAGAATTATCCCTTGTATCTCAGACAAACTGATGACCCCCCAGCGCCTCCTTTGTTTTCCCATACATGTTTTATTGTTAAGCCATAAATGTCAATAACTGAAATATTCCCTTAAGTATCTTGATAGGTTGCCATTGAGTTTTCACAGTACACCCCATGTTTTAAAAACAACTACAATGACAACTTCACCAGTGATACTTTAGTTTAAATATGTGTGTTTGTGCGTGTGTGTTGTGTGTATTAATAGTTACAAATGTTTGTATTAAATTTAGATTAAAAATGTATCTTAAAACTTAGCAATTTCTCTCATTTCTGCTTATCCACCCATGCTGGAGTGTGTATGTCGCTCCGTGCTATCTCAGTGGGAGCTTGTGTCATTATGCCCCAACCAACTGTGGACCCCTGTCATTCCATATAAACCAAGTGTGGACCTTTTTCTGTAATGTAAAACAGTAAATAAAATACATCCTCATAAATACAGATTCATGATGCAAGTACATTAAATGTGACCTAAAACCCTGAGTTTTAATTCAAATATTTTTCCTATAACAACAATGCAGTCAAGGAGTATAAAACTCTTGTAGGGGAAAAATTAATAGACTGTAGATATGTGTGTTGCAGTAGTACACCCTACATTTAAAAATAATTACAACATTATTGGTGCTACTTTATTAGAAATGTTTGTGTTAAGTTTTGATGAAATATTTCTCTTACGGATGATCACTTTTGCTTATTTCTTTCTTATTCATACATGATGGAGTGTGTATTTCACTTCATGCTAACTAAGTGGGCACTTGTATCATTATGCACCAACCAACAGTGGACCCCTGTCATTCCATATAAACCAAGTGTGGACCTTTTTCTGTAATGTAAAACAGTAAATAAAATACATCCTCATAAATACAGATTCATGATGCAAGTACATTAAATGTGACCTAAAACCCTCAGTTTTAATTCAAATATTTTTCCTATAACAACAATGCAGTCAAGGAGTATAAAACTCTTGTAGGGGAAAAATTAATAGACTGTAGATATGTGTGTTGCAGTAGTACACCCTACATTTAAAAATAATTACAACATTATTGGTGCTACTTTATTAGAAATGTTTGTGTTAAGTTTTGATGAAAAATTTCTCTTACGGATGATCACTTTTGCTTATTTCTTTCTTATTCATACATGATGGAGTGTGTATTTCACTTCATGCTAACTAAGTGGGCACTTGTATCATTATGCACCAACCAACAGTGGACCCCTGTCATTCCATATAAACCAAGTGTGGACCTTTTTTTTCTGTAATGCAAAACAATAAGTAAAATGCATCCCTATTAATATAGATATAGAATGCAAGTACATTAAAATTAATAAAAAAAAAATTAATAGACTGTAGATATGTGTGTTGCAGTAGTACACCCTACATTTAAAAATAATGACAACATTATTGGTGCTACTTTATTAGAAATGTTTGTGTTAAGTTTTGATGAAAAACATTATCTTAAGAATGATCACATTTGCTTATTTCTTTCTTATTCATACATATTACATATTAATGTATTTCCTATTACTGTAATTGGTTGAAACCAGATGTATTGAGCATTTTGACTATTTAAAATTGAGATGATAGTAGGTCCCCTCTTGGACTGCTAAGAATGACAGAGGCAACGCATTTATGGATGAGTAAAGACAGACAAGCAAATTATCTTTGTTAAGAAAAAAGGAATTCATTAATTAAAGCTGGTTTTAAGTAAATGTTGTTGCTTATACTGCAGAACTTGATATTAGTGCATGCAGCCATGTTACTTCTGAATTTCATGCAATTCAATAAAAAATATTTACTCTCAAATGTGGCCATGATTATTTATATAAAGTCTCTGTAATACAAATTTGTATTACAGAGACTTTAAAATAAGTAATGATAACTCTAAAGTTATATTATCCATTCTTGAAAGAAACTGAGAAAGTCATCACAAAGACTCATTAGGTGAATGGGTCGTTTGGTGAATGAATGGGTGCAGACAGCTCCACTGCAGTATGTGGAGGTCCACTCTTTGATAGGTAAATGTCGCTCAGAGATCCAAGTCCCCTCTTGGCAATTTCTTTAAAAATAATTAAAAGTCACATTTTCAGTAATATTATGGTAAAACACCTTAAAAATCAATTTTATATTCCATTTTTGGTTTTTCAAAATAAGCAGAAACATAAGACCCCTCTTGGCAGCTTGGCCTGACAGGTCCCCTCTTACCCCTATTGGTGTGTATGTGTGTGTGTGTGTGTGTGTTTCTGTGAGAGAGCGAGAGAGTGTGTCATGGCTCACTGGATGATTGAGAGTAGCAATTAGAGACTTAATTAGTGGATATCACGCACGCACACGCACCAAATACACAAACACCGATGCAGATGTGCACACTTTGATACAGCCACGCACACACACACAAACAGACACGCACACACATAATGAGGCAAGAAAATACTGTACACACTTTCCTCAGTTTGTGTGCCCGTGTTTACTACATACCATAATATGATTCCATCCACGTTTTAAGTGTTTAATTGGCTTTTAAATCCCACTATGTAATTATATGGCTGTGACACATACACACAAACACACACACACACTCTTACGTAGTCTTACAGATTCATAGACACACACAGATGCACATATTCAAGTGCAGAGTGTACACACACACTCGCACACACACGCACACATGCAGTACAGCTGTTCATTAGCATGATGGCTTCAGCTCTGTCTCGGCTCTAGTCACTTTATGTTTACATTTCAAATTAGAAGAAATGCTGCATTGCCACAAACACATGCACACATAAGGGCCCACCCACACACACACACACACACACCTACAAACAAACAATCGCACCCACACTGCGTAAGTTTCAACTCCGCTTTAATCATGTCATGTTTACATTTCAGATGAGAGGAACATACCATCACTAAAGACACGCAACACACACACAGATTGTGGCGTACACACATGTACCTCACGGAAAAACACAACAAACACAAACAACTTCCCCCTCTTTCTGTTTTGCTCTTGCACAGACACACACTCCTCATTAGGTTCCAGCAGTCGGTGTGTTACCCAAATGAGCCTCAGAGTGTTTAAGTGTAGTTTCATCATTGATTGGTTTGAGATTTCACTGCCTTTAATTTGATAAAAGCAGGGCAAACATGAAGTCTGCCAAAAACACTGGCTTTGAATGGTGTTAAAACAGATCATGTGTGTGTGTGTGTGTGTCTGACTCTCAGCATGAGTGAAGATCAAACGGAGTGATTTTGTGTGTCTTTCTGTTTGAGCCATAAAACTGAGACGAGACACACACACACAAACACACACACATAGTGGCTTCAGAAATTGCTCCGTCCCCTTCACTTACTGCAGACTTTTAAATGGTACATGGTTAAAAACAAAACTGAAACAGACAGTAAGTGTTTGCCTGCTGGAGTTGTTGGCCAACATGTAAACCATAATAACTCTATATAAGCCAATCATATGTCAGAGGCTGTGATTCTTTGAATTTCCTCAGCACCAAATGATCAGTTAATGCAGGAAATGAGCGAAAACAATCAAGTATAGCAAAGATTGATTCATGGATGGATGGATGGATACTGCTGGTGTTTTTTTTTGTGAAAAAATATCAGTGAATCTCAAGGCTGAATTTCTCTTTCAGTGCTGGTTCGACTCAGATTGAATGTGTCCACCTGCAGTGTCCTCACAGCAGCTTCTCTGTGCGTCTGTGTGTCCAGACCTCCAGTCAAAGGCGGCCGAGCTGAACCAGACTCTCTCTCGGAGAGACGGAGCTCCAGACAAAAGCCTGAAGGAGATGAAGGAGGAGATCCAGGCCATGCTGGCCGAGATGAGGAAACGACAGCTGGGGGGGAAGAAGAGCATCGCTGATGAGGAGCTGGAGTAAGCACACACATTAACACACACATACACAGTCTCTCTCTCACACACACACACACATAGATAAACACGAAGGTTGTGCATTTGAGAAAACTTAAAAAACTGAGCTGGCTTTGTCTCAGACACAATTGACAATTGACTTTTTGTCATTGTTGTTGTTTTTATTCACACCTGGACAATAATATCATCCTTTTGTATGCATTATATTGTCTTTAATTAAGTCCCACTTCTACAGAGTGTTTGTCCATTAGACTTTTCCTAGTAAAAGCAGACAGGACGAGTATGTATAAAATGAATGCATAAGATTAACCCTAATAAATCAATATGATCTATATAAATAGCTGTAAAATACTATGGAAATATTTGTGTATTTTGAACAGAAAGCATTTTTACACTGACCAAAATCCAAGCTTAAATCGAGTGTGAAACTTTTTTCTCCCCCTTCTGGCAGTGAGGGTTTGTTAGGAGAGTAAATGTAATAGTCACGTAATCTATGCCAAATATTATACATGTACCAATCTGTCCAATAGCAGTAAGGTGACATCCCTCAGTGTCTTTTCCAGCATTTGCAATGAGGTTTTAAATCCTTCCACTGAATGAAGAGTTTTTTTTATATATAAATCTGGAGCATCAGAAACTTTTCTTGGATGCTTCCTAGATTTTTCCACCAAAGGCTTCACCATACTCCCAGCTGGTGTAGTCCGCTCCGTCACAGTCTCCACTGTTGCTCCTCTTCAGCTCTGGCAAACCAGTCGTTGTAACCAGTTGGCATACCATTCAAAGCAGCACATCCTCAATTATGCATAACTGGAAGCATTAAAGAAAATGTTAATGGATGGAAATGTATCCCTGGTAAAGTTGATGTGAAGGTGAAGGCTATTCGAACCAAAACGAGGCTGGTAAACGTGTTTATTTCTGCTGTAAAGTTGGTCGTTTTAACATGGGAGTCTATGGGGATTGACTCACTTTTGGAGCCGGCCCCTAGTGGTGCATTGAGAAACTGCAGTAGGAGCGGATTTCATTTCTCAGTCCCGGAGGTTGCTGTTTGGTTAAGTCATGCAAATTCATTGGTTGTTTCTTCCCTTTCTGATATATATTTTTTTCATTTTCCTTCTTTCTTTGTGTTGACGGAGCAGACATCAGGAGTAAACACCCTCCATTGCGCAGACATCTTGATTGCTGCATATCCTAAAGCCACGACTTTCTGCTGATGCTTTAACAGAGTGTTCCTCACTTTGTTGCTCTCACTCTCTTTGTCCCTCTCAAGGCATTTGATGAAATTAGTAATCTTCTGTCTTCATCCCTCCTTCCTCCCCCTCTCCGTCTGTCCGTCTCTCTCAGCAGTAAGCGTTGACAAGGTCGATGAGTTGATTAAAAGTTTCGCCAAAGGGGCAAAAACAAAAAGAGGGAGAGAGAGACATAAAAACACCAAGAAACTTGTAGCGAAGAGGAAAGTCGCCGAGGAAGAGGAGAACAACTGACAGGCAGTCGGAGAGTTGTGGCGTTGAAGAGAGAGAGAGAGTATGAGAAAAAGAAAGACAAAGAGAAATTGCCACAGCCACTGAATGACTCTTCTGTCAGTCTGCTTGCCGTTGATTATTTGACTGCACCCTGAGGGGAGATTTCAACCAGAGCTGCAGAGAAAAACACAAGCAGCTACAACTGTGGTCGAGAAGCTTCAGCAACGTTACATAA
Organism: Trachurus japonicus; assembly: GCF_045865225.1. Lineage (NCBI taxonomy): Eukaryota > Metazoa > Chordata > Actinopteri > Carangiformes > Carangidae > Trachurus > Trachurus japonicus. The sequence goes on from NC_140930.1 coordinate 10,360,368, forward strand.
ACACAGTTTCACAAATGTTCAGATTTTACATATTTGCTGGTGTTAGAACTTTGCTCTTGTGCTGCAAATGTGACTTCTTATTAATATACTACTGTAAAGTTGTAATAGCCAGCTGGGGTGATGCTTAGACACCCCTCCCATTAGTTTCTTTTACTTAGTTACATTATGTTTTCTTCTTGCTATCCCCCACAGGGTTCATTAAAGATTCATCAAATCCAATTATTACCTTGCATATTTCCTCACAACTGTGCGAATCTGTCCTCTGAGTGATAGCAACTGGAGGACACTAGATCCTTGTTGTCTTAATTAATGCTGTAGGTGAAAAAACAAGGCTCATTAAGGGACACTATGGTAAACATGGTTATTAAACTGTTTAAAATATTTCCAAAGCGAGATGGCTTATCCAACAAAACTGATGTTAAGGCACAGCATTATGAGGAAATCTGCAATCAAGCTAAAAGCTGCATTGCAAATCATGATATGGTGGATCCAGTGAGTGTGAGTAATCACCATCTATAGGCCAGTCACATCGCAGCAACTACCTGCATTTAGGCAGGTGGACGTGATGAAGAGGATCTGCTGAAGTTCAACCTGAGCATCAGGAGATTCACAACAAGCCTCCGAGGAAAGTTTCCAGCACCTTGTTGAATCTATTCCACCTCAAATGACAGCAGTTCTGCAGATAAAAGGGTCCAAATAAGGTGTAGCCTACATAATCATCTAAACTAAGCTATGTTATCAAAGATCTACAGTACCTCCTTTACAACATGTCATCCAGCCACACGGAAAGCTAAGAGTATTCACAAGTTGTTTTTGAGCGGCCACATTCAGGGACGGTTAAAAAGCTTATTGGCATGAATGCAAAGGCTGTGACTTGACGTGATACTTGTTGAAATACGGGGACACGTTTGTTGGCCTGTTGGATACAGAAAGTCACAGAAATTGTTGAAAACGGCTGCTTCAATTCAGACTGAACAACGTTGTCGGGGTGGGGGTGGTGGTGGGGTCACCGGCCGCCTCAGGCCATCAGTCCTTTGCTCATTATCTCTCCGCTGTTGTTCATTCAGACGACCCAATCATCCACCTGTAGGATCTGAGTCTACCTTCATCCAGGGGGAAATTATCACCCCCACTCCCGTCTGTGTGTAGCTCGGTGGTTTCTTTTGGGATAAAGTTGTCAAGGAGTGGGTGCCAATCATCACTAATTAACGAAGTGTAATCAATTCCATGTTAATCCGCTGACTGGACTGTGGTAGAATCATAAATACTTTATTCCTCTTCATCAGAAACACACTGATAAAGCTTGGGTTTTAATTGTCCCCCTCTCCAGCATCAGTACATCACGCTCTACTGCAGTGTACATTAGCACATGTGGCGTCACCTGCCCAACCAGTCACATGCAAAACACACATGCATCAGTTTTGCGATATTTGAAATGTTTTTCACTGCTACAATTTAATCTAACTCAGCCTGAGGGGTCAATAGCAGAAAGTCAGCAATTTCATTCCTGCATTTCAACATTCACTCATATGGAGTGATTATTGTCTTTGCACCAGCCGAGGCTCGCTCTCCCCCTCCACATCACAATAACTCTCCCCCCTCCTCCTCCTTTTCTGTCCTCTGTGAAATGTTGCATTCATACATACTAACTTATTCCACTGTTCAGCCATGAATATCGTTTAAATGAACAAAATGTAAATAATCTATTTTCCCCGCCCTCCCCCTTCTCCTTTCAGCCTCGCAGAGGAGTTATATCAAAAAGTCAAGAGACTGTTTGGCGACCCCCATCAGGCCACAGAGGACCTGAAAGCGGAGGTAATTATAGCTTCTAATCTTTACTCTTTTGTCTTCCATGTTCCCCCAAATTAATGGCATTAACTTAATGCTTCACCATCTGCCTCCCAAGATAAAAGGGAAGCTGTCCGACCATGAGGGGAAGCTCCAGGAGGCCGGGGATCTACTCCGCGCCGCCCAGGGAAAGACCAGGCAGGCCGGGTCTCTGGCTGAACAAAACCAAGCCAACCTCACAGCTCTGGAGGTAAAAAGCACATGTAAACTCACACATGACCAGTCACATCGACAAAATATTCAATATCTACTGGTAAAACCAGTTTCAAAAAGAGACAAGAACAAAAAGTGGGATACTGGTTGTCATTGTCCTGAATTTTTTCTGACAATAGAGAGAGTACAGCCTACAAGCTAGCTGAAGTAAACAACTGCTGCACTCACATGTGACACACTGCTGTTTAATCACTTTATGCATGTAATGCATCCTTCACATTGGAGTGATTCCTCTGCTCATGCATACTGTAATATTTCATCATCCCCACCGCCAAATTCACATCTACATGTCGACCATGATGTTTATCTCACTCCATAATGTACCATCCACACAGGAAAGATTTGATCATCCCTGTATATGAAAAGTAGTCAGAGTGGGAGGTTGAGCTTGTCTTTTGAAGGGTTTTTTTCTTTTTTGCCACCGTTGTGTGAGGTGGTCATACCTGTATATCGACATTACAATTCCTCTTGTAGATTCCCACCGGAAGAAAACGCTAACTATCCCTTTAACACAAGTCGTGCTGAGGGCAAACTCTTTGTATCGCTCTCCTGAAAAACCTTAAAGTCCTTAAAGCTGGATCTCACCCTCTATTCTTCTCAGACACCACTTATTATTTTCCTTTTAAGCGTTTTGCATGTGATTCATCATCAAGGTGGGTTTAGAGGCAGCGCAGATTCCTAACAGAACAAAACAACAAGCATTTATCAGGGAGATTATTATTATTATACGTGTCCAAGAGAAAGCACTGCTCATACACACACAGGCATACACACAGCATATTCTCTTAATGTCTTTCTTTGTTTCTCCTTGACCTGCAGTCTTCTACTAGTGGAAAAAAGGAGAATACACATACTGCACAAAGGGTTTTACATTGAGTTCACATGTTATTCAATCAAATCATTAAATGTACTCTCGTCTCTAATGTCCTCTTGATTATTCACAGTAAGTGGGAATCATATTTTAATCATAAAGAGGTTTTTTTTTAGAGCTGTTCTGTACAGAAGATAAAACTCAGAGTCCAGAGAGTTGAGATGTGACCTAACAACACATGACATCATCTTCATTCACCCACAGCTTCATACAGACTCTGCTCCACGCTCCGTACTGTCATTTGCATCCAAGTATCAACTGCATGCAAATTTGCACCGAGCACATCATGAAAGCAGCAGATTTCACTTGTATTTGATGCAATGTTGGGCACATCGTTGGATTTTTTTCTAATTGGGGATCGCCATGACAACAACAGATACAACAGATCTTTGAGAAGAAGTAGAAGAAGAAGGTTTCTCCGTTAAACCTTGTATGTGAAATCCTGCACAACATCCCAGGCATTAAAGAAAAAATCACAAATATACACACTGTGTTTATTAATTAGGACTGAGACAAATAATGTATCAATTAGTCAATAAAAAATTAATCAGCAGCTATTTTCATTATCAGTTAATCATAAGTATTCAAAAATGACCAAATGTTTCCTTGTTGCATTGTTGTGTTGAGTTGTGACAACTGTCCTCGTCTTACATCTTATTAAAGCAGAAGTAAGCGATATTTTTGTGTTAATATAAGTCTTAAATAGCTATATCTTCCGACAGCAATCACTTACATAGAGTGTTTGGACCGAAACACGGGTCTGTCAGTCACTCTGCTCTGCTCTGAGCCGAGGAGAAAACTTTACTCGTATCCTACAAGTTTTATCCAATGAGGAGAGAGAACGGCATGAAGGTCTGTGTGTGCAGGGACGAGGACCAATAGATCCATGACGAGGGTGGGGGCTGCTGACTCCGTCGGCTGACAAGAAGTTATGGTGCGTTCAAGGCAACCCGTAACTCGTGTTTTTCCGACCTGTGAAGTCGTACCAGTTCGATCTGGTATGAGTTCACGGGTCGGAAGTTACGAGTGGCCGTTATAGTGACTTTCACAGGTAAAACAGGTCGGAAAAACACGAGTGGGTTGCCTGGAACGCTACAAAGTCATAAGTCATGACTTGAAGCTGTAATTTACGGTTTCAAAAGCCTGCCTGGAACGCAGCATTAGCCAAAACGACCGGATCGCTTACTTCTGCTTTAAGTGACACTTCACAGATCAAATGATGAATTGATTAACAGAGAAAATGATCATCATATTTACTGGTAATGAAAACAGTGATTAGTTGCAGCTGCTGCTGCTGCTGGAGCGTCTCGTGCAGCTGCTGATCCTGGTTTGTTTCCTCACAGAGGAAACGCTCTGCCGTCGGCACGGTGAAGCAGGAAGCGCAGGGGATCCTGGGAGAAGGAGAGCGTCTCCTGGATGAAGCCAACCAGCTCTCTGACAACATCAACAAAGAGATCGAGGTACCGAAGTCACACAAAGTAGAACCGTTACTGTATCTCCCTGCTCTTCTGTCTCATGTCTGATATGGGTTTGTGTCATTTGGCATCAGACGAGAGACGAGATCTTGATTTTGTCTCTTTCATCTGAGCTACTATTTTGTTGTTTCCTGTAGGACCTGGAGGAGATGAAGGAAGAGCTGGGTCCTCTTCATGAGCAGCTGGATGACAGAGTTAGTCACCTCACCACTGGTTTAGGCCGCAACTTAGCAAATCGTGTGCTGGATGCAGAGGAACACGCCCAGCAGCTCAACGACTCTGCTGCCATTCTGGACGGGTAAATACACACACATCACCATTATTGGTACATTATATATTCACATATAGGTGAGATAGAGTCCTAGAAGGCTGGAAGGAGGATTTCAAAGTCCTTTATCCGTTATGATGTTTATTATCAGTTGATTATTTTTGACATTATCTTTCATGTTGGTGCACTACAAGTTTGATTGATTGAAATGAAAAATGAAAAACAGGAATTCATCAATATGAATAATCGGTGTTGCATTTCTAGAAGTAAAACAGAAGAAATCTCAGAAAAGTAAATATCCACAGTGACAATGACTGAGTTGAGTGTGAGGTGTGATGGTGGAGGCTGCGGTCACACGAGTGTCCTGACTGTGGGTTTGACTTTATTTAACAAACGTTGCAAAGATAAAGAACATAACAAAAGGGGGAAAAAATAACAACACGACCTCCTGTGTTCGTCCTCCCTCTCCTTTGCAGGATTTTGGCTGAAGCTAAAAATCTCTCCTTCAACGCAACAGCTGCCTTCAAGGCCTACAGTAACATTAAGGCGAATGTGGACGCAGCAGAGAAAGAGGCGAAGGCGGCCAAGCAGAGGGCAAACGAGGCGCTGGTTCTGGTGAGACGACACATACACCTATCGACTGAATTCAAAAAGACTGTTTCTTGCTTGTTTTCTCAAGTGGACGCTTCCTTCAGGGTGCTGCATCATCGGCTCATTACAGCAGAAACAAACCGGCACATTGTCTTCATGTGTTTCTAAAAGCTGAACTCTACATGATAAACACGTGTCTCATTCAGATACTGCATTCAAACTGTAAATATCAAGTACAAGCATTCAGGCTATCCAGACTAAGAACGTGTACTCTAAGGACAAGAGGTGTGTGTGTGTGTGTGTGTGTGTGTGTGTGTGTGTGTGTGTGTGTGTGTGTGTGTGTGTGTGTGTGTGTGTGTGTGTGTGTCTTGCATGCAGTAACAGTAATGTAAGCTTGTGCTCTCCATTAGTCATGGCTGAGAGATCAAAGCACTTCTCTGTCCTCTCTCCTTCTTTCATTTTTCCCCTTCTCCCTCTTTCATTATCATGGCCACACACACACTCACACACACACCTGAAATCTCCCTTTTCCTTCTTCTTCTTCTTTCCTACGTTTATTTCTTAATTTATTCTTTTTTTTTCTTTTCCTTGTCCTTGTTTCACTCTTCTCTTCTTTTTTCTTTTTGGTTCACTCTCCACTCTTTCTGCTTTTGTCTTGGTTGCATTCCTCATCTTTGATTTTCTTTTCCACTTTATTCTGTAATAATTTATTTGCCTCTCTCTTCTTTTTCAATTATTTTCTGCGTGCCAATTTACTTGTCCCTTTTTCTGCCAATGTTTTACCCTGTTTTTGACTCTTTCCCCTCGTTTGCATTTTTCCACCCTTTTTCTCCTTCTTTCTTTTCTTTTCTTTTCTTCCTTTGGCAAGAAAGAGGTAAAGGGCAGAAGTAGAAAGGGCTGAACACACAGTAAAATGAGGGATAGAAACTAAGAAAGCAGCAGTTGAGGGTGGAGAGTGAATGTGAGGAGAGGTCGGCTGAATGCCTTTCTTAGAATATCATTTAGCAATGCAAAGTAGTCAGGCTTTGATCTTATATAAAGATTCTATGCAGATTACTGCACCTTTTTATGTGTCACAAATCAGATTTTTTAATTTATTTCCAAAATTTAAATTAGTTAGGAAGCACTTTTTTGGAGGGGATGAAAGCATTTCAAGTCACACTTTTGCTGTTGTGTGTGTTTAGGCTTTAGGTCCAGAGGTCCCAATAAAGGATTCAGCTCAAGGTGCCCTCCAGAAGAGCCACAGACTGCTGAACCAAGCTAAACAACTGCAAAATGATGTCAATGGTAACCACCAGTGTATACTGTATATATACGTATATACTGTATGTTTGTGCGCAATATATATCATTCAAATATATTATGATGTATTTAGCATGCAACAGTATAACAATTTAGGCTGGTTACTACAGTAATTGTCATATTTGATCATGTACACAATACAAACAAAACCAGTATTAAGATTCATTAATTTGAAGCAGTTTATCATCAGTCATCAGTGTCATCAGTGTCACTCTTCATCTGTCTCTCTCTTCCTCTCTGTCAGTCAATCCTCCCTGTTGGGAGAGGGATTTGATTTTATTAGCAGGCTTCAAATCAAACCATCACCATTATTTAATTTGTGTGTGTGTAGAGAATGCAGATAGTGTGGCCGGGCTGAAGGGCAGAGTTAAAGCAGCAAGAGAGAAAACCAAAGACCTACTCAAAGCTGTCAACGGAACCATGGCAACGCTCAACGCCATCCCCAACGGTATGACGAAAACACAGTGTGTGAGTGAGTGAGTGTGTGTGTGTGTGTGTTTCAGAGAGAGATAAAGGGAGAGTTGATCAATATCAGTGTGCGGATAGAGGTCAGTTGCTCTGGTAAACTCAACTTGACATGTGTCAATACCCAGAAACACACAGACACACAAACACACAGAGAGAGTGAGGTGGTTGAACCAAAGTGATTCACATGGTCGCGTTTGGATCAACATGCAGGAAAAAAAACAAACAGTTAAATGAATCCACTACACATTATAAATTAACACAATTGTAAATTAAAATGCGGTTGAAATCCCTGTGCGGGAGCTCTGAATCACAACAATCAGAACGTGTCACAGAGGGTCGTCTCACTGGAGACCAAAAGATTATCAGTCAGATTTTCACAGGATTTACTCAACCTGATAACACAATCAGATGTGTGGTTAGGAGTGACATTCAGCAGTGATTATCTACTGGGGTAATGGCTTTACAGACTCACTCTAACCCCTAAAATCCACTCATGAACTGACCTCTGTCACCTATTGAGTCAAAACAAGTTAGTTTTTTTATGGCCAGACTTACAATGCTGCATTTAATACAAGAGTCAGCAGGATCATCAAATACAGCATCACTCTCTACCTGTCAGGTGTAAATAAGTATCAGTTTTCTGCTTGATACTCTAATTTGGTAGTTAATATAAAATAAACTAATATGATTTTAAACGATTAATAATATTAAAACGATTGATATATTGATATGAAAATTGTTGCTGTCACTGAAGATCTCATATGTGGCAACTTAAAAGAAGAAAAAAATGATCTCTTAGTTTGTTGAAGATTTTTCCAGATACTGAGATAAAGTTGAATTTGAATTACAGCATCATATCTCATGGAGTCGAGTTGCGACACACTGACTCAGTGCCACCTCCTGCCTCTAAATCTGACCTGGGCTCTGTCTTCTCTTTATCTCTGTGTCCAACTTCTGTTCCTTAGTGTCAAACAAAGCAGAAACAACAAATAAGTGGATTCACACATCTACTGTTAGACTCAGTAGGGTTAGATGCCTCCTCTTCCTCCCAGTCAGTGTTGTCATACTGATAAATTCCACCATACGTATTGATTTAAACACCATATCTATCATGTTGACTTATTTTTAATGCCGTATCATTAGCAGCACAAAGTCCATCTATTGCTCCATTACTGCAGTGCCACTGATTAATGTATATAATTTGTATGCCTTTGTTGTTGTTGTTGTTTTCTGAAATTATTATTATTATTATTACTGTATGATTATTTCTTTGACAGACACAGCAGTTAGGCTAGCAGCTACGAAGGTTGTAGCGGCTGACGCTAACGCCACCGCCATCGATGTCCTCGAGCGCCTCGGGGACATGAACCTGCGACTCAGTGGCCTGCAGAGGAACTACAGTGAGCTGGAGGACACTGTGAACGCCGCCAATCAGATGATCCAGGACCCCGAGAAAAACAGTAAAGCCCCTTTTTAATTATGGGTTGTTACATAGCAACAGAGTTTCATCAATAATCTGAATTTCTGACTTTTATTTACCACTTGAAAAAGGCATCAAAAGTATTTTTTCACTAATATAAAGTTGAATTTCATAACAAATAAGATCAAACATATAAGTATTTTTTATAATGTGTCTTTATTTAAATCCTGATTTTGAAAGTGAGGTTTAATTCCTCGACTCTTTGGAGACGTGACGTTATGAATTAGTGAGTCATGATTACTTCAACACAAACTTGATGTTTTTTCTCTTCTGTCTCTCTTTTTCCAATCCCCACAGCCATCAGTATGTATATTTCACTTACCTCCAATATAAGTACTGTTTATACTGTAAGTGGTGTACCAATACAATGTTGTAATGACCAACTAATACAGAGTGGTTATGTTATGGTATGGTAATGTTAACGCAACACGTGCTTCATCATATTTAAAGGCTTCGCTGTGCAACATGTTAACCTGGAATTACCTTTAAAACCATCACTTGGATACAGTTAAATATAATCAATCAATATCAGCTATGTCATCATGATCTGACTTAAACAACAGTATTGGAGCACCACCCATTAATGTGATGATCATCTTCTTTAATATCTTTCCAATAAGCAGCAATGGCTTCTAATAATGCCTCTGTTCTGCTCTGCCCGGCTGGAGCATGAGAGCTCTGCGCACCACAAAGCATGGAACATCTTCTTCTCTTCTTCCTTTTTTATTTATTTATTTCTGAATATACATCTTTTTCAATTTCAACCTTTTACAATATGTTATAGTAAGTCGTGTAGAAAAGTTTTCTTTGAATGCTTAGCTGCACTAATGCTCCTTCTCCATCTTTCTTGCTCTTCCTCCATACTTCTCTTACTCCTTTGAGTAATATCAATGATCTTCTCCGCTGCCATTATTTGTCATCCTCTACGCACTTTGTCATCCTTTCTACACGCCAGCTCTCTCCGCGCTCTCTCAGCTGTAATTTACTGTGTAATCTTAATGGTAACGACTGCTACTGCTGCGTGGTTCTGTATCACTGATGTGCTTTATCTCTCTCTCTCCTCTCTCAGTCCACGCTGCAGGAGCTAAAGTGAAGGTTTTAGAGGATGAAGCTGATAGGCTGCTGGAGAAGTTGCAGCCAATCAAAAAGCTGCAGGACAATTTGAAGAGAAACATCTCGCAAATTAAGGAACTGATCAACCAAGCCAGGAAACAAGCCAACTCAGTGAGTCATGCAATGATTTCATGTTTTACAGTCATTCACTTTGATTTAAAATATTACTCTTACTCATTAAGACACATAAGTTGTCACATTCTCTCAAAAGCTTTACCATCCATTATAAGACCCCCTTTTATGATCTCAGGTAGATTTTTGTGTGAAAATGTTAAATGTTTTTCTTAAGATTATACCAAATGTATCCGGAAAAAAGAGCAATTTTCAAATTGAAAAGTTGTACTCTGAACTGGAAAGACGTTGCCCAATTTTTTTCTTTAATCAAATGCAATCTGTGCTTTTCAAAGCCTGGAAGTCTTCACTTTTTGTCTTCCTCATTCCAGATCAAGGTCTCAGTGTCATCAGGTGGCGACTGTCTCCGTAGTTACCGCCCTGAGATCAGGAAAGGAAGGTACAACACCATCGTCCTTCATGTTAAAACAACAACACCTGACAACCTGCTCCTCTACCTGGGATCAGCCAAATATGTAAGTACAGTAGACAGTTTACTAGTATTGGTACTACAGTACTGAGTATATAGCACTAATCACCACAAACACAGTCAAACTGTCTCTCTTAGGCCTATCCCAACCATAACTAGATTTGCTATGTTTTAAATCAGCTGTAATCTTACACCACAAAATAGTTATTTTCATTTTAGAATTGACTAAAATATCAAAAACCTGCTTATAAGACAGTGATGTTTTCTTTACCCATGAGTTATAGAGATGAATTGCAATAGTTTTTCTCATCCATAGTTTCAGGACAATGCCTTTCCATGATAATACAACTTTGCTGTGTATTAATACCCATTAGGTTTTCTTGGATTATTAAAACATCTTCATGGCTCTGCAGAAAAAACGCCTGGTCAAACTTTGTCTGCAGTGCATTTGGCTCTGGTGTTATTGCTGTTGACAGTTCAAAATTTCTAAAATGCTTCATATTAAACTATTAATCATATTTAATATAAAGCTGAGGTGCGGTATATTGTGCAGCATTTATCACACTTTAAAATGTCAGAGTGTACACACACACACACACAGATGTTCCTCTCTCTAGACACACACACAATAACTTTTATACACACGCGCGCAGACGCACGCTTAGTCTCCGCACACTCCCTGAATGATTTGTCTAATATGAGAATAATTAATACTTCTTGACACTTACTCACTAACACCCCTATAAACACGGCACCCTGCTGTTTTAAGGTACCGCTGATAATCCCAAAGTGTGCATATGTGTGGATAAGTGCGTATGGATATGTGTGTGCGTCCTAACGAGCAGCAGCAATTAACAAGTTTATGTTGCTATCTGCTTTAGTCTGATTTCCCCTGAGAAATCACTGCTGCGCTTCATCTGACTGGGAAGTCTTGAATGCGCATGCACGTGTATGTGTGTGTGTGTGTGTGTGTGTGTGTGTATGTGTGTGTACTGTCTCTCACTAATACTTTCTAATTGCGAAGAATTCAGTATGAATAGTAATGGTGTGTGTGCGTGTGTGCGTGCGTGCACCTCTAACATTTCACTAATAGTGTGTAATGCTAGTTGAATAATAACGATGCTGCCCTGTGATCTGTGCTAATGAATAATTGTCATTACCCTGGAGAGACTGGAAAGATAAGTGTGTGTACCTGTTTGTGTATGTGTGTCATTTGTGTCTTCAAATGTGACTCCCTAATAATCTCTAATTGTGCATAATACTATATGAATAATAATGCTGCGTGAGTGTGCACTTCAGACGCAGCATCCAGATGAGAGCATATGCTCAAAATTCTCCTATTAATTTTTTGGTCTCATACATAAATAATAAGATCATTAATCAAAATACAGCAAGATCCTGTGAAAACCCACTTACAGAGACAGATGGAGAAAACTTTGTACCCTCAGAATAGATCAGAGCTGGCTGTGGAATCACTTCCCTGTTCACTCTTGCACTATTCCCCACATGATAAATACTCTATGGCCATTTTAGACACTTATTAATCACCATCATTTTTACATCACCATCGACGGCGTTATATAACTCCTGTCACCTCAGGAGACAGGAAAGACAAAGCTCTGCACTGTACAGTTTTGCATTTTTTTCATTGTGCACTTTAGATAGGGGAACGATCCCATCCAATCCAATATTGGGTCTGAAATTGACGTGATTTATTTATTGGGTTGGATTGGACTGACAGCGCAGATTCATGTCAAAAATCCAGATTCCATTCCGTAGTGTGCACATCTGTCTACCTCAAAATTAACTACAACACTACTAGTTATATATGTACAAAGATACGAACCATGGTATCAGCACATCTATATAGAATTGTATTGGAACTGAAGAAAAGTGGAACGATGCATCTCTACTTGAATCTCTACTTGAGATGATGTGACTTGAGGCTGATGTTTGCCAGTTTGCGATGTGCTGTGTTTTTCTTTTTACACATGTGGTTCATCTGACGACCTTGTGAGGTTACTTCTCCTCCAACTCCTATTCAGTTTGTGGTTTCACTGCAGACGTTTCCTTTAGTTACACGCAACTGAAGCTAATGTAGCATCAGAATGCATTGAAACTCATTGGATTAGATTCATTGCATCTATATTCCCCTCTCCTCCTCCTCCTCCTCCTCCAACACGACTCCCTCCAGCTGAATCACTGGTCTCTTGACGTGATGAGTCATCACAGACATATTCACCCTGTGTTGTCTCCGTGTCTCAGGTTGATTTCCTGGCCTTAGAGATGCGTAAGGGGAAGGTGAATTTCCTCTGGGACGTAGGTTCAGGTGTGGGGAGGGTCGAATATCCCCATCACACCATCCATGATGGGAACTGGCACAGGATAGAGGCGTCTCGGTAAGAAGAACACACACACACACATACACACACAGGACTTGTTTAGTCTTTGTTGCTCAAAGCAGAATGGTCAGATCTAAGAAACCAGAGATGATTAGAAGCACATTTTTATGGACAATGAACAAACTCAGCAGCTCATACACTTTATTTTATTCACAGTCGCATACTACAAACAAATAGACAACAAAGAGAGCCACTTAGATGCAAATATAAAGCACTTACCTCCACTCTGATATCTGCATTTTTTCCCACAATGGAAATCTAATATTGTTCAGAAATGGAGACTGTGCTGCTCTTTTATCATGTGGAACTGCTGTCTGGTTCTTTTCCTCTAATGTTTTGGGTCATTATCTCGCTGTACGATGAACCCCTGACACAACCCGTCTGTCCTCCTTTTGTTACTCACCTTTTTCCTCAACATCATGATGAAAACATTCAGTCCTACTTCCTGCAGCGCTGTATTGTCCAAATAATTCCTCAGATGATGTGAGTGACACAGTTTGTTCCCACACGAACGCCTTTTTACAGACAGAGGGTTTGTAAGTAATTGACACGAGTTAGGAAAGGTTTGAATCAACTTTGAGGGTTTGTTAACTTCCATTGCAGAAAGTTTTTCCTTGTGATGAATAGTTTTTTTCCATAAAGGAACAGATAGAGGGAAGGAAGAAAGGAAAAAATATAGAATTAAAAGAAAAGAAATATCGGAAAATGTGAAAACATATAACAATAATGATTTCAAAATATTAACAAAGACCAAAAACAATGGGAGAGAAGAGGTACTATATGATACGATACGACACGTCAGAATACGATAAGATATGATACGACACATCACGATATGATACAATACGATACGACACATCACGATACAATACGACATGTCACGATATGACACGTCAAGATACGATGCTACATATCAGGATACGATACGTTACGACATGTCAAATTATGTCACCATTGGATGCGATGCGATGCGATGCGATGCGATGCGATGCGATAGAAAATACTTATTACCCCAGGAGGGAAACTGAATGTTAGGTGAAAATAATTTGTCCATATGTTTTGAAAGTAAATCAAATGTCATTACATACTTGTAGTTGTGGTCAGATAGCACCTTTAATGATGTTGTGGTCTTGTGATAAATAAAGTGAAGGAGTTTTACTTGCTGTAACTTAATCTAATCAGCAACAATCGATTGTAGCTGGAAACATAAATTGACATATAAACCACAGGACATCGTCTCATTGGCGCTGCTGAAGGAAACATGTCTCTTCACAAGGGAAATCAAAGAGTTTTCAGCCTTGTGAGCCCACAGCACATCGTCTCATAGATATAGTGTAAATCTAGTGAAAGCTGATGTGGTGCCATGTACATTTACTGTAGAGGCGCCTGGAATCGGTTTTTATGAACTCTCGGTGCTAAAGATGAATGATAGAAACACAAGGTGGAACCAGTTTGTAGCAGTGGAACCTCTGGGCTGTACAATGAGATAAATTCCCCACCTCGGAGTCTGTTTGTTCGAGGCAGGAGCAGCGTTTCTGTATTGTGCAGGGGAACATTTTTAAGACTGATAGTCTGTGCGATCCCAGTGGAAAACACCTTTGGGAAATCTCTGGGATAGAAATGCACGGCGCAGGTGGGAAGTCTGCTTGGTGTGAATGAGTCTTGTGTTAGATGGTCTGTCTTCACGGAAATAGAGAATGGCAAACAAAATAACATCAAACCTTCTCTCCCTCTCTTTCTCTTTCTCTTTCTTTCGCCTTTTCCTCTCTGTCTGCAGTAATGGTTTGAATGGCACCATATCAGTATATCCTCTGGAAGGCTCTATGGCTGGTATGATGCCGACCCCGGCCAGTGCCAACTCGCCCACGGCCTACACCATTTTGGACGTCGACCAGAACGCCTACCTGTTTGTAGGAGGAATATTCGACACCATCAAGGTACTGTACCACCTGACTGTCTCTCTCTCTGTCTGTCTGTCTCTCTGTCTATCTATGGGGATCCTGTCTGTCTTGTCTTTTCTCACTTTATTTGTCTTCTTTCTGTCTTTTTAGAAAGCAGATGCAGTAAGAACTACGACGTTCACCGGCTGCATGGGGGAGACCTTCCTGGACGGTAAACCCATCGGCCTGTGGAACTACAGAGAGAGACATGGAGACTGTAAAGGATGTGTTGTCAGGTAAACACACACCGTTTCATAAAGTTTTTTCATAAATTCTAATATTATTTCCTCCTTGTTTACTGTTATTATGATGCATCCGATGTATATACACTGGGTGTTATGAAGTCATTCATTTTCATATATATTTATTTACCGAGACTGGCTTTGGGTTATACAATACAACATATCACATCAAAAACAATTCTACATTCAGTCAATTTTCTTTCTTATTTTGTTGTTCTTTTAATATTCCAGAGGGCACTTCATCATCTTTGCTATTTTGCATTTCAAACTTGGATGAAAAACAAACCAATAATAAAATGTGCGTGTGTTTTTATAGCCCTCAGCGCTCAGATGGCGAGGGAATAGTCCAGCTGGATGGCGAGGGCTACGCCGCGGTCGGTCGACCCACCAGGTGGAACCCCAACATTTCCACTGTCACCTTTAAGTTCCGCACTTTCTCCTCCGAAGCCCTGCTCATGTACCTGGCTACTGAAGATATGGTAATGTAACACACAACAAAAGCAAAAAGGGTATAAACTGCAACTGTTAATCATTCATCCAGGAGAAACCATGCTTCACTTTGAATATGAAAGTTTGTTAAGGCTCTGCTGGGTCGATTGAGATCACCTTTCCTTAAAGGTGAATAAACCCAAAAGTCCTCAAAAGGCCAGACACACAGTTAGCACAAAAGATGAATTAATTGTGATTAATGAAGCACCTTGACAGCACCAACTTATTATTATTATTATTAGTGTCAGATGAGGGTAGAGCTTCCTCTTTTATTTAATAGTTCATATTTTTCTTTGCTCTATGAAGCCAACTTTTCTGTTTTTAAACCACTATAAAATACAAAGTGGTACAAACATCAGTGCCTCACATCAGAGTTTCTCTGGCTCTCCTTCTGTGCAGAAGGATTTCATGTCTCTGGAGCTGTCAGAGGGCAAGGTGAAGGTGAACTTTGACCTCGGGTCAGGGGTCGGCAGTGCCATAACAGCGAACCGCCACAACGACGGAAGCTGGAAATCCCTCACCATGTCGAGGAACAAGAAACAAGGTACATACAACTTCGAAAATGAGACATAAACAGACTTGATTTTTCCCTTTTCTCCTGTTATTTAAGTCTCCTCACTTGTTTCCAAAGCCACGGTGACTGTGGTGGACATCGACAGCGGCGCTGAGGAGAAGATAGTAACCACATCTCAGGGTTCAGCCACCGGTCTGAACCTCAAGGAAAACCAGAAGATCTATTTCGGAGGGCTGCCGACGATTGGAAACTACAGGTACAAACACGCTCCTGCAATTCATTCATATTCTCATTTAGACACTCTCATACAGACAGATTCATTTTTAAAGGTTCTGTACATGTGATATTGGGAAAATGTGTTTTGCATTCAAAGTGTAAAAGTGTATTTTGAGACTTGAGTGGTATAAAAAGAAGTAATTGACGAAGAACAATCAGCCTCTTCACAACCCATTATAACTCTTTTCACACCTTGTATTCAGTCGTTCAAACATCTGTGCAGCATCAGGCTGAGCAGAAACGACTTAACTGGTTTAAATGAGTCATTACTCGAAACTGTGTTTGTGAAATGTGTTAATGCTTTGATATTATGTTTTGTCTTAACAGCATGACAGCCAGGTAAATAAACCAACACATAAATCTTATCCTCAGACGTATAGTAAAACGTAGGCTGTGTATATCGCTCTCTGCATGAAGCCCACACATGTTGACGACGCTGTATAGCCCACAGTCACTCTGTGTCTCTGTACCTTTGGCTTGCACCTGAAGGCTCCTGCTTTTCCACACGGCGGCTGGGAAGCACTTTTCTCTCTCCCTTTTTATGAATCTGAATTTGATGTTTGCCTGCTCTGAAACTAGGTGCATTTTGTCACGTTTATGACTCTGCCTCACAGGCGTTATTGCCATAATTTTATTCAAATTGTGTTTCGGGATCTAAATATCTCTGCCGTGTTTTTTGTAGAGCTGCGAGCAACACTTTGTGCTGAGCTACAAAAACATAACTCTAACTCACTGAAAACAATTACAATATGATGGCGCGCACTGCTGATAATGTTCAGTGTGATTGAAGATTATCTGACAGTGGATTTGTCTCTTTTCCTTTCATCTTGAGCAAAATGCAACCTGAACAAAGCCTGAGCATCGCATCAAGATAATTATAATAAACCCAAAAGTATTATTATATAGACAAACGTCATATTCAGATGCTTCTTATTGTTGATGTCTAGACGTCACTCTGCTTTTGGAAACACAGCTTCACCGCTGCAGTCATTCAAAAATCCTTTTAATGATGCTACACTGCTAAGAGAAAGGGGAAGCATCTTTCAGTATCTCGGTCTTTAAAGACTCTCTTCTAAAATCATTTCAACTCCTTTACAGGTCAGAGATCACTCTGAAGCGCTATGCAGGCTGTCTTCGGGAGATCGAGATCTCCAGGACTCCATATAGTCTGCTCAGCAGTTCAGATTATACAGGAGTCACTAAAGGATGTAATGTAGAGGTAAGAGTGTGCACTTAATTATAGATTAACAGCTGTGCAGGATATTTAAGAAAAAAAAACTAAGATTATGTGACAGAATGGTTCCTTTGCATGTTGTTCTGCACATTCAGTGCTGTACTAGAACGCATTTAAAATGTCATTATTGTAGTTAGTAGAGCAAAGTGTATAATGTCGCATCTTCAGCACGATATTAGCATAATACAGTTGTCAGAACCTCTCAGTATAATAGAGCTTGTAATTAATATATTTAATATGTTGATTTAAGGTGTCAGAATTTGAATTAAAATAAACCAAATGAATATGTACACGGAAACTTAACATTATGTGCAGCCAATGTGAATGCATAAACAACCTTGACTTATAAACAGAGTGAATGATCCCATACTTCTTCTCAATCGAGTGTCTCTCCATCATTCAATCTGCTGCTTTTACACTGTATGTAGTTTTTTCCAGGAAAATGTGTTTTGCTTTCTGTGAAATAGAAAGGAAGGGAAGGTCAGAAAAGGCAATCACAAGTTCAGACGTTCTTATGGTCTTTTCATTTTCCTCTTCTTCACTATATATTAATTAATAATAATAATATACAATCCAGACCATATAGTGTATGTACATATGGATGGACAGTTTTTTTTTTTTTTCTCTAGGCAGACATCTAACCGCCAAGTCAGAGCTGAATGTATTGCGGCCAAACTTTAGAGGTTTGATATGAACTGGACGATTTAACATGCACAAAAGAGCTCACATGTAGCTTGTCATTCATTGAGAGTGGAGGGTTGTTCCTTTAGATTCAGGCTGTCTGTCAGTGAAAGTGCAAGAACCCTGCAAGTGAAGAAGATGATCATCATAAGGCTCGAAAAGCAAAAACTGTAGCAGAGACTTTAAAATATAAACAGCTGGCCTCTAAAAAGGCAATACCTCCCATATGCTAATTATAATTGAATTAATTCATTAATTGGATATGATGAAAGAGCTTTAAGAATAAAACAATGCGTCCAAGTTTGGACTGTATTCACACATCCTTCATTTTTCCAGTTTTTACTCAAATTTACAAACTGTAGTTTCTCAGTGTTTTGGAAATAGAAAAAACAGATGAAATAAGTATTGAGAAGAATGTAAGCCTGAAATCATAAAACCCTGAATTTAATCTACATTTTTGACTCATCCAGCAGCAGAATAAACTCTAACTACAAATGGAAACATGGTTCAGAAAGTTGGCTTCCTGGAAATGAAAATCTACTGTCTGAATTCCTGTAAAAACCGTATCAGTGCAGATGTTTCAACACTTTTGATCAGTAGTTTATATGTATGCTTACGCTGAGTTTCCAAAGCCACACAAGGCTTTCACAGCATTCATCATAGACTCTGTGTTATTCATACATACAAATGCACAGCTCACACAGTGTATGACGATTGTATGAGGAATTCTAAAGGCCCAGGGTTGAGAGTGTGTTGTGAAGGTCTCTCTATTTCCCTCATCTGTCTTTTCTCCTCTTTGAGCGACCACTCTACAAAGCTACAAAGCTGAGAGTTTGTGTGTGTGTGTCTGTGGTGTGTGTGTGTGTGAGAGAGAGAGTGAATGTTTCCACTTTGTAACCACAGTCAGAGTAATGAGAAGTGGATGACGGTACATTTGATAATTTTTGTAAAACGGTGTGCCTCTCAGAGTTGTCTCTTTTATGAGTAAAACCTTGACTTGCCTAAAACATCTGAGGGAATTTGTTTTGTCGCTTTATGTTGATCAACCAAACTTTGCTGTATTTTTCTGCCACTTTTACTTTTCCATCTAAAAGTGCTTGGTAGAATTTAGGCCTGAACAAACCCCCTTCTCCTCCTCCTCCTCCCCCTTCCCCTTGTTGATTGATGAACACTAAAATACCCATCTGTCCCACAGAACCTGTACACTGTCAGTTTCTCTAAGCCGGGATACGTGGAGCTGGCTGGTCTGTCGCTGGTGGTGGGCACAGAGATCAGTCTGTCGTTCAGCACTCTGGAAGACACTGGGACCATTCTGCTGGCAGTGGGCGGAGCCTCACCAAGCGGCAAGCAGGTTCGTTTTTTTAATCTACATATTATACTGTAGCAATCCCACACAGGTTTTAAACATGTGTGTTCATCTATGAACATGTCTTTATTGTGCAATTTGTAGGGATAGTTCAACATTTTGGCAAATTTGCCCATTGCCATAATCCCTGTAGTCATAGCAGTAGTTTCGTTACCTTTAATTGTCGGTGCAAGCTATTTTTAGAACGGCGGAGCAGAGCCGCGAGCTGCTCAGAGCTACGCTACGGAGGCTAATGGGATCATCAAACTCATCAAATACACAATCCAACAACTCCAAAAAGCTCTGGTGGACAAGTTGTGACCTGCACATTCACCACGCTATGAGATAATAACAGAACGTTATGAGACAGAGTTGTTTTAGAGGTAAATACAGAGACTGCTGCTGAAAACCTGTCCCTGAAGGCAACACGCGTCAGCGGTTTTGCATGAATTTACCTCTAAATCAAATCTGTCTTGTAACGTTACGTTATTATCTCATAGCATGGTGAATGTGCAGGTCACAACTTGTCCATCAGAGCGTTTTGGAGTTGTTGGATTGTGTATTTGAAGGGAAATCAAGAAATCCAATTAGCCTCTGTAGTTTAGCTCTGAGCAGCCTGCCGCTCGGCTCGGCCGTTCTAAAAATAGCTTGCACCGACAAATAAAGGTAACGAACCTACTGCTATGACTAGAGGGATTATGGCAATGGACCAATTTGCCAAAATGTTGAACTATCCCTTTAATGCTAAATATTGGATAAATATGAGCTTCTCCATCTAAAGCTAAATATATTAAAGTACATGTTGATTCTACGTATTGTACTGACTAAGACTCCCTCAGTCGCCTCGGTTAATTGAATTGAATTTACCAGTTGGACATTTTCTATATGGTCCCTATAATTAGGACCAGTTTATTAGAGCTCCTCTACAGGAAACTTCTTGGAATAGATTCAGTTAAGTCAGACAAGTCTGCACATTAAATTGGAGTTTAATATGCTATTATACTGCACAGCAGCAACATAAAAATAGAAATAAGACAGATCTCAGAGCATAACCACTACAGTAAATATAAGATCTTTGGAACAACACATTTCTTTACAGCTAAATCCCCAACTTATTTCATTAAGGTTTTGTTATTGTCTAATGTCATGTTCATACAAGGTGTAAATGAGCTGTAAAAGAAAAAAAAAAAGACTATTAATAGTCTCATTATGTACTTTATTAGACTGTCATCTATTGGTGTCATTTGGGCTTTGATGACAAGTCAGTCAACCGAACTCATAATAATAGAAGCTTGTCACCACTTTTCAAGGGAATGATTGAAAGACTACGGCTCTTAATATATAAAATAAAATGTTGTTTCTCATATTTTTCTGAAAATCTTTCCACAACAGGTGCGGAGCTCAAACCTCGTCGGCTCCAAGAGGAGGCGCAGACAGTCAGGAGAGGTGGGTTCAACTAATGCACACCCAAGTACTGTCCCCTTCCCCTAAAGTGAATGGTGTTTTCATAAGTGCATATTAATGAGATTTGCATTTGTTGGCAACCGGGCTAATTGGATTGTCTTTTATCCAACACACACACAGAGAGAAAAGTCATTTTACAGATGCACAAAGACACATTGTGGCTGTTGATCCAATGAGCTGCAGCCGTTACCTGAGCTTTTAGCTGACCATGCAAACACACACACACACACACACACACACACACACACCAATACATAAGTGAGTGAAGTTTCCATGAGTGCATATTAATGAGATTTGAGTTTGTTGGCAAGTACACTGATTTGATTTTCTTATGGCTAAAAACAATAGCACTGACACACACACACATACACACACTTACACTTTCATCCTAATCACTGGTAAATACTGTAAATCCATTATCTCATTTCAGTGTAAGTTGTGTGTCTGCACATGTACTCATGTTTGCATTCATATATTATGTGTGTCTGTGTGTGTACTTGTGTGGGTGTTGATTTCTGTGTGTGTGCCTTAGCATAGTGTATGTTTGTGTGTGTGCGTTTAAGTGTAGCTCAGCGAGAATGAGGACATTACTGACATGAATGCAAATTGAAAGTGTATGCATGTTTATGTGAGTAGTGTGTACCAGTGTGTGTGTAAGAGAGCAGGAGAGAGGGAGGACAGAGGTTACCTCTAGCTTATCCATCATCACTGGTTGTTGGGCGCATAAATCTATTTTTACTAACTATGCTGGCAGGCAGGGTGTGTGTGTTAGTGTGTGTGTCAGTGTGTGTGTGGAGAAAGGTTAAGCAAGGTTAAAAACACCATCAACTCAACTTGGCCCTGACTAATGGATGTTTTAGAGAGGGACAGAGAGACAGGGACAGGAGACAAAGGATGGAGGGATGGAAGAGGGAGATTTAGAGGTGAAAGGAAGGATAGAGGAGAACGGGCCGAGCTGAGGAGGAGAAGTGAAATGATGCGAGAGGAGAGAGGAGGAGAATGAAAAGATGGGGAGAAAGGAAAGAAGAGAACGGACACAGAAAGACAAGAAGAAAAGGAGGAGGAGGAAGAAGCAGAATAAAGGAAGCTGAGATAGAAAGAACACAGAGGAGGAGGAAGAGTTATAATTATAAACACTTGTGAAAAATATTGGGGTTTTTTGCTAAGAAAAGATAATTAATAAACTGCAGATTAATTTTCTAGTTTCAGTTTTTATTTTTGTGTCATTACAACCTTAAAAATGACATAAAACTGAACTGGCAACCTTTAAATATCGGTTTGCACAGTAAACATCACGAATGATGACCAGCATCTCGAAACATACAGTCTGTCTTTGTCTGTTGTAAGAGATAGAAAATTACAAGTTTATGTATGAAGCACAAAACTGCCGCAACACAATTTACCATTTTCACACACAGATGTAAATGAGAGAAATGAGAGAATTTTCCTTTTTAGTCTCTCTCCTCCACTTGTACAACCTGACGCTCAAATAAACACACTCAGGGAACCAGGAGCTGAAATTACACATGAACAAACTTCAAAAGCTGCATGATTCAGAATATTGAAGGTGGAAGCAGAGGTGTGTGTGGGGTGTGTGTCGGTGTGTTTTTGTGCGACCGACTCTCTCATGAACATGGGTTGGTACATATATGAGTGTTTGCACGCATGTTAGCTCCACAGTCTGCTGCACATGTGTGTGCGTCTATATAAGTGTATGCGTACGTGAGAGTTCATGTGTGATCGTCTGCCTTTGTCTGTATGTGTGACATGTGTCTGCATCTATGCACCTGTGTGTGTGTGTGTGTGTGTGTGTGTGTGTGTGTGTGTGTGTGTGTGTGTGTGTGTGTGTGTGTGTGTGTGTGTGTGTGTGTGTGTCTGCTGCGTGTACCTTTGTATCTGTGTGTGTGTGTGTGTGCAGGATGGCGCAGTGAGAGCCATGTTGTAGCTACATCTCAGTTCAATTTGTCCCCGACCTCAAATTGAAATTCCATTTTCAGGTGGTAAATTGTCTCCCACTTCGCCGTCTGGCACACAGTGAATTAAAATTCAAATTAGCCTGACCCTGCACCGCTGCTCTCTAGCACCTCTCTGTCTGTCTCTCTCTCCCTCTCTCCCCCCATCTCTATCTCGCTCGCTGTTTTGCTCTCTGCCCTCTCATCTCTTCCCCCTATTATCCTCTCCTCTCTGTTCCTCTCATCTCTTGTTATCCTTTCCTCCCTGCACTCCTCTCCTCTCCTCTCCTCTCCTGCCTCTCACCCCCCTTCCCCCCTCTCATACCCCCCCAACTCATCTCCCTGTTCCCTTTTTGTCTTTTCTCTTCTATTTAATCCATTGTCTCTCCTCCCTCCTGTTTGTCTTTTCTCCTCCCTTCACATCTTATCTGTTTATTCCCAGTAGTTCCTTCTTCCTGTCCCTGACAAACATTTAACAAACTCTGGCATGGATGTGGAGTTAAATCCAAGTTGATCTCTACGTTATTGTTGTATAACATGACACATAGAAAACTCATCTAATGAAACTGATTTGAAAAACCCCTCTTGATGCTCAAAGAGATTGTTATTCATGTCCTTATTTCATAAAAGGATGCAGGTGGCAGCTACTGACGAGAAACCAGTGTCAACTATTTGAACTTCTATTTGAACCACCAGACTTGTTGATGTTTTGGGGATGTTATTGTGCGATAGTCAAACATGGACAGAGGTTGATAAAGAAAACATCTTAAGTGAGATGAAGAGCTGAGTACTGGTTGTTCCTTGACATTTATTGCTCACTAAAGACGGTTTGTCGTCTCTCCCGGGTCAAGAATAGACTTTCATATGCAACTCTCAGGTTTTATAAAGTGCCACTTCAAGTTGTTTCTATGGAGCGATTTTCTTTGATCTGATACTTGTGATATGTATTTTTTTTTAAGTATAATTCTGACCTTGTGACATACTTTGCATTATCTGTTTCATCTTTTTAGTCTCAAAATGTTATTGCTGCGTACCGTGGACAGGAGACTTTTGAGAAGTACAGTATGTTTTCAAGTTCAATAAGATTTTCTTGTTTGAATAAAAAAAAAAAACATACACACTCACACCCACACTTACATGGGGTTGTAACACGGTGCAGGTGGTCCACTCAACATCAACACGAACATATGTGTGGGGATCATTGTCTTCTTGTTTCTGAATTCTCACTTTAATTTTCATTTCTCAGGACGGTTTCAATCAGTGATGTTGCCTGTTTATAGGTGGTGCACTACTCACAGCATCTGGTGTATAGTTGCAGTTTCTAATGGTGAAATAACATCTAGCTAAACTTTTCCTTCTCCATTTCATCTCTCTGTGCTCTGAGGGGAGTTTGATATTGAGATTTCCTCAGCTAATAAACTTTATCTCTCACTCCTGCAGCCCTACCTCTCAGTCATGCTGAACAAAGGCTCTCTGGAGGTTTTGATGTTTTCCGGCAGCCACGGTATGCGCCGTGTCGTCAGACGACCCGAGCAGGGCATACTGAACGACGGGAAGGAGCACTCGCTGCGCATAGAGAGGCTGGCTGGCAGGTTGGTGGCGTGTCATTATCCTAGAGGTTTACTCGGTGTAATCTATCGAATACTAATCGTGTGCATGTGTTTGTTTCCAGATCCTTTGCAGTTCAGGTTGATGAGGAGCCCAAGAGGGTGGCGGCGCTTCCCAACGACCAGCCAATGAACTTGCAGCGCATCTTCCTCGGCGGTATTCCCGCAGAGGTAGAGCAGTCTACCAACCGAGCCAATATCCCGTTCCAAGGATGTATCTGGAACCTCATGATCAACGCAATGTACGTATCCTCCAGTCTGTTTTATTATTATTATCTACATGCATGCATTTGTCATTTATTTTGATTTCATGAGGAAAAACACAAAAAGAAAAAAATCACATCTATTTTGACAGGTGTGTAGAAAAGGGACCAGTTGATCCAAACTTACATGTAAAAAGAAAATCTAGCACACTGTTCAAATTATTTTAATCTTGGCAACATTTCAGTCCTTTAGACCTTCATCAGGCAAAACAATAGACACATCTTTAAATACTGTAGGGAGTGGCTGCAGGTACTGTACACTGATTAAAATTTTTTTTTTATATCTAGTATACTTGATATTAAAGGTCCAGTGTGTAATATTTGTCAAGGTTTATTGGCCAATACTGAATACTACCGATGAATACAGTATATTTGTATAAGTGTATAATCGTTATAAAATTTGGTTTTCATAGCCTTATAATTCTTCTTTTATATATAAAGTACATATAGCAAGGGTCTTGCTTAGAGAGTCTCGCCATCTTGCTCCACCATATTTGTACGAAATGGAAAATCCAGCCAACCAGAGAGCACGTTTCAAGAATAGAATTATTTAATAGATAAATAATATAATTGGAAGGCTAGATGTCACTGTTTTCCCCTCATTTTTTTACACACTGGACCTTTAAGTTGTATTTTTTCTTGTATGTTTATTATGTCTGTGATCACTGTGATTGAAAGCAGGCTTGCATTGCAGCCACCCACTATTTAAAGATGGCTTCTTCTGAGTGTCTACTGTTTTGGCTGATGAAGGTCTAATGGACCGAAACGTTGCCACGATTAAAACACCCATGCAAGTTGAACAGTGTGCGGGATTTCCTTTTTACATTTGAGCAGAAACACCAAAAGAGTCTCTCAGATCCAGCTTCTCAAAAGTGACCAGTTGCTGTTTTTCTTCATCCAACCTGATATTATTATTTTTGTTGGTTGTCACTGGCTTTAGTCAAGTGTTTTTTCAGACATATTTTAGGCCAAACCTTTACCCAGTAAATGATTTATACAATGAACAATGTTGAAATAACCATTAGCATATCAGAGCAGTGTGTTTAAGTTGTTTTTAAAGTCTAGTAGCAACATCTTAGCGTTTAAATTGTGCAAAACTGAGCATCAGTTCATACAACTGACTGTAGAGTGCTGCAACAGGGTGAGCGTTGAGTTGCACTGAGCATTTTAAAGTGATTTTTCAAATTTCCATAAACACCCACCCCACCCCCTCTCGCTGCTTTCACACTGCTCAGGTATACTGTACGGTGAGGCTTGATGGACTCCACCACTGTGTGTGTCCATCCAAACCTCTCGCACTCTCTGTGTCGTGATCCGATCCGATCCGATCAGATCAGAAAAGAATTTACAATAACTGGTATTTTTTTAGTTTGTGATTTATCCTCAGCGTAATGTGGTTTTGACATCACAAGATGAATATGGAGCAAAAGAACCGAGTCAGCTTTCGATTTTGGATATTTTCTCCTCTCTTCTGCGTTTAAAACACTGACACAGGCAAAACTGACCGATTCACTTCACGTCAGTTTTCCTTTGCAGTGCACTTTAAATGTTCACCTTAAACCTGCTGTAGCAACACTCAGGACAGGACAGCTAAAACTCTCTGGCCTACGATCCCCTCTGTTATGTTTCCTGGCAGCAACACAACAGGCCTAATTTTGACCTCATTCACTGTTGGGTTAAAGCTTCGTTAATGTGATCGCAGGAGGTCATGAGGCTGTTGATGATGATGATCATAAAGCCAGTGTGAGAACAACAGTAATAGAGCTGTCCGACACCATAAACATACTCATAACTCAAATTACACTCCTCTCTCATCTTTGTGTGTTTGTTTATCGTTCACCTCATTTCACCCCTTTTACCCCAAAGCTATAACTTCTACTTTCTGTCAATGGGCCTCCACTCAGCTGCTCTTACTCCTGCACAAGTTATCTAACAAATATGCATTATACATTGTTGTGGTAATTCCTCTCAAATTGCTCCCACATTGTCATTTACATGATCATATTATTGTAATAAACACAATGTGGCCTAGCAGTTTGAGAAAGAGCGTTCTGCTTGAAACGTCACTTGCAAATAAATCCTTTTCAAAGGGAGCTTTTTGGTGTGCGGACTTATTCATCCTCTACAATGTGGCCTAAACCCATTGCTGTTAAAGTGTGTGCAGACTGAACATAGCGTAAAGTTTTTACTGTAAGTACATACCAACATGCAGGTGTAAATTCATTGAAGGGGGTACAAACTGAAGAAAAGGTGCATATGTGCACATTAAAAAAAAAATTACTTATCCAAAGCTTTATGACGACTGCATACTGAGCATTTAGATACAAGTTTTAAAAAAGGGGGGAAATAGACAGGTAAAGTACAGTAGCTAGTTAAAATCTAGGCTTTGTGTAATTCTGCTAAATGTGAGGATGTTTGTCCATTGCACTCAGTGTCAGTCTTGTTAAATCTGATTGCCCATCCTCCTCTCAGTCTCTCAGACTTCTCCCAGCCCGTGTCCTTCGAGAACGCTGAGATCGGCCAGTGCCCCAACCTCGCCCCACCACCGCCGCTGCCACTTCTGCCGGAGGAGGAGGATCCTGAGAAGGAAAAGGAGGAGTCGAAGCCACTGAGTCCTCCAATGATCCCGGCCTCAGTTACACCACCTCCAGGGTTGGCTGCTGTAAGTGCCTGATTTAACATGGGAACACACATACGCACACACAAACCACTAAAGCAATCACTGTCTTTTGATTTCTGATTGTTAATATTTTCAAAAGAAGACACAAGACAGATATTATAATATTGTAATAAGGTCATATTCATTTTACATTAGAAGGTCTTTATTTACAATAATATAGCTAACGGCCTTTAGATTTATTCAGGCAGCCTGTTTTAGATATAGATAGATATACTTTATTGATCCCAAGCTGGGAAATTACAGAAATCTGTTATAGCACAGTGAAAAAGGTCATACCAGTAGCCTATGTACACACAGTTACAAAGAGCACACAGGTCCTACTCCACCATATTATTTTTCGGCCTTACTCACTCATGCACACACACAAACACACACACACACACACACACACCCTCACACACCTATTTCTCTGTGATGAAATGCAGCCGTGGCCTCGCCGTGTTAGCTTAGCGTTTCATCACACAGCAGTTGCACAGCCCATTAACTCTTCTTTATAGTCCCTTTAGCCTTGAGCTACTAAACTCCACCTCTGGCAGCTTGTCATACAGCGCGGCACCACCGCGCTACGCTAGGCTAACTGTGCATGCCATTTATGCTTTATGAGCCCACAGGAGCCAAAACACTCAGCTAACATTTAGCCTGTATGCTAAGAGGCTGGCAGGCAGTGAGTCATTCGCCTCGTCCTCTTTTAGTACCGGGATAGCCAGGCAAGATATATTTCATAGATTTAATACATTATAGGTCTTGCAGCAGTCATAGGTTATCAGTTACCCAGTTACCTGCTAAACTACATCTCTAAAAGGACATTGATCATGAAGCACAGAGCCAAAGAGCCATACAGAGTTATGGCCGAGCTATGCTTAGCCATAACTCTGTGGTTTGTTGCTTTATGGGCTGCAAGTTAATCTACGTTGTGATATAGACTCCAGGCTGTGTGAGGCCGTAGTTTCTCATCGCCCCTATCTACATTTTTGAAGGTAGGTTGTTTGCCATATTTAAGACCCCGTGCTGGGTAATTATCTCTATAATTTATGTTTTGTTTGTCACATCACTGTTTGTGGTTTATAGATAACCAAAGTCCCTTTGGGTTAGTGTCTGTCCCACAGTGTATTAGTGTGTTTTTCTTTGATCTTTATGAAAGGCTGAAACATGATACTGGGTTATTCTGTTGATATCCTAAGTCACTTGAGTTGCTTCTATACAATTTGTACGTTCAACAGCATGCAAGAATTATTTATTAATTCATGTTTATATTTAAGTCGATACACTAATTAGGCATCACATAGCCTATAAATATACATTGGCGAGCTTTAATATTATCTATAATTCATTATCATTATCAGCTTCTGTGTTGTGCTATTTTTAAAACAATGGTTCCCAGATGTTTTTAAACTATGTCGTCCCTTTATCATTTTTATTTTTCCACACAACCCCCTCGACACAAAACTCAAAAGTGTGTCGCGATGGCCATACCATAAACTGTTCTCAGTAGTCTGATTTTTTTTTTTTAATTAATGAATTCAGTGCTATTTTTCTTCCACTTTTATGTTTGTAATATGAATTGTGGTGAATGCAACCCTCGCCTTGTTTCTTAATCTCATACAATTGTATTTAAAATGTACAGTAAATATAGAAAATACATCTTGTGGCACCTGGGGCCCATCCTCAAGGCCACGTAATAATTCTGGTATTGAAGGAGTCATGGCGTTTGCACGACGGGACGCAGCTCTGCGCACAGGTTGTGACATGCATTTTTCATCAACAAAACACGAAGGATATAGTTAGAATGAAGAAGTAAACCACAAATTGAATCACAGCTGACAGTAAACAACAGGCTCAGCATGTGCTTGAATAAAGAGGCTTCTTTATCTCCCACTTTTCTGTCACAACGTATTCTGCACTTCTGATTCTTCAGAGAGTTGTGAGCATCAATTTAGAGGTTGAAGAGGCTCCAGAAGGAGTTTCACAGACTCCAGTGAACCTCGGAAAAAACTCATTTAGACTGAAGACTTCTTTTTTTTTTAAGAGTGTAAAGGTTTAGTTTTATACTCTTTGTTCTGATTGATGATATCACGACACCTGCCTCCAATTACCCCTTAAAATTGTGGCTGTCTCATTTCCATCAGTCACTCTGAAATTCAACATTAACAAAGTATAACGTAGGGTAGATTCGGCTTCAAATCATAATTTAAAAAAACTGGAAACAGGCTGTGACTTAATCTCCTCAAGTGGTTATAAAATCTATCATGTTTTTACAGTAATTACACTTCAATTAACGCTACAAAGAGAAGCCAGAGTCTGAAGGTCTCTTCATTATGCCGTTGCCCTCTTTGACCTTTCATCTTCTCCACCTTGTTGCTTGCCTCTGGCTGATGGGAGGGGGCTATTGCGCTTGTCAATCATGAACTGTCGCCGTTCTGGCTCTGTGTGGCTGCTGCTAATCCACTTCCTTCCCACTTCCTGAACGCTGACCTGCAGGAGGCCACTCCCCCTGCCCCACCTGCTGCCGCCACACCTGCTGCTGCAACCCCAACCCCTGCTAAACAGGACCCCAGCGCTGACATGGTACACACACACACACACACACACACGATGAACAATCATTGCCTGTATAAACACAACACTAACATTATAGCAGCAGCAAATCTACGAGATACTTCCCCAACATTCATATTCACTTGGAGCCATTTCTCTAACCACCTGATGAGTATAGAGTGCGGAAGCAGGAAGTAACGTCGCCATGGGTCCTCAATTTGGAAAAAGTCTCCATGTAAGTGAACGGGAGTCAAAATTTTATTTCGTGATCCGAATTGTGTCATGAGAAAAAAATATGACCTTTACCTGTTTAAAACATCACAT
This sequence comes from Trachurus japonicus, assembly GCF_045865225.1. NCBI lineage: Eukaryota > Metazoa > Chordata > Actinopteri > Carangiformes > Carangidae > Trachurus > Trachurus japonicus. Next base: position 10,390,486 of record NC_140930.1, read on the forward strand.
TTAATTCGTGCCAAAAAATCAGCAGTTTATCGTAAAACGGCAACGGAAGAAATGTATTTTGTGTGAAGACTGCTCTACGGACTACAGATCTGATGTCCCATAAAAATACATCACCAACTGACACGGGAAAGGGCGGCATTTGGTGTGTGACGTCACCTACGCGACCTGTAGTCTTTCTGGTTACGGATTCTTTGGAATTTTATTCTACAATAGTTTTACAACAAACTACTGATTTTTCATCATGAACCGTGATGTTTTAAACAGGTAGAAGTCATACTTTTTTCTCATGGCACAATTCAATCGGATCAAGAAATAAAACTTTGACTCCCGTTCACTTACATGGAGACTTTTTCCGAGTTGAGGACCCATGGCAACATTACTTCCTGCTTCCGCTTCGGCACTCTATTTTTTTGGACGGGTTGGACACAAAATGATGAAGTAAGCTACATGCTTTACACCTGTAGTTGCTGGTCTTCTCTACTTGAACAGTTCAGGGTCGAGCGCCTTACATGAGAGCTCTTGACCTTACTTGTTTGCTACCGTGTTGTAACAGGTCGTGCTGTTACTGACTCACATGATACAGTAACTGTATGTTTTTTTTTTTGTTTTTTTTGTTTTTTTAAACACTTTATTTGTAATTTTCTGTTAACATATAAAACAATCATATTCTCTGTATTACAAATAACTATAACAAACAGTCCCGACAATAGACAGAGACAGTTCAAACCCAACATCAACGTGACAAACTAGTCATAGACAATAGACAGGCAAAGACAAGAAGAAAAAAAAGAAAAGAAAAAAAAACAAAAAAAAAAAAACAACAAGTGCACTTAATACTTCTTATTACAGAATTTGTTCAAGGGCAGATGAAGTGATTCAGAGTTCCAGTTCCAGACCAGGTAAATTGTTCACATAAGTTATTAGAGAGTCCCAGGTTTTGTGGAATCTGTTGATGGAACCGTTGAGGGTACATCTGATCTTTTCCAGTTTAAGGTTCTGCATAAAGTCCCGAATCCAGTGGTGATGAGATGGAGGAGTAGCGGCTTTCCATTTGAATAAAATCAAGCGTCTAGCTAATAAGGAGGAAAAGGCAATGACCCTCTGTGTAACTGTATGTTTTTAAATTCAACATCCTGTAGCTCAGTAGATCTTGAGCTTTCGAGGACGATGTTAGAAACACTGTTACACAAGGCAGTGACCAGTGACATGCAGTACTATATTTAAAGTACAAGTCTTGTCTTATGAGTGGAGCAGTGATTTGGAGTTAATCACTACCAGAGGACAGAGGGGTATCTTCTCTCTTCTCTGAAACCTACAATACAATAGACAGAGCGTGGACGACTTTGCACTCAGAAGTGATGGAAACTCTAATGACATACGTACACACACACTCGTCTTCACTTATACTCACACACACTTATACAAAATCCCAACTAAATGACTTCAGATTCTATTGGTGTGACCTCCAACCGAAGCCCAGCCACTCTGAATGGAAGACGGTCTTTCCTATTGTTAGCTTAATGGAAAGACGCAGGAGGGGGGGATGAGAGAAAGGGAGAGAGGAAGAGGCGGATGAAAGAGGACAGAAGACACAGAGAGGGTAGAGAGAAAAGGTGCAGCCATGGAGGAAGGGGAGGAAAGAGAGGGGAGAGTCTTTCTGAGCAGAGCGGCACTTGCCTTTTGTTGGCTTAATGGAAAGACGGAGGAGAGGAAGCGGGAAAAGGAATGAAAGGAGAGGGAAAGGAGAAAGGAGAGAGCTTCTGGGCCTGTGACGTCTCCCCTTTTGTTAGATAGGGAGAGAATGAGAAAGAAGGTTAAAAAAAAAAGAGGGAGGTTGAGGAGGAGGAGCGGATATGAGGACGGAGCGCGATAAGAGGTGAGTGTCAGCTGTAACAAAGCAAGGTCACGGTGTGGGGAATGTCTTCACTTGAAAGAGAACAAGAGAGGAGAGGAGATTAAGACACACACACACACCGATCGTCTCAGATCCCTCTCTCTCTCTCTCTCTCTCCAACTTTGTCTCGGACCCACAGCGGAGGTACGACAAAGCAGATTTGTTACTGAAAAGGTGATTCGGTTTATTCAAAAGAGGTGGAGAGGAGGGGGAGGCCCAGACAGGAGATGGGAAAAGAGATCGGAGGAAAGAAAAGTGTAGGAACCAGGTGAAGAGCAGGTGGAGACAAAGAGTGGAGCGCATGGCGATGGAGGTGGAGGAGAAAAGAAGCATAGCCTATGGGAAGCGTATACTTCCTACAGGTGAAGGTAGAGAGGAGAGGATGGAGGAGGGGGTGAAGAAGAGCATAGAGGAACAGGAAAAGGATGAAAGAAGGGGAAAATAGAAAAGCTGGAGAAGCAGGAAGGTGTGAAAAGTCGGAAAAACAAGAGGTGGTAGGGAGGAAGGAAAGCATGAAACAAATGGCAGCAGGAGGAGAGTAAAGAAGGGAACAGAGGGGAGGAAAAGAAATTTCAACATGAGATGAAAGGAGAGAGACCACTACCAGAGAATTGAAGACTCTGAAAAGAGGAAGAAAAGGAGGAAACAGGAGAGAATAGAAGAAGACAGAGAAGTGAGAGTAGACAAGTAGAGCAGAATGAAGTGGAGGAGAGGAGGTGATGAGAAAAAACAGAAGATAGAAGAGGATGAGTGGAGAAGAGGAGAGGAGGTAGGATTTGAGAGTACCAATGTGAGGGCAGTAAAGGAGAGCAATGAAAAGTTGAGCTGCTGGGAGTCGAGACGGAGGTATGAAAGGACGGAGGATGGAGCGAGTTAATGGATAGACCAAGAGGAGGAAGAGAAGAATATGAAGGAGTGTGGTGAAAGAGTGGATGACGGGAGAAAAGAGAGGGAAACAAAGTAGGAGCAGATGGGAGGACAGGAGGGTGACATGACAGGAGAGAAAGCAGAGACAAGTGGAAGAGAGAGGGAAGGAAACCGTAGGAGAGAGATGGAGGAAAAGGTCCATGTTGGATCGCTTTACAAAGAACTACAACACTGACACCTTGAGGTCACGGCCTGAACTGCGACAGGAGGGGTAAATGCCCCTGAAACACCACTGACTTTTTTTCTTTTTTTTACCCTGCTCAAAGTGAAGCCCAAATCAAACAGGAGTAGTCGCTGATATTTGGTTCAGATGAAACAAAATTATGGGCATGATTTATGAGAATCAAAATGTGGGAAGTCGGCAAAATCCAAACCTGACAGTAACAAGAGAGAGGTGCAGGAACAAATAGATTTTAACAAGCCATATGCTGCAGCTAGGTGGGACTATCTGAAATCTGCAGCATGCTAATACAGTAGGCACCACATGACAAGGATTTCATATTTGATTTTAAAGACTAAAATTAGAATAATTATACCATTAATTTTTCTGTTGTGTGACTATTTGATGACCCTTTGTGTCCAACCGTCCCTTCAGGTCCCTGCAGATCAGAGACAGAAACCCTATTAGTTTGACTGACATGTGGTGTTGTGGTTACTACCTGTTGACGAGAAGCAATGGGAGCAATGTGGTGAAACCCCCTGTCAGAGGAACTGACACCTTGTGTCCAATCTTAAGGATTCCTGTGCATCAGCTGTGGCCCCGACAGCGCTGGAGGAGGCCTATCAGTTCGGACTCACCAGGAACAGCCACATGACGTTCAGCTTTGATGACACCAAAGTCAGAGAAAAGTAAATAAATTAATCATCGTTTTATCATTTGAAGTTGTTTTACAGCCCTGAGATGCTGCTCCTTATATAATAATGTGTTATATTTCAGATTTTATCCCAATCGTAGGGTTTTATACACACTAGCAAATATAGGATCTGGCACAGATACATGTGAGGGAAAGATATAAATGCTGCTGTATAAAAATAACTAGTGACAAGTATGAATTGAACACTGAAATGGAACCAAAGCAAAAATAATTACATTACTGTATTATTACTGATTCATTAACAAGTTAGTAGGATTTTACTGTAATTTTGACACTGTTGAGTACCATAGTTTGATTTCATAATAATTCATAATTTCATATGTTAATCTCAATATGAAAGTAACGAGTGGTAGTTTTGAAATAAATGCAGTCAAGTTCAGAAGGAGTCAGAATGATTCCCCTCTGCAATGTAGTGGACTAGAAGTAAACAGTGAAATACGAACATTGCAGTGTACCTGAGTAACTAAGGGGGACAGTCCACCTCTGTGAATGTAGCTCTGTTGCCGATAGTAACCTACTTCGACCCCTGTGTGGGTGTGTTTGTGTGCATCTTGTCAGGTTTTTGCTTGGATCCCACCACACGGAGCACAGGTCTAAATAAATAAAGCAGAACAGGAAAGAGTGAGTGAGTGATAGCTTGAACAGGATACTTTTTTTTTTTTTACCAGCACAGGTCAAAATCGGGGGGAAATATTTCCTCCTGAATAAGTAAGAATGTGTTGAAATAGTAAACATGTTGTTGACTGGACTGGCCGTGAAAACAAACCGAACAAAATGATGCAAATAAATAAATAGTAGTTCTGTAAAGTAGGTCCGTGGGCTCTGTGTTGATCTAATAGTTTTTATTAATGGATGAGAGTAGAAAAGCATCAGCATGTTGACTGTCTGTGTTGGGGCCTCAGACCTGTTACATTTATTTACAGTGTGTTTCAGTGTAAGCAGCAGGGCAGCCAAATCAAAATCTATCTTTCATTATTCTGAGCCTCTGTCAGCGCAGGGAAACATGATCAAATACCAAACTGGATGTCTGACTCACTTAAAACTGTAATTCATCTTCTGTGCCATTTACAGTACAGTGATACAGTAGCGTGCTATATAGGGATGAATACAAATATAACTGATTGACTGTGTTTGTATTAAATGATTTACCTGTTGTTAAAGTATGTCTGTGTGTTGCTGTGTGTCTCAGGCTTGTACTGGAGTTTGAGCTGAGGACCAAGGAGGCGTCTGGGCTCGTCCTCTACATGGCCAGAATCAACCACGCCGACTTTGTTTCCATACAGGTACAGTATACATTCTCTGTTCTGTCGATTGAACGCCCCACAGAGACAAAAAAGGCAACTTTGTACGTCTTAAAAAAGGTTTAATTTCCAAAAGCAGTTCAAAACGATGACAAAACTTAGTTTATTAAGAATATTTATAATAGATTCCAAAGTTAACGAAAACACCTCCACATTAACAAAACGAGTAACTTTAAGTCCCTAAACTTAAAAAACAGTGGTCGGTAACTTTTTAGCGACCACAGCCTCCACATGTTCGACATTGTTCAGACTGACTACCAACCTCCCAGTGATGCTACAATGACGCAAGAGATTATCATTGTTTCTACATGAAAAGTATGCTTAAATAAATGTCTAAGTCAACATATATAACCATAAATGATGTATGTGCACAAACTAAGATTATGTTACTCACCGAATGGCTACACCAGTGGGTTTTCCCCAAAAGCTGTGGTAATTTCATGTTAGTTTATGATGCACAAACTGTTTACACTGTCAGAAGCAGCTCCTTCTCCTTCTTGCATTAAATCTCTCCCTCTGCTGAGCCTCATACATACAGTAACTAAAAAAAAAAAAAGTAAACTAAAACCCGTCTCTTTCTGCAGATCAAGGATGGACAAGTCTGTCTGGGTTACGATCTTGGTCACGGGAATATTTCTGGCTGCGTTCCCTTCTCCATCAATGATGGAAACTGGTACAAGGTAATTTAATTCAGTTGAATATCCAGCACAACTTTATTTATCCCTGTGAGGGCAGCTGCATGCAACAGCTTGCAACACAGTGTAAAGTAGACAGAGAAATACAAAGTAACACTGGTAATGACAAAACTAAGCTTAGTCTGTCTGTGTCATTTATTTATTCACTGTGTAATAGCTTTTCTCCATCGTATTTATTATTCATTCAATGTGAGAAGACCATACTATGTCTCTTCATTACTCCTTCCTGTTTCCACAGTGTGAAATTGTCCATGTCTTTCTGACTCTTTCATTTTGTTTTCTCAGATCCGCGTGAATCGTATCAAGCAGAGAGCCGTCCTCATGGTCGGGGGACGATACACTAAACAGATGACCAGTCCAAAGAAGGTACACTCATACAATGAAATAGGTATTATTTGAGTATTTAATGAGATAATTCTTAATTTCATTATTAATAAATGATTTCTTCTCACCAGGCTGATCTGTTGGACGTGGTGGGGAAACTGTATGTGGGTGGATTACCTCAAAACTATACTTCTAAGAGGATAGGACCTGTAAGAACACACATACACACTAATTTTTTGGTTGCATTTCAATTCATTCTTTTTATAGTTCATTTTACTGCAACAATCAAATACAATGCCCAATGTTTTACAGTTACACCTAAAAAAAAAAAAATATTGTGATCCAGTGACCAAGACCTGCTTCTCTGTTCCTAGATTCTCTACAGTATCAATGGATGCATTCGTAACCTGAAGATGGTGGGAAGTCCAGTGAGCACTAAGTCAGCCACCACAGGTAATGGATTGGTGTTAGTGTACTTACATTACAGTACTGTCAGTGTAGGATGGTCATTTGTGTTTCTTGTTATTTTGAAGACTATTACACTATTAACACTGCTCCCGTCTCTTCCTTCTCCGTCTCTCCTCCTAGGTCGCATTGAAGCCGTCATTGAAGACTTTAAACTAGACATGGCCACACCTGCCTCCAGTTACATGGTAGGAAGCTGCTTCGTCGCCACTGAGACGGGCACCTATTTTGACGGCACTGGCTTCCTGAAAGCAGGTGAGATTCCACCTGTGTTGCCCAAGAGCAAGGCACAATTACATGTTATGAATGTGAATATAATCTCTCTGCGTCTATCTCTCTTTCTTTCTCTATCCAGTTGCCTCCTACAGAGTGGGTCTGGATGTGTCGATAGCTTTAGAGTTCAGAACCAGCAAAACCAATGGAGTTCTTCTGGCCGTTAGCAACCAAGCTAACGATGGGCTCGGACTAGAGATCGTCCAGGGCAAGGTACAGGATAAAGACTGGAGGAATAGTCAGACGTTCTTAAATGGATAGTTCAACATTTTGGCAAATTGGCCCATTACCATAATCACTATAGTTTAAGGAGTAGGTTCGTTACCTTTAATTGTCGGTGCAAGCTATTTTTAGAATGGCGGAGCAGAGCCGTGAGTTGCTCAGAGCTATGCTACCGAGGCTCATGGGATTTCTTGGTTTCCCTCATCAAACTCATCAAATACACAATCCAACAACTCCAAAACGCTCTGGTGGACAAGTTGTGACCTGCACATTCACCACGCTATGAGATAACAGAACGTTACCAGACGGAGTTGTTTTCGAGGCAAATTCATGCAAAACCGCGTATCCGCTGATGCGTCGGGGGCAGTTTTCGGCAAGCAGTCTCTGCATTGTCCTCGAAAACAACATTGATGTGGGAAACCAAGAAATCCCATGAGCCTCTGTAGCGTAGCTCTGAGCAGCTCGCAGCTCTGCTCCGCCGTTCTAAAAATAGCTTGCACCGACAATTAAAGGTAACGAAACTACTGCTATGACTATAGGGATTATGGCAATGGGGCAAAATGTTGAACTATCCCTTTAAAATACACCTACTTTTACTTTCTGGTGGAGGCTTAGATCATGAACTTATGTCCAGCAGCTGCTTACCTTACATAAAACATGCTAACAGAGAGGCATGGCTCTGACTAGCAATGAGCTCAAAATAATAATGTTGCAACAAAAGCTGTAGTCCTGTATTTATCAGAAACAAACAACCTCATCTAAACAGTAACAAAATATAAACATTTATTTTCTTGTTTCTGTTCCCGTAGCTGCTCTTCCATGTTGACAACGGAGCGGGACGATTCACAGCGGAGTACTCACCCGAGGGCGAGGGCTTCTGCGACGGCCAGTGGCACTCCATCGTGGCCAAGAAACTTCGCCACAGGGTGGAGCTGGTGGTCGACGGGAAGCAGAGCCAAGCGGAGAGTCCCAACGCACGCTCCAACACGTGCGACACCAACGACCCCATTTACGTCGGAGGATATCCCAGTACGACACAAGCCAATTAATCTAAAAATCCAAGAATAAGAAACTAATCCAAAAGTTACGCAGGGAAGCAGTGCTGCCATAAAGACGTGTTTGTGCCTTTGTCTTTCAGGTGGAGTTCGTCAGGCAGCTCTCTCCACCAGCGCTTCCTTCAGAGGTTGTATGAGGAACCTGAAGATCACCAAGGCTTCTAAGACCATGGATGTGCAGTTCAACAAGGCGCTGGAGATTAAAGGAGTCCAGCCTCTCTCCTGTCCGGCTGCAGCTGCCTAACCAACCTCCTCCTTTGTTGTTCCCGCCCCTAATACTCCTCCAAGGAGCCACACAGATCTATAAAGTGCAGAGTTTGCAGCATTTTGCCAAAATCTTGGTCTTTGAAGCTGCACTGGGTAGATTTCTTTTATTTTTATCTTTTTAAAAATAACCCCATCCTATCTCCCTGTTTTCAATACAAATGGTGAAATGTGTGCATTCCTCTGGAGGTCCAGTGCTAATGTCAACAGATGCTTTTACATAATCTTTAGTTTACAGTGGGGAAGAGGTAGAGTTTGAAAAGTTTTTTTTTTTAAAAGCTGACAAAGAAACATTAGAATTAATTTCATAAAGAGTACGGTCTAGACCTGCTCTCTTTGAAAAGTGCCTTGAGATTTGGCCCGATATAAATAAAAATGGACTTGATTTGAATTTCAAACATCTACATTTTGCTGCTTTATGGAGCTACAGTCTTGCAAAATTGCTGAACTTCCAAGACAAAATGAAAAATAAAATTAAAAAAACATTTGAATTCATCCTCACACACTGTCGGTATGAGACCCTGACTTTTTTTTTTAATACTAAGATTCATGTCGATAAATCAATAATGGCTCCAAACTGAGGTCTCATAGTGTTTTCAGGTGTTTTACAGTTGATCTACTGTCTTCATGTGAAGGCAGGTAATAGTATTAAGGCCTGTGCTGTGGTTGCAGGTGCTAACAGTGTTAAATGTTTCTGTTCTGGGATAATGTGTAATTATGTGATCATTAACTCAGCTTTGTTTTTCAGTGCAGTCCCTCTTGAAGAGGTAGCGCAGGGTATAAGTCATACATTTATACCTTTTGCCCCTGTCACACAAATGGAAAATTTACAATCTATTATCTTTGCGTGATTTTTTTTTCTACATTTGTCCTTCATAAACCTTGTTTCCTATTTTTTAGTAACTAACCACAGAAATGAACATTGAGCAGTCATTACCTTCTCACCAGCATGTATACAACACAGAGTATTTAGTTGGACTTACAGTATAGCAAGGCTTTTCTGAGACTGGTCTGGAAAACACTTACAGTACACGTCCAGTATCTTTGAAGCCACAAGAGCTGTGTCCACATGTCCAGTATTTATTCTATTACTCAGTAATGACATGTAGAAACTATGGAAATAACAAATGACATGAGTATGAATAGTAAGACTAAAGAAAATTAAATACACTAGAAACTATGCCAGTTAATACCTGCGTTTCCTTTATGTTTTGACAGCCATGACGGTGAGTAGATAATGAGAGCAACTCACATTTCTATGGGTGCAAGTGTTCTACAACATTCCACAATATATTATCAATAGATTTGATTGATTATAATAGGATATTTCCACACGTACAAGCTGGAGCTTGTATTTCTCTTCATTAATGTTAAGATGGCAAGTTGAAGGTATAAGGTTTCTGCAGGACACTGAATGGCTAATTCTGCATGGTGTGGCTGAAAAATGCATAAGCAGCTGTTTCTGAAATATATTCTTGATGGCATCACACGGATTGTCCTGTCCTTCTTTAACCTGCACACATCACAAACTGGCCCGTGTGTGCTCAGCTGTGAATAAACATTGATATTTGCCTGATACACTTTCAGAAAATAAATAAATAAGATTAATGTGATAGGACTTGTAATTGATTAGATGAGAGTGAACAGAAGCCTCCACTAGGTGGTGCTGCTGCAACATCTTTCACAGCTGCTGCTGCTGCTGCTGCTGCTACAGCAGAGACTGAATAATCAGATTACACCTGTCCACTGCTGGATTCACTGAAGGATAGCATCGTTAACTTAAATTGACCACATTCACATTCAAACTATTTATTTTGGTTTCTTGGTGATGATGTTATATTAGGTTGCTTCACCTTAGTTCCTATCAATATTCCTTTGATGATCATATTCAACTGCAATCCAGCATTAGCTTGATTGTTCCTCTATATAATCTTTTACATTTAACAAGAGGAGCCCATTAGCAGCACTTTCATCCCTAATACACTAGAGGGCAGTGTGTGACTGTGAATGGGGGAGATGTACTACCTGATCATTGCAAACTGCTTACACAGTTGAAACGTTGCCGTGTGGCTCCATTATCCCAGGAAACATGACATTTATCCATTCCGATGTGCTGTATAAGGTGAATTTCTTTGCAGCTCCTGGAGAAATTAAATGAACACAGATGAAATAAATAATGCAAACTCCGAGTCCCTCTCTTTGTTGTGCATTCCTCTTTTATTATCATGGTCCTCTTTACATAAGGTGGAGAATGGTTAGGTCGTCAGCCCACTAAACCTTGCTGTGGCTGCCTGAAGTGGAATGTTCAGAAGATAGAAGAAAGCCTAATGTTACACCAACTCGCTTGTTGAAAGTAAAACACCCGTTTTTGTAAAATTATCCACGTTTCCTTTACCTTTTAGTGACAACAAGATTACACCTCTGTCTGTTTGGTGCACTTTCACTTTCTCTTTTTTTTTTTCTTTTACAAGGCTTTGAGAAATGCTTTGCTATAATTAGACAATGTGCTTTACAGAGGCAGTGGCAAGTGGTTTTTCTTACAGCATGTGAGTTAATAGAAGAAATAATGGAGAACAGATACTTCGATTTTTGCCCATGTTGTGGTGATGACTTCTACAGTTTGTGCTGATGGCACTATTCATCTTTTCAGCGTCTGGGAAAAAAAAAAAAAAAGAAAAACAGTTGGTGTAAAAAATAATTTCTTTCTTTTTTTTCTTTTTTAAACCTGTGTTCCAGAAGAGGTCTACTGTACCAGAGCAGAGTCGAGGTATTTACAGGAGAAAATATACAAGTTTTCATCTGTAAGTTTAATCAATCTGTAATAAGCATAAAAACACACATTAGTTTATATGATATTATATGAAGTGTGAACACACATTGAAACCAACTAAACCGATATCAGATGCCCGGAGGTTGTTAAATCTTGTGTCACCCCCCATGTGAGTTGGATTGATCAAAAAAGCTCATTTACTAAGAAGTTGGTGCAACTTCTCTTCTCCGCCTGGTAAAAAGCGAGCAGACTGAGCGAGCCGTCCGTGTGAAGAGCGAGCAGGAGTTCAGTTCAAGAGTGCAGATGTTTACTGTAAAGCCCTCCTATCCACCCCTCGTTTCCCTTATATCATCCTAGTAAACGGTGTGAGATAAAACAGCTAGCTACAGCGTTAATTTAAGTCTCTTTTTGACATCAAGTCAAGGCATTCGAGCATTCCATGTTTATATCACTGAAAGCAAAGTGAGAGCCTCTTCAGCTACCGTATTAACATGAGTGTAGATAGTAGATAGAGAGAGAAACAACAGAGCCGGCTGAGGCGCAGGCTTTTTTTTTTTTTTTTTAGTAGAAACCTCCTAAGAAGAGAAAAACTGTTTTTTCGTCTACACGGCGACAGCACTGTCCTGGTGTCAGGTCTGGTGACTTATTGCATGCTGTCGGTCCTCTTCGAGCTAATCTGAGAGGAGATTTCAAACGTGGTGGCGGTCCAAGTCCAGCAGTCTGGGCTCCGTTTGACGCCCCGCTCCCCCCTTCACCCGGCTCCCGCAGCCACACCCAAACGCCCCAGGGTCCTTTTCCGCCTGCGCCCCAGGTGTAAGCGGCTCTTCTGGGTATGGTTCCTCCTACTCTTCATCCAGGCCTTGTCAGGATGACTGCATGAGGCCCGTCAGTCGTTTGCCCGTCAGTGACTTGCCCTGGGAGAGGAGGAAACAGTGAGAGCAAGGGAGGTGAGGGCGACAGCTGTTTAAATGCCATCAACTTAAAGGCTTTCCTGAGGATTTAGAAAAGAGCAGAGTGGGAGGAAAACTGAAAGAGTGGAAAGACCTGGTCTGGAAAAATGGTTTAAAGCTCAGAGCAGTGAGTTATAGCCAGACGTGTCAATAGATAATAAGCTGTAAATGAACAAAGGAAACGGTAATATGACAAGAAAATGCCACTGTTGACTACAGGCGAGTGAGACTCAGACTTATATAACATTTATTTATTGATTCTTATCCTTCATGCTCAGAGTGCGTCTACTGGGAGATGTGTTGTTTAGTCTGTTATGGCTGCAGGTCTGTGTACACCGAGGGCTTCAGGTGTTTGGGTGAAAGAAACAACACCTGTCACTGTTTCAAAGCAAAAAACAGCGCAGACTCCAAAACTTCAAAGTAGTGCAGAGCGGAGGAATGCCTTAATCCCCTTATTTAGCTCCACTTCTACATTGTAAAAAAAAAAAAAAAGCCTCCTTTATTCATTCATCCTGCATCTCCCTTCCAGTCTTCCCGCAAGCAACTCTTTGTTCACAGTTACACAGCTGGACATATTAATTAGTGCAATGAACAACTTGTTCTCCTCAGTCAACTAATCACCAGATCATTTCCTAAGACCAATATGAAGGAAAGAACATGTCCCCTCAGGGAAGGAGCCACACTGCAGCAGCAATAAAGGGATAGTTCAACATTTTGGCAAATCCGCCTATTGCCATAATCCCTATAGTCGTAGCAGTAGGTTCATTACCTTTAATTATCGGTGCATGTTGTTTTGAGAACACAAGGTGAACGGTACAGGTCCCGTGTCCCTCGCTATGAAATAATAATGTATACAGAGTTGTTTTCGAGGCAAAAGCACAAGTAGTTCCGAGTATTTGCTTCGTGTGTTGTAATGTTACATAATTATACATGATTATTTCATAGCGTGGTGAATGTGCAGGTCACAACTTCTCCACAAGAGCGTTTTAGAGTTGTTGGATTGTGTATTTGATGAGTTTGATGAGGGACAGGGGACTTGTACTGTTCAACTCCATTGTGTTCACTGAGCAGTTTGCGTCTCTAAACAACATGCACCGATAAATAATATTAGGTGATGAACCAACTGGGATTATGGAAATAGGCAAATTTGCCAAAATGTTGAACTATCCCTTTAAAGTCTGGAGTATCATATAGATCCTTGAATTACAGAACAGGCAGTAAAAACATTAAAACTTTTGTAAGTCACTCACCACACTGCGAGTGAACTTCTCCAGGGAGGTGCGTCGACCCTGCTCTGTTTCAGGCTGGAGAGTCAAAACAGGGGGGGGAGGGGTTTAACATTTCAGTATTCAAATCTAAAACATTAAAATGCATCTCAACAACAAAATGCATCTCAACCATTTTTAATGGTGAATTTGCAAAAAAAAAAAAATCCAAAAGATGGCAATACTGTTTTTAACAGGTTACAGCTCTGTGTTTATTACTATGACTGCTTTCACTGATACAATATGTGGTGTTCAACTTTCCAGTTTAAAATGGTTAAAAGACAACAAGCAAAGCCATTTAACTAATGCAAAAACTATAGCCTACATTTTGTGCAGTGTTAAATATGACCTTATAGGCTACAGTGGCAACTTAAGTTTCTCCCTGCTTCATGGCTGGATACCACAGTCACCTACATGTTTTTATCATCTGGGTGAATCAAACATTTACAGTCGTCTCACCACTTCCCATTCACAAAGTGACCTTGGTGAGTAACCTTCACTTCCTGCTTCCACGGCAGCCATATCACTTGTTGATATAAAAACGGTACTATATCAGAGGTTGACCCGTGTGTTATTGACAAACAGAAACAAGCACACATACTTTCTTCCTCGCCATCAGCAGGTCCTGGTACACGTTGGAGCGCAAGAACCGTGTATAGCTGTCACTTTTCATCAGTTTGTAGATGTGATCCTGAGTTGAAAGAGTGAAGGCAGGAGATATAAAAGACAGAAGGAGAGAGTGCAGATAAATGAGTATGAGGGAGGAGGGGGGTTAGGCCATATGCAGACTATAAGCTGTGTCACAATTCAGAGGCTGACTGGCTGTGACATGCCAGCGCAAATAGACTGACAAATTGCTCTATGTTTTTCAAATATACAATCTCTTTTTGATCTGAAACTCTCAGCGGGTTGTCTCTGAAGATGGACAGCGTAGCTTTATACACCTTTGATGATGTCATTGACTTTATGGACAACTTGGAGAATGACAGTTAAGATAGTGAAAACCTTGTTTATTACTGTGGTTAAAAATCATGTTGGTTCTTGCGAGTGGAATTGTTGTACTCTCTATTATAGTGTTTTTTATTTTTGCCTATTATTTTGAATCACTGAAGTTCAAGAAAAAAACAAACACAAATTGTATGTTTTGTTCTGTCCTGAGTTCTTTTCTTGTTCTCTTGTGCTTTTTGTCTGCTTACTTTGTTTTTGTTTATGTGTATTATTGTATTTCCAAAATGTCTTTCTCCATATTCTTAGGTTTATTTATTGACTGTGTTTATTGAGTGTTCCTCACTGTAATTTCATTCCCTATCTTACCTTAAGTGGAAGGAAAATACAGCTCTCTTTACCTGGACACAACCCATCCCAAGATTCATTGCACACCGGTAATGAAAATAAACAACACCAACACAGAGCCACTTAGTTGTAGGTATGGTCTTTCACCCCGGCCACGGTACAGTCTTCAAACCCGAGTGGCCTTAATATAACAAGTTTTAGTAGAGGGAGTGCCAGTAAAAGACCGTGAACATAATAAGTTGTGGCAAACTTGTTAGTTTTAACAAAGGAATGACTTGTTTTTCAAGTGGCCATTCGAAGAGTTACTTCCGTTTGTGTCTTGTCACAATTATTGACTAAACTTTCAGAGTTTATGTGACAAAACCAATAATTAGGGTTGGTAAGTGACAGGAGCCGTGCTTCACTGTAATGGCGGACAGAGCTCCAAGGTAAAACTTTATAATAATTATATTGAATTCTTCATTCATAACACATGAAAACTCATTAGTATGTAGTTTATAAACACAGCTAACAATGTTTTACTCATCATTGATAAACACTAACTGTATTTAAACTATATACTAATGAGTATTCATGCATTATAAATGAAGAATTCAGTATTTATTAATGCTTAACTAATGCTTAATAGTGTGTACTTATTATAAAGTGATACCTAAAATGCTCTGTAGGCCAAACCGCCTTGTTTCAGTTATTTGTTCACGGTCTAGACAATAAAAAATGGCCACTTCCACCAATGGTTGCAGTGGCCTCTGAACTGGGACACAGCTACAGCTAAGTGCTCCACTGTGCTAATGATACGCTAACACAGGCAGAGTGAACCAAACAAGACCGTCACAGAGGGAGAGAGATGGTTGTAACTGGCTGCCAACTAAGTATCAGGCGAAATCTACTCTCTTCACGGATCTCTTCCCTTTTTAAGCCTGTAACAGCAGAGGAAATTTTGATAGACACCAACCAACCCACCCAAACACTCTCCATGTCTCCATCCTTTTCCCTTTCCTACATTATCTATCACCCAGAGTGGGGCCTATACTCTCCAGAAATCACCACACAGTATAAACCCATTAGCTGTTATTGGCGATGTGTGTAAGAGAGACAAATGCAGCAGACAACGGTGTGAGATAGAGGCAGCGCTGACACTAAACACCTGAAGAGATGTAAATTAAAAAGAGGGGATATAAGCGTCGTGAGCGGGCTTAGCACCAGAGGGGATTTGTCATTGTATTGTGACCTCAACAAGAAAAAATATTCACAAGGAGCAGGAGAGAAAAGTCCTGATGAATAAATGTAAAACAGCGGGAAAAAAAATGCATACAGAAATTCTACAGTATAAGGAAACACAAAGAAACTCTAGTTTCTCTCTCATATGTTATGTCAAAAACTATTACAAAACAAAATATGACTAATAATAAGTGCAAGATGTCCAGCGTGTACCACACCTCTTACCTAATATAAACTGGGATATGCTCCACCTGCTCCAACCCACTGTAAGACTGAGTGTGTGGAGATGGAACAGATGGACAAGTGGGCGGGTAATAATAAACACGGCAATTTAATAGCTCGTACAAATATAATGTCATGTCTTGTGATGCAAATCAGATGTCTTCCATCTATTCTGTGTGATCAGCCGCCGGTAGATGTGCAGCTTTAGCTTTAGCCTGTGGATTCTGTATATTAAAAGTCAGCAGGTGTAATATGCTCGTTGGTGAGTTTCAGTTAAGCCGGGCAGGTTAACCTTTCAGCTGACAGGTCTGAATAAGGAGGTTCAGCTCTTGCATTGCCATAAGGGATTCTGTATGGCATTTAAGCACATAGATTATTTTCTGGCTGTCTTATTTGAATGCAATTCATAAATATCAGTTGTAGGTGTTATTCCTGTGTGAAGATTAAAAGCTTGGAGTGTAAGACCTGGTTTCCCTTCGGGTTTATGTGCGGTCCATAGCAAGCATTGTAATATTATTGTCACTGACCTACTTTAGAGGTTTGTATAATGACTGTTTTTCAGTTATAGTTTTGCATTTTAATCATTTATTAAACAAAACAGTGGAAAACATTAATTTCTCTTTCTCTCTATGCCTTCCTGTATTTTGTGTTGTTTTTTTCCCCCTACCTGTGCGTCTTCATAGCTGTATCGCCCGGGGTCTTTCAGGTTCTGGCTGGTGCGTTCGTAGCTGTGGGAGTCCAGGTTGATGGAGCTGGGTGCTCCCTCTGCCAGGAACTCTGTCCAGATGTCCTGGGCCCCCTGTGCAACGTCCTGCTGGGGCATCTTCTTCAGGTCCTGCACGGCCAACCAGAACCTGAAGCAGCACAGACAGGCATGATTTTGACATGTGTCCAAACAAACGGCGCTCCACGCATCCACAAGGTATTTATCAGTGGAAGGTGATGGATGGCTGTGTGGGCATGTTTGAATTTATTCATCAAACTTTCTATTTTTTTTGTTTTGTGAGCTGCAGCTACTTTGGTTTGTCTCTGTATTTTTTCATGTTCTATTTGATCTATCTAGTATGTCATAATTGTGTTTGCAGCTTGAGTAGCACTGCTGTCTATGACACATTTCCCACAAGGGACAATAAAGTTTATACTCTATAATGAGGTACAGACATTAATTACATAATTTTCATTATGCCAACCAATATGATTCTTTCTCAAAATGACATTTTGTAATTTTCCTCTTGCTCCTCACTTCACTCATTTTTGATTCACTCATCTTGATAGCGATAACATTTTAACGTTTAAAGAGAGAATTCATTCATTCTTAAAATGATCTTTTTTTCTCTTCTAAAAGCTACCAGCTGCAAAATCTTAATTAAAAACTACAAAATGTGAAACTATTTAAAGTGACGGGTTGGTGGTTATTTAAAAGATTACAAGCGAGCAGAGTAAGTGGATAACATTGTTCAATCTCCACTATAAAAGTCAGTTTCAGCCTGAAAATATGAAGGAGCTGTATAAAGTACGGAGACTTTGCAAAGACATGGAGCGTGACTTCCTCTAGTCATGTTTAACATTTTGCAGCATTAGTTTGGGACATTTCACTGAGGCGTGCTGATGCTGAGCCTGTAGTGCTGCAGGGAGGCAGGTCTTCAGCTGTGTAAAGCACCGGAGGCAGCAGAGAGCCACTGGCTGACTGCCTCCGATATTAGTTTGTATCTATATTGATCTGTGGACTGTTTCAGCAATATAGAGAGAAACACCTCTGGGGTTTCTGCGTCTCTGTCTCTCCCACTCTATCTATTTCACACTCTCTGTCACTCACTCTCTGCAGTGCTATTCCACAAGCTCCCTCATAAAACCAAAAGCAATTAAAGGTCCGGAGAAGGGCTGAGGAGACTGGTGGGACAGCCAAAGGGAGGGTGAGGAATGATCCGGCTGCATTACGTTCTTTCTCACATCTATGTGCAAGCGTGTGTGTGTGTTGTTCTCTCACAGACTTAATTCTAATAGGTATTTCTGTCCGAACTGCGTGAATGTGTACGTCTAAATGAAGGATGAATTTAATACACTTTTACTGTGGATCAATAAACAGCAACAACATCATTAAATCAAGACAACACACACACGACACACATTTGAACAGTCTGGTCATGTCTTCTGGCTGCAAGCTACTTTCCTCCACTGTTGATGCATGGTATATGGGTGATTAGCCATGCTGCTGCTGCTGTTTGCTACCTGTATGTGTTCTTTTTGGTTGCTGGGGGCCTGGATGTGTTCGAATGTGTGCGAGTGGTTTTGGGGGATGCATCTCATACACAGGAACAGTGATTGATTTTCCAGTGGAAGCTGAGGAGGAGGTGAAGGGATGATGGGATATGGATGACTACAGGTCCAAATCTGACAGAAAGTCAAGTGAAACTAGTAGTTTATAGTGTTGATCTGCTGACAGCTGGTGCAGACAGGGCAGCGAATATGAGCTCATCACTGCAGTGAGATTTAAAGTTTTTAGACATTTGGGGAAACGGCTTATTGATGTTTTTGCAGAGAGCTAGATAGGAAGATCAATTGCAATTTCATGGTAAATATAAAACAGCCAGGAGATGTGTGGCTTAGTTTATCGTAGCTTAAAGACTGAAAATATAAAAACAGCTAGCCTGTGATAACAGTTTTGTATGGGTGAAATAAACAAGACATTGTGCAATGATTAATGAGATTTAGGCAGGTAGGTGAGGCCAGGTTCTTTCACTGTCTTTTAAGATAGCTAGCTAGGCTAAACAAATGTTTCTCTAGCTTCAAATCATAGAGACGGTAGTGAAATAAGAGTAGTATCAGTCCTTTGTAATTCTTTATATCCAAGCTACAACATGTACCACTGCAGAGCTACAAAAAGGATAAGTAATGGTATTTTTTCTTTCTTGTATTGTACTTGTACAAGTCTCTGCTGCTATTCTCAAACCAAGTTTTCCAAGAGAACTCTCTTAATTTTTCATAAACCATTTTTTGTTCACATTTTCAATAGCTGGGAATTTCCAGCACATTAATTCTTCTTTTTCTTGGTGATAAAATCCTTTCAAAGAAACAGACGCTTCTTGATTTGCAGAACTCAAAGTAATGATACTTGCAAGTGGAAAAACTATCTTCCCATCAGGGCGGCTCATCAGCATAATTTTTTTATCTACTCTCATTTTCTGTATGTATTTAAGTTTCTGCAAATGCTATTATTTTCTTTGTGTATTCAAGGTTTCCATCTTCGACACCCTCCAAACAACTGGGAACTGGAAAACCTTCGTCTGTATTGGTTCTTCCTGTGTCCGTGGTGCACAAGTGGGTTGAAGTGGCTGGAATAATAGGGATGCCAAAGAGAAATCAGTGTTTTCTGGCTATTTTCAGAGCAGTAAAAGCTTTTGAATAACTGTTCTTTTCGACTCACAAGAAGAACCACGGGTGAAAATGTACAAACCGTGCTGTTGTACACCTGTAATCTTTCACACAATCACATGTCAACAAACTTGAGGCAAAGGGAACAATCATTGTGTTTTTTAAACATATACAGTATGTATGTCTGTCCTAAAATGCAGTAGTAGCTAATTATGCACTGTAAAAAGAACATTTTCCACTCTTGTGGACCACCCAAAGTGATTTATAATACTTTTTTCAGCCATTCACTCACAGTTATCACAAACACACACACGTTGATGGAGCAGCCATCTGGGGCAAGATTGAACCACCGATCTAATTAGTGGACGACCTTCTCTCCTTCCTGAGAGACACTAAAAGTTTTTACTAAAAGTAATTACTAGAATTATGACTATTATGATGTATTTGTTGTTACAACCAGCCACACAGTTACATCCATGTTAAGGTATAAAGGTATTTTATCGTAATTCTGTGACCATAAACCTGCAGTCACTTTGACTTTTTATCTCTCTCTAGCAAATCCTGACCAGGTCGTTCTTGGGTCCACACATGAATGTTTGTGCTGAATTTCTACAGATTCCCTCAAGCTTTCCGTGGGACGGACAGATGGACAGCTGTGTCCAGAGGTTTTTCATGTTTTCATGTTACAGTGTTGTGTGGGATAATTACAGTAGCATCCTGTGTGCTCACCGCAGGTTTTCTGAGCTGAACTCTGACTCCAGGAACTTGAGGAAGAGCTCCTGACCTGCGGGGTCTTTCAGGGCCTCCTCCAGAGAGAAGCCCCACTTCTTCACCCTCTGCTGACTGGGCTCCTTACTGGGGGAGATGGAGGATGATTGGATGGAGAGGGAGGCAGCGTGAACATCCGAGAGAGAGGTTAGAGATTGAATTACAGGGAAGCAACAAGACACAGAAGCTGAAAATGTGATTGGTCTAGAGGGGAAGTTGTTGATGTGATATTGGTGCCTTAAAAGCTGCGCATTATGACAACATTCATCTAAAATCCACTCATTTTAGTCTCAGTGGGGAATATTTTCTCCTCTTCTGCCATTTATCAATTCAGCTGAATTATTAAGATACATTAGGCAGAATGATTATATGTCTGCTCTAATTAAATCCTGCATAATTCAGACGAGCCAGGAGTTCAGAGCAGAGTGCAACTTGTTGAGAGCTGTGACTGTCTTCTCCTCTCTGAGAGATACCTCAGATACCTTCATGTCATTACTTTCATATCTCTAGATAACAATTCAATGGGCAAACGGTAATTTCACATTTGTCTGTTACACATAAAATGAGGAGGGTTATGGTTTTAAATTGACTGAGTTCACTGAGTGACCTCCAACATTTCTTTACCACCTCAGTAATAGCCAATCACTTGAGGTAATTACTTGTCCAGTAGAGCTGTTAAACCCGTTTTTAGTCGCCTAACCCTTCGCCTTATTCTGAGTAGGTTCAAATTACTAACACTCGTTTCAAGGTTCCTATTGACTTTTAGAATGAATAAAAGTCAGTTTTTCTTTTTCTTTTACAGCATGCACTTCAAATCCAACAAATATCACCCCACTTAAATATTTGAACAGATACAACCAGAAGAGACGTATTTTTGATGAGTGAAATGAAACTCTAAAGTAATCTCAGTGTCTAGTAAAGCAAATCTTTCCCAGCAGGCTTTCAGGCATTTTGAGGGCTCAGCATGAACCTGAAATTGGTTAAGTAATCACAGGGTTATGTCTCTAGAAACATAAAAACCCAGTGTGTATGTGTGTGTGTATGTGTATGTGTGTGTGTGTGTGTGTGTGTGTGTGAAGTGCCAGTTAAATTATTCACAAAAATGGACTTGAAATGTTCACAGAGTGTGAAAGTGAAACGGCCGTGGTCTCTGGTTCTGTACCTGGCCTCCAGGTCCCAGAAGGAGGGGTCGTCGTTGGTCCAGGGGTTGGACGGCTCTGGTGCCGTCACAAACGGGTCGTAGTCCATGTACTGCTCAGTGTAGGATATCAGACTGACACACACACACACAGGAGACAGAGGAGAGGAGAGGGTGAAGGCAGAGCTGGAGTTTCATAGTTTCGACATTTTGAGCAGTTGCTCAGTATTTCCTCTCTTTTACTTGTGAACGGGACTTGACAGTTTTCAGAAGTAAATTATAAAAGAAAACAAATAGTTAAGCGGGAACATCTACTCTGATCAAAATCACCAAAGCTCAGATGTGAACCTCCTTCTTCTCTTTGATAATCTGAGATAAACACGAAGTGAGAGACGCAGTGAAGCAGACAGCATCAACTACAGCAGGACTCTGAAGATGCCTCAGTGCTCAATTTAACGCGAGGATCTATAATAATAACACTATGTGGCGTCCTAAACACACCGTGGTGTTGGCCACTGTAAAATTCCTCCATAACATGAAGAGTGTCTGGACAGTTTGAGCCTCAGCAAACTGTAAAAAAAAATATATATATATATTTTATCACAGCAAATGTGTCATAAACTGCCTGAGCATGTCTGTTCATAACATCTTCCAGTCGTTCAAAGGAGAGAGTGAAATTTAAATCTGCTCAACACCTCCTCTGAGAGAGGGCGTAATGAGGCCTGAGCATTGAATAAAATCCAGGACCATTTAATTACACTTGAGAATATGATATTCTGAAAAAACAGAACTGCTGAAAGCTTAGTTTGGTTTTTTAGGAGGACATAACTATTACGACATTTGGATATACAGGTGTACAGAAGCTTTGTTTGAGGACGACAGAGCATTTAATTCAACGTAGTGAATGTTTGCAAACCGACAACCATGGAAACCAAGTGAAACTTAATTAAAGTTGTCAAACACAAAAACTATGGATATAACATATGGATCTGAGCCTAGGTTTACTCATTAGACCAGACAGAGACAACAAATCCCTCTAAAGTCAGATCAGTGCAGTGTTTGCAAAGGCGGCATGAAGGTAATCCATGACAAACTGCACTGAGTTTGTTTGGGTTTTCATTTGCAGCACTCTGGATCATGCATAAATTAATTAGGAAGAAAGTCGTTTTGTGAGAACAAACTAAAAATTTGGCTTTAATCACTGTTGAACCAAATTTAAGATTTATGAGCACGAAAGAGAGGAGTAAATCCAAACAGGGAATAAAATAAATACTTCAGGAAATGACAACAATCTAGACATCCTCATCGTCTTCCATCACACAGAAGAGAATCTAAGAGGAAGTGAAGGATCCTCTTGTCTTCTGAGAGAGAACATCATCAGGCTCCAAACATTTGCACATGAGCCTGCACCAGTCGTCTTGTTCCGGCGTCAGCTCGGTCTGGCTGCAGAAGCTGCTCCACCAGATGTTCTAAATGTTTTGCGAATCGCCCCAACATGACTGATGTTGTTTGTCATGTTGTCTGTTGCAAGGTTTTGGGTTAATGCCCCAAACTTTCCGCTCCGTGGAGCACCAATTAAACTCGGCTCCATGCGTGGAGACAGGGGGTTAAAGGGTCGTGGAGACAGAGCGAGCGAACAGCCAGCAGTAATCACAGTTTTTCTGCTCTGCTGGGAAATTAATGGCTGTCCTGACTGACTGAGCAGAGGATGGGACTGTCAGGAAGGCAAACACCAAAGTGGGTCAGCCACATGGCAGGGACGGGGAATAGGAACTCATAGAGGACGAGGACAAAATAACAAAAACACCTGTGCAACTTAACGCAACCGAGCACAGCTCTGCACTATACGCAACATTTGATTCATTTATAATGTTACATTTCTGAGAGCTGCACAAACACCGGCTTCGTTAATCATCTTTTAAACTTATTCCTCATAGACACTCAAATTCTATATTATATTATATATTACTGTCTCCAATTCAAATAAATGTATCTCAGGTGTTTTCTAATATCTAATACTGTACACCTTCTTCTCTCCTACAGAACCTCATTTGAAACAAGTAAGCTTATATTAATGAAACCCTTTCAGTGCATTTTCTTCAATGAAATACGATTTTCAGTGCTCACCCACACATATACACTGATATACTGTATATGCTGTTTAATGAAATATTATCAGATGTCTCTTGAGCACGTGTGCATCTTATCGCCTCATGTCAAGCATCCTCTCCTGGATGCTTGACTCCATTTTGTAGCATTAGATGAGGTGGAGCTGCTGGTTTGCTCCTGTTTTTCCAACACATTTTCCACATGGGTGGGAGAAACACACTAGAAAAGCAGGGCGAGCGATGAGCGACATGTGCCGGCCAGTGCCTTACTCCAAATTACACCCATTTCACCCTCAGACAGCAACAATAGTGCTTCACATTTCTGTGCCAAACTGAAAACACCACAGGTTCAAAGCGAAACTACCTCCATGTCCCACTGTTACAGATACCACGGATACAGTAGGAGGGATGTCAGAGGATGAGGAAGCAGGTATTTAGGAGAAAAGCTGCTGCTCCCTTATCAGCTTAAGTAACGTGCCGATTGATAAGATAAAAATTAGACACGCTCTTCAGGATTTGCAGCATTTTCACTGCAGCCGAGAAGCGAGAAGAGTTTTCTGCCTCTATTACCTTTCAGCCACCTTTGACATCTTCATACGGTGACGGTCCATCTGGGTGTTCAGGAACAGGATCTGAAACAGGAGATGACAGGAGAGCTGATGTTTGCTCAGTTGGCAGCATCTAATGTTGCTATCTTTGTATTTATGGCCTAGATTTCTTTTTTAAAATTTGACCTGGCAGCACAAAGTGCACATGCAGACTGCCAATCTTATCGGGAACAAAATCAAATTCTTGGAGCTACAAATCAAAGAAATATGATATCTCCATTTTGCCAATTTCATCAACAACGTTTGGACAGATATGTTACCTCTTTCTCCACATCCTCCTTGGTGCCTTTTCTGTACTGTTGCGAGGGAGTGTGTATGGGACTCTGAGACTGCGTTCCCTCCTCCGCCACGCCGTACACCGACTGGACCGTTTGAACATGATGAGAGAGGATAGGTGGGAGAAGTAATCGACAGTCAGAGTGTGTGTGTGTGTGTGCGTGTGCACCCATTATTTTGCTTGCAAGGCTTGAAAATAACTGCAAAGGAAGCCGCAGTACATTGTGTTGACAAATTAAAAACGGATAAATGAAACTAAATCAGAATTGAAAATAAATCTCATTAAGGAATAACGCTGATGTAATTGAAATATTTGTCCAATGTCTAAAATTAAAGTGAAACCATTTTCTGTCATTATTATTTTTTTGTTATTCTGTTTCTGTCATCGTCTCCCACCTTCTTAATTCTGTGAGGATTCTTCATGCGTCTGCATTTCCTGATGTCCATCTCTGTGGTGTTAACACATCCAGGCTGCAGGAGAATAAACAAAACAAAAACAACACAATACACTTTTGTTTTTAGGGAATCTCTGAAAAACTGTACAGCGAACCCAAACAAACAGAGCCGTGGAAAGGTAGAGAAGAAACAGGATGTGGATGGAGGATGAAGTGGGCGTCTGTAATCTCACATGCACAGACTGAAGCTTACCACAGGTCTGTGGACGTCCCAGAAGGCTCTCTCCTGGCTGTCAAGGATCTTCCTCTCGGTTTTATCCTTCTTCCTGTCGATCCTGCAGATGAGATCAGTCAGTGTGAGAGATTGTGGCTCCTCTGGCGTCGGCATTAGATGTAGCAGTTGAATCGAGATGGACGGATAAGAAGGAGAGGGGGAGATGGACTACAGATGATAAAGTCGAGGACTGTCCATCAGTTTTAACAAGACGTGCACAAGGGAGTTTGGCACGGTCCCTGCTCCTGTCTGTGCGTCTTCCGAGCGTGTACGTGCACTGTTTGCAGCCAGTGGTCAAATCTGCAGCAAGGACATCGTCCCATTGTGCAGCTCTGCTCAAATAAACCATCCTGCATCTACTACAACATCTTTATAAGGACTAGAACAATAAAACCTGCCACCATAATTTGTTCGATGCACAGTAT
Organism: Trachurus japonicus; assembly: GCF_045865225.1. Lineage (NCBI taxonomy): Eukaryota > Metazoa > Chordata > Actinopteri > Carangiformes > Carangidae > Trachurus > Trachurus japonicus. The sequence goes on from NC_140930.1 coordinate 10,415,866, forward strand.
TGGAGCATAACATACTGTAAACTTTAAAGTACATTTACTTTAGTATTAAAAGCATCACTCAATAAACCCGTAAGCTATATTATGTTTTTGTCATTTAACATTCACAGAGACTAATTTTCTGCATGATGACTAATCTAAACGGATAGTTCAACATTTTGGCAAATTGGCCCATTGCCATAATCCCTATAGTTTTAGAAGTAGGTTCAATAGCTTTAATTGTCGGTGCAAGCTAATTTTAGAACGGCGGAGCCAAAACGCTCTGGTGGACAAGTTGTGACCTGCACATTCACCACGCTATGAGATAATAATGGAACGTTACGAGATGGAGTTGTTTTCGAGGTAAATTCATGCAAAACAGCTGATGCACGTTCCTGTCAGTGTTTTGGCAAGCAGTCTCTGCATTTACAAACAACTCTGTCTCATAATGTTTAGTTATGATCTCATAGCGTGGTGAATGTGCAGGTCACAACTTGTCCACCAGAGCGTTTTGGAGTTGCTGGATTGTGTATTTGATGAGGGAAATCAAGAAATCCCATGAGCCTCCGTAGCGTAGCTCTGAGCAGCTCGCGGCTCTGCTCCGCCGTTCTAAAAATAGCTTGCACCGACAATTAAAGGTCAGGACCCAACCATCAAAAAGTACCATAGCACAAAAGCCCTTCAGAAAGAGAAGACGTAGTGATTGCATCTTTTCTGCACTTCCTTCTATATAAAAACCCACCATCCATCATAACTAGCTTTAAAAATAAAAGATTTATCATCCAATCTGGCTCAGAAACACACAGCCGCCCTGATCACACCCGATAAATAATGTTATAAAGAGAAAACTCCATCACAGGAGGGTTAATGGAGTTTATCTGAAAACCACCGCTCCTCATCATATGGGATGTCACATTGGAATTACACCACATTGTTTATCCTTTACCTTAAGGTATGAATGATATCACTACGTGCATTGTGGTTTCATGTGTTGCCACGGTAACGGAGCGCACTTACTTGACCTGGGCCTCAGCCTGCATGTAGATAAACTCCCACTTCCTGGCAAAGGCTCTCTGCAACCTGGCGAGGTTCTCCTGTTAGAGAGCAGATAGAGACACACAGACATGTTATGACCCAAACTCTCCAAGGCATAAATAATAATAAAGAAAATGACTTTTTTTTTTCTCTTAAAGACATTCCACAGTTTTAAAGATCGAGTCTTCTGGAGTGCGGTTTCGATCGCGCATCATCCCAGACACACACACACACGAGTCTGACCTTTAAGGCGCTGTGTTTTTTCTGCCCCAAGCTTGACACACAGATCGATACTAAGAAGTAATAGCTCGGAGGAACAGTTGCGCACTCACCGCCTCATAATCTGCCAGCTCCAGCCTGGTCTTATTCTGCATGGTCCGCTTGCACAGGTAGATAGCTGTTGACAGAGGGAGACACACACAGAGAGGATTTATCAGTACACACATTTCCCTGCCTCCATTCATCCACTCATCCATGCATCTCTCATCCTCCTCTATACCTTCCTCCTCATCTCCCGTGGTGTGAGAGTACAATCGGTTTCAGAGGCCGCCGCCTGTCCTCCTATCTGTCACTTTAGGATTATGAGGTGGAGTGCGGAGAAGCTCAGAGCTCTGAACTCCAGCCATGGCTGCCTCTGTGACAGGATGAAGGGCAGGAGGTGGAACTATGATCGACTAATCCTGTTGACTGTTCCTCTCCACAGCGGAAGTTGTGTTCCAGCAAATAGCTGAGCAGGAGGTTGGTTATATTGATACAGTACACAGGTATATAGGCTCATATTTCTTTTGTAAAGTTGATTATTTCCATGACAACTTGCTCTTACCCCAACTTTTGATACCATTGGTGGTATAGTCATTAAGTGTATTTGTTTTCCATATACTTCTATAAGGTAGTTTCCATAGAGACAGAGTCTGTCATTTTAAAGCAAGATTAAAAATGCCTCAACATCCTGGAAATCATTATACTGTAGGAAAGTAACAGAAAACTACTGTCTCATCTTAACACCTAATCCATGATGTGACGTTAACAACCATAGTATGATGAGATAATTAAAACTTATCTTAATGAGATGAGATGTTACAAAACATAATAAAATTGCACAGTAATACTTGCTATAAAGTTTTTGTGGGTGTGATCAAGTAAAAACGTGCAGTGATATCAAACATCAACCACATGACTGGTTGAGATCCACGGGTTTATAAAAGTAAATGTCAGTATAGGTCACATACAAGCAAAACTATTGATCAGGAGCTGTGCTATGAAGTGCTGTTCGGTATAGTTATACAGTTATTCCTGTATGAAAGATGAACACTGTGGGAGTTGAGTTAAGCTCCACAGCCAGACTGTAAAAAATAAATAAAAAATCACTTACACAAGAATACATTGATTTTTTTTTTTTTTGTCTAATTTGATGATGTTGCTTAGAAAAGATGATACCAAATCTGGATAAAACATTTTCCCATACCATAGTTCTGGGATCAGTTAGAGGCTGGACTGAGCACATAGTTACAGCAGATGTTGATGGACACAGTCTACCCTGTGTTCTGCTTAAAGCCTATCAACACTGATTTAGACCTACAGACCCAATGCACCAGCACATTTTATAGAAGGTACTGTAACGGCCATTAGGAGCATTTCATACTTCAAGAGGGATTTTTGTTCTGAAATAAAAAACAATGGTGTTTCAGTAGGAACTTGGGGACCTGTCAAATAAAACTGTGGAGCCACTGACAACTCTATCAACCCTCCATTCAATACAGTATCATCTCTGATACTAATTTTATTCCATGCAATCATGGTTTCATATTACTATTTAAATGCTGTTTATTTTATTTTACCATTACACACTGCTCTTTAAAACACAATGGAAGACATATTTTTCTCTGACAAGCAAGTTAGATGTTTCTTACCTAGAGCTTTTCCAAAATAATTGTAAAAAATAAATAAATAAGCAAGCACGCACACACACAAATGTCAATGCATCCCCTTAAGAATCTCACCGTAGTCAGTGTTTTCAGGCTCCCAGCAGTTGGACGGCCAGAAATACGGTGCCTGAGGGGGAACAAAGTGAAAAGGTAGATCAACCAATTGTACTTGCATAACACACACACACAATAGTGTTGGTGCATAATATTGGATGCATTTCAAAGACTGTAATGCAAAAATAAATAAATAAAAATCTTAAAGTCAAAACTGTGCAGGGCAAACGTGTCCTTTCCAAACTTTTCCACAAAAACTGGAGTGATGGCGATGACCTTTACCAGACAGTTGTTTTGCCTCTGAGACACAGCATCAGTGCACATGATTGCTTTGCACCATTACGTGAGCAATCAAAAATATTTTTATTATCATGACAGAGCGAAGTCAGAGCAGATGACTGGCTGAAAACATTTCCACCAGGAATAAGGGCGTCCTGGGGTGGAGTGCTGCAGCGATACAGTAAAACCAGAGAGCGACGAAAACTGCAAAAGAATAAACAATGGCAAAGCTGAGCAGTAAAAGCAGCAGGCACAGAACAGATGCTGATAGGACTGTTATTGGACACAGCTAGCTCGGTCCAGAATCACAGCTTTAAACCCATCTATAGTTGTTTCAGTGAGGGGGAGATATTACAATGTTTCATTTGTTTTGATTTTCCTTCTCTGTGTTCCTCTTTGTCTTGCTCTGCTTGAAAAATTAAATGCTAATGAATGGTGATTATCTTTATGAAGCTTTTCTGTTACGACAAACAGCCCTCCTCCTCCTCCTCCTCCTCCTCCTCTTGTCTTTTCTTCCACTTCACTTTGAAGGAGAAGAACCAAGGTCAAAGCTCGGCAATGTGCACTGCCGTCTGGTTTAATTAAATTGCTCCTCTAGCTCTGGTGGAGTCTCAGCTCCAACAAGTCAGGGTGAATGGGAAGGAAGTCGACGCTACAAAGATCATTCTAATCTCGTCACATGGCGCCTCAGCCATCCTCACTGAGGAATTGGAAAACATTGTTTCCTCTTTTTAATTAGGGAAGTCCGGATAAAACAGTCTGTCATAATTAATCTGTGACTTTAATGCCACTCTTTTATCTATGACCAGTGAAGGAGGAGTGAAATGTCAGCACGCTTTGCTTTCTTTTTGGTCCCCGGACGAGACTTTAATTCTAGTGTACTACTCTACTACACTATGTCTCTGTCAGGCTTTTGGTACCCGCCTACTCAGCCCGAACCCCTCACTCGCTTGATGAATATTTTAACAGATCACCATTCATTTTTAATAGGGTCCCAGGATCCCATCATAGTACTGAGGATGCTGTGGACAGAGGACAGGGCCTTTTGTCATCAAGATCAAGATTGGTGTGTAATTCCACAACGGAACAAGTGATCTTCAACAACTGATTGGGGTCTATGAGAATAAGCAACCCCCCGAGTCAGATTAACCTTGCTGGACTTTTTTTTTTTTCCACACTAATGCAGGATGAGGAGGGGATTAGTTTAAGCTTAGGTCCGTTACTAAAGGCACAGAGCAATTTGCATTTGGTCAAGAACAAAAAGTATTTCTGTTTACAATAATGAAGCAGTTTTGTTTAGTGCACACTCATAAATGCACATTTTGAAAATTGACACCTTAAAATTGTGAATTTTAGTCATTTATCAAGTTTTTTTTTCCAGGTAAGATCTCCTGGAGAAACCCAACAAGGCTCAGCCTAAAAAAAAAAAAACTTCATACAGGGTCAATGGGCTACTAAGCAGCTCTGTGAGGCTTTGAGCAGTGCTTTCAGTAAAATGCTAACATCTCTATGCTAACAGGCTAACAACACAGTCCAGATGTGGCTGAAGTCATTATTTATGCATGTTGTTTACTGTATGTACGACTTTGGTGATAAAGCAAAGTGTTGCAGCTGTCATATTGCTGGCTCTACTGTAGATGAAAAGTCAGGGATCACAATTCATCATAGCTCAACAAAGAGCAGCACTGCTATTATGACAGCTTTATCCTTTTTTTCTAATCTGATCTGTCAGTGTTTCTGGAACAAAGAGAACATTTTCCCATCTACCTTTATTATCTGAAAATTGCTGAATCCAAACACAGAGGAAAACTGTTTTCATACCGTGCATTAATCAGTCAAGTAAATAGGCTACTCTCCTTTTTGTGCTACTGTATAGCCTAAACAACACTTTCACTCTGCTGTCATGAAATGCAGAACTTGATACCTCTCACTTCTCTCAGCAGCGACTTCATACTGGATGATTCATGAGGTAGAGAATTAAATGCGTTCGATACTCTGCTGCATCTGCTGTACGCTAGTCTGCTTGATGATTATGATGCATGTTTACATAAAAGGCTTTTGACTCGGTCACACCTATCATCATCATCATCATCTCAGTCACTATGTTTAATTTGTTCTGTTTATATCTGATATGTGTTGTCTTAATAGTACTTTAATTAATTCATTTTTTTATTTAGTAGTTTTTTTTTGGCAAATTTGATCCTCAACTCAGCATCAAATGACTAGAGAAGTTCAGCAACCAGACACCATCCTCTAAGATTAAAGGGATAGTAGCATTTTTTTAAAGTGGGGTTGTATGATCTACAAATAGCCCCTAAGTACTTTAATTGCAGTAGCAGACTCTCTGCACTCCTCCCGTTAGCAACGCCAGCCCATAGCCCTGCCCAGAGATTTACAACATACATTGTTGTGAATGGACCCAAAGAAACGGCCTTTTTTCGTGGCCTAAAAGAGGTTTTACGTGGAAAAAAATACACAGTTCCATTGTTCGCTATAATATAATTTTTTCCAGCCCCTCAAAGTGCAGGAAAAACGCAGTTTTTATTTGGAGCTAACCAACTGCTGATCGGCGGGCGCTAACCCTGGGCCGGAGGGATACGTGAGTTGGTTAGGTGCAGTGCAGAGAGTCTTCTACTGCAATTCAAGTACTTAGGGGCTATCTGTAGATCATACAACCCCACTTTTAAAAAATGCTACTATCCCTTTAACACCAAGAACCAGTCAATTTTCACATGACTAATCAGTCATGCAGCAAGTATCTTGAGTCTTCAGCTATCTTAAATATGGGGTAAAGTTGATTTATTGATTCTAAATGCAGCCATTTTTGCCACCTCTCTGCATGTTTCACTTGAGGCTCTTGCTCACCTGAAAGCGGTAGAAAGTGCCGTCATCCTTGAGAGACAGGACGTGGTCTGAGATGGGGAAGAAGTACCCCTGAGCTGCGATGAGACTCCCGATGTGCATGGCCTCAGCTGTGAAAGGAAAAAGAACAAGGAGTTCAGATCACAGTGGGTTCCCCGGCGCTCCACATGTTATCTCTAATTCAATATTTGTATGGGTGGAATAGACTAAGTAACAGTATCAGGACAATGGAGTCAAAAACCTTAGGACAGTATGATTTTCTTATGCTGAGTATTGAGGTAAAAGCCACAGATGTCCTGTCTTTACGTCATTAAAAGGTTGAAGATTTGCTGTATATAAATCTATTGATCATATCTTACCGTATATTTAAATAGCCTGCTGTATCATGTACCATGACTCAAGAATTGACTCAGTGTCCACGCTGTGGGCTACTGTACTAACAATAAACACTGCTCTCCCACCACTGTGCCTCAGGTCAGGCCAGCTTAACAACTTATCTAAATACTATAGCCACTATTTATTTTTTATTTTTTTTCTGTGTTTTAAATGGCTTGTTTTCTTATTTTCCAAAAAAGTTTGTGTTATTTCAACACCACATTTCACAACTTCACAAATACCTATAATCTTCTTGGATAATGTCTGAGTTTCTGTCTGCTCAGCCAAGGCTAACTGCAAAGATCTTCTATTTATCTCAAACATAAAAGTGTTTGTGTCTCTAAAACGGTAAAAATCAATGCCCTGTGCATAGGAGGGAGACTAATGAAAGACCTGGAGCAGCTACCACACACTGTGTCTGACCTTTCAAGAACTGGACTTTTGTCGACTGAGAAACTTGTTATTTTGCCTTTTCACATTCTCAACATTAAGATTATTAAGATAAGACACGACGTCGGGATATTTGACAGCCACAATAAGGACAAGTCACTTTGTGGTTGTTAATGTATGACATACAAAGGGGATGTTTGATGTAGAAAGCTTTTTATTTGTCCTATGGTTCTGCAAGACTTCTGTTATCATAGTCGACTGTGGCCTTAAAAGAACGTCTGTACATTTAGCACAGCAGAGGCAGATCAGTCAGGTGTTCGTTTTAAGTTAAAACTTACCTGGATCCTCAATGGCCAGATTCTTCATCAGCCACTGTACAATATCTGCACCTGAATCGGGTCAGACAGAGAGATACAAATGAGTGTTACAGAGGAAAGCTGGGGGGTTGGAGAAGGGATGTGATTTAAAAACAAAACAAAAGGGAAGATGAAGTAGATCACAAAAGTTAGAAAGACAGAAGAAAAGACAAGGGAAATTAAGTGCTTTAATTTCTACATTTTCAAAGCACACTTAAAATTTAAATATGTAAACAGCTCTGAGAATTTAAAGTAACAGAGGGTATTTTCACCAGCTGATGTGTTTTTCAATAAACAATCTCAAAACATCAGATCTGATGAAGAAATAATAACTTTCTGAGTATCTCCCATCAAGCTCTTGGCTTCAAAATGAAATAATGATCCAGATAAATGCCTTTACCCCCTGGAAATAAAGATTATCCCTTGCCACTGGCACTCAGGGGAATAACATCTAGAGACCTGACATTATTTTCTGCAATAAGTATGATAGGTAAAGCTCCCTAAAAAGCTTTTTTTTCCTTTTTTTTGGCGATAGAGATAGAGTATTATCTTATCTGTGCTTCCCCTCTGCTTTCTCTGAGCCCCGAAGGAGTTGGCGTTTAATTCTCCATCATTCATTAGCTTCCTGGCCCCCGGCACTCAGCTGCAAACATTTGAGCTGCTGCTCTGCACATCCATCCGCTGCTGTAGTAATTGTGTTTATTGATACGCTCTGCTTATGGCATATTGGGGTAATGCATTTTCCATAAGTGCAAGGACTGAAAAAAAAAGAAGAAGAATGATAATAGCCTTCCTTTGTTTCCATCATTTCTGTGGGGTGTGTCAAAGCCTCCCACTGAGGCTTCAGCTTGTAAGTAACAGCAGCCGACTACAGGCAAGGCGGCTCACATCCATCCTTCAACAGCTTACCTTACAATTGGCCAATCATGGTTTTATTTTTCTGTTTTAAATCTTCAATTATTTACAAAGTTTAACACTGTTTTGTCCATGATATAGTCCCACACAGTGACCTCCACAGTCCCAGCTTTATTGAAGTAGTCAGGACTTGATTGCCTTGCTTTGGGGCACCTTAACAGTAGGAGAACAGCATTACTCATTCCTTTTCCACACTTATGTTGTCCTCTCACTCTCCCTGCAGCCATTCAGCTATCCTCCAGTGATCCATTGCAGAGGAAAAAAACAGAGCTGCAGCCTTGACACAACCAGAATGAAATACAGCCACAAAACACACACTGCATGTTTGTGGATGTAAGGATGTGACTCAGCTGGAGATTTGGCTTGTACTTTCTCCTACACTATCGCATTTGTGATCCCAATTCAGCACTGCTGTGGGGTTTACCCACAGGATGTGGTAAAACACCAGCCGGTTGCTGAATTATTGCTGAAAAGGCAGAAATTGGTGACTAAGAGGGTAGGCCTAGACCCCACAAATAATTTACAAAACTGAGGGAATAATGCTGCGTTCAAGACAGCTCAGAAGTAACCGAGAAGTCGGAACTCCAACTTGGAAATTTCCGACTTCCGACATCATAGCGTTCACACTACTCAGAGGAGAAAAAACATGGATGCCCGAAAGAAGAAGAAGAAAGAAAGAAGAGTTTCACGCCATTCAATTCATTTTTCACAACTCAGAACTAATTTTTTCCACAAGTTCTCTTGAACACCGCATAATTAAACTTTTTCTTGTCGAGACTTAAGAGAATCAAAACAGCTAACTTGAACCTGGAGGAAGAGGTAGTCTAGTTTAGCATAAAGGGAACAGGTGGAAACAGTTAGCTTAGTTTAGCATTAAAATGAGAAAATAGTATTAGTTTAGCACGAAGACTGGAAACAGGGTGAAACCGGTAGCTTAAGTTAGCATAAAAATGAAAAAGAAAAAAAAAAACCTTCGGAAACAGGTATAGGTAACAAAATCTGTTTACGACCTCACTAATAAACCCATTATCTCATATGGTTAATCTGTACAAAAACCAAAGTGTAAACTTTCACAAAAAAAAGAAATATAAAAATAAACCTTTTCACCAGAAAAGTAAAATAAAAAAGCATGTTTCTTCACCCTGGAAACAAGTGATGAGAGTGAATCATCCCTCCAGCTCTCCCGAAACATGAAGCTCTCAGGATGATGCATCTCAGCATTTTCCATGGTCTCCTTCTGTCTCTCATCTCTTTTCACCAGGCATTCACATCACTGACGCACTTCAATGTTTACAGACTGCAGCGTCTGTCAGAGCCTCATCTCTGATATCTCTTTCTCTTTCTCTTTCTCTCTCCATTTCTTTTTACCTGTGACGACGCTGGGGATTTTGGTCATGAAGCTTTTGACAGTTCGGATGGGAACTCCCTCCGTCTCATCCTGGATGTTTGTGACAATGTCTTCAATCTGCAGAAGGAGACGGACAGAGAGGAAAAAAGAGAGATGATTAAAAAGTTTGATCAATCTGAAAGTTCTGTTTGAGGCGAGTATTGGCTAAATGGACTAAATTTAGCGTTTTGATATCAATAAACCATCACCACATTACTTCTCATCTGCTAGTTTCTACTCTGTAGGCCAATTTTATAGCTGCACAGGGCCAAGTACTTGCTTCAGCCACTGCCTCCTTTGTCATCCTCATCAATCCAAGAAGAGACTTTTTATGATACTATGGTGAATCATGTTATGTTCATCTAGTTTGAAAAAAGAAGATGCAGGTTCAGCTTCCCTTCGTGGCACTTAATCAGGCTGCGTCCTCTCCAAAAAAAAAAAAAAAAGTTGCGTCTGTGTACTTCAGAAAAAAATCTGCTGAATGATTTACAAAACAGAACGAGGTTCCTATTATGTCAGCACAGACACAGACTGCGCTTTCAGAGCTTCTGATGTACCAAGGCATTTAATTAATTTTAGCCATGAAATTCAAATGTGTTTGCATGCTATGAAGTGGGCACTTGAACTTCCTGAAAAACTGCTGCTTAGAAAACTGTTCATTTTCACTGACAAGATTATCCCACACTGGCTGTTGTAAACTACAAAATGCAACCAATAAAATCTTATTTTAATCCAGCTGTTATGTTCGTCCTTTCAAATCAAGTCTTTTCAAAGCAACTGCAGCACATCAAGGGAGTAACGATGCCCCATACAAGGACCCTTTGAATATGCGAGCTTTGATTTAATCCTTATATACTGTTACTACATGGCCATATTGTCTATAAAAGTTGCTTTCAACAGCGGAAAATTAGAGGATAATGAGACTCATTAACTCATAGCACACGTCTTCGGCCCAGTATTGTCACAACTGTGCATATGTGAAATAAAAACACAGTGCCCACCTGTGAGATGATCAGACTGGAGTTTGATTTACTTTTGTTTTGATTGCAATGTCGACACCCCCTCTCTGCACAGATGCTTTTTTGTTTGCGTCAGAGAGTGGGAAGTGAGAACTTGGTCGCTTTGGAGACAGAAACTACCACACAACTCAAGAAGCTATATATAAACCCCAAATCCAATCCAGAGCACAGAGAAAGACAGATAGAAAAATGGCAACAGTACATATGTGTGCGAGTTTTTTTATTTTTTTTTTATACCTGAACCATTAAAGAGATCACATTAAAGAAGTGCTGGAAAAAAAAACATTACAGAGAACATTATGTGAACACTCACAGTCATGCATGCACAGACATCGAGCTCTGAGAAAAGCACTTTCAACTTCTGTGCCTGTAGTACCCAGAGTACATTGTACTGCAGATGTGTCCTCATGCTGTGTACATTTCTCTGACCCTTTTAGCTTTATGAGTATATTTATAATGTGTGAGCTTGCTGTCAGTGCAATGCAATTCTAGCATGGCTCCCACGCTGGGTCAACGCTTACATGACTACTTCCACAACAGACTCATACAGACTCTACTTAATGTAGAGCATGCTTTAAATATACAGAGCATGCCATAATGCACATCCAATGCAAATCCCTCTAGATCTGTTTGAACAAGCTGATAATTATTGTCCAAGAATTAAAAAAAATAAAATAAAAATAAAGCTTTGCCAACTTCTGCCTGATAAAAGCTGGATAATTTGGCTAAAATCTTGTGATTATGTCCAGCATAGGAACCTGGGGGGGGTAAGCTCAAAGTGAGGGAGGTAAAACTGGCAGCAAATCTGCTACAGAAGAGAAATTCAACTGGACAAAAGGAGCAGAAGCGTTACATTGGCTTTGGCCTGCAGATGCTGAATGGATCAGGTGGGAAAGTATTGTTTTTTTCTGCACATTAGCCCCAAATGCAAGACCATCAGCAGTTTTACTAAAAAAAAAAAAAAACCCCATCACATTTGGTTCTTTGGATTGGTTTATCGACACATTTATGACTTTTTTTTTTATTTTTTAAGTGCTTTCAAGGTGCAAATGAGTAGCAAAGTTGTGATCTCTTATTACGCCTACATTCACCTACATCCATCTCTGAGCCATGATTTGGCATAATTTAAAACTGACACCTTAGGAAATGTGTTTATGTGCTGTCTTGCCAAGGTAGAAGAGTGTATTAATGACACCATCATTTGCAATTTGCTTAACACAAAGACAGGAAGCAAGGCAACAGACTGGCTCTGTCTATATAAAAAAAAGAAATCTACCAGCAGCACCTTTAAAATCACACAAATAATTAATATGTACACAAACAGAAATGCATCAATAATACAAACACCAAGTTGTGTTTGTACAGGAAATTGCACACTGTACTATTTATTAGCTTCAGACCAGACCAGTGACTTCCTGTAGTTTCTACGGTGATGACAGAACTCCACTTCATCAAGTGTTTATCTTTGGACAGAGTCGGCCTCTCAGGTTCCCTCTGCTTGCAGTCTGATGCTGAGCTGAACAAACACCTCCTGCTTCTAGCTGCTGACTTGAAGGATAACGGAAACTCTCGGGTGTAGTTGATAGATAGGGACAGAAAAATCTGTCCACTATTGAGCAGGAAAAGTGAACCTGGAAACACTAAACAGCTGCTGTCGAAACGCATACACCATAAAGCAGCTTGTTTTTGGCACAGCAAACAGCAAATATTAAGGAAAAGAACGAGAAGCTTGTCTTTTTCACTTCCCAGCGCGTACGTTCCCGACCAATCTGCAGATTCAAACTGACAAGCCCTCTGCTTTTACGTCTCCGGCCATCAGTCTGCTATCGCCCTTCTTCCCCTCTCTTGTTAAAAGAAGGAGAGATCCTGGCTGTCTGCCAGAAGCAAAGGGGCACAGGCAGCTTTGGGCTCCGCATCAGAATCAATATAATAATACGATTCTAACAAGACCTTGATGGTGTGTGGAGACAGCTGCTCAAATGACTTTAATGGCTTCCGCTGTCATGAACAATCTACCCCTGCCCCACTAATCAAAACAGGTATTCATACCGGGTTCACTGCAGGTTACAACAGCTGTCTACCCCAGAGTTTCAGGAAAAGACGCAAAAATTTCCAACCATACTCTGGCCAACATAACATGGTTTAAACACAATGCATCTTATGGATCAGGCTGAGTCATGGTTGCACACAATTAGTCAATTAGTCATCATACTAGTACTAATTTACTTACTACTTAGTTTATCAGTGAATTTCATTGGTCGACCTTGCATTATGTCCCTGTAATATTAAGCCACATTCAAATTTTGCCAGGGGCCTCTGATCTGAACTCTCCGAGGCCAACATAGTGACTTCATCTGAATGCTGCTTCCTTACTGAACATGGCCTGAAGACCGTGTTTAAGGGTTAAGATTAGAATAATCTAATGTGAACAATGAAGTTTTGCTAACCTTAACCCCCTAACTGAAGGTGAGGTTCAGGATAGATGGTCAGTGTCCCATTTTAACCACTTCCATTCGACTTAAGTTCAACCCTTAAAACTACCCCTTTAATCAGAGGGGGTCAGGTGCAGACTTCGAACGTAATGCAAGATGAAATGCGGGGTGAAGGCGTCTTCTGTTGTCTGCATTTCTTCTTTGTTGGTCCATGAAACGAAGAAAGATCATCACAGCCCACGCAACAGGTAACACAAGTGCTTAAGGCGGCATTTTCAAGCCTGAATGAAAACCCACTACAGGTGGTGCCTCTTAGCTTCTCACTACGCATGACATAGGTGAACTAGTCGGCTACGCCAAGTGGTGTTTTGTAAGATCTCTCCTTCCAACACTTCTCACTCCATCGTCAAGGGGTATCTCCCTTTGAAGGGAGGAGAAATGGGACTGGGCCTGAATCTTATGACGATCATCTAAACAAAGACACGTGTGCTTGTAGGTGATGTGAACATGCGCGTAACGGCTGAGTGCATGTGCTCTGCTCTTGGATTGTGCGTTGTTTGTTTGTGTCGCAGCTCTGAGAGCAGCCCAGTGGGAGCAGATTTCATCAGACTTATTGCGAGCCGCTCTATTTAACTCCCCGTTGGGCAGTGGGCTGCCTGATTACAATGTTATCACCACACGCTTAGCACGGACCAACTAGCGGGCTGGCAGGCAGCTTGGCAGACAGGTGGGTTATGGTGGGGAGGGGGGGGGGGGGGGGGGCGACAAGGACTATGCTGTTGATTGTAGTTTAATGATCCCTTCGGGCAACGGGGTGGTTTGTCCCTTTACACTCGCCAGCGATGCAGATGCAGATGCCATTGTATCCATCCCTCAGTGATCTGTGTATTAGTCTGACTGTGTATCGTACTTACTGGAGCCTTATGCAAGACTCAAAAAAGCATCTGATGGAGTGAGTGTGTGGGAGACAAAGATGAGCACAATATTCCCTCAAACTGGCGAAAGTGTAGCTTCATCTTCTGAAACCGATTTCAGCCAATAAGGAGAAGGAAGTATCTGAATTTAAAAATAGCAATACTACAAGAATAAAATATGCCATTATAAATCCTGCATTAAAAATTAAAAGTATTATAAGGCTTCAAAGTAAAAGTTCTCAATTTGCAGAATAACCTATTTTAGTGTCATATATTATGAATTGTATATATATTATTAAGCGGATCTAATTAATGTTGGGTAGTTAAATCTAAGTTGGAACCATCACATCTTCATCATCATATGTTTGGTTTTAAAAATACTAAAGTAAAAAGTGCAATAAAGTTTAGTGCAGTAGCTTTTGACTATAACTCCTCAACATTTGTTACTTTTCACCTTTTGCCCAACAATACAGGAAGCTGCTGTTGACAACTGAACTGATTTGAGCTCATCTTATATTTGCTGCTGCTAACATGTCCTGCAATTTCAGTTCAATCTAAATTTCAAGTATGAACATTTATTTAACCTCAGGGGTCCGTGACTCCTGACCAATGAGAGGACGCTGAGTTACACAAGAGTTTATCAGGGTGGAAGTGGGCTAAAGCATCCGGAGTCGACCACGCTGACCCATGGGAAGCAGTAACAATAACTCACAGCTGGACCCACAACATGGCACGCACCCATATACACGCAGGAGGTGCCAACAAAAGTACACTTTATTTGTAAAATAACCCCCCATTTGAATTCCCGACCTTGAATTGGCTGCAATTAGCCTTCCCCGGCACACAGAGGAGTCTGTGGGAGAGGAGACCGACAAGCCCATCACCGCGGCTATAATGAAGCAGGTATACGTCCTGCTGAGAGAGAAAATGTCAGCCACAGCCCCGCGGGGTGGGATGTCTGCACGGAGAAGTCAGGCTAACACGTTTTGAGAGAAAAGAAAGAAAATTACATCCTCTGAACCATGCAGCTCCGAGCCTTCCTCACAGTAATAGTAACACGCTGCCGGATCAATAGCAGGCTGGATGAAGGCCAGCTGGAGAACAAGAGAACAAGAAGACAGATGACTGACATTCAAGTCAGCGATATGAGGATCCAATGTTCTGGCCTTTTATTTGACCACAGCTTTGACAGTTTAGCTGCCCGAGTCATGTGGGTCTCTACAAATAGATCATTATCACTCCTTTATTCTAATTCCATTCATCTTCAGTTGATTTTTTGAGCAGCGAAATTCACCATGAAGCTACGAAAACTGAAAATGTCACCAAAAGAGGCACAGGGCCATGAATTTCTAAAGAAGACTTTAAACCACAAGATCTTCAGAAGTTACTTTTCATCAAAACACTCCAGGCAAATTCTTTGAAGGCCTATTTTAAGTCTTATCCATGGCAACAGTATCACTCTATTATCAGAGACTGAAAAAGGATAAAAAGTTTTTTTTTTTTCTTAGCAACCAGCAGTAATTCATGCACCGTTGATCCTATTTTATATACCTGGGAGACTGAGCTCAAATATACATAGGAAGAAAAATGCGTTTCCATGAAATGATTAATTCAGTTTTCAAGGGAAAGCAAAGAAGTATGTGATCAGACTGGTTATAAGAGACCCATTGGTCGATTTTTAGCTCCTTCAGCGCATCTGCATATTACCTTCGCAACATCCTTAACAATCAAGTGCTGAAACACCACACTGATTGCACCATGTTCCTCCGCGCCTCAAGAGCCCCTTGCATGCAGACAAGGAACACTCGGACAGAAAGTCAAGTGACAACAAAAGAAAAGACGAAGGAGCCGGCTGAGAGTCGCCCAAACAGATGCAGACAAATTGATCTAAAATATCATGCACATGTTATAAACGTGTGAGCTCAGAATTATGTCTCAGTAAGTGCATTCAACATAAAGCAACACATAAGGTTACAATACAGTGTCACTTTGCCGCCAATGCTGCAGCCACACACACACACACACACACACAGACCACGCCACCACTGTCAAAATGCAGGCTCGTACAGATCTGTTAGAGCTGATGAAATTTGTAGAAAGACAACATATTGCCCCCTCTCCAATGTTGTTACCTCCAAATTGCTTTCTACAGGCAGAGGCTGTGCAGGGAAAACTGTCACCAACCGGCTGATTCAGGTTCAAGTCCACTGACATTGGCATTTTAATGTAACCTAACCTTCACTTAAAATAAAATTTTTACTCGTGGCACTTAATTATGCATCATGTTACCATTCACAGCAGCAACAGCAGCAGGAAAAAGATCTCCAATGACAAATGTGCCCACAGTACAACCATAAATACAGCTGCTCGTATCCCATTTCTACATGGTTAAAAGAAGACAGTCTAAAATTCTTGACTAATCTTCTGAGCTTACAAATAGATTCAAAGAAACTACCAGTACCAGTCCTGGCGCAGCGTTGTGACCTCAACCATGGTTGATGAGAGCAGAAATGTTGTTGTTGTTGTTGTTGTTGTTGTAGTGAAAATGGGCGAGCTCGTGAAGACGCGAATTTACACAAAATGGTCACGAGTCAAAACGAGCGTCAAATCGCGTATCTCGCGTTTGGTCGCGCGTCAGAACTCGAGCGAAAAAAAAGCGTTCCTCGTGTTTGGTGGGAAGCCCCTTGTGGGTCTTCCCACCAAACACGATGAAATAGACGAAGACGCGATGGTCCCGTCGCCCAAAAAAAATCGGGTGTATTGCGTCGCAAAAAAAAAAAGTCGCGTCTACCGCGTCTCGCGCCTAATCGCGTCTTTGCGTTACGGCCTTTTACACCGCGGACGTAACGAATAAACGGTGACGGTGTGAACGAACAACATAGAACAGGACCAGACGTGGCGTTGTTTCCTCTTTTCACCGACAGCTCCACTCTCCCTTACTTACACTAACTACTGTTATTGTTGAGGCCAGAGAATTGTGGGATTTGTAGTTTTTGACCAATCGCGGGTTGTGCTCTTTCTTTTTGTGATTTTCCCGGTTCACACGTTTGTTTGTTTTTAGGGGCAAATGCGAGTGAAATGCTCGCCCATGGTGGGCATAAGAAAATGTAAGACCTGTCTAAAATTATTTAAGACTTGAACACAATAATTCAACAAATTTAAGACATTTTAATTTTTTTATTTTATGATGCTGTGTATTATATATTATATATTTAAGAGCATCTTAGAATTTTCTAATAAATTTAATACTTTTTAAGGCCTTAATTTTAGATACTGTACATGAATTTAAGACTTTTATTAAAACACATATTAAAACTTAAAGTGACGTAATAACAGCGCTACAGCGAGAAATAAAACAGCTGCCGGTTGCAGCGAGATGCATTCTGGGAAACTTGTCATACCCCTCGGTTTGAAGTGTGCCTCTGAAAAATCTCCGTTATAGCCCTACCACTTCCCCCTAACCCTCGTCTGAACCAGAATCGGGACACCACCACTTCACGTGAACGCGCCAGTACCAGAATCAGTACCAGAACCAGTACGAGTACCAGTACCAGTACCAGAACCAGTACTGCATTTTAGGTCAATGCATAAGTTCTTCATATAGTGTGTTCACTTCTGAGAGACTCATCTCACCACATCCCAGTTGGCCAGGGTGCTCTATTTTATATCAGCACAACATTTCCCAATAAGCTCTTATCTGACTAAAAATAACTTCATTGTGACGTGTTGAATTGGAGAGCAGCTCATAGCAGAAGTAGAGGATCTGGTGGTATAGGCAGATATTTGTTGACACTTGCATTTAGCATTGCATTTTAATTATTTACAAGTTTTTTTGACTAAGCAGCGGTAAAATACTTATTTGTGTCTAATATTTCATCATACTGTGCCTTACACCAGATATGTGACAACAGCTTACAAAGAGATACACACACACACACACAACTTAGAAATTCCCCTGCACTGGAGAAGTATACAAACAACATGGAGAGGCTGGGGAAAGATATCACACCACGCTGTTAATATGATCTGCATCAGCTCACATGGAGAATAATTAGACAGTGAGTTCACATTAGACCACCAGCTGGATCATGATACTGGGAGTCATGATCACAAAATCCATTTTTATCACTAGGTTATCAACACAGAAATTTTCTGTAAAGTCAAATCGCAACATGCTCCAAGCGGCGCTAAGATCTAATGAGCACAGGGGGAAAAAAACTACTTTTGCACATGTTTGGTTCAGTATTTAGGCCAAAGCTAAGCTTGTATTTTATCTTCAGCTTGGTTCAATAATCAGGCTTGGTTATGTTCGATATGCTTTCCTCTTTATGGTTGTGGTCCTTGTTGTTTAAACAATGCTGCAGAGAGCAGAGCAGCGCACTTTATTGAACCACTATGTCTCTTTAGTTGTACACAAAGGCTTTGCAGGTTTAGAAACAACAATGCTGAGAGTAGTTAATCACCATGTATAGAAGCTTTGGCTTATAAGTGAACGTGTGTAGGTGTATAGTGTCATCTGAGGTAACCGTTCCTTCTGAGAACACACTTTCCTTTCAGTCGGACACCTTTCTTCCCCTGCACTGCCTGAATCCCACGGCTGCTGCTGCTGCTGCTGCTGCTGCTCAGGGATCTCTGCACCTCTGCAGATATTACATGGCTCTCTGTAGAGCAGATCACAATCAGCCCGAGTTTTAGGATTACACTGCTCCAACACATTCCTGGGATAACACCTCTTTCCTCCTACATTTTATTGCATCCCTCCTGCCTCCATTCTGTATTCCGGCAGATGTTATATCACTATGAAGGACACTTTTGTTCTTAATGTCACTGTAATGGATATGATTCACAGCTCTACTCTAAAGCCTCTGCGAATAGGATCTTGTCTGGGTTACATTTCCAGCAACACTATATTTCATTGGGTATTTAAGGGAACCTGGGCGTACATTAAAAAAAACATGAGCCCACTACGATTATTATATTTCTACTGTAATATATCTTGTAAGGTATTATATTGTACTATAAAGTAAAATCCTACTGCATTTGTCCTATTAATTACATTTCTAGGATTCATACCAGCCTCTATACTCAATGCTCACTTTCTAAACGACGATATTAATGTAAAGCTTTTTAATCCACAAGTACAGCATGATCTATTACAGCTCCAATAAACTTTTAGAAGAAAAGGCCTGAGTCACCGAAAGCCTCCGCCTCAGTGTTACATAAGCTTCCTTTCTCCATAGTAAACCAGTGAAGTAGGATAATCTTGATGGAAGAACAATTTGGTCCCTGGAGCACTGGACTAAATTCAGACAGACTAATGAGCATAAATATGTATTAAGAAATTATCTTTGTAAAAGACTCCACATTACTCCACTCGCTGGCGGACACAAGTGGAAAAAAGTGGAAAACAAAAACAAACAACCCTGCATCCGACTGAACGTATCAGTGTAATTCCTGCCTTTAAGCAGCGTGTTTATTTTAAAATGATTAGTACACCGAACTGTGCAATTAATGTCTTCTTTACACTAAGCTTCCCAGCAACACAGAGGAAGAGCTAACACACATGAAAGTCAGAAGTACTGTATGGAGTGTCTCGGCCAAACATGGCAACCCTGTCTTCATGAAATGAGACGATTTCTCTGTGCAATTTAATGGCAAAGTCAAATGGAGGTAAGGATGATGGCATGGAAGTACTTGACTGACAGACTCTGAATCCGATAGGTTTAAGAATCCATTTATTATTATTCATTCAATCGTCTTTCATATAATGGCGGCGGATAGAGCTCACTTTTGAATCGTCCAAAACACACACTATGAAACATCCAGATACCTCCATACTGCTCGTCTGTACTGACCCAAGTGTCCTGAAGCCGCCACATGAAAAAGTTGTTGGGGAAAAAAAAAATTTGATCTCTGTTTTTAGCCTTGTTGTAGCAGTAGCTCCCAGTGGCTCTGTTGATGTTTGTGCACATGCGCGAGATTTGCTGCGAGATGTTCTTCCGTGTTTACATCATACATCCAATGGTTTACAACGACAAACGACCCCTGCTGGAACTCTAAAAGTGTTTTGATTACTCTGAAAGTACTCCAAACCCTTCCTTGGCATGACAGTGAGTAGGTGAATTATCTATTTTGGGTGAAGTATCCCTTTAAGAGCACATGAGAAGCACTTTAGACAGACCTGAGAAAATGTGAACCTCTCTATTAACCTTTAAATGCAAAAGACGCTTGGGTAATCATAACCAGTGCAATGCAAATTAGGTCATTAACTGAGGTAATTAATGCATAATTTTAGGCTCTTATTCCTTATCCCTTTAGTTCAAGGTGCAATGTGTAAATGCAGTTTAAAAGTATAAATGTTGTGTTTCTATGATGCATTTTGTTGCATTGTTAAACTTCTTGTAATAATCTACACTAGAGGCATCGCCTGCGGTGGTTTCCCATGGTGACTTCTTTCCTTCTCTAACGCTTTGTACTTGTTTCCCCAAGTCGACACACTCTCAGTGAGCTGTAGCAAAAAGTGTATGAAATGTGTATCACTTGCACAAGTTCTCATTAACATGAAGAGGCTGAGTGTGATACATCCACCTTTTGTTGACATGTGTAATAACAAGGTTCTGGTAATGAATCTTTCCCTGCAGTGGAAATTGTTTAATAAAGCCCGGGCACGAAAACAGTTCATGAACATGTGCTTCCATAACACTACTGCAATAAGAGGAGTTAGGTAATCCCACGTTCAATCCAATCTCTCATGCAGGATATTAGCACCTTTCTTGATGCGGGAAGAGGATTACCATGCCAACCTGGCAAAGGTCAAATTAGTTTCATCAAATTTATTAGATGTAGTGACTTGATGAAAATGTGTGCATGTAGGCATCATTCACACATTAACACACAGACACAGACACACACACAACCTAAATGAATTGCCATAGAGTGGGTGTAATGACTCATGGTGGAGATGGTGAAGCTGTCTGCCTGCAGAGTGTATGGGTTTATGTCTGAAGGTCAGATATGATGGCTGTGTGACAGTGATGATGAGTCTTACTGGTTTCGGCCCAGTGCATCTGGAGGCAAAGTGATGTGACTGTTAATGGAAGTGTAATGACAACAGGACGGCTTTGCCACAGTTGACTGCCGGTGCGTCTCTGCCTGACAGCTGACACCGTGGCAGAGGAATTTATGAGGCCGCCGGTCAGGATCTGGGACCACAAGAGAAATAGAAGTCACCTGGTTTGTGTATCTGAAGCTAATTATATTGTTTTCTCTAGCCAGTAACCAGTGAAAATAATCTACATTTCAGTGTTAAAGTGTAGTTTAAAGGTGATCTAGGGATTGATTGAATTGGATATGATTTTCTATGAGAGTTTGTCACAGTTCACTTACTTTTGTTCTAGCACCACCAGCAAGTGGGGTATAAGGGTGAATGTGAAAACTACTGGTTGAGTGACCATGAAATGTGACGCATTCATGTTTCCCTCAGAATATATTACAACAACCTTTGTGATAGTTTATCTTTTCTTTGACAGGTTTTTGTGACAAAATGTCAGCAAAACTACTGACATCCCCATCCAGCCTCAGCTGTACTTGCAGAAAGGCATGTTAGTATTTTCATTAGGGTCTTGTTAGCATGCTGATATTAGCATTGAGCTCGCAGCACACGTAGCCTACATCCTCTCAGAGCAACTTGTGTACTGTTTTAATATTTGCACTATAAAATGTTTAGAAATGTATCTAGCATCTTAGAAACCTATATTGCTTATCAGTACTGATTTTCTGATTGAAATATCCAGACAGTGTTGGATATGAGTTCTGGGTTCATAATGTTCAAAACAACCAGGATGACCGAAGTGCTGTATACATAAGATAAAATAAAGTGAAATTTAATTTAATTAATCACATTAAATCACACAGCCAAAAGCTTTATTAATCTGGGCAAAAAGCCAGGGAGTAAAAGTGTGTTTTTAAAGGTGGCAAAAAAAACTTAATTGCATTATTCTCCTCCCAAAGGTGCTCACTGTCTTAATTATAACTACCTTTAATACCTTCCCTCAATGACAACCTTCAACGACGAAGAAATATAAAAAATAAAAATTATGCAACTGTTTTTTTTCCAGTGCCTTCAGTGACTTTGTATGTGCATAAAAACTCCTGGACTGTGAGTGAAGGTGTCCAGCAGAGTAGGAAAATGAGAAAATGTGGTAATCCATCATCCCAGTGAACACAGGATCAATCCATCTAAAGTGAAGCCTTTGGTGAAAATGACCAAAAATCATTCATGAAATCTGCTTAATGGTGGATGACCACAACAACCTTGATAAGGGAATACCCTCCACTGGGAATGCAAATGCTTGCAGAACTGTAATAACATGTCACAGCAGATCAATTTGTTACTGACAATTGTGACGAGAGCCAGTCTAACAATGATTTAAGTGCTTTTTTGAACTTTAAGCACAAAGAGTGTGAAACGTAATTGGACCAAAAAAAAGGATTTCAGAAAGCTGCTGGAGAAGAAGGAGATTACAGCCTCGCTGTGGTTAACACCTCTGGGACACAACAGCTGCTGCAGTGAGGACACGGTGCCCTGAACAACGGCGGTGCTACAACGTGTACCTGACTGCAGGAAGAACCAAAAGATTACCTGGATTTAGACATGAAAGGCCGTACTTTTTCACTTGAAAGGATATGAAGAGTGAGGAAAGGCTGAGAAAGAGCAGAGGGACAAGAGGGGGCGAGAAGTCTGACGGACGTCTTTACTTTTTTAGCGAGGTAGAAAACTCCCCGTCTTAGTGGAAAAAGCCAAGATACCGCTTGACTGCAGCGAGTTCACAGGGACCACACTAAAAATGTTTGATAAGAAGACGTATAATTTTACGGACTAACACCACACTAGTTCAATTTTCCATCTCAAACTTCAAGCCAGCTTCACGGCCTACTGAAAGTTTTGTCGCCCTTGTTGGTGCAGTACAATCACCACTCCACACCACAGTTGTGTCTAAATTCAACTTGATAATGAACAGAGTTTCTTTATGTTTCTGTGTTGTAGAGGAGTATTACAAATATCACGCAGCTAAGTGGTAGTCTTAATGAAAATTTGGAGATAAACACAAAAGGGCACTCATTGCCCGTGGAAACAGAGCTGGGAATACGTCCCTGCTGGAGTTCCTGAAGGACAAACAGTGTCATGTATTTTAAGCTTCTCCTTAGGAGAGCTTTAAAGTCCTCCCCTTGGTTGTTTCTTATGCTTGAAAATAATTCCTGTCTCATTATTGGAGAGATCGGTGCTACTTGATATTTTCTTGATTGCCCTCGTTTCTTGAAGGACGTTTCCGATCATTAGCTGACAGTGTGACAGGAAAAGAGAAGTGTTTGGGGCTTCTGGCTAGCTCATCAGCTAAAAAACAGCCCTTAAGTGGAAGAGCATGAAAAACACATATTTTACAAGATGGCACCATACCATTGTTTTCCTGATAGAGAAAACTAAGAGAAAACTAAAAGCTGCATCACATGAACATTTCATGACATGCACCTTTTTTAGGAGTTTATAAAGCTCCATTGAGTCATTATCAAAGTTTTGGAGAATTAATAGAAAGTTCCCCAACTGCATTTTTAGAAACTTATAGTAAATATAATTTCTAAAGCTGCCACAATATGCCAGTGCTCCAATATGATCGACCACTTAGCCACCGTATAGCCCAACTTTCTTACCCGCGAGACGCAGAGAAAGTGCTGAATTACCAGGGCTGAAATGTCGAGAGGTCAAAGTTCCCATAAAAACTTGGTAATTGAGATTCCTGTGTGGCAGACAGCCAACCGGCCGCAGACAGCCAGAGAGAGTGAAGCGAGGCCAAACACTCCCTGGGCAATAATCAATCCAGACAAGTTTTCATTGCTCCCAGCGAGGGACACCAACAGAGCTGACCTTGTGTCTCAAAGCCAGACACATCCATACCTGGCAGAGGGTAAGTAATCATCGCAGGGGGAGGCTGATTATTTTCCATTCTCCTCATTCACCCATGGGAGTCCAGTCTGCCCACAGCAAATTATGTCATGACTGTGCATCAAATTACAATTTACCTCATGTTTTCTTCATGAAAGGTACACTAGAGGTAAGAATAGCACTTTATTATCATCACCAACGTCGTCATCCACATCCACAGACGCATCTAAAAACATTCCTGCGCCACTTTAACCCCCTCAGACTGAAATTTCATCTTTGAGCTCTGTGTGTCCCCAGTAGGCTGCCATCTTTTTCGCCAAATAAAAATGACTTGTTGTCGATTATCTCAATCCATGACACAGACAGAAAACAACACTGCCAGAGCTGCGCCCCAAACGTACTGTACCATGAATCGCAACATGATGAGTGGTGATTGCTATTTTCCCAAAGGAAAATTATGAACGTAACTTTCTTTGTTTGAGCTGCACGAGTGCATTTACAAAAGAGAGAAACATCACTTTAGATTAAAAAAAAAAATCAAATAAAGGCAGCAAGGGTAAAAGCACTTGGCACTTCCCTTCATAGATAAGACGGCGCTCATTTTGACTCCATTCTTAGTTTGTCAGAGAAAATCCATTAGCCCACAATTTACTGCTCTCCTGCTGCACTGTCAGAGTGAATAGGGATGGGTATGTGGGTGTCTCTGAAATGGCACTCATTAAAATCTTTTTATCTTACCTAACACTTCAAGGATTCAACATGAAATGGCGCTGACAGAAGATAAGAAAGATTGTTCGTCTCTTAAAGGGCATGTCAGGACTCTCTCCAAAGATTTTTTTTTCTCTTTGAGGGGGGTTGGGGGTTGGGGAGGTGGATGGAATGAATGGAAATATATTTTGACAGAGGTCTTTCCAACAGTGTATCATTCACACTGCGATCTACCTTAAGATGCCAGGCTGATGAAAAAAGGGGAACACTTCAGACTTTCCTGTTATACAAATACAAAAATCTCTGGAGCTGTGGTTTGTAGCTTTAAGAATCCCCCATTAAATTTCATTTACACCAAAACTATCACAGGGATGAATTATTATATAACTTTGGGCATCTTTTAACTTTTTAATGCACCATAATCAGGTCAAATTTTCAATTTGCTCCCCAGTTTAATTTACAGTAAAAACCATTAAATGGATATCCTGCATTAATTATACATCACATGCTTTGTGAACACACACGTGTAACTATAAGCTCACAGAGCTTCCAGCATGGCTGCTGATCAACTGTGGCTACATACAGTAATGAGACACTTCAATTATGATTAAATATGAAACTGCTAATTATAATTAATATAAATCTTGGATTCCCTGCAGTAATGGGAGTTTAAGGTAGGATAGAGATGTGTGGGTGTCAAGAGTGGGTTTTAGTTATTTCTGCAGATATATGGAGAAACTGGTAAAAGACTCGTCACAGGGAGGAAGACAAAGGCAAAATGCCCAAACTTTGGTTCATAAATAAAAGAAAACAATAAGTTATAATTATCTTACACGGCCACACATGCACATACAAATACACACAGGAGGGTACAACACAACGTTGTTTTTCTTCTGTCAAGAAAAGCCTGAAAATTATGTAACACACACAGATCTGGTTGACATAAGAACAAACACTCGCAGCTACAGCTGTGGTTTTTGTTTAAACAAAAGTGTCAGAATCAAATCACAGACAAACAAAACCCCCAAAAAAAAGAAAAGAAAAAAAAAAAAACCCTGCCTGCGAGCGTCGATCAGAACACACACGACTGACAATTTCACATTCCCATTGATCAGAGCAGTCGGAGACAGACGGCCGGGCTCTGTTCTGACGGGCGCGATGCAGATTGGGCCTGATCAGAGCTCATTTGCAGGATTAAAGGGGGGCACATGCGGGGTGTCGATGGCCTTGACTCCCGGTTCCCTCTCCCTCACCCTGGGGAGCAGCTCATAGGCCGCTTCTGAGCGCAACAGGGAGGACAAAGATCTGAGGAACAGGCCAAAAAGCCCAGCTCTGTCGGGTGGATAAAGACTCAGACTTCAATGGCTCTGAAGGAACGGCTCTGCGGCTCTTTTCCTTTTCCACTATTTATTCTTCTTCACACATGTTTTGTCTCTGCATCATCTGGAGGATTATGTACAAGAAACTGCGTGAAAAGCTAAAGTCTAAGGTTTACTATGTGACCATCTCTCACGAAGACAAAGAATATGCATCAAAGACAATGCAGAAAAACAGCCGGTGTGAGCAATCTGTCTTTACATGACATTAACACCAGTACCAGCGTGGGATATCTGTAGAGCATTAAGTCTGGATCTTGAGAAACAGATAAGCTTATTCAAAAAAATACGCCACATACCTTTGGTCTTCTGTGAACACGCTTTGATATCTCTGAGTGCCAATTTTCAGCTCTGCACCGTGCTAATGAACGGCTGCTAGGAACCAGGGAAGAGCTGCTGTCTTAACGCTGTTTTATATATATCCGCTGTATATTTATTTTTATCAACCAGTCCAAACATCTTAGTGATCTTTTCTCACAATTAACAGTTTTGAATGTGCACACTTGGAGAGGGATCACATCTAAAAACTACTAGTCTTTTATCATCAGCCGATCTTTGCTGCGTATAAAGCTTTTAGGGACTGGTCACACTCAGCAAGATCGATGCAAATAAATACACATCAGTTTGACTCTTCATCCTGACTGAGCTCTTTGAAGCTGCTCCATTACACTGATATGAGCCACGTTTCATTAAGATAGGAAATCAGGAAGATTTTGGAACCCATTTAGGTTTTTTTTGTGCTGCTGGCTGATGATAGGCTACATCACCACTGGGGTGGTGTTAAGTGTGAAGAGTTTTAGTGTCAAAAAGAGAAAATGACACAGAGTTCTTTTACTCTGCAGGGTTTTAACCACTAGACAGAGGGTCTGAGTTAGCGTGGGTTCCCCAACAACAAAGAATACTGTCTACTACCACATCCTCAGAGGTCCAATTAGAGCGGAGACTGAGCTCTGTTTCACATCGTACTGTACCTGCCCTGCTGAAATAGAGCCGCAGCACCTTCCACAGGGGAATTTATTCTTCTGAAATCTCAAGTGCTTTCAAAAGAAACCACACTGTGAAAAATGCCCTTCCCCCGATACGCTATTTATTCTCATGCTTCTCAAGCCCTAAAAATCTCGAATGATTACGACTTAATTTGTCCACATTCATCAAATTAACTCCCTGGTCTGTTCGACTCAACTAATGGATTTCACCCTCGGAAAGGAAAAAAAAAATCAATCTTAAGAGGGTCGTTTAGTTTCAGATCTCTTTTATAACCTTTGTCATTTGTCAGGATGAAAAATTATACCAATAGGTTTTAATTACAATACAGGAAGTATCAGGAAATCCCCCTTTAAGCAAGAGCCAGTAATTTAAATCAAACCTAGAGGAGGCATTATCCAGTTACACGGCTTTAACTGTTAATATGGATAGATTTGCAATGAAGTTATTCCACAGAGGCTTTTGTCGCTCTAATATGATCCCAGGACGATGCTGCCCTTTAGAGTCCTTGTTAAGAAGGTGTGTGTTGTCAAATTAGTCTCATCAAACATGGAGCTGCAGTCGTGCTTGCAGCTCTGTGAGGCTGCAGACATGGAAACGATGTGAGTTAAATGCTAACGCTAACACGCTTGCAGTGGCACAGACGCTATGATGTTGAGTGGACACTGTTTTTAATCTCCGTTTATGTGTTTGCAACATTATTTTATTAAATTAGCATTATAAAATCAGACTTTGCTAATTAGTTTATAACTAGGTAACACTTTATTTGACACCTATCTCTATAATGCGTTATTACCATACTTATAATGAGTTATAATGCAGTTATAGTACTGTATAACTATAGTTATAAACACTCATAAATTATCATAATGCTTTAATCATAACACACTATAAAGCATTTTATCATGACTTATAGGGTCAGGTATTATAATACGAGTTATAATGCTTTATAATGTGTTATGCTTATTGTTATAAATCCTTATGAGTGTTTAAAATGATAGTTATACGCATTTATAAGCCAATTATAATACATTATAACTATAATTATAATGCATTATCGATGTGGGCATTGTCAGCAAGTTAATAACAATGATAACGTATTATAATACCTGACCTTATAAGTCATGATCAAATGCTTTATACTGTAGTATTTATAACTGGTTATACAGTGCTACTGTATAACTGCATTATAGTAGTATGGTTATAATGCGTTATAGAGATATCATAGGTGTCAAATAAAGTGTTACCTATAACTAAATATGAAACACAAATGAGGTTTGATGATGGTGGAGGGTGGCCACAGTCTCTGGGATTTGATTTGTTGTTGAGATATTTCAGGTCAGTTGAGAGCCAACCAGTCAAGCTTGGTTTTGTTTATGGTTTAGTTTTTCCTCCCCCATGTTGTTGAATACTCACTCTCACTATGGGAATGGTTGGGTTTCCCTTGATGATTAACCCTCTAATGTGCCTTGAGATAATGCATGTTATGACTTGGTGCTATACAATAAAACTGAATTGAAATTTACTGTGTTAAATTGCCTTAAATTATGTGACGATTACAAATATATAATGCTGACAGTAGAGATTTCACATCAGTGGTTTCCTTCACCTTTCCATTTAAGAACCATTTGGTATAAATGTCGCCACGTGATGCAGTCCCATCAATACTTTACATTACCTAAACATTGCACTCATGCATCTTACCCCGCAGGGCCGGTGTCTCTGGAGGTTTCAGTCTGCTCTCTGCTTGACAGGCTGAACTCTCCAGAGCAAAACGCTGCCATGCCTAAGGGTCATAGATCCGAGTAGGGGGAGCAATTTATTTAAAGAAAAAAAAAAAAAGAGGCATGTCATCAATGTTATTGTTAATTCTGAATCTGCTGGCTCAGCATTTTGACACCTATTTGTAGAACAAGCAGAGCGTCGCCTCCAAACACAACAAACTGAGGCCATCAAACACTCAAGTGGTGTGAAATAGTGAACAGCGTTGACGCCGCCCCCGGGAAACAAGTCAACAACTCATCCCGGTTTAACCTTGCATGTATTTACACCTTTTCATTTCCAGGAGTGATCTTGAATCAATGAGTTTCCGCTGTGATTTGTTTCGCGAAAGATGCCACAGCCTTTTAACCAATCCGGAGAACAGACGGCTTGATCTGGAAGTGGATGAAGGAAGGTGGGCGAGGGGCAACAAATAACCAAGAGACGATCCATTTATTTGTGTTAGTATTCAAGGTGCAACGACAACAACACCACCACCCAGTGTACAGGTTTCCTCCAGTCCTGTGGAGAGAGCCCATATTTCAGCCTTGCATCGAAGAGCACCATTGATTGCTGTTAAGACCCCCCGGGAGCTTCTGGCCTGATAGATAGTGGAGCGGCCAGACATCGCTTCTCCAGCCTGCTGTATCCTCCTGAGGTCCATGGACAGGCCTATTCATCCTGGCCCCCCATCTCACAGCCACGGCTTCTTCTTTTTTCCTGTCACGCCCAGGAGATGAATATGCCCATTGGTTTTTTTACCATTGTGGAGATTGTAGCGCACCAGAGCTGCCACTGCTTTTAAGTCATTCTTAAGAGCCCTCAGGCTTGAGAGCAATACAAGTACATGCTTTGGCGAAAGGATGAGGGAGAAAACACTCTGCAGAAGAAATGGCAGGGAGAGAGCACTCTGCAAATGAATGGGTGAGCCGGGCCCAGAGAGAGACGCACACCAGGCAGCCAGACAGGAAGTTGTACATCAGGGAGAGAAAGAGCTCATCATGACTGTTCACTTTGACTTGAAAAGCACCAGATAAGAGGACACTGCCATTTTTGAACACAGTCCTCGCTCTCATCTCACAGTGAATCAAACTGCAGCATCACTTTAGCTCAGTTTTTTAGCACGGGCCGGGCCGAGCCCCTGCGCCACTCAAAAAACAAGTTATGGCACAATTAACGACCTGTGGTGAGTTGAAAATGAACTCATTATGCTATGCTTAAACTAACAGCACTGGAAATCCACCTCTATGCTCCACTTGTCAAATTTGAAAAGTCTTTAAAAAAAAACTGGGAACTTTCAGGGAGGGCAAAAAAATAAAATCCTGAGATTTGCATCTGCTGCTCGTCACCATTTCCTGTCTCTACTGCTGTGGACTGTCAAGTAAAAGCAGAAATGCAGTCACTTTTAATGAAAACAGAGATTGGCAGGAATGTCAAGTGCCATATAGATGAAGCTCCATTCATTGCTGCTGAATCAGGCTTGAGCAGTCAAGGAAGGCCGTAACGTTGGAAAGTCATTTCTTTTCAGCGCAGCGTGGAGGGAGATAGCAGCATGCCATTACCAGGCACAAGGCAACGCTCTGGACAGTTATTCCTCAGGGCAGCCAAGAGGGAGATAACATACGTACACACACACACACTTTCAATCTTCCTGACACACACGTTATGCATTTGTTGATGTGTAAAGCACTTTCTGACAGCATGACAGTGTCAGAATAAAGTAAAGGGATGAATAAAAATGTATTTGATTTGAAACAAAAAGGGGTTTTTGGACTGAGGGGGAGAGAGACGTGCAGAGGAGGGGGAAAGAAAGACAAAAAAAGACAGAAAAGAGAAATTTGGTGATGTTGCCAACTGGCAGCAAGAAAAAAAATAAAATTTTAGTGCCAAGGATCAGGAATTATATGCAATATTGAACACAACCCAGCTGATGGAGGAGAGTAATTCCACTCATCCATCCAAATTATCAATAATTCACTCTTGCGTGCCAAGACTCACATGCATGAGGACAAAGCATGCATATATGCAGCCACATACACAGAGTTCATGTTGTGTTTCAGACATTGCCGTGTTTTGTCATGGGATTTTTTTTTTTTAAAGCTAAATATTCCACAATAAATTCAACTTTTCTTGTTGTTTCCACCTTCCACTCATGACACATTAGGTCACAACAACCATCCTTTAGTCACTGCACAGGGGCCACAAGAGTCTGTGATGATATTTAAAAGGTGTCAAAGTGATGCAGCCCAACAGTGGGAGACCTCTAGTCATTTCTCAGGACTTGTGGCCGTGTTAACTGGGTTATAAACCACACGCAGGGCGGTGACATCAACATGAAATCACACTCAGTTCAGCCGGCCGCTCGCTTCCTGCATGAGAGCACCGCTGGTACAGCTTGTGTGGCTGTTTGAAGATACAGTCACTCGAACGCCTCGCCTGAGATGAGATGTCATGTGTTGGTACAGCTCCTGTGGCTAAAATGTTTTCGAGTCAGAGGCCTGTGAACCGTCCACAAACCCAGAACAGCTTTTTTTTTTAGCATGATGATGTCAAACTCTGCAGAGGGTGGAAATTCAAATACGTCTCACACAGCAAGTTTGGGGGCAAATCCTTTTTTCAGATAAAAAGACTCACTGATGCACCAAAGCCCAAATTTATTTTCAGCGTCTCTCCTCTCTCTCTCTCCCAGCTGATTTCATGGAATAGTTAGAGATCAGTAGATGTGAGCGGAGCAGATTTAAGTTACAGAAACTCATGGATTTGCTGTCAAGGCTGCTGCCGTACTCAACTGCGAGGGGGTCAATATTTGCTTTTGTGTCGGGCTTCTCTCTCTCTCTCACCCCTCACTCGAAGCTTTGTCTTCTCTTGAATTAGGCCAACGAAAACAAGCTCAATCCGTTGCTCCCTGTCACTTTCTACTCTGTGTTATACTCGGATGGAAGACAGTAATTAGGACAAACGTCGCAGGGAACATGGATCAAAACGAGCACAAAAAAAAAAATCCAGATTGTCAGTTTCCGCTGCTTTTTTTCTATTTATCTCAGTAGGTTTTTCTTGATGTGTGGACTTTGAGACACTGTTGTGACAGATATTCATACATTTATACAGGCTGGACCTGCTCAGCATGCATGGTCTTTTAGGTGTAATTATGACTCATGCATAGAATAGAGAAGATATTATTATTATTCAGGCTGGACAGGACAGAGCCTAAAATTGCTTCCTGCTGCACATGCTTAGTAACCAGCAGGAAACCTAATTGGGCCCTCACTGCAGATGCTGATTGTTTGGGTGCTGGGAGCTAATGGTGAGAACCAACAGGGAAATCACACTGTGGTGCCACCAAATCAGAGGATTATTTTTTTATTTTTTTATTGGGGAACTATATCCACTCTCATATTAAACCCACTTCCTAAACCTTCACTGAACTCTGACAGACAGGAGTTTCTGTTTGCATCACTTTCATTAAATGAGCATGATAGCTGATTTTAATAATAAGCAGATGTTTGGCAAAAAAATGAATGCATTTTTAAACCACATGTTAAAGTGACACTAACAACGATGGTCATACAATTACACATGTAGAGACACACGTGGAGAATGAGGTTATAATTCAAGCTGCATCCACAGGAACAAAGTTCAGTGAGTTTGGCTGTCACAACCACTGATGTCCGATTTATTCCTCTGGCGGCGGTTACATGAACGCCTTCTGGACCAAACAGGGGGACGAGCCTTTAAAAGGGAACTATGCAAGTCTGGTTGCTTTTTTTTTTCTATATGGATCTTACTAGAGATTATGGATTATTGGCCGTGTTTGTGTTGTAGTGCTGTAAAGCAGTCCATGTTTCTCGCGAGACGAGATCTGGGACACTGGACTGCAGGCACTGATCTCGCAAGGTCGGTTTTCAGCCTGGAGATCATAGGTGGAAGGCAGAGCGCCTCCCTGTAACAAGTCATTTAGCCATCACAATGGGCTCCATACACAGCTCCATTATTGGACAAACTGATTCATCCAGGTGTGTCTGACCATTGTGACTACTTTTTTTTTGTTGTTTTTTTTTTACTAAAGGATGCAGCTTGACTGACTGATGTGTGATAGCGGTGCATGGAGAGAAATCACTTCAGTAAACTGATTAGCAGTGCCAGGATTTATATCAGGTGTATCTGCACCATAGACTGTAAAAAGAATGGACGTAGCGTCCGTGACGTCACCCATTGGTTTTGGGGAGTCGTTTTTGTGACTCAAATATGGCGGCCTGAACAGCGCCATGTTGGATTGGCCGGCCGAGAACCCGCCCACTGGCCTCGAAGCAGCCTGTCTCCGGAGCTGCTCGGACCTGTCACTCAACGTTTCCGCGCCCTAATTGGCCATGGTTATAACCTAATAACAGTAAAACGGTAAAAAAAAATTCACCCCCCTCAGAGTGTGTGCGGGGGTAGAAACTATCGATTGAGACAAAAAAACGTTCTGACACCAGGCTTTTAACATGTTTATTGAGGATGTAAAATCGGCGATTTTAACATGGGGGTCTATGGGGAATGCTCCCTTCTGACACCAGCCCCCAGAGGAAGCCGAGGGGATTGCAGTTTTTTGAACGCGGAAGTGAGCTTCACTTCTCAGACCGACAACTGCCCCCTTGATCTGCACACACAACTTGGTAGTAAAGTTAAGAGCACCCATGGGGCAAGTAAAATCAAGGGTAGATCAAATTTCATAGCAATCTGTCCTGCACTATTTCAAAAAAATCTAACAAGATGTAGGTGCTAGAATAAAGATAATGGAGGAGTAAACAAAAAAACCTCATTCCCTTATATAAGTGCAATGCAGATGAGATGTCTAACTCTGGATTTACCTTTTGACTTACAATCAACTAACCATGACACAAAACCAGCGACATGACAAGACATCTCTGTTAATGCAGAATCTGGTGAAATGTTGATGGTGTAATAAAGAACTTGATCAGACCGCTGATTAGTAAGCAAATGTTACAGCCAGCGTGGTACACACAGCAAAGCCTGGTAGATCACAAGGCCATAAAGTGTGAAGGTGTTGTTTGGTGCTCTGGGTTAATTAGACCGCTGTGAGCCCAACAGATGAAGCAGCTCCTTTGAAAAATGGCTCTGTCTCCCCTGATTAGCAGTCGCACACACACACACCCAGCCACATATGGATACCCACCCCCACATATTCAGACCATAAGTATTACAGCAACACACACACACACACACACACACACACACACACACACACACACACACACACACACATGCACGATGCAATTAAAAAAAAAGGGTGATGGTGATTAGAGGATCAATGCATCAATGGACCCAGAGGGCAGAGGAGCATACAGATAACATACCATGATAAAATGCATATAGCCTCATATCAGACAGATAATTATCTTTGCATATTGCACCCTCAATAATTAGACTTCATATTATCCCATGAAGCTTTTTTTTTTTTTTTTTTACAGGCAGGAACATGAAGGAGAAAAATTTTCCAACATGATACATTTCCACAACTTTTAGTTTCGTGTCATTTGCAAAAATGTTGTAGTTCAGATTTTACATGAATCACTGCTTCTCTCATGTTGTGTTTTGGTGTGTTTTTTTGTACAAGTTTTGAACTTCTTTGATACAGGAAAACTTAAATCAACATGAAAAAGTTTTGCTAAGATTCTTTGATTCAACTCGAGTCATTTGAATATTTTGTAATTTGCTAATTAGGAAGCCAGCCAACAGCAGATGCACAGTGTTATTTCTTGTTTCCGCCTCTGTGTCAAGCTAATTCCAATATGCCGTTATGATCACTGTACAGCAATGTAACCATCCAATTACACAAACCAATTACTTGTGAACATTGCAACCGTCTAAAACTTTGCTGTGAAAGGAGTTCAAATTAGAGTGACCTCCCTTTTCTCACATCTTTTCATTCCTGCCCAGAGAAATGTACAGTGTGTGTGTTTGTGAGTGTGAGTGTGTTTGTGTGTGTGTGTGTGTGCGCAGATTGAAGTCAAATTGAGTTTTTCAGAACCACTTTCAAATCCCTGCAGCCTCATGACCGACAGAGGGGTGATGGCAGACGCTGAATTTTTCGCCTTTTTGTTTCCTTGTCAAAATCTGAACCTGCCAATTACCGCTGCCTTCTCCATGAAGAAAAGAAAAGAAAAATATGCCGCGGCCTCTCCATCTCCGTCACAGCAGGTAGCGGCTAAATTGAGATAAAACACCAAAGGGGAACTGTGTGAATGTGAAATCATAGCAGTGCCTTTTTTTTTTCTTTTTTTTTGTCCCCCAGAGCTGCATGGGCAATGATGTGTTTGCAGATGTGCTGAAATGGCCTGTCAAAGACTTCATTGTCTGGATTTTACTTATTTATGACACTGCACTATACATATAACTATATAAAAAGTGTTTTATCATTGTAGAATAATTGTGCATTTCAACCCCGCTGGCGCTTTCTGATAAATTATTTGCTTTTCAACTCAGTGTTTCACGCTGCGAGAGACTGAACGCTGAGTGATTAAAAACACAATGGCTGTAATGTTTAATGCATTTACAACACATTCCCCAGTAAATGTGTATTATGTGTTCATAATGACTGAGGTCAGGTGATTGCAGCTGTTAAAGTGAAGCCATAAAGCGGAGACATGTGAAGTGCCATCAATAGAAAATGACAACAAACAAACAAATAAACAAACAATAATTATATTGATAATAATACTGTACCAGTGGTGCGGGCTGATGCAGACATGAACCACTTTAGGACACAACTCTTGGATTCCTTTAATCTCTTTCTCTCCACGCTACATGTAGGAAAAGTTAATCTCATATAGTTTCTTGACTTCTGAAAAAAGCCTTGGGGCTCAATGCACAAATAAAAATCTGAAATATCTGTCAAATAGTAAATTTTTCACATTTTCTTCAACATATACTGTACATAAATGGAAAACAGAATCTGTTTCCTAGCTGGGGAATTTAGATCAGGCCCTGTGCCCTGTGCTGGGTCAAAGACAAGTGGACATCAGGATTGTTAGAAAGTAGGAGAAAGAGTAGGCATGGAAACAAAATGCCCTATTACATTATTGTATGTGATCTGTTTGACCGCGTGATGAAGGCATGACGCCGAAACGTGTCACAGTTTTTTAAAGGTTAAAGGTTAAAGGTTAAAGGTTTTTTAAGGTCTCACATGACCTATGCCATGATAATAAAGTTTTTAAATAGTTAAAAAGAGAGTGCTTTTGAGTTTATTTGTGATATTTGAGACTCGGTCTCATGTTTGAGAGCCAGACTCAGGTTTTTGAGGCGTGTGCGTTGTGACCAAAATTTGGTGAACAGGCAGTGTTTATGTTGTTTGTTAGCTTGTAGTTTAGTGTTTGTAGCAATGCAAATTCTACTGACAATATTATGTGTTTATTTTTGCGCTGCCCCTTTATCCATACAAGTTGACTGTATTGGTTTCTTTATGTGACATATATGAATCCCCAGCTGTCTAAAATCCCTTTTTTTTTTCTTTATGAGACCACTGGTGGATGAACAGTCATCAAAGTCAATGTCATTTTTATTGGTCTCCCGTGGGAGAAATCTGTCTTGGACACAGTGTGATGCTGCAGTGCTACAAAAACAGTACAAAAAAGCTTCACAAAGTGCTAAAAACAAAGAATAGATGTCAACATGGCTGTCTCCAAGACTGTCATGAAAAACATGAACATGAAAAAGAAAGAAAAGACACCAAATGGACACGAGAAAGTTGATAAGAGGGGTCATTAATAATGTAATATCAATCATGCTTTGGCTCTTGCTGCTTTGGTTTACAAATGAGGCCTTTCAGCTTCCATTGATTAAATAGGATCTATAGCGCGGTAGGCAGTTCACTGTGGGGGAGTTTTGGTCACTTCTACTGATCAACAGCCTTATCAGCACCCTACCGTTAAATTATGGGTATTACAGAGTTATAAAAACATCTATGTTCGTTTCAACTGCGCCTGCCTTTGGAGTGCCACCTGTTTCATCGCTCACTGATCTCTGCTGCTGCTGCTCACCAGGCTGACCACAGGTCTTTGCACGGTGATTGATTATTGCTAATAGCCCAGAAAACTTTCACAATCTGACATAATTGCGTTGGCTTTGAGAGGACGGACAGCCATGAAAGCCACCTCTGAGGCGCCCTCTAAAATGAATGACAAAACCTAAAAATACATAAAGAGAATATATAGTTTCTCATAAACTGAGCCTACTTCCACAATAAACCTGTCAGAGCCAATGGCTCTGTGTGTTTGCTTTGGACAACAATCTTACCTAACTTACAGCCTGTGGCTCCACTTACCTGATAAATGCTGCCATAGAGAAGGCAATGAAATGCTATATATAGAGTGATCCGGTTAGTCAAGTGCCATTAAACTACAGAACAATTGCCTTTAATGTAGACTTCATCCAGACCACATCAAGTGGGCTTAACATAGCAATAATAATCAAGACTCTGAGAGACGTCTCTCCGTCCCCTCTCTGCCTCGGCACAGAGCTGCTATTAGTTTCCAAAATGGCATTTGTGTTGTTAGTGAATAGTCACGGCTGTTTTCTGTGTGATCATGGTGCAGAGGTTGACTCTGGAGCATCATTTCTCCTCTTCACACTGATGGTGTAAGCTGCAGCACAACAACTGTGTTCTGTTGTTGTAGCTAATAACTCCTCTAAAAACTTGATGGACCACCCGGACCAGTGCAGCCTCCCTTCATTTAAATCAGTGGCTCAGTACAGTTAAGCATTTTGGGACAACGGCTTAAATAGTCTACAGCCAGAAGTCAGCTGGAAGTCATTCAGTAGCAAGGTATATCTCCATAGGCATCTATTAAGCTCAACATGTTAATCGAAATCTGTATTTTTGTTTAAGCAATTCAGCTGTGAACGACTGGGAACCATCTTAGTGCTTCTTGGTGCTTTCAAAAACTATTTAGCAGGTGAATGATGAAGCACCTATCACCGTTTATCACAGATCAAAGTCAACCAGTCAGATTCTGCATCTCCTGCTTCCTGGACTTTCACTACCAGCAGAGCAAGTTGGTTAATCAATCAACCTCAAGCAAAGAGCAAAAAGATGTCTACTGCTAGAAACCTCCAGTGTTGCTCTTTGCAATTTCTTCACTTAAATAAAGTCTCTCCATATCTGATATAACTGATGTGTAATCTCTGCAAGAATAGATGCAGCAGTTTCTCATTCATTGACCACTGATTAACACGAACCACCATGTTTCCTGGCAAGATAAATTCATACCTGCAAGAAAACCAGGTTCCTTTCCTGGTTGAAAAATTAAGGTACAAAGACACCACTCCTTCCTGGAGTCTAATGTTGACTCTGTGTGATTCTGTAATTCTAGCTTGATCTTGATGAAAACTAATTTTCTGGCACCGACCGACCTTAATGAAAGCCACAAACGCAAGCTGTGGAGTGGAAGGAGGAAGTAATACCTCTGCTGCGACTCTACCTCCCACGAGGAAGCGCTAAGTAAGAAATTGTGGAATCTCAGAGGCGGTATTTAAACCGAGAGAAACAGCTTCTCAATATACCAAAAATCAAATTCATACGCTGTGTTTGAATTGCTCTCTGACTCATGGAGATGAAATTAGTAATCATTTGACAGCTGTGATGGGGGGGTGGGAAATATGACGAGAGATCCTCGAACTGCTCTAGAGATTCTATTTCATCATGTGGGGAGATGATATGGTAATACCTCATTAGCAGGGTTTGGGTATTGAATGCCGAAATAAAAAGAAGATTGCGCCTTATTGAAACCTTTCTTCACAGCGATTTCACCAAATCCAATAAACATATCAATAAAAAATTACAAAAAAACCAAAAAAAACCCAAAACATTCCAGGCAATTCATGCAGCGTCATTGAGATTCATCTTTCAAATAAATCTTCCACAGCATCAAACGAGCATCGCAACACCTACACAACTGCAATTCTCCCAGAGAGGTCAGAGCGAAGGGTTACCTACAATGCATCACGCCTGGAGCAGCTGGGGGTTAAGTGCTCGAGGTCAGTGGTACTCCAGCAAAGCAATCAGCAGGTAAACATCATCATTATGTTCTCACAGTGAACATCGGCCCCTCAGGTTCGGCTTCTTTTTTTTTTTTCCCTCCAACCTGGCAGATATTTCCAGCTTAGAAGCACATTTGACGTTTAAAAGATGAGACAAATTATATATTTTAGATGTCAGATGCTGTGTCAAGTTTAATTTAAACAGGCAAATATGTCAACGTCTGCCTCAAGGGTCTGAGCGTTTATTGTAAACAAATTGATAACACAGTGAATATTGAGTTATCAGAGTTCCCTCCATCCATTCTCACTCATTTCTCTTTTCATTTCTCATACTGCGATTGGAAGAACGAGTGCACTGTGACTCAGAGAAACATGTGTGTATGCAGCCTGAGACTTAGCAATGTAACATCTACAGTATGTAGGAGTATAGGAGCTCCAATTATTTAAACAACTCTCTTGAGCTATTTCCGTATAGCACACAACGTAATGCAAGTATAAGTGCATTTCCACCAGCTAGCAATTTTAAGCAAATTATCGGATAATGTCAAAGATTATGAAGAGCTCTCACCGCCGTTTTTCCACCTACAGCAGACAGATGTGGTCTGACTCCTGCATGGGAACCAGACAGCACATGTTGCAGACGCCGAAAACATTGGCTCAGTGGAACTTATAAATAATTCGATTGGGGGAGAATAAATAGGCACGATTGATTAGAATACAGTCTGAATTACCTACATCTGTAATAAATTGTGTGATCAGTGTTTTTGTTGTTGGTGGAGCTACAGTTAATGTCAGCTCGGCTCATTGAACAGGGGAAATCCTCTCTAAACTGCTACAGATCCCTCTCTGCCCTTTAAGGCGGCCGCCCATCGCCAGAGCCTAAATGGCAAAGTTTATCAAATCAACACCTTGTAATTTATTCACCTGCCCCAGCGCTTTGTCTTCCTCTCCCTCTGGCATGTTTTCTACCGCCCCGCCTGTGCCTCTTTCCCCTCTTTCCCCTTCCTGTCTCTCTGACAAACTGCATTTCTTCAAACAGCCCTCCTGACAAAGGAGGTGGCTTTGAAATGAGGGCTTTAAAAATGAGGCGGGTGGTGTGGGCTGGTGGCTCCCAAACGGTAACAGTAACAATGAAACAGACCTTCTCATTAGGATGTCTATACAATCTTTCTCTCGCAGTTACCCATGGGGCAGGAGTGGAGGGAGGGAGGTGGGGGCACTCGGCTCTGGTGAGCAGGGGGGAAATTGACAGTCTCATTACAGCCACAACATTCAGGGTTGTGCTAAAGAGGAAATGACAGGTCTATTTGCCATCAGTGCCACAGGAGGAGACCCCGGATCCACACACACAAACACAACACACTCACACACAAACACAAACACACACAATATAAACAAACAACTGTACGTGCACACTTGCCCACAAGCGTGCAACCTTTCCCCACAAGTGAGATGCGGTGCAAGGTGTAACTATCTAATAGGATTACTTCATTTGTCAAGAGCATGTGTCAATTGCCATGAAAAGCTGAATGAATGAATTCACCTTTTATTCACCATTGATTCTCTCCAGGCTAATTCCCCAGACACTGTGTGGCTCTGCTTTCCATGAATCCTGTCACTGCCTCACAGGGTTTTAACGTAGAGCACGCGGCCGAGCCTCTTTTTTCCCCCCTCTTTCCTCTTAGTTAAATGTTCGAGGAAAAGATGTATGATAAATTTGTTGCTTGAGGCGACATGAGAAGACGTAACGAGGATGACTCTTCCTCTGAATAATAAGGTGGTAGGAACCAAGGATGTGCTGTAAGTGGTTTGTTGTTGTTGTTGGTCATGTGGGTCAGGCAGGTTCTTGGAAAATGTAAATTAGGGACTTAAAACGATTTTAGTAACAGTTTCTTCAAAATAATGAACTGAGCAATGAAACTGTTGATTTGTAATACACAATATAACTGCATCACAGACTTACCTTCTCTGGTAAATGATGTGTAAAACAAAAATGAATGAATGATGACTTTACCTTAAAGCAGATATCAGTGGCACGGCCGTTTCGGCTAATGCTGTGTTCAAGGCAGGCTTTTGAAACCGTAAGTTACAGCTTCAAGTCACAACTACGACTTGGTAGCGTTCCAGGTAACCCGTAGCTCGTGTTTTTACCGTCCTGTTGTCTGTGAAAGTTCCCTATAACGGCCACTCGTAACTTCCGACCCGTGAACTCGTACCAGATCGAACTGGTATGACTTCACAGGAAGGAAAAACACAAAGTACGAGTTTCCTTGAACGCACCATGAGTTAGCAGCCCCCGCCCTTGTCAGGCATCAATTGGTCCTCGTGCTACGTCACCACATTCACGCGCATCCCTTGGCTGCACACACAGCCCTTCATGCCGTTCTCTCCCCTCATTGGATAACACTTGTATCCCACAAGGAAAATTTTCTCCTCGGGTTACAGCAGAGCAGAGTGACGGAGAGACTCGTGTTTAGGCTGAAATACTTCATGTAAGTGATTGCTGACGGAAAATAGGACTATTTAGGACTTATATTAACAAAAACATTCCACTGATATCTGCTTTAATTATTTAAATTTCCTTTCATTTTTTGCATCTCTCTGTTGGAGAGCTGCACTCTCTCTCTTTCTCTCTGTCTCTCTAGGTTTTTCATTATTATTATTATTATTATATAGTTTTACTTTCTCATTTGATGCAGTGTAGCTTGAGTTCTTGCACACTGACCCTGATGCTGTTTTTGCAGGGGCAGTGTGAGTAACAGTCATGACGTCAGGTGGGAAAAAACTGGTGAACACTACAACAACAAACTCAACTTTACTCTGAGTGAGTTAAAGTTTCCTGCATCAATGTAAAGAAACAAAGTCTAACTAACCTTGTAACTCCCCGTCTCCAGTTACAAGAAATCAACTTTCACATGGCCCAGCTCCGAGGAGTTCATATACCCATAAATATTTCATTACATAACAGTTAAAACTTGTTGTTTTTGTGCTTTGGTGCAAGCACAACTGCAACTAGTGGAGTAAGCCTGAATACTAATGTGTGAAGTCCTTTCTGAAGGAAAACACACACAAACACATCTCTCCTGAGATAGCAGAGTAATAACCGTAGTGATGCCCAACAACTTCTCTCTGCCAGATCAACGTCTGTCTCCAAAAGACTCCATAAACAACATAAACAAAAATAACAAGGGAATCTGAAATGGGCTCAGACAGCATCAGTCCGCCATAGTTTTTCTCTCCTCCAGACGTCCACGACCACAGTCATTACCCTCACTCTGGCTCTTTAGTGAGCCTCTAACGTCAGGTCCAAGCTGCACCTCGACTCTCTCCCGTCATGCAGCCTCTCTGATCGGCTTTTAGACCGTCTTTTTTTTTTCTTTACCAGGAAACAAAATTGACTCCTCCAGAGAAAGGTACACAGCAGAGAAGAAGAATAGTGGACTGGCAGGTCATTCAAGACTGAAGGAGGAAGAAAAGACCGCTACCTCTGCACTCCATATTCAAGATGGTTTGAATGCAACTAAATGTGGCCGAGCTCCCTTGCTAACAGTGTTGAACAAGCTCATAAACATTGTGTCCAGATGTGACCAAAGTTTTCAGATGGAACCAAACTTCTGACCATGGAGGTGTGCTGTCAGCTCCTTCACACCTGATCATCTGCTTTGTCTATAAAAACAGGGAGAAAAGACATGAAGCTGCAGCAGAGCTAAGATCAAAATACCCCAATCAGAAACAAACTCTTCACTTGTTCTTCAGAGTCAGAGAAACAGGAAGCTCTGTTATCTAAGAACTACAAGATGTCAGCGAGCCTCCGGCTAAACAGCTGCAAAGTCACCAGAGCTGCTTAAAATCAAAACTTTCATAATTCGACCAAAGTGAGATGATTATGCTTGAATCCATTTTTTACTTGACTTCTAATATACAATACTGAAAACATATCATATTTAGACTATTTAAATGATGATCACAAATCTGACAGTCAGACTAACCACTGCTGACTAACCCTAACCCAGTGGATTTCAACCTTGGGGTCGGGACCCCATGTGGGGTCGCCTGGATTTCAAATAGGGTCAATTGATAATAAAAAAAGAAAAATCACTGAAAAAAACTAATTATTATTCTTTTTAAAATTATGATTAAAAACACCACACACAATCTTAAACAACTGTATTCTATACTTTCACTATCGCGAATATAAATAGAGTTCAAATAAAATGCAGCATATAAAAATATCTGAGCTGGTCGCCAGAAATCTGGGATGTCATAATGGGATCATGAGCCAAAAGAGGTTGGGAACCATTGCCCTAACCCATAATGAGAGGTTTTCACTGTTCATCCAATTCTGTCAATGTTGGCTGGGGCTGTGATTGGTCCGCTATACGCCTATCCTTATGACGGTGAATCGCAGAGCAACATGTTCCCTCGCCACAGAACTGGTATTAAACCAGGCT
Source organism: Trachurus japonicus (assembly GCF_045865225.1). NCBI lineage: Eukaryota > Metazoa > Chordata > Actinopteri > Carangiformes > Carangidae > Trachurus > Trachurus japonicus. The sequence goes on from NC_140930.1 coordinate 10,459,043, forward strand.
TAACACTATAGGATTCAGCATTCAGCAGCAACCAGGGTTTATTGAGTGACACAATATGACCGCATGGAGGCACAGGCTTCTTATAGTCTGATAAGACCAGTTACAGTTCAGTTATTAGGAGTCCTTGACCTGGAACATGCTCTTCGCTCAGTCTAATCTACTGTAGTTGTTCCCACTAGGCTGGGGTCCATGATGTCTTCAAACAACACTGAACAGACCATCTTGTATTTTTTTCACACATAAATATTCCACAACATCGACTGCAAAACTGCTGTCAAGTTAAAAGTTTCCTAAAAATCTGTGCTGAGTCACCTTAAATTTAAGATGTTGATTGATGAATATCAGCTGGTTGCTGAATCGACAGATATTTGATTGAAAGATTTGATGCACTTGAGGTGAATGCATCGGTCCTCCATCGGTCTTCACTGCTGCAGCTTTCTGAAGGTTTCTGTCAGACCTGCTCCACCCAACACTGCTGCTGCTTATTGCTCATCCCTGATGGATATTGATCACTTGCTCTCAGTGAGCTTTGTCCGTCAGTCCAACCATCTGTAGCCCTGCACCACCTCAACCCCATGAAATATTAACAGCGACTAGAAAATGGATCAATGCCTCTGAGTGAGTGAAAGGCTCCAAAACTTTCAAGAGAGGAGATTGAGATTTTGGCATCCTTCAAAAATCCAGCTGAGCTCTTTGTCAGGGATTCTTTTTTTAAAAGACTTTATTTCTTTGCAAGTAAATTCTCATTCAGTCGTTGTTACCCAGCTGCGTTCTGAAATTATCCTTTCATGGTCTCGACTGTGCCCGTGGATGTGAATAAAAGTGTTTAATCAACCAAGTCACTGATGAATGAAGGAGGAAACCTTAGGCGCTGAAAAAACAAAAAAACACTCAAACGTTCAGCTCGGAGGGAAAAAGAACAGGTTTTCACCTTCAGTCTCACAAAGGTGTCTTATGATCCTTTTACAAACAGGAAGTTCCACAAAGAATCAAAACATGAGCAATTTGTCTCCAGCGGCGCTAACAATGCAAAGATTAGGAGGGTGTCTTTTGGACCGAGGCAGCAAATTAGCAGATTCACTACTGTACAAAGCAGCGGCGGTTCGCCAGAAGGCTTCAAGGAAAGACGACAAAGACAAGATTACACAGGAGATGAATTAAGGAAATTGTAGCCTCCTGTCTGTGTGTATACGATTTACAGGGGGGAGGGGAGTGAGAGAAAGAGAGATGGAGGTATGGTAAAGAAGAAAAAAAAACAAGGATGCAGCTTCAGATGGAAAAGGAGAGCAGGTTTCTCTCACTGAAGGAGCACCAGACCCTAATAGATCAGCCTGATGGGCTGATAGAGCAGGAAACTTCTCCACTGACAGATGGCTTGATGTCTACATCTTAATGGGCTCCATTGATAGAGGAGGCAGAGGCGCAGAGATCTATAAAATCTATACTTATCTAGATTGTGAATACACCTCCTTCATCTTCTCTTTTTAGAATTAGAGGGGAAACAGCTCCTGTCCGTCCCTCTTCACACATTTATATTGATCGTGGCCTTTTTTATTCATCTGCCAACTCCACTTGTTTTGTTTTTTTTTGTTGCTGCTGATCCACTCCTCTCCGACGCCGCTCTGTCCTCACTTTTCTTATTCTGGCCGCCGATGTGACACTGCTGATGCGACAACTTCTACTTTCTAATTGCAATTTGGCTGACTGTGCCAAATATGGACACACTCCATCTTCCTTCCGCCTCCTCTTCTCTCCCATCATTCCCCTTCCTTTCGTCCTCCATCCTATTTACTCACCAAATTTTTTGATCTACAGTAACTGCAGTGCAAATATTAACAACGTTTCTAGATGATATGCAACAGAAAAATTCAAGTTGATCCATGAGCCATCAGTGTTATGTGAAAATTAGGAGTGGGTTTATTGAGATAAACAGCTGGCAGCTGTAAATCAGCAGGCAGGTGCCATTAAACCATTACCGAGGAGGAGATGAGCCAGTCAAACATCAGCCGGTGGGAAACAATGTAGAGGAATGATGGATTGCTCCGAGCGCAAGCGTCTCATGCTGGTTACAAACTGTCGAGGTCGTCGTGTCTCCCCATCCAGCGCCCACATTGTTTAAGTAGCACCCATGGGAAGCGATTGTACAAGTGATCAGCAAAAACCTGGTCCGAAGTCAAGGGCACTGAAATTTCACCGTTACTGCACTGAAAAGAGAGCAATACATGCAGTTTGGACTGTGCTGTGTATGTTTGTTGCCCCACTAACAGACAGAATATGTGGGTTTCTCAGCCTGCCGGTTTTGTTGTGGTTGTAAATAAAACTTTCCACCCTAATTCCATCCTCCCCAGGGAAATGGAGGAAATGGGGTAAAGGACAGTCAACAAGAGAGAGAGAGGGGAGGAGAGAGAGAGATGCTGTAAGGCATAAACAGCTGTTTCTGTGTGCCTCCCCCCACTCCAACACAGATCTGTTTCCTCTGCAGAGAAGCTTTCCTTCTCTCTACCTGACAAATCCACCTAATAACAATGCACCACCTGCCTTTTAAAGCAAATGAGAGACGACACCCTAATTGGTTTATTGCATGTTACGGTCAAAACGCTGATAGAAATGAGCCTCAATTTTATGTTTCTGCTCAAAAGATACATGGCCATAATTAATAGAGTATATCTCTGCAGCTACAAGGTCTATTTGGATGATGAAGGTTTCATAAGAAAGGGAAAGGGAGAGATTTGCTTATTTGCATAAAGTATTTATGTTACTGGGTCAGAGTGAATGAGGATGGGACACACAGTGTAAATGATAGATTTGGTGAATTTCTGTAGCTTGTAGCTGAGTTTGTCCTCTTCCGTTTAAGGTGCACCATGAGTCGAAGTACAACTCTATTCAATCACATTGCAACTGTTTTTCCCACTAATATGCAAAGTCGGAAATTACCACGTCCAAATTACCACGTATAAATGGATGTGCACCTTTCACATGCTACATCTAAGATGCAGTTCTATCATGCTATGTAGCCCAGGTTTTCAATGCACTTTCCACTACTAACTTTTCAAAATAAAAACTACTTGCAATTGTTATTCATTTTCCTGTTTCTATAAAAGTTTTCTTTCAAAATTGAAAATGTGCTAAAAGCAGTTGGATAAAAATGCACTTATACTAGAAGTATCATGACACTAGTTAAAAGTTTTAGTGAGGTAGCTACAGCATCTACAGTATCTCGTACGTCACCAAACAACAAGGTAACAAGACATCCAGACTCATAATCTGGAGGGAGAAAACTGCAGAGAACAACTTAACAGCAAAACAAGAAAGGCAGCTTGTAGCTTCGATGAGTAGGTGAGGACAGAGCTGGCTTCAGAGACACAAACACACTACAAACACACCGGGCAGCAGCACACCTCACTGGCTCTGTGCAGCAGGTAAACAAGATTTTCACAGCTTCTGACGGCATTGGTGACTAATAAACTGCACGTCTTGTAGTGGGTGAATGTAGTGGAGCATCTGCCGACAAATTACAACCTGTAAAAAAGGTAAAAAGAAAGTCTGTCAAAGCGTCGCTGTTGTCTGCTGCTGTTTGGGTCAAAGCTTAGAGTCCCACTGTCTCAGCTGCTTTGTTGTCGACACTGGGCGACTGGATTATTTTTGGTGTAGATATATTTTTGCATGTTTCTGCAAATTTTTCAAAACCACAGACTTTCAGGAAAACTTTGCAAAAGTTCAAGCAGATCATTACATTCATTAAATCATTATTCATTCATCCTCACAGAGCTCTGCTGATCATTTACATTAATGCATGTCGCTGTAAAACTCTCTCCACCATCATCATTTACTTTAATGAAACCCAGAGTGAACTTTGTCCACATTATCCTATTTATACTTATATTGAATAACATAGAAGAAACTCATTTTCACCAATTAACATATATTGTCGCAAGTTTTTTTCTTTTAACATCTTATTTGATAACTGAATAATCATGCAATTAAACAGCTGCAAAATAAATTGCGATGACGTCAATACGATATACATTAATTAAGACAACTCCATCATGTCTCTGCTCTGTTGACTTCCATGTAAAGTAGATATACAGAGTGAAGCAGGAAGCTGTTGTGCAGCAGCTTGAAGAGAAACAGGAAGAGATAAAGAGCAGTGGAGGAGAGCTGCTCTGTTTGTATGACTGTTAGCACAATAATCTCATTACCAAACCGTTAACGCTACATCAAAATGTTGACTGACAATAAGCAGAGAGACGACAAAGGAAACTGTCTGAGCCTCCTTTTACTGCACTTCTTCCTCAGACACTTTAGTATGTGTACAGAGGATTTGAGACATGTCTTTCTTTTTCTTTTTTCCACCTCCACTAAAGATGAATTTTCGCAAAATTGTCAAAAGGAGTCATCTCCTTTATGCAGAGATTTCTTTTGCTTTTGCTCTCAATTCAGTTTTGTTAAAAAAAAGCAACCGAGTTGTCTGGTCTGGATGAACACGGCTATTCATGACTTAACCATTGACAAGCTATAGAAATTGAAAATTTCATTATGCACTCAAATAAGTTCACAATAAACCTTTAAATTTCAATTATGACTGAGTGTGCACAAAGTCTTCTTTCACCGTGTATCAGACACGTTATGACAATGACTCATCTGTAACTGAGGCTAAAACTACAATTTACACACACAGATTTCAACAAAACAATGCAAATGCAATAGTAAGGCAGTAAAAAAAACAATGGACAGAGGGAAGCCTCTGTACTGTAGATGTAGATGAGCTGGGATCAGATTCACTGAAACAAATACAGGTTCCCTCTTGGTCTAAACCAGGCCCAAGATTAATAGAAATACAGTTCATCATAAATTATATAATTTATCAATACATGTGATGGGGTGGATAGAATAGATTAATAGATGGCAGAGAAACTCTTCACAAACACGTCAAACTTGACTCTTAAAGCAGAAGTAAGTGATATATTTGTGTTAATATAAGTCTTAAATAGTTATATCTTCCGACAGCAATCACTTAATAGAGTGTTTGGACTGAAACACGGGTCTGTCAGTCACTCTGCTCTGCTCTGAGCCGAGGAGAAAACTTTTCTCGTATCCTACAGTTTTTATCCAATGAGGAGAGAGAACGGCATGCAGGGCTGTGTGTGCAGCCAAGGAACGCCGTGAATGTGGCGACGTAGGGACGAGGACTGTTATGGTGCGTTCAAGGAAACTCGTGTTTTTCCGACCTGTGAAGTCGTACCAGTTCGATCTGGTACGAGTTCACCGGTCGGAAGTTACGAGTGGCCGTTATAGTGACTTTCACAGGTAAAACAGGTCGGAAAAACACGAGTGGGTTGCCTGGAACGCTACAAAGTCGTAAGTTGTGACTTGAAGCTGTAATTTACGATTTCAAAAGCCTGCCTGGAACGCAGCATTAGTGAAAACGACCGGACCACTTACTTCTGCTTTAATGTATTTTCTATTATAACTTGATGCATTTAATTCTCAGAGTTTAAGCATCCCTCACGTATGAATTATGAGTTATTTTCAGCACCGTCACTGGAGCAACAGATTTACATCTAACCATGGAAACACATGTGACAGGTCAGATTCGAACACTGTTGTGACATATGGAGCTTTAGATAACCGGACATGGTGGACAGCTGATCTAATAAAGAAAATAAATGTGATTTTAATGTGTTTTCTTTAATGTGCTTATTGTCAGGCGTGAAATGTAGACTGGAGGATGAGGACTGAAATATCTACTGAATTATGGGATAAAGCACTAAGTGATCCCTCCCCCTCCCATCTTGGCTTTGCATGTCTTTTATATGCGTGTCTAAGAAGCTGCCGTTCCTTCTCCGTCAATCATGAAAGCTCAGGTAACAGCTCGCGCAGCTTCAGTCAACTTGAGCTCTCGCTGGAAGGTCAGCATTACAATTCAGCTGAGGGGAACAAAGTGAAATGAAAGCCATTAAACATATTATAACCGTCTGTCGCAGAGTGAGCGTTGGCGTCATTCTCTGCCAATGTGTTTATCTACCAACAGAGCGTGAGGAGAGGAGTGTGGCAGCTGGTGCAGAGTGTGTGAGCGTGCACGTGTGTGTGTGCACGCACAACAAATAGAGAGGGTTGAACGTGTATAGAAGCGTCACCTGAGCTGCAGCACATGAGACTAAATACTGAGTGTTTTGGAAGGTGCAGCATGGCTCATTGTTCCTCAGTTAAACCCCCAGACAACAGCCAGTGACAGTCGACAACTTCAGGTCTTATTGACGGTTTTAGATCAAATATATTTTATATTAAAAGACATATAATCAGTAAACTATAAGTCTACACAATAGTCTATGTGTCACCTGCTCCTCTGTGCTGCTTGTGATGAGTGAGATCAGGTCTCAAACAGCTGCCATACTAACAAACAGGAGCTTGCAGTGGGTCTGAGGACCAATCAGAAGGCTCCTTATAACAGGATATACAGTATCTGATACATGAATTATGTTTTATTAAGTTTGATTTTTCCTTTAATCTTTGCTTTTTCATTATTTATTTGCACATTCATGTTTGAAAAACGTTGGAATGAATCAGTCTTTGGTTAAATGCCAGGCTCACAAATTATAGGCTACACATGTGCAACCAAATAGTCACATTATTTTCGAAATGACAAAAGATACATGTCAATATACTATGACAATACCATGCAGACAATGACCCAAACAAGGCAGCAACAGAATACAAAGCTTACACTGCCTCAAAAAAGTCACCACTTAGATTCAACTAAGCTAACAGGTCAGAGCCTCCCATTGGATAATTAGTGCATGGATGATTATGTTTCAGCTGGCAACAACCTATTTAACCCTATAACTGATGCAGTCTCATTTCTTAAACAACCATGTCAGAACTGTCCAACACATTATTAAAGCTGTACAAAAAAGAAAATTGAATTTGAGCCCACTGTGCGTCCTAACATTAGTGTAATAACTCATCTATCAGACGACGGAGACCAAAATTTGTGCAAAATTCTATTTTTGAGTAAATTCAGGATGAAAGTGTGGTATTTTTTTTCCGCATTGGATAATGCAGGCGCACGGATTATACGTCATCATCATCAGCCACTGATATTGGATCCGTCATCCGTCAATCAAACGTCTGAGACACACACACACACACACACACAAGCTCGGTCTCGCCCCAAGCTTTGAATATCCCGCCCACTCGATAACGACCAATCAAATTTGTTTTCCTTACTCGGGTAAACTCGTGCGGCAGCTCGTTGAAACTCGGTGCGACAAACAGGACAAACGGTCATTTCTGTACACCTTTTAAAAACTGGAAGGAGAGTGGAGAACCATCATCTTCAAAGAAGAAACGTGGTCCAATGTGACCACAGAGTCCAGACCTGAACCCCTCTAAGAATCTTTGAAAAATTAATGCAACTCTGGACGGAAATAAATGTTGTGATGTGACATTGCAGAAGCTTATCGAAACAATGCCACAGCAAATGCGTTGCTGTAAACAAGCTAAAGGCGGTGCAACCAAATATTAGAGTGTATGACTTTTTTATGCACAGCTGTTGCTTTACAAAGAAGAGGAAGAAAAATGAAAACTGTAAGAGGGAGGATGAGAAAGAGCAGGAGAAGAAAATAAATGAGTGGATAAATGAATGAATGAATAAATGAAAACAGATGAGAAGAGAGGAGACTAATAGTCATCTAAAGTCGAGTCCCCAGGGTGAGGGGAGGCCCTGAAGCCGGGTCAAGGCCTAATGGTGCTTTTGCACAAGATTGTTTCCAGAGGAGAGAGTCGGCTTGTTGCAGCTCAAATACTTCGATACTTTGAGTCTTGACTCCAGGGCCGGCCCTAGGATTTTGGGGGCCCCTAAACAAGATTTTTGTTTGTGGCCCTGCACTCTAAGCGCAAACACCAAATCACTGATTAAAACTGAATACAGACATGTTTATGCCCTCTGAAGTTTGAGGCCATTTTCTCGACTTTTACATATTTTCTTAAATTGATCTTTTTAAGATACTTGCAGATGTAACAATACTCAAGTGTTTTATGTCTAAATATTAGAACCTCCGCTGTAAGCACACTGAGGCCAATCTGTCCTAGAACACCGTATAAAGGAATAATTTAGACCAGATGCTGGAAATTTGAGGTCTGCTTTTTGAAAAATGTCAAATCCCTTGTGAAAACACACCTTCAGTCATGAGAATGAACTGTTTTGGTGCTTGAAATAGGATATGAATACAGTAATAGATAAGTGTAGAAAACAAGTCTAAAATTAAATTTTGTAAGATTGCTTTTGGAGCACAAATGTTGTCATTCTGCCATTCTATTTTCACCAAATGTCTCAAATGTGAGATAAAAGAAGCTGAATACTGACTTCAAATTACATATAAAGCTCATAGCGTGCACATGCAGACCTCAGGATGTTTAAATGACTTGAATGAACCCTGGTACTTTTCTGATCATGTGGCCCCCCACCTAACGGATGTGGCCCTAAACACTGGTGACCTCAGCGGTTTACATCGTCATCGCCACTCTCGATTGAAGTGAGTGGAGTATTAAAGTGTAATCACACTGTGTTAGCTGACAGATGTAGCCCACCACACCCGACTGCACCGCCCCGCCCCCACCCCCACCCTTCCTGTCCTGTAGCCTCATCACAGACCACATTCACTTTGGATGCTGCTGCTGCCAAGAAGCTCCACGACCTCCTGCTCTCTCTCTGTGCAACACGGGGAGGAGGTCTTTATTTCTAAACTGATTCACATCGGAGCAAAATTAAACCACAAGGAGCAAAAGTTCATTCACAGATCTGTCCCCACTTACCTTCCATCCACTAGTACTATAAACTAATCAGACCATGACTTATTCACAAATGGTCCTTTGCACAGCCAACGGGTCAAAACCTCAGATGAGGCCACAGAGCTGTTTTAACCCCAATAACTCCACCTGCACCGAGCTGCTGAGTTTCCCCTTGGCTCCGGTCCCAGTGGAGCTGAGACACAGTCTGGCCTACTTCTCACTTTACTGAGGTATTACTCTCTGCCAGCAGACACAGACCCAGGCACCAAGGGAGAGAGACAGATAGAAGAGAGGGGAAAGAAGAGAGAGAGAGAGGAGAGAGGAGAGAGGAGAGAGGGCAGAAAAAGTGAATCAGACTGGGAGGAAAAAGACAAACATGACACAGAGCGAGTCATCTTCTAGAAATTATATTTATAAACAACTGATTCAGAGCCAGTTCTGCAGGAACTGCACATATCTACAAAACTGTCACTGCTTTTTATTTGTGTTTCTTATGATATAGATTATGATTAATATTCTTACAGTGCAGTGGAGTTTGTTTATATCAGGAGGAGGAGGAGGACAGCGAATTTCACACAGCCACAAAAACTAAATCTCCATCTCTTCATTCACACGTACAGTATGACTACGTTTTAGATTTGTTATTTAACGAATGCCTTGAGGATGTATATAAAGTACCGCAGAGCAAACCACTGCTCCACCGTGTCGCCCAACCTATATCTCATTTTAACAAAATAAACTTTCACATGAAATGTTGGTGAAAAGTATTCTTATTCAAGCACTGACACTGTATGTGAATACAGTTTTGAGGCACCATTATAGGCAAACACTATCATTATTATTTACTTTTTTTTGACAATCTTTGTTAATATAACTTTGCAGATTCAGATTATACATACAAAATATAGTGAAAATATACATAACAATATATTATTAGATCAAATGAAGGGGCTCAGCAGTATACAAAGTAGTTCAAATTAACCAGGTACAGCTAAAACATTAAAGTTGATGAATGTACCAATAATTCTACAGTACAATACACTTGTATTACATTGTAAACTGTATTGTAGCCCTGACACAAATTACATTTAATCATTGAATAACACGTAGCTCATTTAAATCAGTAGCATATTGATGCATATTCCTCAGAAATCTCACTTCTCATGCTTTCTTTTCTGGCCACATTCTCCTTTCGTTTACCTTGTTCATCACTCCAGCCTCTCGGGAGCTTCGCCATGAGAACATTTTCTTTTGCGCTGTAAACACACGCAGCACATTTCCTGCATAATCCACCTTGCTCTTTCACAGTGTGTGCACACAGGGCACGCAGGGGTCTTTTACATTTTCTCTCTTTTTATGCTTGTGTTTTCGTGTTTTATGGTGATAATAAAGCTGAGAGATTCATGCTCTAATGATTTATGAATGTAATAAAATGCTGCATGTGGGCCCCCGTGAGGCGAACGCCGGCTAACAATAGTAAGTGGAAGACTAACACTGCAGGAATCTGATCTGCTCTCCTTAGATCAATACAGTGATTGTTATTCATGTCGTCATTAGCTTTGATTAATGCACAAACCATCACCGTGTTCTGTCAATGAAAAGAGGCAGTGGTGATAAAACTGAGGGAGACTGATGAAGAAGCAGAAGACACACATGCCCTCTAAGAAAACTACAGGTAGAAATAAAGGTGGATGACGCAAAGGTGGAAAGAAAAAAGGAACTCATCTGGGTTAAAACAAGAGGAAGAAAGGCGTGTAGATTAAGACTGATTGGTGATGGCAGAATAAGAGACAGAGCAGGATGAGAAAAGACGCTAATGGAAAAACGATGTGTGGTCCTACTTCCATATCATCCATCAGTTAAGTGTGGGTTGTCCTCTCCCTTTCTTATGTGTGTGTGTGTGTGTGTGTGTGTGTGTGTGTGTATTTGTGTGTGTCTGTCCAGGTTCTCTAATGGACCCCGGGGCTACACGGGGAGCGTGCCCGACAAAAGTTCACATTCATTAATCATAACCTGCCACTTGGCACTTCAACCTCTGCTACCTTGGCTCCTGACGTCCCCTTAGCTGAAGCCCCCGTCTCTCAGCCGACACACACACACACACACACACACACACACACACACACACACACACAACGCGGGTCTGACTCCATACTGCTTCCACTTCCTGCCCGAGTCTGAGCTGAATATGCTAACCAGATTAAAAAAACAAAAAAAAACAAATATACCTTGTTTCTGAAAAGCAAAGCAGCTTTCAGGTTGACTCGCAGGTTTGATGCTACGAAGCTGATTTAAAGGAATAGTTCAATATTTTGAGAGATATTTTCTTATTAGTTCAGAAGCCTGGCTGATACTGCTCTAATGTCTGTTATGTGGTTTAAAAGCAAAATTCACTTTCTGATGTGTAGCTGTGGTGTAAAACTGCACACTCTGTAGGTGCGCTCATACAGTACTGTAGGAATATAATGGTACAGTGGTTGAAAAATGTCTGTTAATACCAAAGTAAAGTGATGTTTTTACAGGAAGAAACTGCTCAAAATAATCTGTAGGAAGTGAACATTTGAACATGGCATGCTTCTACGTGTCTAAGGACATCTTCACACCTGAACCAAGGTTGGTGTTTTTGCTACATTGTCTACATTTGATCCAGTTGGTTCTGGTTTCACTCTGCATTAATGCGAGCACACCAAAGAACCTTTTATGACATATTGATGTCCTGTCTTCATGACCTACGTACGCTGCGTCTCCCTACACTTGACATTGATTGGTTTGTTAACAGCCCTGAGTATATTATAGTCAAGTCACCAAAGCACTCCTAAAATTAGCTAGTTAGAATCTAGGAAAATGAATGAACAAGTTTGCATCATGGCAACGATAGTTATACCATTATGGCGTTGCTACCAGCAGCATCAACGCCATGCCCAATATGCAAGCCTAGTTTGGAATCGGATGAACGTCCTCGTCATGCCAGCAGGAAAGGAGAAGACTGGCTCAGCATCAGGAGCGACCAGTGAGGTGTAGTGTTTACGCTAATGTGTGTACTGTATGCTAACCACCTGAACTTCCTGTTAAAAGATATGAAAGTCCAAACCATCAAAACAAAAAAAAGCTTTCACATTGCAAAAGTCTAAACCATGGTGTAGTATGGTCCGGACCAAGACCATCTCTAATTCATCTGGTTAGGATCAAACGGAAAAGTCCGGACCAAACAAGGTCGGTGTGAAAACCCCCTGACAGATCTGAACCTACTGCAGGTAATGACCTGACTACACCTGAACACCTCACTCAACACCACATCATAAAAAAACCTGCTTAACTATCCCTTTAAGTGTGAAGCTGCTAACCTGGCTCTTGTTAAAAAGCTCTACACCTACTGACGCCTTTGAAAGGTCACAAATTAACAATAAAAGTCATAGATACGCATCAGTGGCAGGAGATTATATCGGCTCCAGATCACAGAGTCGAACCTACATTTAAAACTGGTCGACCAACATCATATTAAAACGCTGTGTTATAACGGTCTGTTACCGGTTTGGACTGGGGGGAGCGAGACCGACCTGGGCTGAAACCTCAGATGTGGATGGGGAGGGATGTGAAACGAGTGTTAGCAGACTCAGAGGAACTTTTCATAACTGCAGCCATGTGCTATAAATGAATCCAGAAGATGGAACTGATGCAGTGGTGGAAAAAACAAATTAAAACGAGGGTTTATCTCTTCAGCTATAGTTTTGTTTGCTCGGGTTAATGAACATGGAGGTTGTTTATTGATGTTCAGATCCCGCTCCTGCTCCCGTTAGATATTTCTGATACCTTTCCTGTTTGACGGGACCATCCCGCAGGTGGGACGTTAATAGAGATCGTCTTTGAACAGGACTGCGCTGCTGTCTCATTATTTTAGCTCTGTCCGCTCGGTTGGCTGCTCCCAATGAACAAAACCAGGTGTCACTAAATCGGGCTGAGGCAGCTCCACGGTGCATTAGCACAATAATGGCTGCAGGTGTATTTATTCACAGTTGAGCTCGACCGTCTATCCAAATATTAACACCTTTCTGAATGTATTCACTTCCACTTTGTAGAACTCTGCTGTTTCTCTTTCTCACACTCCCTTTCTCCTCATAATTGCCTCCAAATGTGGCGTGTGTGTGCGTGCGTGTGCGTGCGTGTGCGTGCGTGAGTGTGAGTGTGTGTGCATGTCGGAGCTCAAATGTTCTTTGTGTAGTTGTACTCCTTTGATGTGCAGTCCTTTGTAATTTCTGCCAAAATCTGACAGGCGAGAGAGAAGGTTGTGCTACGTCTCATTACAGCCCAGAAAACGCCTGCGTCATTGTTTCCCTAACAATACAATATGTTAATCCTATTACACCATGAATATCTGTGAGATTAATTAGGGATTAAACAATTTACTCTCGGGACAAGACCACTGTGTGAACAACAAAGATTTATGCAGCTACAAAAACCCAGATAAACAACAAACTGCTCGCTTATCGAGTTTTGTTGCCCGTACTCATTATTTACTGTGATTCACCATCTGCATCATAAATCTCTCTCATATACAGTCAACACAATCACACACACGCACGCACGCACATAATAGATGTCCAATTCTGACAAACTATACCTGGATTTGAATACAGTTGTGCGTGCTTTAATATTTGTGGATTTTCTATTTATCACACATTCACACATTGTGTTCACATTGATTGTTGTCGCTCTGATCTCTGTGATTCATTTCTGCCTGCAAACCAAACCTCCTTTGGGAGAATAATGATAATAATAATAATAATAATAATGAATTGGAAACCTCTGCAAATACACTACTCACAAAAAGTTAGGGATATTTGGCTTCCGGATGAAATTTCAGAAAGCACCTAAAAATCCACTACAACCTTCCCAAGTTAACTTAATTTGACCTTCTCTAAACTAAACTTTTTAATGCACATGTTCAACAGTTCAGTGTTTCAGTACGTATAACATAACATGCTGTTCTCTAACAATGTGATTAACCACAATATATCACAACAAGAAGTGTCTGATCCATGAATCAACCACTAAATGTTATGGATCAATGACAGTTTGTATTGAAACAGTCCTCTTCATCACACTATCACATTCTGACATCATGAGACCAAGACAACACATATGTAATCCATCAACTGGACCTGGACCATGTTGAGGCTTCAGACAATGGGATGTTGTCAGAGGGATGTGTCCACTGGAATAGTCACAGAAAGGCAGAGGAGTGGACGTCCTTTGGCCACATGACGACTTATTAACACTTTGACATGTGTTGTGATGGTATACCCACCGCTGTTTCTAGCTTTTGTTTCAATACATTGTTTGAGATGAAGAAATATTCCATTCTTCAACTCAAATGCCCTACTTTCATGATATAATATCCCTGTAGCATGAACTTTTTACATTTTCCATAAATCTCACCCAGAAGTGGAATATCCCTAACTTTCTGTGAGTAGTGTATAATGTCAAAGAAAACGCGGTGATGTGAAATAGGAGCAATATTATTCTTTGATATCACTTTTTAAAGATGTGAGATGCTTTTTTTAACTGTCACATTGTAGAAACACTGTCACAGGCCTGAGGCCTTGTATTTTCTTTGGTAGTGAAAGAAGTACTTAGATAATTTATGTAAGCAGTGAAAATCTCTCTTCAAGTCCTGTATTCAAAGTCCTGTTTAAAGTGTAGTGAGTATTATCAGGTGAATATCCTAAATAGTACAAAAGTCATACTGCTGTGAAAAAAGACAAACTGTATGAATCACTTTACTAAATCAAAGATGGTTTTAATCATTTGTAAATTCTTTGGACTGACGTAATTAATGAGGTAGAAAAAGAAGTTAAACATGTGTTTTGTTAGATATTGAATGATACTGGATAGTTGTACACCATTGGAGTTTGACAAGTTATTGAATTATTGAAGCTTATAGAGGAAACATGGATTTCTGTGCAGTGCAGTGTCCAAGGCCAAAAACATGTGGGACTCACTGGTTTAATCCATTTTATATTAGAAACTTCCAGCGCTTTTTAATCCATATCTGAGGATGGCACAGTGGTACGGCGGGTCAGCACCGTCGCTTCACAATGGGAAGGTTCTGGGTTGTGGCCAAAACTGCCTATAGGTGTGAATGTGTGTGTGTGTGAGGTTGTCTGCTCAATGTGTCAGTCCCTGTGATGGACTGGTGCCCTGTATAGGTGTAATCCCTCTGACCCACATTCCTACTGTATGGCCGATGCAACAGCATGAATTGTTATCGAGTAAAACTGGTAGTTCAAGTAGTAAAACATGTAAATTCTCAGGTTTAGTACTTTGTTTTTTCCCCACCACTGATAATCAGGTGACTCAGAGCCCACAGAGATGAATATTAATGAGCTTGCTCTGTGCTGTGTGACTCCATTAATCTAAAAACAGCCCAGAGAATTTACTCATGTGCTGCCAAAACCCACCACACACACACAAAACGTATATTCACACACACACACACAGACAACTTCAAACTCCAGAGTGCACCTACAGATTGGCCACAGTCACTTTGCATTCACGTGAACACAAAGTGTTGACAGAGAGAGGCGAGGCCAAGTGGGCACCTCTGACACCTGCTGTCCGCCACAACCAGAGCATGACAAACACACTGATGCCTCAATAGACCCCGCAAACCGTGTGCGCGCTCTCCGCTGTCAGGAAGCAGTAAACAAGCCGCTGGTCTTACAAGGAACCCGGTTCAGATCCGACTCACTCAAGTGCATCTGGGTGTAAAGTCGTTCGTGTTTCTCTCTTCGGGCTCGGCTGCTTTGATATTTGGATATTAAAAAAGAAAAACAGACACACAGCAGCTTGTTCCCAGCACCCGGAATTTACAGATAATCCAAGTTATTCTCCGATCAAACTCTTTGATCGCTGACAAGCAACAAAAGGATTGACTCCCATCGTTCTAAACCGGGTTTAAAATCAGGATTAAACATAAAACCTCCCCATTATGTGCCTCGGGTCTGGTAGAAGATGCCAAATATTCAAATGTTACTCATTCAGAAATCAGAAATACCACAGTGAATCAGTGCACACTGAAGAGGATTAGTCTGGATTAGGACTTGGAGTGATACAGGAACTCAGTGGGGACTCAGGATGTCAATATTTCTGCCGGCCCGGGGAACTCTCCCTCCTGCCCGGCTGCCACCGTCTCACCGCCGGCCTCAGATTGTGGAGGAGACTGGACCGACTGGACCGACTGGACCTCGGCCCCAAAATAATCCACATAATGAGCTACTACAGTAAGAATCAAACAGAAGAAGTTCCTCCTGATTTATTCTCATTCCTCTAAACTCCCTGTTTGGATTCACAAGAGCATCAATGACTGAGATCACATTACAGCTTTGAAAACATCCACTGTCTCCAGGTTTCTCAGTTACAAGAGGACAAGAGGAGTTTAAACTTTAATGCACTCAGCAGAAAAGTAGGGCTGAGTTTCTTTTTTCTATTTTTTGTCTTCTTTTTTTCACCAAGAATAGTTGAGACAGAAGATTTTCTGCTCAAGTACAGTTTAATTAAATCCCATCAGTGGCTAAAGCAGCCAAAAAAAAAAAAAGAAAGAAAGAAAAAGTAAAAGGAGCACATCTGCGAACTAGAGCGAGGCTTCAATGAAAAAGAAAGAAGGGAAATGTGTGGTGGGAGCGATCATCCTGTCGTCTTAAAATCTGCAATTTAAACTCCTCCAATTAGCCTCTCCCCATCAGCCTGATTTGATTAGCCTGCTGCTCTCTACCTGCTCTGTTGTGATGAGCTCTGCCCAGATATCTGCAGGCGGCTGCACTGTGATTAGACGTGCTTAGTCATTCACAAAGTGACAAGAAGCAGCACACACACCAACATGCATAAGACCACACACACATGCAAACATGTCACATGCACAATATCCCTCTATGAGCACAGAAACATGTTTGTTATTATTATTATTTCTCAGTGCACCACACATGGGCTTCAACCACCTGTTGTTCACTGCATTTTAGAAATGATTGACTTTTTTTCGTCTTCTTCCACATCTGAAAATCTCCTGCACAACAACATGCAGACAAAGTCTTGACCAAGCTAAATGGGGCACATAAAAAAAAAGAAAAAAAGGAAAAAAAAACCTCCTTCTTTTGCTGCAGGAAATAAAGGAAGCTACAAGGGTGAGAAACCTGTTCAGCTGTTGCCTGCTAAAAATGAATGAAGACGTCCCTACGTGATCAAAGTAACAATCTCGCTCCGCAGTATTTGCTCGGATACTGATGCCATTAGAGTTCAGCAGAAAGCTGGGGCGCGAGCTATGATTCATGCTCTTGCTCACCAATGAATATCCTTGCCATGTGAAATTGCCTAATAAATATGCGCTGGATTGCAGTGAGTAGGCATGACTGGAATTTCATGGTTTGTAGCGGCGCTCGAAAAGCTCAGAGGCATAAAATAAGTCATCACCTTGTAGCCTGCATTTCATCCCAACGATAAACAATACGCTTATTAAATCTGTTTAAATAGTAACGCTAAGTCACACTGAATTGTTTTTTGCTTTCAACAAAGTCCCTCTCTCTATAATCATTCTGTGATGGTCTTCAGTGGGAGATCGGACACACAGGGAATCATTTAATCTATGATAAAAATGATGATCTGATTTGCTGGCATTTCACGTCTTTAAAGGGAGAAGCTTCAAATTTCTCTACACATGTGTACAAATGCATTTATGCATTGCATTTCCGCCTGTGTAGGTCCTCTTCATTTCAAAGTCACCCCGAAGACTTAAAAAAGGATGAGAGCAGCTCACATGAAAAAAGAGCAAATACTGGAAAGATTGTGGATTTATACGAAAATAAATAAATAAGAAGAAGATTCTTTTTTTCTTTTTCTTTTTTTTTTTTCTTCAAGTCTACTTTGAAGTGTCCTGGACATTTGGTCAGGGCATTTGGCACATGAAAAACAACAACAGCCGCAGCATAAGCAAGCACACTGCCTCGGCTGGTGCGAATTGAACATCCAACAAAGCAACAACAACAAAAAAATTCATACTCCTGCTCTGCTCTCTTCAAAGAAAGACGATGTGAGGGGGGAAAGCTCAGACTTCGCAGGTTGAACCTTTGAGAAACTGAAAAGAAAACACACAAAAACAAAACCTGCAGCAGAAACTAATAGACTATGTGATATAAATCTCTATCCTAAAAACCCCAATGATTATATTATCTCAAGATTTCCAAGATATTTCAGGAGAAAACTTCATTAAAAGACAAATTGCATCAACTGAATTTCCTTTTTTTTCCAATGTATTGATCCAATCCATTACTCTTAGTACACAGACTAAATGTGGGCCATTAGTTGTGGAGGTAATGGGCAAATGATTGACATGAGATCAATATTTTCTCCATTTAGAGATCTAGTGTCCTGTAGTGAGGAGGAAACACTACATTAACTCAATCATTTCTGATATTTTCATGAGGGTTTTCAGTGTCAGGTTCGAGAGCCAAACAATAAATGCTGATTTTCAGATGGTTAAGGTTTATGATTTTTATGACATCTGGTGTTAAACTGCACTGAAAAAGGTGCAGTTATATTTTTCTTTAGCATTTGTTGGACTAAAAATTTGAGTGCAGAGTTCAAAGGGTCAGTCTTAAACCAAGCTAGAGCATAAAAGTGAATTCAATAGCGATCTGGCCACTATACTATAAAGCTGCAGAACCAATAGTCCCTTGAAGGAAGGCCACAGAGGAGGCAGGTGGTGCACTGTGCCAAGCCAATGACCACATCAATGAAATGACTGAAGATGTTTTGGCCTCTGGCTTCGTTCCAGATCGGGAGAGTGACAACATGGCAAGAAGTGAAAGCAGCCAACAGGCTCAGAGGAGCAGAGCTCATCAAAGTGATGGTTGACAGTCAGGACAATGTCAAAGTCCTCCTCGTCCCCTCTGAGTCCAGATGTTTCTCTAGTTTTTGCCGTTGAACAGCTGCTCACCCTCGTCTCTGACACACAACACAATGTACATTCAGTATGTTCTCACAATGAAGCTTTAGGGTTTAATGTTAAACAAAAAGTCAGGAGATCTTCTAAAGGCACAACAGTTATTATGACAATGTTAGTTGTGATTTCCCAAAGTTGAAATGAGGTTGCTGAGTCAACCTAACAGGTCCTAGATCAGTCCATCACTGAACACAGAGAGAGCAGACTGACAGTGGTGGTGGCCACAATTATTAAAACAGCTGACAGATCTGAAAACAACTGACATTTTTTGCCTCCAAAACATTATTTCATTTCATAATGTTCATGAAATATGTAGATGGTTGCTCTGAGCACAATCAGATGAAACAAGTCCTACTGTTTTTTGTTTTGTTTTTTATCCACTATTAACTTTTGGTATGTTCACCTGTTGCAGAAGTTACAGCAGCGCATCTCTCTGGCATAGTGTCAACTATGTGTGAGAACTTCAACACTAATGCTATCCCATCGTGCAGGGTTAGGGTTGAGGTCCAAACTTTGTAAATAATTCGGCTTCTTCTGTGAAGGAACATGATTGTGTGACAGTGAAATAGGCCAAGATTGTTTTTTTTGCAAGGAAAATGACCTAAATCTTCTTATGATGGTCTATTGTATGTTTTATAGAGCAAAATGATGATTAATGGCCAATTCAACAAAAACCAACTGAGTATGCCATGTGTTCTAATAATTTTGGCCACCACTGTATGTCAACCATACATCCAACTCCAGGTAAGATTGTAAACATGTTGATCACCATATAATTGAATATAAGTGGGGAAAATAAACTCTAATAATGCTGTTATTGCAAATATACATAGACATCCCATTATGGTTACATGTTACAAAGTCACCGCCGTTGGAATAACTTATCTTTTACCAAAACAATGCTGTAGGTGATTTTATAATCTATGTAGGTTAGGGACAGCGCATAATGAGCATGAACACATCTGCACTGCTCTTCAAACAAGTTTTGATACCACAGTGATGACAGATCATCAAAAACACAAATGGATAATGAAAAGCTCATATGGCTGCTTTAGGATGATGCAGACAAATGGTTTATTTTGTTGTTTATACTGGAGCTTGTTGAGCCACTTGAGTCTCTGTGTTAAAAGCATCTGATGGGCTGATATTACTCAGTGTAGCACCTAAACACATTAATAAGAGAGAGAGAGCAATGAACTCAGGTTCAGTGTGCTGCTCTTTAAGGTGCTGGCAGCAGAGCATCAAACAACCAGCTGACTGTGGCTTTTAAACCTGCCGTCTCTCTTTCAGCGCACGTTCCAGCAGCTCGCAGGAATATGGGAACAGGTATCTGTATACACAGCTTGTTAAGTAAACAGGTCTGCAGTTCAACAGCTGCTATTGTCAGACCACAGACCAGAGAATAATGAAAAACGTGCAATATGCTGGAATACACACCAATCGTGGCCATACAAACACACATACAAACACAACTGAACAACAGCATACACAAATATTGCACCCCATTTTTCCCACTCTTTTTATCTTACACACTCACACTCTTTCTCTCTCTCACACACACACACAGAGTTTGTGAGCAGATGCTGGCTGACAGGTTTGAATCCAGATTGGTGAAAGGGTGAGTCAACACCCTCCACTCTTGTCAACAGCACTGAATCTTCTCACCTTAACATCACCTTCCATCTGTGCATGTGTGTGTGGTGGTGGTGGTGGCAATGGTGGTGGGGAGTGGGGAGTGGGGTGGGGGGTGGGGGGCAAGGAGAGTGCAGACAGTAGAAAATATAATCTAGTGGTGAGGGACATAGTATTCAGTCTGATAGACACAAACATGTACTGTATGTTTAGACAGAGGGAGCATTGAACATAGTTTGTCCTCTGTATCTTGTTGGAACAAAACTGAAAGGAACAGAACAGAATAGAATAGAATAGAATAGAATAGAATAGAATAGAATAGAATAGAATGAACTATGTCATCAGAATAAAACTGAACAGAAGAGAGTACAATTTAACAGAAGACAATAACATTGAATAGAACAGTAAAAGATGGAATGGAATGGAATAGAATACTGTAGAATAGAATAGAATAGAATAGAATAGAATGGACTATGTCATCAGAATAAAACAGAACAGAAGACCATAAAATTGAATGGAAGACAATAACATTGAATGGAACAGTAAGGGGGGCGGGGGGTAAAAGAAGAATAAAGTGGTCCACCATCTTTTTCCTAACTCCTCTTCAATCACAGACCTGGTATCAGCTGCACTTAAACCTCCGACCTGTTAAAAAACTGACCCTGAATCAGCCGGATGAAAATTAGGGAGTTCATCTCCACCTTCTCAAAACTCCATTATTTTCTAGTGGAGTTTGACACTTTTCCTCCCAAAGCTTCGTCAGCAGTGAATCTGGACCACGATTTGCATTTCCCCTCCCTCCCTCCCCCCCTCCCTCGTGCTTGTGGATGATTGATGACTCATCCAGGGCGACTAATAAGAACGTGGTCCAAGCTATACATATTTCATAACTGAGCAACCTTTTGTGTAACAGCAAATATTGTGAATCAGTGGCTCAGCTTACGACTGAGTGTTATTTGAACACACCAACACACACACAGACACACCAACCACGGTGCAGGTTTTCAGGTTATATATGTGTGTGTGGTTTGTCTGAATAACCACTAAAATACAGTCTCTATTATTAACCAGTGCATCACACTGGGATTGGGTTTCTAATGTCATGCATATTACAGTTATGCAATAGCTTTAGTTTATATAATATAAACTCAAATAGACATTTCATTACAGTTGGCAGGTGGTAATTAAGACATGTAGAGCTATCATTATACGGCATATCAGCTCCCGATGTGTAAGAGCTGCCGTCAGCTCAGCGAACACATCAGTGCAAGAGATTTCTGACCATCAATCATATTTTATAATAAATGTAATGACATAAGAACTTTTTTTCCTTTCCTTAACATATTTGATCATAACTTTCTGAAACAAGGCAGCTTTTCCTCCACATATACTACCTCGTCTAAGATCAAGTTTTCCACATTTTGATGGGGATGTATTGCCTTTTATGAGACTATTGTGTCTGAAACACATCAGTTGCACAAAAAAAACCCAACTGTTTTCATAAAATTGTCCTAAAAACTTTGAATTAAGTCATTTGAGACTTTCTTATACTGTCTTCCTATATGTCCTTTTTCGGTTCCTCTTGTTACTAACCTTTGTTCCTTCTTTCTCTTTCTACCTCTCTCTCTTTCTCAGTCCACCCCCTCATCTCCAACCTGCACCAGAAACTCATTTATCAAAGCCGACAGAGGCTTTCGGCGTCTTCCAGTTCCTTGCAGCACCTCCAGCCTCTTTCCACAGATAAAGATTTTCAAAGCCGGGTTTAATACAGTTATTGACGTCCACGGTGAGTTGGCTCTGCACGTATATTTTGAGCCAGTTATCAATACATTTAAATTTCCCCTTGATGCTCTTAAAAGTCCACTTACTTCTTCCCTTTCACTGTGGAAATGCCGGGTCAGATAGACAATGGAAGGTGTCCACTGAAAGCGAGGTTACAACATAGTTGAGCCAAATTCATTTCTCTTTAATTCTGTGTCGCCGCTATAAACTCTCGCTCTCCAGTGAGAGAGAGAAAAAAAAACATTGAACAAAGGGACAGTGGATGTGTCTATTAGACCCACTGAGTCATAACGCACAGATCAATAGGCCTACACCAAGTTCATCAAATTCAGACGACGTCGATAAAACGATGAAGGACATCCATGTTTTACACTTTAGAGTCGTCTTTGTGTATTCCTGTTATATCAATATCAAGTATGAAATGACAGAAATAGATAAAGATATGACACAATTTTCCAAACATGGGCCAAGAGTGTGTTTGCACATACAGGTGTGTGTTCTTGCAGTTTCAATCTTGATACAGTACTGTATATTTAGAAAGTTTAGGCACATTTCTGATCCCCAGTAGCTGTTGTGATATTTTTCTGGCTGCCAAATATAGTTTATTTCCAGGAGCGTGTTGTGGTTTTTGATAAAAGCTTCAGCCATCATTATGTTATAAAGACAATAAATCATAATACGCCCTCTGAGCAGCACTATACATCTTCAGAGCCGAATTGAGACTGCAGTGAGTCGGTATCGTAAAGTGGCAATGAAATAATCATGTTTAATGTAACATTACGACACATGAAGCAAATACTCTGAACTACTTGCGCTTTTAAAATCACTCCGCCCAGCAGCCTGGACTGGAATATAGTTCCAGCTATGCATTTGCCTCGAAAACAACTCATGAAGTTACATTATTATTTCATAGCGTGGTGAATGTGCAGGTCACAACTTGTCCACAAGAGCGGTTTGGAGTTGTTAGATTGTGTATTTGATGGGGACCTTGTACCGTTCACCTGCATTGTGTTCACTGAGCAGCTCACGTCTCTGCCCCACGGATCTCAAAACAACATGCAATTAAAGGTAGCCTAATGAAGGTAATGAACCTACTGCTATGACTATAGGGATTATGGCAATAGGCGAATTTGCCAAAATGTTGAACTATTCCTTTAAGCAATTGAGCAAAAACTGTAATAAATGCCATTCAACAGAAAGGATTCACTGTTTTTTTATGTTGTGTGCTTGCTGTATTTTTCAGTTATAGACGAAGGTTTTGCGCTGCCAACTTTAACACACTCTGAGGCGAGACACAGAGGAAGCTAACAGCTCAAGGTGAAACTCTGCAACGCTGTGATTTAGTTTTAGTTAAAAGAACAAATCCCACCAGGAGGCTCTACCTGAGGCTGCCGTGTCCTCATTGTGCTGACTCGCAGCGCTGCCACTGTGTTGCGTTTCCTTGCCAGTGGGCTCATAAAAATTCACTTCCACTCTGACATTATGTTATAAAATGCAAATTAATCGATCATGTCTACGGTGGGAAGATAGTATACTGCAGTTTTTTTTTCCCTGTTTGTCTGAAATGCAGCTCTCAGCTCCGGTTACAGAGTGTTATTGTGTTGGGGGTTATTTCCCCAGGTAAACGGAGGTTGTTTCAGACTGTGGTTTCTTTACTTTCTGACCTGCTAACCCCCTGATATTTGAAAAAAATTTCAGATTCTCAAATTAACTTTCCGTCCGTGTCCTGTAAACTTTGCCTCATCTCTTCCTTCCTGCATGGTTTTCACCATCCTGTTAAATAAGTAAATGTGTGGACTCGCCACCTGCTGTTAAGCAATATTGATGGGAAGAGAAAAAAGGAAAGAGCCCGTTCTTGGCCCGGTGCCTCCACAAAGACGGAGAAACAGGAATATCACCACTCTCCTCCCCTGCTGCTCCCAGACTCACATTACATCAGGGCACCATGCAAACCCCAGTTCATCTATCATGATGAAACACTGCAGGGGGATGATGACTATATTCACACATCCTTGCATTCATCTCAGGTCCACATCATTTTAGAGGAAGGGAAATTGCCTTTGGAATAGATCCCCTTTGTGGCCCGAGTGTTTTATTTTAGTTTTAGATGATATATATTGATTTCTGTAAGGAGAAACACTATATTCCCGCTTTTCTCTTGCACAATGAGGTCAAAGGTCACGGGGGCAGCCAAGAAACAATAGCTTCAGAGCTGGGAGTTTGTCTTTTCAAACGCTAATTCATCTGATTAATTAGGTTGTGAAAAAAGGAAGCTACAGGTGGCGTTAGTCTCCTGAGACTTTTGGTAAAGCATCCAGATGTTTTGTGAGTTTCTCGTAAAAAACGCCTCTCTGCTTTATTCTCTCAACATTTAACCTACATTACTCATAATAAACTCCTCCGCTCGTGACGTCTTCTCCTCCCTGAATCGACTGACTGAGGAGAAACGTTATCTGACGCTTTGTTTTGAAATCCGCCCCTCACTCCTTCCTCCTTTCCTTCCACCATCTGTCCAGAAACCCTGAAAAGCTTCCGTTCAGTTTGCGCTCCACAACCTGCACGGCTCGGCTCCTCTTACCGCTTTTTCTGCCATACGGAAAAAAATCATGACCCCACTGTGCTGAAAAAGGAAAAACGCTCTTCACATGTTGTTGTGTGTGTGGGCGGAGCCACCGTGGCGCCACAACACAGTCATTTTGTCTGAGCGAGTGATTATTCAAACATTATTTCCTGTAGCTGTTTTACACATAGGAAACAGCCATAATACTTTAATGAGCGGGCGCCCTGCTACCAGTAATACATACAGTAACCTTCATAATAAACTGAACTAATGCAATACTGGAAGATGAAAACGTCGACATAGCTGCTGAATGTTGGAT
The DNA here is from genome assembly GCF_045865225.1 of Trachurus japonicus. Lineage (NCBI taxonomy): Eukaryota > Metazoa > Chordata > Actinopteri > Carangiformes > Carangidae > Trachurus > Trachurus japonicus. The sequence continues at coordinate 10,484,117 of NC_140930.1, forward strand.
GAAGTCAGTAAAACACATTATGCTGAAGCACTTATAGACTGAACTACTTCTTCTAAAGCTCTTTGTTCATTTAATCCAACTTAATACCTCATAAAAAGATTGAATTTTTACCAATTCTATAGAAATTAAAAGGTGAAATCCCTCATTGTCCCTCACATGTACATGTAAGTCAGTGGTTCCCAACCTTTTTTGGCTCATGACCCCATTTTGACATCACAGATTTCGGGCGACCCTGTCAATCGCGATGTGCCAGCTATTTCTATATGCTGCATTTTATTGGAACTCAATTTATATTCGATAAAGTGACAGTATAGAATACAATAGTTGTTTAAGATTGTGTGTGGTGTTTTTTATTATAAATTTTAAAAAGAATAATAATTAGTTAAGTTAATCAGTAATTTTTTTTATCAATTAGACATTTCAAGCGACCCCACATTGGGTCCCGACCCCAAGGTTGAAAACCACTGATGTAAGTGTTGAGAGAGTCATGTTGAGTGTGTGGTAGGTTGGTTGTCTGTAACAACATCTATTGCACGTCTGTCCGTCCTGGGTGAGGGATCCCTCCTCTGTTGCTCACCCTGAGGTTTCTCCGATTTTTCCCTGTTAAAAGGGTTTTCCATGGAGTTTTTCCTCAGTCGATGTGAGGGTCTAAGGACAGAGGATGTTGTTACGATGCCATGTAAAGCCCTTTGAGACAAACTGTTTGTAAAAACGGGCTATACAAATAAAATTGCCTTGCCTTGCCTTGCCTAGGTTTTTCTTCTTAAGAAGCTCCTTCGAAGCTCCTCTCTCCAGTCTGATCTAAAAACTGGCAGGTCTGTGTCTTCAAAAGGACAATTATGGACTCAAATATCAAGTTTTCTCCCTAATATTTGATTTGTGAATCAGAGTGACAGCTGTGACCTCTCAGCATCTCTGCTCTTACCTTCCTGTAGACAATCATGTTGGGGGAGTCGTCCTCTGGGTCAACGCTGCTCATGGACCTCATGGAGAGGAGAGGTCGGGCCGGGGTCGTCTGGACGCTCTCCTTCGGTTCCTTTGGTTCCTTTGGTTCCTTCGGTTCCTCCGGCCCTTCGCTGGGCTCCGCCACCTCCACAGGACTCGGAGGTTCCTGCTGCTCCTCTTTCTCCTCCTGCTGCTTCTCCTTCTCCTCCTCCTCCTGCTCTTGCTGCTCCTTCTGCTGCTGCTCCTCCTTCTCCTCCTCCTCCTGCTGTTGCTGCTGCTGAGGTGCCTCAGCCATCATTACACTCTCTCCTCGAGTCTTTACCTCCTGCGTCGAGTTATCCTCTCTTCTTTATCTGCGTCAGACTCTCCTCCTCCTTTATGTCCTCCTGCACTCGCTCTTCAGTGTCTAGGAGCTGCTTGGAGGGAGAGAGAGAGAGAGAGAGAGAGAGAGAGAGGCAGAGAGAGAGAGAGAGGGAGATGAATTAGACAGCACAACTCACCGCCGGGCTTCACTCTCCCAAGTCTCTCTTTTTTTCCTTGTCTTCTGTCAGCAGCCACAGGATGGATGAAATAAAGGCATCATAAATTCTCCTAGTTTTCTCTGTTATCTCCTCTCTGCAATTCCTCCTGCTCCACTGTCACATGAGATTGAACTTACAGGAGAATAGAAGACATCAAGTTTAAATTCTGCTCCTTCTTCTTCTCCCTCCCTCCCTCCCTCCCTCCGTCCCCACAGCGTCTTTTCTTTTTAGTCACTTGTCTCAAGAATTTATAGATTGTTGTATTTCCTGTCAAACAACACAATAAAAAACCACTGTGAGCTTATTGTTGCCATTGTAGAGAGCGATGCCGCGTCTCGCACATACGCTTAGTTTTGCAAAGAGACAATATGACTCAATTTCTGACAATTTTGCACTCCTTTTCCAAATCTTTTATATAGGAGACACAATTTAAAAGATGGAAATCTTCCAGATCATTTCCAGCCTCATTTTCAAACACATTCCTTCTCAGTCATCTGATCTTAGTCTCTCTAAACATCTCACAAGCTGCAGCCAAGTTAAAGTCACTTGCGAAGCTCCTACTATTTATTTTATTTTGGTAAGGTTATAGCGATCAGTTTTAGCTCCTGGGTGATTTTTCTACAGTGGCCCATGGGGCTCAAAACAGAGCAACTCAAAAGAGCACATGCAAATAGAAAAAAAAAGAAAAGAAAAGGACACAAACAGCTTCAGAAAACACCTTCATCAATTTGACAACATGTTTGCTTCACAGCTCCATGCAGGTGTTTCCAGGGGACAGTAAAAAGTGACAGAACCAGCTATAGGGACTCACTCGACGTCGTTTAACACTCTTAACTTCAAAAGTACCGACTGGGTGTTGAACAACAAGCAGAGTCCCAGTCGAGTTCATGTCTTTTTTATTTTGCCTGACAGTACGTCTGACTGTGACAGTGAGAGTCAATAAGAGAGAGAGAGTAGGACTACACCACTGTGATGTAAGCATTTGCAGCCCATGTGTTCTCAAATTCATGTGGCTGCACATTCAGTTTCATTGTTTGAATATGATTTATCTTTAAAAACCAACGTGCAAACAAACACAAATCAATAAGTCATTATGAAATATTTTTCTATAGCCTATGTGAAGGAAAAATCAAACAGTTGTGCAGCAACAAAACTGATTCAGATTCTAGTTTGGAAAAAGCTCCATTTCCCTGCAGAGTCAGTTACACACAGGGTGAATACAGCAATATATGAGTAATGTGTGTCTGTGTGTCTGTGTGTGTGTCATATCATTACACACACACAGTCCTGGCATCCATTAACTAAAGCCTGTCAGCTCTTTTTGATGGTCTGACAGCTGTCAAAATATTGACGCCTGAGGACAGACGAGGTGAGAGAAAGAAGAAGAGCGAAGGTGGAGAAAGGAGGCAACAGGAGATGAGAAAGAAGGAAAAGAAGAGGAAGAGCAAACACAGAGGTGGCTGAGAGAGGGAAAAAAAGAAAAAAGAGGATTCATGTTGGAAAACTGTCCATCCAAGAAAAAGCTTGTTCACTCCTCTGAGTCTAGACTCTATACCTCCTACACCTCTGGGTCCCTCTCCTTGTCACATTGGAGCAGCATCACTGTCCCAGCCCATTACATCCCAGCTGGAACTGGGACCAAGTCTCTTCTCATTTGGTCCAAACTTCAGTGGGAGACGATGCTGCCTTCTACGTTTTCCATCTCAGTAAACACAGTGTGAGGAAGTAGCTTTTCTTACAAGAGTAGGTGCAGTGTATTAGTTTAAAACTGCATTGGAGATTTTGTTTTTGGAAATCCCCCTTTTCAGTGATTTTGAATTTTGTAGTTGGATAAAGACTTCTACACAAAACCTGACCCACTGGAAACCAACATATTATCTGCTTACATCTAAAATAATTCAATTAGCCTACCTGACTGTGTTACATCTCTACTTCAGTTTTTGAATTTGTTTCATTGTATTTTGCATGACTTTTCAGTGCTGACATCTTCCTCTTGTGCAAAATAGTTAATCATTTCACAAGGACTCAGGTTTTCAAGAAATTTGAAAAACAGTGTTTGGAGATTTACATTAAACTGTGATAAAGACTGAACTGAAATCATGCAGGTTCAATTTACAATCAAACCTTTGTGACAACGTCCTTCTTGCTTTCTCAAATGGAGCCTACACGCTTGTTTCCAGGCAGGAATAAAGTGAATACTTTACAAAAACTACTCACAATGAAATGCAAAGCTGTGCAGAGGCCAAAAGAGTCAAATGTGGAGAAACATAAATCCAAATCCAAACTTAAATCCATGTCAGAGTTAAAGATAAAGACGTTTCAGAGTTTCACCAGGCAAATGTTTGGTAACAGGAAGTCCCCAAGCTTTTAAATGGCAGCTAGCTAGCACACCTGTGTGTGTGCCCCTGTCATGCAAGTGCACATGGGAAATGTAGTTCTCCACTGTAGTTCACCTACTTAAAAACTCCACAGTGCCTACAACATACAGTATCAGTAAAACTAAAACATAAATCAAGAAAAAAAAAGGGTTTAAAAAGATTAATTATAAGATCACAAACCCATTTTAATAAGTAGGCTATATAAACCTCTTTACAAAGCTTTTTTTTCTTAACTAATGCTGAGCACCTTGGTTACATTAACCTGGCAGGGCGCTCTGGGGCAAAAGCTAAAAGTTCAGTCTCTCTTCTGCGTAACCTGATTAAACGGGAATGAACTGTATCTGAGCAGAATATAAAATAATGAAATGTCTCAAGGCTGTTTTAGGTCTCTGTTCAGGTCAGGTAGCCCAATAAAACAGAGCCTACACAAGAGCACTTGTAGTCTCAGTTAGATTGCTGCATATTCTCATTTTCTAAAAGTGCTTGTCAATCATGTGTAGTAGAAATCAATCAAAATTATGGTATTTGTGGTACTTTTTTGTACAGATGAACAAAAGATATATTACGGTTAATGTGGTAGGTGGTTTTGATGGAGCCAGGATAGTTTGTTTCCCTCTGTTTCCAGTCTTTTAAGATAGGCTAAGGAAGTGGTTCCTTCCCTTTTATTTATTTAAGTAGCCTATATAGCTGAAATTGGATGGTGGCTTAGCTTAGCATAGCATAAAGACTGGAAACAAGGGGAAACAGTTAGCCTAGCTCTTTCCAGAGTCCACCACCATCTCTGAACAGTAATTAAAAAAAAGAGGTATCCAAATATTTATCTGCACAATGTTGCTGTTTTCACTAGATACCAACATCCTATGCTGGTTGGCTGTGAGTTATAAGCAGAGCATCACTAGGTGTGTGTTTGTATGTGTGTATGTGTGTGTGCGATGTGTATGTTTGCTATTAGCACAGGCATTTAGCTCCATGTCAACCAGCTCTTTGGATCAATACACTCATCAGCCGACTTGCTGCTGCTGCTGCTGCTGCTGCTGCTGGTGTGTCTCTGAGCTGGTGTGTGAAGTGAACCTACAAACCCCTGAGTGGATGCTGGAGCTTCAAAGAGCGGCTGCACGTGAAGAATGAGAAGGAAAAAAAAGACACTCAGCAGCAGCAACGCGTTTCAAAACCCAAATGAGACAGGAATTCAATGTTGTCTCTAAATCAATGGCTCTCGACGTGCCGCCTTTATCACAGGTAGGATACATTACCATGTGTTTAACAGGTATCTCAAACCTGCAGCTCACGCTCAAAGGAAACGCCGCATTTGTTTCTCAATGATCCTCAAGTTCCATTGTTGCACAGTCTGGAAACACAGGACGCAGGGCCCGGGATCAATACCTCCAACATTCACTCTGACTCTTTATTTTTGCATATAAATGCATGCGTGCATTCATCAGATTAGCCTACAGTGATTTAGTGATTCAGAGGTGCAGCTCAGCCTCTCCTCCACCCTCACACCCTCAGCCTCTCCTCCACCTCCACCCTCACTGCTTTACATTCTGCAGTCGTCTGAATTGCTTTAAAAGAAGCTGTGCTGTCAGGTGTGGTGCACCTTAGGAGAAAAATACAACGCACATTTCACTCACCATACAGTATTCACCCATGCTCTTGAAATAATTTGGCCCAAGCTGTACGTCTCTCTCTCTCTCTGTTTGATATTATATTGTCTTTATTTGCATATACTAACAGAAATGTGCACCTGCTATTCTTGAATGATGAAATGTTTGTATTGTTATTTAAATTGCTTTTATTATTGTTGTGCACCAGTTCAGCCTCTTGGCCAGGGCTCCCTCGCAAAAGAGATCCAATCTCAAGGGCCAACCTTGTAAAAATAAAGGTAAAATAAATTTAAAAATATGTATAGCCTACTTTTTTTTTCTTTCTTTTTTTTACCTTGTATGCTACAATGCTACTGTATCAACCAAATTTCCTATGTGTGTCTTGTCTTATTACCTCATCTTTTCAGCTAAAGAAAATGGACGGAGGAGAAGAGGTATGTAAACATGTCCACAAATGGGTTACTGTTATATTGAATGGTGAGGTCATGGCGAGGAAACCAGTGATTGACTGAGAGGATCAGACAGGAGTGGCAGAAATCAATCCCCATATTGACTGATAGCTCATTTCTATCTCTTCATGTTAAGGTCTCAGCGGTTTCAGACAAAGTCCAATGGTGTCTCTGTCCCCGCCTCTGTCCCACCAAAAGTCATTAAAACAGACAATCTGAGAGATAGGCTACACTGTATGTCCACGTTTGCATTTGATCAAATGATGTCTTTGATTTAATCTACAATGAGTAAAGTGATCACTTCTCACTTCAGGTCAAACTCAGAAGCGTCTCAACTAGGGTTGCAAAATTCCGGGAATTTTCAAAGTTGGAAACTTTCCATGGGAATTAACGGGAATATATGGGAATTAACAGGAATATATGGGAATAAACGGGAATAAATCCGAAATTTACAAAATTGAAGGTTTGCCCTTAACGGGGAACTTAAATATAGTTGGGAAAAATATATTGTAGCATAATCTTGGCTAAAACAACCAGATTAAGTACTTGTACACTTGAATATCTATGCTATTCCTCAATCACATGCGCACAGCACACTGCTACTGCAGGGCTATTGAGGGCTATTTTCTTTCCCAACATTCATGTTTTTGTTGTTCAGTAAAAGAATTGATTGTTCATACAAGAATTAAAACTTGATAAAGTTCTACTCACAAATAAATCTGTTGAAATGTCATGTTTTTTATTGTATTGCATGGATGTCTGCTTAATATGACAAAACAAAATATTTACATTTATGTTTGGATACGATACAGTTTGTGGAAATTGGGGGTAATTTATACCCCCAATTTCCAGTTCATTCCCATAAATTCCCATCATTCCCATGGAAAGTTTCTGGAAATTTACTGGAAATTTTCCGCCCCTTTTCAACCCTAGTCTCAACGGTTCTGGTTGTTGATTTACTGTCTCCTCCTTCCTGAGCTGCAGTGAGTCTGGAGGAAAAGTGTGAAGTAAATCTGTCACCTTCATGGCCTCCTCCGTGTCCTTTGCTATAAAACGTCTCTGGCTGTGCAGGTTGCAGGTTTGTATAAATAAAAAATAATAAAATAAAATAAACTTTGCTGTGTGCAGTTGATTTTTTCCCAGATTTAAGAAGTCAACTCATGACTAAAAGGAAAACATGACATTTATTAATTCATAAGTGAACCTGAGAACATTTCTAGCACTAGCCGTCTTTCCTGCCGCCTCCTGCTGTGTTGACAAGAAGAAGACGCAGAGTGAGACTTCTTGCTGTTTCTAAAGTCTCTGCTTTTGTCTTCCCTGCAGACCCTCCACAGAACAACACACACACACACACACACACACACACACACACACACACACACACACAGTCTTCTTCACCTCCTCTGCATGTGCTCCAGGCGACACTGAATGAGGTGTTTCACAGTTTAGGACAGATCTAACATGAAAGACGGCACCGACTCAGGAAGACATAATGATGGGGGGATATACAATGCAAATACAACCATAAACATTGTGTGTGTGTATGTGTGTCACATCGATTGCTGGGCTCAGGTTTAGTGGGAATAATTAAGTTTTAACAATGTTACATGATTTGTGTCAAAGAAATCCTGAATAGGTTTAATTAATCTGATTTATTTTGGACAAATCAAATAAAGGATAACTTCATTAACTCCTCGCAGACTGATTTGCTGAGCTGCCCCAACACTAACAATATAATCATAAAAGCATCTATACTAACAAGCCAGGTAAATACATTATACATCACACTATCCTGTTCCATGTCATTCCTGTAGTATCTCAAGTATCTCCTGCAGAACCACGGCCAGCTGCTGTGACATGTCGGACTCTTCTGGGGACGGTCCTGCGGGTGCTGCAGGGATTTTAGCTCCAACTCAAGAAGAGCTTTAGTGAGGTCGACCGCTAGCTGGTGCTGGGCGATAAGACCTGACTCACGATTAGTGCTCCAGTTCATCATCCCAGAGGTGCAGAGGGACAGTCAAGTTTATGCACACGGGGCCTTTATTAGCTGTAACTGTAACTAAATAAATATGATGCTGCGGGGCACTGAGGCTTCCTGGGTCAAAACATACTATAATATTAATTATGTGGGATGTCCTCATACTTCTAAAGCCATAAAGTCCAAAGTCTAATCATATAATGAGACGGTTCAGATAAAAACAGACACCAGTTCACTGTGAGTCAGAAAACATCTGGATGTGATGTCAGAACCAGGATGAAGCTCAAATCTCCAGCATCATCTGAGTTTGGAGAGTTGAGTTGTGATGGATGGTGGTGTAACATAGACATAGACTCTCTCTCTCTCTCTCTCTCACTCACTCACTCTCTCTCTCTCTCTCTCCATCAGATGCCTGTGGTCTCTCTATCCTCACAGGACCGCTCCTCTCCTCTCCCCAAACGCACAGAGCCAGCAGGGCTGCAGTCTAATTTAGACTCTCTGTGGCACACACGCACGCGCGGACATACATGTTCACACGCGCACGCACACATGCACAAACACATTATGCACACACACACACACACTCACACTTGTGGTCGTTTGTCATCGGTCCAGTTGTGCAGACAGACAGCAGCAGCAGCAGCAGCCGGCACGTTCACATATAGACTAGTGTCCACTGCTGACAGTTATAACCACACCTCAGTGTCTCACGCACAGAGGACACACAAACACACACGCACGCGCACACGCACACGCACTGGTGTCCTTCGAGTGTCACTTCGCCAACCAGATGAGTGTCCGCTCCCTCCAGTCACAGGTGGATTAACATCATCTCTAACAGCCCGCACCGCTCCATCACTTTCACATTAACATCGCAGCGCTGTGACTATTACAAACAAATTCTACTACTACAGTACCACCACCACCACTATTACTACTACTACTCTCTCCCCCTGCCTCCATTTTATTCATTCACCAGTCATCCCTCCATCCATCCATCCATCCTCTCCTCCTCTCCTCCTCTTCCTTACCTCAGAGCCGGCTTCTGCTTCTTCCTTCTCTCGCTTGGAGCTCCGGAGCAAAAAAAAAAAAAAAAAAGACCGACCGACCCACCACAGCGCTGAGAGAGAGAGAGAGAGAGAGAGAGAGAGAGAGAGGAAGCTGTGGGATCAGAAGCAGCTGCTCTCTCTCTCCCACTAACATGCAGTTGTTCCTGCTCCGAGAGAGAGAGAGAGAGAGAGAGAGAGAGAGAGAGAGAGAGAGAGAGAGAGAGAGAGAGTTTCTGGTTTGTTTACCAGTGTGTTTTTTTCTCTCTTTTTGCCTCTTCTCCATCAGATTCTCCATCACCTTTGTGCTCCACACACTGTCAGATGAGTTGCATGTTGTTTGTGTGCTTTCTAACACACACATACACACACACACACACCTCTATCTCTCTCTGCATTTTCATAAACAAAGACTGAGTCAACAGAAAAATTGGTTAATTATATTATTACATCATGTTTTGGATGTTTGGAGGTTGAAATCTTAACATTGTTCTTCCACTGTGAGAGTGATGGTTATTTTTATTTTTTATGTGTGCAGCTGAGTGAATTTCCTGTAAACACACAATCATTCATTTTCAGGGTCACACACCTAATACAGAATTTTATTATGAGAGCTCTACATCCTGTTTGTTTGTTTTTTGCTTTTTAATAACCATTCAGAAGTTTCCAGGTTATGCAACAACCTGATGGAAGGATCAGGTGTGTGGTCATGGTGGTGACATGAAAACATGAATGGATGCTGCTCAAGATTGTGCAGCTCATATGTGTGTGTATGCGTGTGTGTTGTGGTTCTGAATGCGGAGCAACCTCGAGCTTTTCTTTTTCCCTTTTGCAGCCAAAGCATTCACAACGTCCTTAAAGTGTCACGAGCACTTAACCCACTAGTGGCTCCACAAGGAAATTGAAGGTAATTGCGAAGAAGAAGAACATTTTAGGACGAAGATTAAAGAGCCGACGTGCACTTAAAGTTTGGTGAAATGATCAGTGCTATGGGAACAGAGGATTTTTAGACTGAATTTAAAATGTTTTTTTGTGAAAGTTCAAGCAAGAACTCAAGAGTTTTACCATCACTTTATGAGAGTTTTACCATCACTTTATGAGGCTACTCCTCTTGGTTATTTCTTAGCAATGTAAACAAGATCCAATAATCAGAGGTCAATATTGATAATTGATCATGGAGACCAGAGAGCCAAAGCATTTGACTCTCTCTAACTTGTGTTGTTGTTCCTGACTGAAGCTGAATAATGTCTCTCTTTGCAGTAGGGGTGGGCAAAAATATCGATATGGCAATATATCGCGATACTTTATACCGCGATACAATATCGATATTCAATATTTAAATATCGATTTTTTTTTTTCAAAAAAAAAAGAAAAATTCAAAAAAATTCAATTTTTTTTTTCAAATAATAAATCATGTTTCAGACGTAAATCCAGTACGACTTCCGCACCTCTGCTCCGCGAGGTGTCACTGTACTGCTACCTCAGACAGTGTGTTGTACAGTATGTTGTTGTAACTTGCACTTGTATAAAATGGCATGGATAATTTGAATTACATTGTTTTGACTCAGTTTGTCCCATAAATTATCACTATCATCTGATGTACATACAACTCGGATTTTAAGATGCATAATGCCTTAAACATTTTTCAGTGAACTATGTAGAATATCGTAGAATATCGCAATATATCGCAAAATTTGGATATCGGCATATCGCAATATCGTATCGTATCGTATCGTGACTCAAGGATCGTGATGCGTATCGTATCGTGAGGTCCTTGGCAATGCCCACCCCTACTTTGCAGTGATGTGCAGGTGTCCATCATGACATCACAATGTGGGGGGCGTGGCCACAGGTCAGCTTTTTCATCCTGCTGTTCATCCAACTCCATTGTTTCAGTCACTACTTTGTGCTCAAATCATAATAATAATATTTAAAAAACACAGACACACTAAGGAGCTAATTATCTCGGCGTAACAAAGTTGTTTTCTCAAGATAACGAGTTCATTATTCAATTAGCTGAAGGGGGGGAGTTTTAAAAAAAAAAGGGAAAAGATGTATTTTTGCAGAGATAACACTATGAACCTGTTATCACCAGAAAACATCTTTGTTATCCTCAGATAACTAATTCATGATCTTGTGATAACAGGATTTAAAAAGTAAAAAAAAAAAGGGGGTTGGAAAAGAAACATATTTGTAACGTGTCTCCTCTTCAGTTTATCATTTCAAATGCATAGAGAGAGAAGCACTTTAACATCAGAGCTGAGACAAAGGCGCCCACAAGCTTTATAATACCCACTGAATGGCAAATGTTCTGTAGACTCTAATCCTGGTGCATTAAAGCCATTAAACTCTCCTCAACTCGTGTTTCTCCATCCTCTTCAAACCCTCCCTCCGGTTACCTCCTTCCTCCTCTCTCTTCTCATTGTAATCTCCTTTAATTTCTCGTCTCAGACTCATGCAGGACTCTCAGTTTAGTTTTCAACCCATCAGCCTCAAGCCCCCCCCCCCCCCTCCACTCTACCCCACCCCACCCTACGCTACCCTATACCCCCTCCAGTGCGTATAAACTCTTAGCTGATGGGAGCTGTTGGCCGAGCACTGAGGCACATCAAAGCATCTGATGCAACCACGGACCAACAGAGGAAACCGGCTGCTTACTGTAAGTCAGGGATGGTTACACACCTCTTCGCCGTCTGTGTGAGTGTGTGAGTGTGTGTGTGTTTGTGGAACCAGAGCTCATATTAAAGGAATGCTTCACCTAAAATTGATAATTCACCAATTTTCTATACTCACTGTCATGCCAAGGAAGGGTTTGGAGAACTTTTGGAGTTATCAAACGCTTTAGGAGTTCCAGGGGGGGTCTGGCTGGCAACGGACTTTCATATAATGGTGGCGGATAGAGTTCACCTTTGAATCGTCCAAAACACACACTATGAAACATCCAAATACCTCCATACTGCTTGTCCATACTGACCCAAGTGTCCTGAAGCCGCCACATGAAAAACTTGTTTGGAAAAAATTAATTTGATCTCTGTTTTGAGCCTTGTTGTAGCAGTAGCTCCCAGTGGCTCTGTTGATGTTTGTGTGCATGCGCGAGATGTTCTTCCATGTTTACATTATACATCCAATGGTTTACAATGACGAACGAACGTCTCGCAGCAAATCTCACGTTTTTCTTTTTCATGTGGCGGCTTCAGGACACTTGGGTCAGTACAGACGAGCAGTAATCGAGGTATCTGGATGTTTCATAGTGTGTGTTTTGGACGATTCAAAAGTGAACTCTATCCACCGCCATTATATGAAAACCCATTTCCAGCCGGACCCCCCCTGGAGCTCCTAAAGCGTTTTGATGACTCTGACTTCTCCAAACCCTTCCTTGGAATGACGGTGAGTAGACGATTGGTGAATTATCAATTTTGGGTGAAGTATCCCTTTAAGGATGTTAACATGCAGCATGTTTACAGTGACTCTGGCAGCGTCTGATGGTGGAGAGACTAAAAATATTTACTGGCCCAGTTCAGCTGAATATTACTGGGACAGGAAGTGGAGTGTGGCGACACGCCTCAGAGGCCGGCTGCTGTCTTTTATTTTTTATTTTATTTATTTATTTTTGCCGTCTCGCTTTCACCAGCTGTTCAGTGTGCAAATGGGGGGGGTAAATAAAAAAAGTGGACGTCAATAAGCTCAAAAAATCAATACATGCACTTACCAGCTAACTGTCTTTGTCAGAAACAACATTGATACTGTACTAATGGACCACTCTGGCCTGACACACACACACACACACACACACACACACACACACACACACACACACACACCATCATCATCCTCATCATGTCTGCTCATGGATGGAAAACTATAACCTCCACTCTGGACCAACTGAATTATTGAGCAATTCCCGGGTGTGTGTTTGCATCCATGTGCTGCCTGCATGTTAGTGTGTGTCTGTGTGTGTGTTGCTAATGTGGATGAGTGGGTGGGGGCTGCCCCACATTTGCTGTGCTTTTATAACTACACATCTCTTATCATATATTTACACACACACACACACACACACACACGTTCACACTTCTATACGTTGTGGGGACTGTGACTGAGTTAAACCTAATTCCTGCTCTAAACACACAGTAACCCACGACACCGAGTCCACGGAGGATCAACAAAGTGGAGGGACGGGCTCTGTGTGTTCGCTCACGTTGGTGCACCAGCTGAAGGTTACAGCTGTATTAAATATCCACACTGTAGAGCTGTAAATAGTATGTAAAGTGTTATCAAATATGTTTTACTGCCTCTATAATTTTCAGATGCAAAGTGAGGGAAAACGCAGCACAAAGTGAAATTATCATAAACTACGCATATGACTAATGCACATCCCTCTAGATAAAGTTAGCATTTTAACATTACTGTAGCACCACATAATAATAATAATACATTTATAGAGCGCTTTTCAGGGAACTCAAAGTCGCTTTACAGACAATAAAAACAGCAGATAATACAAGTAAAATATGGAAAACTCATTAAAACATAGAAAACATTTGAATACGGATTAAAACAAATACGACAATATATCAAGAAGTACTACATGTTAAAAGCAGAGCGGAATAGGTGGGTTTTAGTTTTGGGGCACGGTGGTGCAGTGGTCCAACCCACCCCGCCCTCACCCTGTGACCCGGCACAGATAAAGCAATAGTATAGGATGGATGGACCTCTGAACCAGAGTTGCCAATGATGACCAGACATATCGTTATCATGCTGTGTTTTTCTATTGTGGGGCCTGTTAAAAAAATCTTGTCACCTCTGATAGTGCATCATCTCCACTGTCTTAAATAACAGCGGAAATCAGACAAATCATCACAGGTTTGACTCTCACTTGTCACTTATGTCCTATTTCAATGATTTTAATACTGTATCTGCTCCCACTTTACCTGCCCAGGGACTACAGGTGGAAATTAGCAATTGTTGCTATAACCTGGCTCAAAGCATCTCTTCTTGTTTTACAAGATTAATGTTTTTTGTGCATTGTCCCTGTTTTAAATAAATAAATTCATTCATTCATTCATTCTGACCTGACTCCAGCAGGGCCTGACAACATTTACATGAAGCTAAAAATGTAGATGAACACTCTGAATTCACCCAATCATATTCTCCGCTGTGTATCTGGGTCTGGGTCGTGGTGGCAGCAAACGCCCTGCCCCCTCTGGCTCCTTCCTCCAGCTCCTCATAGGGGATCCCCAAAGCGTTTCCAGGCCAGATGGGATGTATAATCCCTCAGTGAGCTCTGGGTCTGCTGCAAGGAAATCCTTCCAGTTGGACATGGCCTGTAAAAAATCTCTGCAGGTATCCAGGGAGGGGCTTTCCTAATCAGACTCCACAAGCCAAATTAACTGGTTTCCTCCAACACAAAGGAGCAGAGGTTTCACTTTCAGCTCCTTCACGCTTCTTTGGGGCACAACCCAGAGCTCATAACTGAAAACTGTCTGCATGGATGATAGGGACGTGTTCCTACCGATATCAATATCATCCCAGACGGCTTTGGTTTCCACAATGATGACTGCGAGGGCGGTACAGTGTTGGATATTAAACACTGTACTAATGTTTCAATAAATTTGCTGCTTTTCAGAGATGTTAAGATGTTAAAACAAAAGTATAGATTTTTTTTTTTGTCATTCAAATTTTTATTTGTTTTAACATAACTTTACAGACATTTCAAGTGTTACAGATATCGCACAAATTAATAGTCTGTTTAAGAAAGTAAAAAAGGAGAAACAGATTGATAGGACGAGGAGAAAAACAGACAAAAAAAGAAAAATAAATATCTGAAAAAATAAAAATAAAATATAACATTGATGAAAATAAAATACTCATCTTACAACTTAAAGGCAGCCCCCACCCCTGGCACCCCTCATGCTTCATACACATTCAAAGCATAAATAAATACAATTACAGTACATGCAATGTAACTATAAAAGTATAGATTTTTCAATTTTCTGATTTCTGGATGTTGGAGTGGGATGTGTTGTGTCCCTGACCATGTTGAGAACAAAAACTCACAGTCTTGTTGAGAACTTCAAGTTGAAAATGAAGAGTTTTGGTAGTTTAATCCTGCACCTGCAAGTTAAAGAGCCATGGCAATTAGTTCAAATAAAAAGCAGCACCCACTGAAATGATTTGTGCATTATTCACAAGGCAATGATGTTAATAGACATATTAAAGCCTCTCGTGTGTGTTTGTGTGTGTGTCACCACACCAGCTGAACACACACACACACACACACACAGACTGACAGGGATTGTGTAACCTGACAGACCGCCTTAAAAGCACGGATGGACTCTTCGCATCTCAAGCGACAGTGAGCAACAAAGCTGAGCCCTCTGAAGAACAAAACACCTCTGCTCCCCCTGCCTCTGTTCTCGAGTGCTCGATAAGAGCCGAGGGCCGCAGAGCGTGGGCTGCAGGAGAAAAAAAAGAGCATCGAGGGTCCGCACGCAAGACACGACAGAACGACAAGAGAGTCAAGAGACGGCCACATGCTGCTGGAAAACACACAGATGCTTCAGATTTCACTGTCAGTGACGACGACAGCTGAGATGAAACAAAGAGGCAGACACGTTAGAATAAAAGTCTGAAGCTTGATATAGATGTGTGCAATAAATCCTTTAATCAGAATCTGCAAATATGTTCTAACTTTGCATCTGTGTGGAGAAGTGTACAACATTCATTTCATTCTCATATCTGTTGGTACACATTCTTCTCTTCTCAGTTTTGATAATAAAGTTTTTATACTTACAGTAACAAGTTGAACACATGAACTTCTTGTGTAGGCTGATATATCAGTGTTGTGTTTTACTGCTTGTTGTGCTGCCCCCATGTGCCCGAAAACCATCCAACAACCAACTTAGTCAGAAAGTGAAATGCAAGAAAAACTCAAACTCAATCAACAGGTTACAGCTGGGTCATGTGATGATTTCTTGCAGCACTGAAGTTAACATGGCTTTAGAAAGTTATATGAACTCATACGTATATGAGATGATGAAGGTTAGGCTTTACCTCTGTAAGACTATTACACCTCAATGTTTAAAGTGTGGACTCACACTTTCATTCACACTCTTGTCATATTTATTAAACATTTATCAACCCCTACACTGTTGTTTTTGTTTGCATGTTGCATTTTGGTGAAAAACTATTATTTTAAAATGCTCATGACAGGACATATGAATCTGTATCTTTAGAATGACGACTCTATCTCACATATTTCGATGTTGGTGCAGCCTCATTGTTTTAGAGCAGGTAATAATAATAATAATAATAATAATAATAATGCATTTTATTTATAGGCGCCTTTCAAGACTCTCAAGGTCGCCTTACAATAAATTAAAAAAAACAATTAAAAGTACAAATAGTAAAACAATGAGACAAGCCATAAAACAACAATAAAAAACAACAACAATAATAAATAGCAACAATACAGCAACAGTGAACATTGTGTTAGGGGGGGTAGGCCAGTCTGAACAGGTGAGTCCTGAGGTGAAGTCCTTCTTAGAGGTGCACTTTTCTGGGGCAACCTGAAGGACATGTACGCAGTGGGTCTCCACTTTGACCCCTGGCCAGCTGGGATGTTTGTTTCATGGGACTCCTCTCACCTCTTTTTCCTGTCTGTCTCTTCTGTCGCAGCTTATTAGAGGCATAAAAAAATTGCTCAAAAAAAGGATACGGTATGTCCTTTATCATATATTCAAAAAGGAAGAAATCCACTTTTCTCTTTTCAACTTGACCCTGATTAATGCTCCACACGATCAAACCCGTCCAGAGGCGCCACCACTGGTTGCACCGTGCAGCTCCCATGATGTAGGTCACTGAAAACATTACATGAGCTTTTTTCTTTTCTAACTGGATCTCCCTGCATCATGGTGAGACCCACAGGTACAAATTTAGCTCTTTGCAAATGAAGGAACAAAAACCCAGCAGGCTGCAGCTCTCTCCCTGATCAGACTTCAATCTCGGTCTCTTACACTTATTCTCTCTCTTTCTCTTTCTCTTTCCGTATAGAAAATCCTTGAAAGGAACCCCAGGTGATTCAGCCCCCACATGTTCCACCTGTGCCAGAGATGACTAATCCGCGGCCTCCTCCACATTACACCCTCTCCTCCTCCGCAAATCGCTGCAACAACAGCCGCGAACCGTCCCCGCAGGTGGACAGACTGAAACGAGCACAGGTCAGTCCACAGACACACCGACGTGTCCATTTATCCCTCTGTGCTCGCTTTCTACTGGAATGACTCAGATGTTGAGTCTCGTAACAGATATACTGTACTTGTTGGAGCAGTCTAATTTAGTTTTGAATGAGTACTGAGTCCTAATGTTAAAAAAAAAAAAGGTTTGAACAAGAGTACAATGAGATTTCAGTGACTGCAGCAGCTTAGAGGAGTGGGAACTTGGACCTCTGTCAAATTCCTGGTCCCACACCTAATCAAGTTGTCTCTTTTTCTTCCAGGAGAAGGAATAAACAGAGATGAGTGTCTGTGAGTGTTTGGTTTGATACCAGGAGAAGAGAATACAAATCTGCCTTTGCTCCATAACAAAGATGTGATTTTGCTTTTCTCGAGTCGTTATATCTTATTTTAGTTGATCTCTTCTTCCATTTTCCCTCAGAAGAGACACATTCAAGTCTTGAATGTTTATAATAAGAATCAAAACACACGTTACGGAGCAACTGGAGTGATCGAGCGAGTCAATAACGAACTTTTGAGTCAATATAGTCGAGAAGAAACGTGCGTCAAGCTTCAACCATCCTCTACTCAAATTTTGTTAGTGATTAGATAGTGATTTTTCTGCCTCTACTCACAAAGGGTTAGCGATATTCAACTTTTGGTTGAAATTTATGGAAAATGTAAAAAGTTCATGCTACAGTGATATTATATCATGGAAGTAGGGCATTTAAGTAGAAATATGGAATCTTTCTTCATCTCAAACAATGTATTGAAGCATAAGCCAACAACAGTGGTGGGTATAACCACAACAAAAAATGTCAATGGGATGGGTCAGACACTTGATTAATCACACTGTAAGAGAACAAGTAACAATAAGTAGACACTACATAAGTAGTAGTAGTTGAACAATTGGACATGTGCATTCAAAAGGTCAGAGAAGGTCAAATTAAGTTCACCTGTAAATGTTATAGTGCATTTTAGGTGCATTCTGAAATGTAATCTAAAAACTGAATATCCCTAACTTTTTGTGAGTAGTGTATATACAAAATACCTCAGAAATGATTAGTTTCTGTATTATTGGAAACTACTTATTCTCCCAACCTAGAGAACTTCAATAAAACAGCTGTGTGTTGTCAGAGTGAAATAATTCAGGCTGATATCTGAACATTTAGCTGCAGTAAAGCATGACAGAGCCGTTTCTCTGATAACGCTTAGAGTTTGGAGGTGGAAATAATATGAATATTTAATGTTATCTGAAAACAAAAAAAACAAAAAAAAACTGTTGAATTAAGTTCCCATCATCTCTTTCAGCAGTGGAGAGCAGCTCCTGCATAACAAGTGTATAGGAAAACACAGGCGACGTGGTTCCTGGCTGTGCGAGCAGTTTAAGTACAATCAGGTGAGTCAGTGTGATATAGAACAATAGCAGCCTGAGGGAGGCACGCGGCGCAAACCCCAGACCTCGATACAATCAGACAGAAGCTCGGCGGGAGAGGCTGAAGCAAATCTACTTCCCTCGGACTTCAGAATGAGAGAGAGACGAGTGAGGAGAATGTGACAAAAAAAACGTTGATGGGAGAGGGGGGAAAAAATGCAGGAAAATGCAGAAACAAACAAGTCGACAGCAACACGAATCGATACAGCATTTATTTATTTCAGAAACTTACTGTGATCACTGCAAATGTCTTTTTCATACCTTTACATTTTACAAAGACAATGGATCTGGGATGTAAACAGTATATATCTTTTTTTTTTTCTTTTTTTCTTTTGAATTCTGCAAAAACCGATGGTCCTCTTGACATTTGTGTTGTGCTTTATCTCCAGTCAGAGCTGATCACATTACTGCTTATGCTTGTTCTTCCAACAGGAGGAAATATATACACACACCCGCACGCACACACACACACACACACACAAACACGCACGCACGCACACACACCTACGTCACAGCAGCGTGAGCCGTGACTCTGAGCTTTGTGTAACCGTCCTCCCCTGACGCAATCACTGACCTCACAAGTTGTGCTTGACTGAAAACCAGCGTCCCAACAGAACAAACAACATCCAGCCTGCTCCCTAAAGAAAAGGAGGAGGCTTCACTGCTGTGGGGTTTTTTTTTTTTTTTTTTTGTTAAGTGAATTAAGTCAGCACCTTCCTCTGTTTGTCAGGAACTGCACTGGCAAAAATAAAATAAAAATAGAAAATAACAAAACAAAACAAACGAAAAAAAAAAAAAGGCAGAGCAACATCTAGACCGAAGCTCGCACAGGAATGGATGAGTTCACCCTTCTTATATCCAAAACCTGTAAAACACAACAATCCGGCAAATAAAACATTGTGCAAATAAAGGATCTCAAAAATAAGATATTACAAAATGGAACATCTGGAAC
The DNA here is from genome assembly GCF_045865225.1 of Trachurus japonicus. NCBI lineage: Eukaryota > Metazoa > Chordata > Actinopteri > Carangiformes > Carangidae > Trachurus > Trachurus japonicus. The sequence continues at coordinate 10,503,635 of NC_140930.1, forward strand.
ATCTGCACATTCACATTTCCTGCATCCTTCTTAAAAGCAACAAAAAAACCAAAAAACAAAACAAGGCAGAGGAAAGAAAAGAAAAGAAAAACACACTTTTTGCATTGTAAAATAAGTCACAACAACAAAAAAAAGAACTGGACCTGGACTGGAGTGTGTGTGTGTGTGTGTTTAAGTGTGTGTAAGTGTGTGTGTTTATGTCTTTGTATGAGTTTGACAACTGTATCTAAACATCCAACCTGATGCACGCTTTTAAAGATGCGAGTAAAACATCTGCACTGCACAGTTGTATCATTTGGCCATACTTCATTTGAAATACAAAAAAAACAAAAAAAAAACTAGAGCACTTTCCATGTACAGTTAAAATACTAAACATTACCTAATAGTCATCACTGAAGCTTCCATGTAGCTCTGGATGTGACACCAGTGTTCATGGCAAAAAAAACAATTTACAACCAAAACTTTATGGATCGGGAACATTTCTGCCTCCAGAACTCATCTTCTCTGTGGATATCTACTGTATATATATTTTTTTGTGTGTAGCATTTCACATTATCGCATGACTTTACTGGACTGTTCCTCACGACTGGCCGACGTCTCGTGAAACTGTTAAAACGACCAAAAAATATCACCTCACCAAGCAAAAAAAATACTCAAGCTACCGACCCGTCCACTATTAGTGCAGTTACCGTCCGGCCCCGAGAGATTCCTAAAACAGAACCGACTCCTTCACTTCACTTCTACATCCTTTTTAGCTAAAGAGTAAGTCCACTCATCTCCCTGCAGAGCCGCAGAGCTGAATGTCAGTTATCGTAAACATCACATTTTCTTTATTTAGGCTTGTTCAGTATATTTCTCTGTTTTTACATTCAGACCGGGGGCGCCGTCTTGTGCTTTTTATTATTACGCTGCAGGGTTTTTAATTGCATCGATTTAAAGATGCAAGTTTACTTAAAGAGTTTTAAAAACTGGGAATGTTTTTTGTTTTTTTTATCAAAAAAGAAAAGAAAAAAAGGGGCTTTGATGGTAGAAGACAGGGAATTAAGGCTTACACCACTACTGTGTGTACGTCCGAGCACCCCCCTCCCCCCTCCGACACTCCTGTACACATGTTGCACATCTGGCTGAGGAAGCAGCTCAGTGTCCGCTGCTGCTGCTGCTGCTGCTGCTGCTCGTGTTGTACTGTAAGTAGCTTTGTGATCTGGGGAGACTGATCTTCCGATACACTCTTATTACATTATAGCAGCCAGCTGGTCTAATTGATATACTGCTTGTAACTGAATGCAAAGGTAAACACACACACAAACACACACACACACACATACACACAAACAGACACTTAACACACTCTGTGTCGGGAGGCTGTGAAAAATAATTCACCTGAACAAGAGAGCGGCTCGCAGCAGATTCCCCAGACAAACATTAATGAGGCTGAATCTACAACTGTGAATATGATGTTGTTTAACAATAGTAAATGTTTCTGTGTGTGTGTGTGTGTGTGTGTGTGTGTAGGTGTGAGTGTGTTACCAGGTGTGTGGTTTTGTTTTTTTTCAGGATGAAGAAGAGCCATTCCCTTTTATCTGTTCCCCAGGTGCTGTTTCAAAGGCACGTCCCTGCTCTGCCTGGGAGTAAATGACCAAAATAAGTGACTGTAGGCACGACTGGATACACTGATGTACATTCACACAATGACAACACACACACACACGCTTGGCTGCCACTAGTACGGCAGGTACTCTAGCTCCTTCTTCTCATGGGTATGTTAACATACTGTAGCCAGACACGTACATGTTTTGTTGAATTACTGTCTGAAAAAGATCCTCAACAAAGACTAAACCTGAGCAAAACTACACACACATACATACATACATACAAGTACACCTAAGGTCTGCTCCCTTTATCAAAAAAAAAAAAAAAAAAAAAATCAACCTTTGATTGTCTCTCAGAGCTGGCTTCTGATTACTCTTCCTGTCCTGTGTGTTTGTCTGACTGATTGCTGAGGAGGCGTTTGGAAAAATACAGAGTGACTGGCGGCACATTTAATAATCATGACATTTCCACTGGTCATCACTAGAGGGCACTGTAAGCAACACGACAGCAGGCTTGGGCATCACAAAATACAACATAATACAGAATAAAAAGCATATAGTCAGGCTTTAGCCAGAATTAAGAAAGAAAGCCATTTAAATAATATAGCTAGTGACCTTTTTCTTGAGGAACTCAACACTGATGTCAGTTGTACTGTACGAATAGAACAACTTATTTATTGGAATTATAATACAAGGAAATAAATTAACCTGGGAAAAACCCTTAATTTTTCCCTCCCGTAATGTCTCTGTCATTTATTATCAGCTGGTTCTCTGTATTCCAGACAGTGGCGTGATGAGTGGAGTCCTTCGTCCTTTTCTTTTTCCCAAAGCGTGATGCTCAGTGCAAAAAAAAAAAGAAGATGGAGGTTCTTGTGCAGCAGAGACTTTCGTCGTCGTACAAGTTTGACCTTTAAAACGTCGTTTCCCGCATCAAACGTTGTCCCAGAGCAAACTCTCTGGTTTATTTTATTTGTGAGAGAAAGACAGGAGTCCTGACTTCTTCCTATTGCTTTTAAGACACATACAATGGACCAAAGCACTCTGGATATCAGTCTTTTTGTGTTTTTTTATGGCACCACTTGCCGATGGCTTTTGAATATACTCCTCTGTCGGGTGTGTTGGCTTGTGCTGCTGTAATCCAGATCGGAGTGACACAGAGGAGAAGAAATGAAAAAGAAAAAGGAAAAAAAAAAAAGTAGCTGTACAAATCCAGATTTTTTTTTTTTCCTCCGGTGCAGAGGCGGGTCGACCTGCCGCCGTCTCATTGGCTGACGGACAAAACAGGCGCACTGTGACCGTCCAGAGGCTGAAGCTTCGAGGAGAGGAAACATGAAACTTCTTTATTCTCCATTTACATGTAAAAGGAAATGAAATCCTCTCCTGTGTCCTCAGTGGGTTTGTAGCTTCAGATATATGATGTGTGTGTGTGTTAGTGTGTGTGTGTGTGTGTGTGTGTGTAGAGCTAATACTCAAGTGGCTGGCAGATTTGCTGCATGGCATTTTCAGAGACTTCCACTTACATGGTCACCTGGACGTCTCTGCTACCCCTCTGCTGTGGTGGGTTGTTGGATTTGGCACAAAACACTTCAGTCACTTCTTCTCAGAGAGGCCGGGCAGGAACAGTCAGGAACAATGAGGAAACCAAGGACAAAAAAAAAGAAAAAGAAAAAAAGAAGAGCAGATATCTGTATGTAAGTCGTCTTAGAAAGAGAGAAGTGTGTGTGTCCACTGGGAGAATGTGGCAGGGGAACGAGGAGATTATCACATCTGGAGAAAGTGAAAGAGAGAAAGTCGGCAACTTCTTCAGGTGGAGGGAGGAAGGGAGGGAGGGAGGAAGGGAGGAAGGGAGACATTTCTCTTTGTTGGTGATTTTGTGAAAAAAGGATTTGGGCACAGCGAGATGAGAGAAAGGTCAACTCAGCGGAGCTCTCCTGGTCCCGTCGGAGAGCAGAGGTCAGTCCTCCGAGCCTCATCCTGAGAAGTTTAACAGAGGCTCAGCGGAGAGCGGCGGCGGCGATGATGATGATACCTCCTGATATCTGAAGCCAATGGAAGATAGTGGGAGGGTTCGGCAACTGGCTTAATGAGTCTTAAGGACAAGTCTCCACTTTTTCTTTTGCACAATTTCTCATGGGTGTCGACCCCCAACCCCCCGCCCCCCCTGCCTCTGCCTCTCCGTCCAGACTGTGTGTGCTGATGTATTGAGTTGTGTGCGTGGAGGAGTGTGTGGAGATAGGATGGTGCGGGAGCGTTTCAGTTCATGTCGATGGTGTTGAAGACCCACTCTGTGAACTTCTTGAGCTTGGCGGCGGAGGTCTGCGACTCCTCCTGCAGTCTCTGGTTGTCCTCCCACAGCCTTTTGATCTGAGTCTGAAGTCGCACCTTCTCTTCACGCTCCTGTGGAAGCAGCACGAGTGAAATTAAACCACTTATTACATCAAATGTTTTGGTGGAGTAAAATACAGAAAATAAACACAAATTCTGTCTGCCTCTAATATCCTCTATGAGGTGTTTTACATAAACAACCCAGGCCTGCAGACGGTTGAGTCACATCTAGACACAACTTAAGGGATTTGTGGGCAGATTTTATCAGTTGACATTTCAAATCCGCCAAAAGCACAATAAAAAGTAAACCCTTTGTCGGGTGCACAAACATAAATATTGAAGCTCTGGCATTTAGCAGTTTAGAAGAAGAAATCTCAGAAAAAAAGTGGAGAGAGTTGCTTCTCGTCGTGTGTCGCTTCCAGCGTGATTGCTGCTGGCTCGAGGGCAGTTGAAGGAGGCGTATTGAAGCATATTGAAGCATATTAGTTTTCCCCGGTGTCAAAATTCATCTACGGCTACTTTAAAAATAAAATATGTGGACGGCTCATTGCTGCCCGGGCGTTTCACAGGAAGCCAGAGAGTTTAATCAGAATTGCATAAGAAATAAATCACAACCAGACTGCAGCAATTTGTGGGTGAAAACTCTTCTCTGCACAGAGGTCAGACTTGTTAACGCTGCGGCTGCGAAGTCTGAGACTGGTGGTTAAAAACAACTCCAAACCTTTAAAAAGAACAGCGTGCCGGAGCAGCAGGCGACCTTTTACCCTCCAGTCCTGTCAGCTTGGAACGACGAGGCAGAGCTACTGTATGTAATTATAATAACTGGATGAATTAAAAAACAGCCACTGATGCTAAATTTAGCCTAATTATGCATGAATCCTGTCTGGGGTCAACAGTTAGTAAGTCAGAGCTGGTTTAACATCTTTCTAAAGGTTTTCTTGGGTAAGCCTGCTACCTGCTGAACACCACCAGCAAAGCCAAACCTCCACTTCTTTCTTCACAGCCACGCTGGTTTTTAAAAAGACACATTCACTGCCTCAAGTTTGACTCTGAAAGGAGACTGAGGAATAGGTGGATTTGATATTTGTAGCGCGGTTGTGCCGTCATAAAATATGTAAGAGTTGCATATTTTATGGATCTCTGAGCGTTGTTTTTGCCCAGGAACAGAGTGGAAGTAACTGAAATGAAGACACAAACTGGAGGAGTGTATGAGTACGAGGAGACCGTGAACCCTCTGCGTCCGTTAAATGATTCTTATACGAGTACAAGAACACGGTTGAACTGTCCGCCTGCTGCCGTCCGATTTGATGTAATAAAACAAGAGTTTGAGTGACTGCGGTGAAATCTGAGTCGACGATAATCAAGCAGAGCAGAACCGAACAACAGAGGCGGCGCTCAACTGCTGATTGTGCGTTTCCTATTGAAGACAAAAATATTTATTTACACGCCGCGCTCCCTGTTCCACTGTATCCAAAGCTTTTTAAATGTTTCATCAGCTCTTGAATAGAAAAGAGGGGCAATAATCTCTTAGTACAACATGCTGTGGAGTCATAACAGTACAGTTTGTTCTTGAACTCTGCACATACAGGTGTGGATATGTGCTCCACATGTGTGTTACAGTATGTTTGTGTTTTCCCTCCCACCTTCTTCAAATCCTCCTGGAGCATCTTCACCATGGCCTCCAGTTTAGTCACCTTCCTCTCCAGCCCTATGTGGCCCTCACTGTGGAAAGGTAAGGAAAAAAAGACCATTAATAACCCATTATTACAACAACTGGTATCAGAGAGCTGATAATTAATTAAATTCATGCTTAATTAAGGCAGAGACAGCATTTATACGACGTGACCCCTAAAGATGTGAATGTGACATCAATAATAATGATATTTAAATGAATTTCAACTGCATATACGATTAGCTTTACTGTTTAATTGGCAGGGGTCTCTCACTTCTACTGGCGCCTGCATTAACAAGCTGAGTCTTGATTCCCTGTGAGCATTTACTGTAAGCCTACTGCTATTAATATGCCTGTAACTGTATGAGGTAATCTGTCTCTCAGGTACTAAAGTAGTGAGTCATTACCTAGATGAGGGCCGAGACAGTGGGACCGGCTGCAGCTCTATGTGAGGCTGCTGAGGACTGGAGGCCCCACTGCTCCGGTGGTTTGAATCCCCAAACACAAAACTTCTCTGAACTGGATCAAGAGAGAAGTGGACAAAAGGTAAAAACACGACAGTTAAAGGGATAGTTCAACATTTTTGGCCAATTGGCCCATTGCCATAATCCCTATAGTCTTAGGAGTAGGTTTGTTACCTTTAATTGTTGGTGCAAGCTATTTTTAGAATGGCGGAGCAGAGCCGCGAGCTGCTCAGAGCTACGCTACAGAGGCTCATAGGATTTCTTGGTTTCTCTCATCAAACTCATCAAATACACAATCCAACATCTCCAAAACGCTCTGGTGGACAAGTTGTTTGATGAGGGAAACCGAGAAATCCCATGAGCCTCCGTAGCGTAGCTCTGAGCAGCTCGCGGCTCCTAACCCTCTAAAAATAACTTGCACCGACAATTAAAGGTAACAAACCTACTGCTAAGACTATAGGGATTGTGGCAATGGGCCAATTTGCCAAAATGTTGAACTATCCCTTTAAGATCATAAAGTTAAAGTCAGTTTCAGAGCTCAAAAGAAACATAAAAATATATATCGGTAAGTAAAGGTATGTCTATTCGTAGAGCAATACGCAAACATTGAAATAATGAAAGTCTGGCACTATGTCTTAGCACCAGTTTGATGTTTACTTATACTGTATTTCCTGGTTATAACCTCGCTGCACAGACTTCAACACTCAAGAAGAGCTTTCTTAGTGCAAAAATAAAAAGAGAAGGAGAAATTGTTTGTACCATAGTGTGTTGTGTTCCTCTCGCTCTCAAAGGTACTGGCCACGTCCACCAGGTGCGTCCACTCCAGAGGACTGTCCCTGTCTGAAGAGGGGAGGGGCATCAGCTCCTGAGGGATGGGTCCGCGGTGACGCTCCACCAAATCCACCAGTGACGTGTCGGATGCCGAAAGGTCACCTGTGAACACAAATTCAATATGTCGTGTGAAGTTAATTTCAAACTTTGTCTCTATATTTCCAATCACAAGTGTTTTTTTTGATGAACTCTCTCTTGTTTCTCACCATGGAGTTTGACACCGAGCTTGTAGGATGGCCGTCGAAGGGGCACGCCACGGGTGGTGGGCGAGCGTGGGAGGGTGGAGCAGCTGAAGAGGACATCGGTGGCGAGCGCCGGTTCAGCTACCGTGTCGCTCAGAGGGGGAAGGCGCTGTCCGCGGTAGATGCTCTCATCCGACAGCGTGCGATGGAGTGAGCGATGGCGACTGAGCGGCTTGCCCGTTGGCGATTTCTGCCCGTGCTGCGCAGGAATTGGTGGGTGGAAGTGATGAGGAAGTGTTACTGTAATATTACTAAAACACAGGCTCTTGAAAAACATGCAGCAATGTGGGGGTGGGAAATCTCAAATGTACATCTGAATTATCTGCTCACACAATTCACACCAATAACAGTAAACTGCAATAACACACAAGACTGTTTCATGAAAGCGTATCTAGTCAAATTTAAATGACACCAGAAGTGTTTTCTCCACTTAAACTGATAAATAAAAGCTGCAGAAATGTTGTTAACAGTTAATTGCAACATAATTTTCTAAAAACATGTTCCCATTATCAAATTATCTTTTTTCATATGCTTGCAGAATTTACCTTTTCCTTATGTCTGCGTGGTGGCGGGGGGCTGTCGGGGGCGCTGTGCCTCTTCACATCTTCCTCCATAGTAGATTTAGCATGAGGCTGGGGTGAGTGCATGTCCCGCAGAGAGGGCCTGGCTGCAGGCGTCGGCACGTCTCCTCCGCTCTCTCTCTCTCCTGGAGACTTCCTAAACACACACACACACACACACACACACAAAACCAGTTGAATTTAATTGAATTGAATGCTTTTATTGTCATTTATACCATTGGTACAAACAAAATTAAAAAACTGCAAGCACCATGTGGTTAAAAGAGGCAGTTAAGGCTAAGAAAACACAACAAAAAAGTAAAAGTAAACAGTCAGGTAAGTATATTACACAGTCCTTTAAAGTGCAACCTGCCAGATTACTCTGTGTTGTCCATATAGTTAGATAAAAATGTGAATAAAGAACACCAGTAGAGTTCAATAGTAGTTTTTCATGCTGCACTCGTGTACTGCATCAGTGAGTCTGTTAGTGTAACACTCTCTTCTGCCACAAGGGGGTAATCAAGTAGTACACATCTTACAGTATGACTCTAAAATGACATCAATAGGGAAGTGCAGTGGGTGGACAAGTAATGGGATCAAATGCAGTCTTATAAAGCCGCCCTGCCATAAATACTATCATTGTAAATCCAGTGATGTTCCCTTTTGTCACTCCAGTGTACATGTATGGATACAGAAAACGACTGCTGACAGCGCTGACTGCTGCTCCATTGAGCAAGACATTTAAAACACAACAAGCTCGTGTGGCATAATTAATAGCATATGATTTCAATTATTTATGTAATTATAAACACTTCAAATGCATTAGACTTGGAGCAGGAATCGTGTCCTTCCTTATTCTCTTCTTCTTCCATCCTTACTTGCGTGTGTCTCCAAAGTCGACAGAATTGATAGTGGAGCCCGGCTTCCTCCAGCCAATCAGGTACTTGGACTGAGCGCCCTGGCGGGGGTAGAAGCTCTTGGGCCCCGGGGACACAGACGACTGGGACGACGGAGAGGTGGCCGAGGATGACGACGACGACTCCTCTCTGGGGGAGCTGTGGCCTGAGTGCCTGGTGCTGGGAGGAAAAACAAAACAAAACACAAACACACAAGTTTAGACAAGAGTTAAGATAGATATATACTGGCTATATCGTAATCCTAGGGCTGAAAACTGTCAGCTAAGAATTTCCAGGGAGGACACATTTTATTGAGTTAGAGATGAGAAACTACATCAAGGTATCACCTGCGGTCCAGCCAGTCCTGGCAGCCTCACTCCCCCCACTCCCACCCACTACGACAGAATACAAATGGAGCTTAAACTCTGGACAGATGATGCTCAGGTCATGAACTGTAATTCTATCAGCGCACGGTGAATGAAGCGCTGCTCAAACAGGAAGAGTTTCTCTCTCTCTCTCTGCTCTGGACACCAGCTCAGCTGTGTAAAGGTGGACACGTGTTCCACATTTCCTGAAGCTGAATGTGGAAAGATAAGAGGGAGGGGAGGGGGCCGGGGGGGTTGAAATTACTCCTGTGCTTGGTTTCCAGGAAAGAGTTGTCGAGAGGGAAGTGGCCTGGTGAGTGTTCTTCCTCGGCAAAGAAATATTGGCCCGAGTAATGAGCGCTGGAGACGAAGACATGAAGCAGAGGCGACGCAAATACTCAGATGACAAATGGCTAAGTAGAAGAGGTCAAATTCAAAATAACTGCAAAAGTGAAAGTCGTTAAAGCTGAAAGAGGCGACATTTGTTCACATAAATTAGATTTTAACTTTTTTTTTTTCTTATCATCTTGTGCTGACGTAAGTGTTAGTGCTGTTTCACCATGTTTGTCTGCAACTGGCTGTATTTTTCAGCATATTTTCGGGTGTGTGGACATGGCTTGTGGTCAGCTGCTTGTTAACTATAATGGTGGAGAGCAGTTAGAGACAGAAAAAAATGAGCAGTTAAACGGGCACCAAAAGACCCACAAAGAACTGAATATCCAACATTGTTCATTTAAAACAGCACTGACTGTGTTTGCCATCTGCTTTAGGCCTAGATGTCGATTACCCAAGCCTCACGCGAGATTGCATTTCTTTCAGGGTAAACAGTTCTTCAAGATGAGTAACAAGTGTTTGAGCAAGAAGTTGCCCCAACTTTGTTTTCATCAGGCCACAACAATGGGCACGGTTTTGTTGAGGGATGCTGAATGTCAACCACAATCTTCTGGGTTCGTAAGCCTTAGCAGCCGGTGATGTTTGTCTGTGTCCCTTCATCAAAGCCCACTTGAAAAAGTCTGAATCCCTCCTCGACTGTTTCAGTTGAGGAGTTTTTAAAAGTTGTGAGAACATAAACTACTGCAGCATTTTCCAAGAAGTGATAGAAATAGCAGAAATGTTGTTTTTTTTCCCCCTCAGTCTTAACTTGTTAATCATATTGTTACTCCTTAGGTGGCGCCTCCCCCACATTTGGAAGTTGCTACCACTCCCTTAAAAGGATAAAGTTTTAAAGTGTGGCTCCAAGTTTTGCAGAGACAATCCAACTCCTCCTGCCTCTCACACAACACTAGCTGAGTTCACACGGAGCCAAATCCTCCAATTAGAATCGGTTTAGATGTCCAAACCGAATGAAAATGCTCCATATACAGTTAAAGGGATAGTTCAACATTTTGGCAAATTGGCCCATTGCCATAATCGCTATAGTCATAGCAGTAGGTTCATTACCTTTAATTGTAGGTGTAAGCTATTTTCAGTACGGCGGAGCGCAGCAGCTGGCTGCTCAGAGCTACGCTATGGAGGCTAACGGAATTTCTTGGTTTCCCTCATTAAACTCATCAAATTCAACATCCCAAAACTCCACAGCGCTTTTGTAGACAAGTTGTGACCTGCACAACCACCACGCTATGAGATAATGACGGAACGATACGAAACGGAGCCGTTTTCGAGGTAAATTCATACAAAACCGCTGATGCGCGTTGCGTTCAGGGACAGTTTTTTCAGCAAGCAGTCTCCGTATTTACCCTGTATTTACCTCGAAAACGGCTCAGTTTCGTATCGTTCCGTCATTATCTCATAGCGTGGTGGTTGTGCAGGTCACAACTTGTCTACAAAAGCGCTGTACTGAAAATAGCTTACACCTACAATTAAAGGTAATGAACCTACTGCTATGACTATAGCGATTATGGCAATGGGCCAATTTGCCAAAATGTTGAACTATCCCTTTAACACCTCAATCAGGATAAATAAACCCAAAGCGAATGGAATTTCATTCGGTTTCACAAGGGTAGGATATTCCTTTTCCCAAACCGATGATTGAAAGTAAAACTATATCATGTAAAGGGTGAAACTTGATGTTGTCTGGTTGCGTTCTTTCTGGGCATACTGAACTACTGTGCTAATCAGACCATAGATCTCCATCTGTGATCAGTCACGTGATGTTTTGATTACTAGAGTTCTTAACGCGTCTGAAAATTAAAATCTGACCCGGCCGGGCGGGTGGTTGTTGAAGCCCGGACTAGCATTAATTCTCGAAAAGGGAAAATGACCCGAGTCATTTGTATATTATTTCGGCCCGAACCCGACACGTCTGTTAAGAAAAACGTCCATTCTGAATAAATGCAGTGGCACATGTAAACACCAGATCGGAACAGATCACCTCACATGTAAACAGTTGACATGAAATCTTAGATATACATATAATTGTTCCTTATTTTTTTGCCTTTGTTTGTAACAAATTTGGTTTTTGATTATGTTCTTCATAGGTGAGGTTTTCATATGTAAGCCCTTCCGGGTTCCATACCTCTCCTTTGCACAGCCCAATCATAATAACTGTTTATATTATTCTAAATGATATGTTTGTGCAAAATAAATTAAATTTAAAAAATAAAAAAATAAAAAAATCTTAATTCAGAATGATGTGAATCAGAATGAAACGACCTGGCTACTGAGCGATCACCAGCGAGTAAAGACGGACCTTGAGTGTGAACCGGCATCACTCAGACTGTAGGTGCTGGCATCTCGAACCAGGAGATGAGTCGGTGGGCTTCGTCCCGTCTGGTCCATGCTCCTCTCTCCTGGCGGTCCCGGGGACTCGGCAGCGGCGGGCGACCTCTCCAGCATCCTGCGCCCCCCCTCGGTGGGGCTGTGCCACGGAGACGCCGACCGCTCCCTGCTCTCCCTGCTCTCCCTGCTCTCCCTGCTCCCGCTGGGCGCCAGCAGCGAGGTGGTGCTGCCGTGGTGGGAGTGGGGGTGGGCGTGGTGCGACGCTCCGTACGAGCTGGTGTCGATGCCGCTGTCGGCCGACGCCCCCTGGAGATACCCTCCTCCCCCCAGGCCGTTGGGCTCGGGGTCTCCCGGGTCTCCGCTGGAGCCTCCTCCGCCCGCTCCCATCTCGTACCACTTATCGCTGTCGCTGTGGCCGCCGCTGGAAGCCGTGCTGGACAGAGTGTTGCTGCTCGAGTGACCAGAGTAAGGGCCGTCCGACTGTCGGGGGAGTGGAGGAGAAAGGTTTCCATGTTAGTGAAAACATCACATTTTCAGCAAATAATCTGTCATTTGGTGAAATCATAATTTATAGTTTCTGTGTTAACTTTGTGCAAACATAGATTCAGGAATAACAACACAAACAGGATTCAGACTGTAATCCTCCCATTTGTCAGATATGTTTTATTTGGCTATTCCGGTGTCTGTAACTACTTTACTCCTGAACGATTTATCTCAGCTGTCGACACCTGGGCTGCAGAAAAGACTTATTCTTGCTGAACTCACTGCAGCTAAGAAATTAGTAGCTATGAAGTGGAAATACCCTGATAAGTTGTCAGTGAACAATTGGATTCTCACATTTCTTGATACAATTTACCAGGAGTTGTCCATTGCTCGTGTGATCGTGGAGTTAAGGAATAACATAGATAGATCTATGGGTTTCAGTGGCCACCTAGTCTGCTGGTAGCATTTGGTTCTGTGGTGCCCTCGGGTGGTGGCTGCTATTGTGGCTACTTTTATTTCTCATCTTCTCATTTTTATCTCTGACGCTATGTTTTTTATTGGTTATCAATATGTTTTGACTTTTTAAAAACAAGTTTGAATAATAATTTGATGACAAAAAAAAGAAGGTGTGAAGTCCGACCTGGCTGCCTTTCTTGGGGGACAGGTGGATGACCTGCTCCTGCCTCTGGATGCGAGGAGCTCCGGAGTAGCCTTGGCCAGACTTGGAAACCGGGGCCTCTGCAACAAAACAGACCAATACACACATCTGATGACAAACACATGCATGGAGCCTGCGGTGCAAACAGATGACTTGTTGATGATTCGACGGAGAAGTTGTTCCCCCCCTCTCGCTCTGTCTGGCTCATTTATGTGTATTTTGCTACTACACTACAGCACAGCACAGCACAGCACAGCCTGCTTCCAGGAGGCTCGTGACACTGGCGTTGTTGTCATTCTGCCTCCGCCACCTCCTTTGACAAAAAACCCACATCACTTGTCATCAAACGCAACATAAATCAAACGGAAATTTGTCCCTTGGCAGTGTCTGCTGGCTTTGTTTGTTCTGGACAAGCTGCGCCACGTGAGAGAATGTGTCTATGTGTCCTGGAGCAAAACTCGGGGTATAAATGGGACTGTTGTGTAATTGTCTAGATGTTATGCAACAAGACATACAGAGTAGGCAGCTAATGACCAACGCACCATGAGAGGGGAAGCTATGGGAGGTATCATAACATCTGCTGGGCTGAATCTAGTAATGTAGTGAGCCCGGCTCATATCTCACCAAGAATATTCATTACTCTGCATAGTTTTCTCTGCACAGCGGCCCACAGGGCGCTCTGCACTAATTAGAGACAGTTGCACGTGTGCGTGCTTGCTTGTTTGAGCGCTTGTGTGTACATATGCAGCGTATGAGACTACATACTTGTGTGTGATATACTGTTTTGTTTCGTAAAGAGATGCGATTGATCAACCAGATGTCTTGGCATGTAAAGCCTGCGATTTCATGACAGAACACAAGCATGAGTTCCCAGCAGCTTGGGTTTATGTGTTCCTGTAGGCTAGGTAGTTAAAAGTTGCTGTACAATTATGGGATAGATTTTTTTCTATGTTTTTGGCATATCACCACCTAATGCATAAAAAACTTGCCACAGGGTATCAATAGAAGAAGAAGCAGAGGATGTGTTGAATCGTAGATGCAACAGGAAATCTTGATGCAAATCTAGGGTCTAAATTAAGGTCTTGATTTTGTTGACAGGGTTTGGGGACATAAAAGAGCAGAAGTGAGTCTTCTGCCCTCTGCGTGACTTGTGTTATTTCTGGACAAAGCACGGCCACATCATCGTCGCTGAAGTCTAGCAGGTCAAGGGGGGTAAAAAAAAAAACAACAAAAAAAAGGAGGGAGGAAGAGCAAAGGACTGAACCCTAAAACCACAGAGACAGCAAAGTGGACTGTGTACGGCTGGACACTTGGCTGACTTAGACCGAGCTGGCCCGGCGTGCATTGTTCCGCCCTGACCAATAAAGACTTAAGTGCCATAAACAACCACAAAATTAAAGAGTGGAGGCCCTTCTCTGTGATTGTGGTGTTCAGAAACAGGTTGAGGACATGGCTGGATGTAGGCTGGTGAACCATCGACTAAAGCTACATCCTGCTGAGAATCAGAGGAGCGGTGGAGGAGCATGTAGTCTTTATGGCTTTTCAGAGACCGAGCTGGAAAACAAGAAGAAAACTCCCAAAAAGCAAAAAAGAAGCAGTATATGGGAGAATGCTCATAATTAAATGCACAAGAGCATAAAAAGATGAATGAGACAAACATAAATAGCAGTGGATAGTGAGGGACAGACCGGAGGAAAAGGCACACAAAGAGTCGTTTGGCCAACTGTGTTTACAGGAAATAAACTGCCCCCTTTCTTCTTTGGAGGAAAAGTGGCAGGAGACACGACCCTTATATTGTGATTGAGAATCAGTGACCGAAAACCTCCCTTTTCTCCCCCATTCAATAAGTCTCTCTCCTGCTATTTCTGTTTGTCTCATTATCTTTCCACCTTTTTGTCTGTTTGCAGAGACATCAAGACCTTCTCTGTGAAGGCAATATAATTCACAGCTAGCTGAGCCGGAGGAGGAAGAGGAAGAGGAGGACAGGGGAAGAGAAGTGCTGTTTAGAGGCAGTGTGGATTCTGTCACAGTCAGTATCTCAACACTGGAAGGAGGCTGCTGCGAAAAAAATGTAACTTGCAGATGAGGAGGCACAGAAAAACACCATGCGCACTCCCTTCTGCAAACCTGTCATCGCTAAAATTTTTGTAATATGGATGGATATATGGTTTTCACTGGCAAGTGTCCTTACATTCCTCCCCTATATAAGAACTCATACACATATATAAGATGTTTATAAAACCAGGATGTGTAAATATACATTATTATTACCACCAAAGATATTTAGAAGCTGTGGCAATGATATGAAATGGTATACTTCCTGACTCCTAAGTGGCCGTGGTCACCCGTATCCCCACCTTGTGTTGTGAATGTGTGGATTTATAAAAGTAGTTAGCAGAAAGTGAGCTACTTATGACATTAGATATCTACACAGTTAACAGTCATATTTAACATGACGAAAATTAGTTCGTGCAGGTGTTCATGAACGTCACTTGATGTTACCGAGGAGATCCGTGCCAAATCTCACAAGAGTGTGTTATTGAGACAGAGACAGGTCTTAAACAAAGTACTTTTTCTCCTGATTTGCCATTTAAGTGCCATTTCAAAATGTTCAGAAGAGCTGTGGCTTGTGAAAAATGAGTCCAATACTTACTTCGGTGCAATGGGGCGAAAGAATTGGCCATAATTTGTGCTCATGTTCTCTCCAATTGGAGATAATAGACTCAAGACATGCTGCTGGTCTCCTAAAGGGGCCGGGCCCACGTGACTTGTCTTGTTTCTACACTGCCTTTGTTACCGCCACTGCACCTTCATCACTTCACAGGTTTACTGTATTACCGCAACCACTTCAACATCAGGTATATTTACCTGTTGACCCTCGTTCCGATCCTCCCCCCTCCTCCATTCTCGACCAGTTGGGAGTGGACTTTCCGCTGCTCCCGCCCTCTCCGACCTCTCGTCTCTCCGTGGACATGGGAGAATGGCGGCTTCCTCCAAACCTGATAAATGAGCACAGAGTGAGTCCCAGAATCAGAGAGAATACTTTTGTTGTTAATATCAGTACCATTAGATTAAAGTCAATGTTTCCTCTTATTAAAACTGCAGAGCAAGAAAAGACAGAAAAACAGACTTTGAAACATAATAAAAGTTTCCCACAGGCTGTCGTGGGTGGATGTAAAGAAAAAAGAGAGAGATGTTTACCATAGAGAAACACAACACAACTCTAGCACCTCTCTCTCTTACACTGTCATACACAGACACAACTGTCAAATCAACACAGTTCAAACCAACTCCTGGTTTTATTGCAAAATAATAAACATGAATTATGTAAATCTAACTCTATGTGTTGAAATGAATATATGAGTCTGAAAATAGTCTCAGGAGATGAGTCCTGTACTTTCTAAAAAGATGAAATCTGATAAGTACCATTGTGTTATGATGCATCAGCTACTGAGCGTGAACACACAACGGCTGAGTTGACAGTCACAAAACAGACAACATGAAATAAATATTCTCTATGGTTAATAATTAGCTAAGAAATGAAAAAGTAATCACTCAACAAGGGCCTCGGGACAGCAGAAAACCTTTTTGTGACACTGTGGGAGCTTCGTTTTCGCTTTTGTTGATAGGATGCATCAAAATCTGCATAAAAAATAGAAACAAAACACAACCCCCCCCTCTCCCTTTCCTTACTGCTCAGGCATGGACTTCTGTCTCCAGTGAGCTGAGCTTCCGGAGGCGTCACTGGAACAAGACAAGTTGCTTGGAGAGCTTCGGTTGTGAGGAGAGCGACCCAACGCCAGCGAGGAGGCCAGGCTGTAGCTTTCACTGCCCGGAGACATCCTGCTACACACACACACACACATACACACAATGACACATACACACAGGAACCATGATGTACTGTGAGGATTTACAGCCACATGGAAATGGAGGAACTAAAGGAAGATGAAATAAACAAAGCAATGCATTGTAAAAGAAAAAAAAAATGTTCTAAGTTTTTCCTTCAGAGGAAATTCCATTGATTTCTACTTTGTGATCCTGGTTCCCACATAGTCTGGATGAAAAAAAAGTGTTATGATTACTTAAAAGCCTCCGCTACATACCCAACAGCTGCTTTTTTGTGAGCTTTGTCGATACACTAGCTTATTTCACCTGAATCTTAGGGGTGAAAATAGAAGCTCCAGATACTCATACCTTCAAATAAAAAAAAGGAAAAACTAACAAAATACCGATGACTCAGTGATTACTTCACCAGCTGCTCAGAATTCTGGCCTTTAAAATCCATATTTTCCAGTTTGTATTCATTTTTGGAAACCTTTCCCCACACACCAACCCCCCTCCCCTCCCCAAATATAAATGTGATTTTCCACAGCAGACAGGTTCTTCTATTCTAACCTTTTGGTGTCCAGGGGTCGACCGTCGCTGCTGACGCTGCGTGGGATGACCGCGCCGCCCCTCTCCAGCCTCTCGGCCGACAGCGTCTTCCCCACCGAGCTGCCCAGGCTGATGGCGCGGTTGGGCGTGTGGGGCTGCGGCGAGGCGGTGAGCGACTGCTGGGGGCTGCTGGACGTCCTCTGCCACTTGTTGTTGTTGCTGCGGAAGGGGAACTTGTACTCGAAGGAGCCGCTGTCGGTGCTGCTGCCCTTGTACTCCGACACGGGCATTCGATAGAGCTCTGAACAGCCTCTGTGGGACGAAAAATGTTGGATTGAGTCCGTTTGTCTCTCTCTGCCAGCGAAGGTTCGCTCAGTTTTTCTTTCCTGGCAGGTTATTAAAAAGATCTTAAATATTATTGTCTCTTAAAAACAAGGACAGCTATTTGACCTCTGCCTCTTCGTTCGAGTGCAAACCACTGAACATCTGATACAAAAGAGCGGCTCATTTGTTTACCGCTGTTGGAAAACACTAACAAAAGCGGCTTATTTAACAAGTGCCTCGCATACTGTAAAGTACCATCCCACCTACCTGCGCGGAGTGGCGTCGTCATGTGGTGGGATGATAACGACGCGCACCGTCACAGAGGTCCGCAGGAGGTCAATCATCTGCTCGTGGGTCAGTGTTGCTACGGCAACTTTACAGATTTCCACCAATCGGCTTCCCTGTCGCAGTCCTGCCTGCCAGGCGTAGCCGTACGGCTCCACCTAGTAGCGACAAAGTTTGACTGCATTAGAACTGAAATAGTGAGCAGCAGAAATATATTTAAAAAAAAGGAGAGTTACGTGAGTTTTCTCAATTGGAAAATGGAAAATATTATTGGGTGAATTAATGTAAGCCATTTTAGGACAACACATGCAAAAGAATGGCAGCCACAGTCACGTCTCTATGATTTAATCATGTCTAATAAAAGGGAGAGTAATGGTGTAAATATTTTTTTCCAATAAGCCGGAGATAAATCAATTAACACTTCAAAGACACAGACTGAGGACTAATTCAAAACATACAGACTTAAAAACTAATTCAATACAAAAACAAAACAAATGCAAGTACAGATTCATCACAATAACGAGTAGATGACAAATAATTAAGCATTTTCAGATGTTCTGTGTAAACATGTGCCACCCAGTGATTTACTAGGTTGTTTCAGAGTCTATTTTCAGTGGGACATTTGGGTACAGAGTGATACCTCAGCCACGATGCCTTCGTAGTTCACATGGAAGCCGAGCTGCCCCAGGCCGTTTCGGCGAAGTGTCATCTCTGATGTCTCACAGCCTTTAGTCAGGAGCTGGACATCGGGAGGGAAGGAGAGATGCACAATGAGTATGAGAGAAGAAAGAGAGAAGAAACGACAGCAATGATGGGAGGAGAGATGATGACAAAGAGCAAAATGGGGACAGAAAGGTGGAGAAAGTAAAAAAAAGGCAGAGCAGAGAGAAGGAAAAATTGAGGTAGATTTATCTAATCATCCAAAACTTCAGTCAAATGTGCACAACAGTCAAACACCATCTCTGTGAGTACAGTCGGCTTTTTGGGACGAGGGCAATCAATGGGATTATCCAGGTCTGCAAACATGAAGGGGTGTGTGTGTGCGCAGGTGTGCATACATGTTCTGTGTAAACTTTCAGTGACCCCCTTCCACATTCATGGTACATTCACACAATAGACAGGGAGGGACAGAAATAAACACTTTAGGTCTTCCTGCTCAGGAGAAACATTTTTGAACTTTTTTCCAGTATTTTCGTGGAACGTGTGATGTGACTCTCTGCATTTGGAGAAGGTGGGCGAGCACTGCAAAGCAGACGCTATTCTTTCTGTAAGTGTTGGAAGAAAAATGTTTTTAAGAAAAGTGTTTTGGTTTTTTTTTATAGAGAAACAGCTCAGATCACTTGTCATAATGCAAAGGGCAACCAGCGAGTTGACACAGAATCGGATAAAAACAGTCCTCCATCTTCTTCTTCTTCATTGTGGCCAGGCACAGCTGATCACTCCCACCCTCTCTCCATCTCTCTTTCTCCCTCTGAGTGATGCGTCTGGCAGCTTCAAGGTGCCTTGCATTTTTCTGTCTGAACAGGACGTTAGCAAAAGCTCCATAGAAGCCAAACTTCACAGGGCTAGCGTGAATAAATCATGCCGCAGACTGGCACCTGATAGGAATTGTTATGATGCTCTCTGATGTTTCTGAATGTGTGCGTAGGAGAGGAAGAGAGAGTACAAGAAAAAGGGGAACGATAAAGAGTAAACAAGAGGGGGAGAAAAAAAAGAGAGCAGAGAGATGAGCATGAGAGAGAGACGTACAGAGAGATACAGAGAGAGAGGGAGGGTGGAAGAGACAAGTTCCATAAAGCGAGTCGCCCAAGGCCACTTCTCTTCCGCTCTCTGGCAGCAACGTATTCCAAATGATTGAAGATTAACGCCAGATGCATAAAATGCAACATGAAAGTGAGACACTTCTGAGTCGCGAGCCAAATCACGATGTGTTTGTTCAAGTATGTTTGTATGCATGCATGTGTGCAAATCAAAGACGGTGGAGGTGGACTCAATCCAGGTTACATAAATACAAACATGATAAAAACCATCACACACACATACACACACACATGTACACGAGCACAGTTTGAAGGTAGGGGGAGACTGGAGATATGAATGTATTCTAAAGCACTGGTGATTACATAAGAAAACACCTTTTTTTTCCTAACCAGTTTCCATGGAAACAGCTAAGGAAGAGCTATCACCACTTTGCTGTGTGTGTAGGTGTATGGAGCCATTAGGAGTCTGTTGTCCAGAGGTGTTTCTGAAACTCCCTCAATAAAGCTGAGACCAGTAATGAGACAGCAGCTTTGGCATGTAGACATAAAAAATGCTGTCATTTTGGCAGACTGACAGCCGACAGCCAAGAGTGGGAGAGAGAGAGAGAGTGTGAGTGTGTGGGCCAGGTAAATGATCAATGGCAGCCAGCAGCGTTCATGTCCATTGATTTGCTTTTCTCAGTACTTGTCTGCTCCATGTGAATGAATGTTTGTCACCTTTAGTCGTCGTTTTGTTGTCATCCAGAGTCCTCTAACTACCCTGCTGAGTCTGGTACAGTTCTGCAGCATAAGTGGTGCCACCCGTTTGATAACGCGGACCAAGGGACCTAATTTCAGTTCAGGCAAATAAATATGGCATCAACTGATCTAATGTGATTTTGAATGTGCAGCAGCCCAACAGGGAGCAAGAAGCCCAGCAAATGACAAGTGTTGCTTCAAATTATGAAGATAAATCAAAAGGTGATTAGTTATGGGATAGTTCAACATTTTGGCGAATTGGCCCATTGCCATAATCCCTATAGTTTTAGGAGTAGGTTTATTACCTTTAATTGATCGGTGCAAGCTATTTTTAGAACGGCGGAGCAGAGCCGTGAGCTGCTCAGAGCTACGCTACGGAGAGACTAATGGGATTTCTTGGTTTCCCTCATCAAACTCATCAAATACACAATCCAACAACTCCAAGACGCTCTGGTGGACAAGTTGTGACCTGCACATTCACCACGCTATGAGATAATAATGGAACAAAAATTCAGAGACTGCATGCCGAAAAACTGCCCCGGACGCGGATGCGCATCAGCGTTTTTGCATGAAAACAACTCTGTCTCGTAACGTTGTGTTATTATCTCATAGCGTGGTGAATGTGTGGGTCACAACTTGTCCACCAGAGCGTTTTGGAGTTGGTGGATTGTGTATTTGATGAGGGAAACCAAGAAATCCCATGAGCCTCCGTAGCGTAGCTCTGAGCAGCTCACGGCTCTGCTCCGCCATTCTAAAAACAGCTTGCACCGACAATTAAAGGTAACAAACCTACTGCTAAAACTATAGGGATTATGGGAATGGGCCAATTTGCCAAAATGTTGAACTAACCCTTTAAACATATTACAAGTGAGAACCGGTTTTACAGTATATTATCATTATCTAAGCCGTGTGTGAGTGTGTGTGTGTGTGTGTGTGTGTGTGTGTGCTCTAACCTCTAGACGTTTGACCACTTCTTTGAAATCCTCAGTGTTATTACTGATGCTCCTCAGAGACACGCTCTCTCCCCGCTCGTAGAAAATCCGCAAGGACGCGGGGCTGCTCAGCATCCAGCCAATCACGTCTTTTGTGGCGCAGTTGAACACCACGGCTTTGGCCTCTTGGTCCAGCAGGATGAGAAAGTCGTTGGACATGGCCAGGAGACCCTCCAGTTCCCCGCCGGTCCCGTGATCCTCGGCGTGGACCATCCAGGTCACCGCCCCGAGGCTGCGCAGCTCCGCCCCCGAGTACGGCCGGCTCTTCTCTTTCTTCTTGTGGGCCAGCGAGATGAAAGGAAACTTCCCGGAGGGGTCGATGGGCGTGCTGGTGGTGTGACGCTCGGCCAGGTCGCGCAGGTACTCCTGACGCGTCCGGGTGGCCATGGCGCGGAATTTGTGCGACTTGTGAGCGGCGTTTTCCGCGTTTATGACCTTGGCCAGCAAGAAGTCCCGGAAGACGGAGGACTTGGGGAAGGTGACGCCTTCTGGGATCGGGGGTCCGAAAGAGGGCACGTCTTTGGAACGAGTGACCGCCACACTGGAGGAGAAAGAGGAGAGAAGAGAAGAACTGATGGTTAACGAATGAGTTGTTCCAGATGGGCCGACAATGTGGCAAACGGAGGCTGCTGGGTGTTTCTCCTCAGACGTTACAGATTCTCCGGCTCAGATTTAGCGTTTTATTGCGCCGTAAATCAAAATCCAGCCATCCAAAGCTTGAGGGGTTTTATGTCATTAAGATTTATAAGTTAAAACAAACGATGTGGCCAGATTCAGCAACACAGATAATGTTTGATATAAAGCCTTTACCCTCAAACAAGTGTGGGAACATAAAAATAGAAAACCCTTGACTGGTTTATATCATCTCAGCACTGAAACAACAACAGTCTGAATTTTTAAGTGGTAAAAGTAGGAGAGTTAGTTCCAAACTCTCCCTTTTCCTCCTTCTTGGTATGATAATCTTTCTTCAGAATCATCTGCTTCAAATGACTCGTCTGCCGCTGTATTTATTACCTAAACAGAGTTATCTGTCCAAGTGCTGTACCTAATAAGTATTAATGGCTTTACTTTGTTTGCTTCGCCGCCGTTTCCTTACGGCGTGTTTAATTTCTATGTGCTATACCTTCCTGTTTTCGCTGCTCCCCACCTCCCCTTCTCATCTCCCTTTTCCTTTCATTAAGTCCCAGGAATGGCCATCTGAGGCTGTTTGCCCCGTCTGGTATGTCAGGAACTCAGCTGAGCAGCCACGGAGAGGAAGGAGAGGAGAGGAGAGTGGAGTGGAGGAGAGAGGATGGAGGGGGGGACTGCTATTCAAAAATCTCCTGCCCAAAGCCCACAGAAAACCCAAGAGTGAGAGAAAAAAGGAAAATGTGGCCTAGAAGGGAAATCTGTGTGTGTGGGAGACTCTGGGAAGATATGGGAACGACTGCTCACTGGAAAGAAAAGACAAACAGACTTCAGACCAGATCTGTTCAACATCTCAGTCTGAAGCAGTTAATAAATAAGGACCAGTCTATTCATGGGACACCTGTCCTGGTCTCAACCTCCTCATGACCAAATGAGCTCAATCACACGACTTCATTCAGGTGATAATTACCAGCTGACAGGAGTAACACTGTAAGTCGAGCCCCCTTGTCTCCCACACACACACACACACACATCTCTGGTGACACGCATCAGCAAACATGTTGACACCAGGATTAATAGCTTTGTCTAATAAGCAACTAAAGTCAAATTGTCTCCCACATTTCTAAACAGAGACACCCTGTCCTCAAGGGAGACTCGCGGTGTTCAATTATACTAACCGTCAAATTGTTGACACCTTATTTCCCACCTTTCCTTACTTGTGACAGACAGGGGTAAGAGAGGAAGCTTTTTTTTTTCATTTATTTATGTTTTTTCATTTTTTCCTGCTTGAAATTGCCTTGGGAGTGAAAACAGGCTTTTATACTATAGTGCTGGCAAATGAACGCCGAGAAGCTGAGAATACCTTCAGCTGTTGCTAGTGTGTCAAAATGTTGCTTTCCCACAAGGCATAAGGTAGAAGAAGGAAAGAAAGGTGGCGTGTGTGTGTGTGTGTATGTGTGTGCACACATGCGTAGGTGGAGGGTCATACACAAATACGTTAACATAAACATCCCTGCAGCTATTGTGGGAAGGATTTGTGTCGGCTTTCATTTGACTGCTTGTGTATTTGCACTAAGAGCCTTATCTCTCTCATTTCTGCCATCACAGAGAATAATTCAAACAGTCCAATAAAAATCGCTACGGCATCATACTGTCACTTCATACATACTTAAATTTTTTTGCGCGCACTGCCTTGTTTACTGTCGTTCTTCCACATTCAAAAACAGGATGTTGTAACTGAAAGATCAAAGTGTTACTTACTTTCCTAGATGCTCTCAAACGCCTTTGTGTTTAAAACAAGACACAAACCGTGCCAGATCCTATATATACAGTATATCCCAATTCGATTTTTCACACTCAAGACAACATCTGTAACAGTAAGTACTGTTCAAACCTGTAAACACCTAATATTTGCCTATTAATTAGACAGGCAGATATGGGTCAGGTTTGATATAAAGGCTCCTCCCCACTCATTTTAAAAACAAATCCTGTACAAACAGGCAGGTTTAGGCAGTGATTCATGGTGACAAACACAAAGATGATTATCTGGGATAATGGGACTTTGCTGTTGCCCTCAGCTGTTCCACTCTTTAGTATGTTTCAGCTCATTATTACGGTTACGGCTTTGTTTTCTCAGGAGTGAGTAGAGACCAAATAAGAGATAAAAGCAGAGTGAATCTTTGACTTGCATCCATCAAGTGCTTAGGAAGGTGATGATGAAATGCTAATGTTGCTTTGTATCAGCTGGAAAAGTAATTGTCTGCTCACATGTCCATTATATCAAATTCAAAAAGTGAGTAAATGCAGGTTTAAAACAGCACTTAATATGCAAATATACTCAAGTGCAGCTTCAGACGATTGATAATTAGAAATGCAGTGCAGAGAGACACCTGCTTGCATCTGATATTCACTCGATGACAGGTGAATCATGCAGGGTATTTCAGAAAGAGGAGCGACAGCAAAGTGGTCATACGCAGCCTGAATAAATGATTAAAATAAAAAAAGTGACCTTTTATTCTTATTCTTCTCCATCGTTACAAACATCACTCAATACATTACACCGGAGCTCTAAAAGCACTTGTGCTGATCTCAAACACCTGTGAGTCAGTCGACCAAAGACCTGTGACTCACGTAGGACACAAAGACGTGATGGAGAGAGAGAAAGGGGTAGAGGAATTCAGGCCAGAGAACATTCAGAAAAAAATATAATAATCATGAATGAGGAAAAAGAATGACCAAATTGAGAAAAGAGGGTGAGAACGAGAGAGAAAGACAAAAAGAAAGGGGGGGCTAGGAGAGTGGAGTCGAGTGCAGTGGGGATTGCTGGGCTGTGTGGCTGGCTGGTTGGCTGGCTGCTGTGAGATGGTCATGGCAGGAGGGTTGGCAGTAGAAATGAAAGAGCACATTCCTGTGGTTTCAGTGATTTGTGGTCTTATAAATATCCAGTGTGTGGGCAGCTCTGCTCCTCCAGTATCCACAACCTGCTGCCCACTGAGCCAGGGCAAGAAAAAGAACATGTCAATACCTATTGGAGTTGGGAGACTCAGAGGAGGAACAGTAAATGTTTTGTGGACAGTATCTGCAGTTAGGTTAGAGACTACTAGCAGCTGTTTTGGCTTTAAAGTTATCTTGGCATTGGAAGTGAGAATGAATCTGTTAAAAAGGACAAATATGGAGTTAAGAGTGAAACTGCTTCATAGATAACACGAAACTGATGACTATAGGGAGGGGATGACCTCAGCCCTGCAACAGTTAGTGTCTTCCATCATCACTGACACTGTGTTATTAATGTACAGTAGTACACACGGGACAAGATGAATGTGTGAGCACAAAGAGGCCACATGAAGTTGTCATACTGTACGGTGAAAAATAAATACAGGGACAAGAGTCAACCTGTGCACGGAAGCGAGTCATTTTTCACACTGAACAAAAAAAAAAGTGTTCATCTGGTGTTGCGCTCATCTCAGTCACACAGCCGCTATTACCTCATACAGTGTAATGCTCCCTTGTTTAGTCACGTATAGTCATTACTTCATAGAGGTGTGTAAGAAAAACAGAAACAAATACATACTACAGTAAGAATTCAACCCTGAAGACATCGGTGAATTGTTGCATTACTTGCTTTTCTAGAAATTGACTCTTAATTTTTACTTTTCAACATGTGTTAAGTGTTTGCTTTCAATGACACAATACCAATTTATTCCTCTCAGGATGTTTGGTCACACAGGCAGTAACTTTTTCAGTCGGCACTGAAATGTAAAGTTCAGTAGTTCTCGTATCTAAATCCATTTTATCTGCAGCCATTAGGACCTCATTACTCAAAAGTAGCTTTTAAAGTAGGTGGGATTAACAGGTAATCACATCCAATTATAGCAGCAGCATTCAAGCAGTAAATAAATAACAGAAAACATGTGGCCTGGTTCGCTAGAAACAGAGGAAATCTTGTATGGGAACAATCTGAGAGATCTTGGCAAAGATGCATGCCTCAGATGGAGAATGTAATTCCTTGATATTGAGAGGTTGGAAAGTTGGTTCCCACAGTGCATCAATGTATTCACATTTATATTCTTAAACAATTCCAGTATAACAATATGTGGTACTATAATTCATCAATCAGCCTACAGAACGTCTGTTTAGGCAGTCATCATTTGCTCCACTTACCCGTTGTATATACTATTATTTTATGTGTCTGTTTTGTGATCCATTGAATCAAGTTTTATATTCACTCTTATAAAGCACTTTGTGACATGATTTGTCTGTGAAAAGTGCTGTATAAATAAACTTTATTATTATTTTTTTTAACTTCATTGAAATCTTCTCTGAATTTGACATTAGTCTGTAGTGAGTCATCCTGACTGTACTGTAGCTAGCTGTAGTGACAACTCTATAGGAGTAACGGTGCTGAATAAAACCACACAAAGTTAAAGGATTCCAAATTCCTGAAAACACAATCCACTGTTGCACCGGTCTCACAGTCAACAGAACCACATGAGAGACTTACAACCACTGATATTGTCTACAGCAGACAAGGGAAATTATTCAAGGCCAAGTTAGTGCTTTCTCAGATGTTTCAAAACCTGCAGATCCCCTGGGGTGGGAGTCCAGGTGAATGTGGGAAAAGACTTAAGAGCGCAGACCCACATTAAACAGAACAATGAGGTGTGCTGTATTTCCCTGCCCTGTGTGTATAGGAATGTCCTCTGAAACCTAGAGGAAACACACCAAGGCTTCAAAGCATTTAGGTCATCATTACTTAATACATTATGACTCAGTCAACTTCCCCGTGGTGACTACAAATTGTAATTTGCCTCTGGAACCAGATGTTTCACCTCGATAGTGCTTTTTTTCCACCACTTCAGAAAACCTAATTCAAAAATTGTGAATCACAAAAGGCACGTGTAAATAGTATTTGCTCCGTCGTCACTCCGTGGCAGGGCTCTGGTGCGTGTGTTGTTGCTCAGTAACGAAGTAGCCCCATGGGGGGCAATTAAGACCTCACACAATGTGCTCAGACAGCAATTAAAAGAGCCATTAGTATGAGAGAGAGGAAGGCTCATAGAGGGCAAGATAAGAGAGAATGGCAGAAGAGCAGATAACAAGACAGAGGCAGGAATAAACAGAGAATGAAATGTCCTTCACAGCTGAACCGTCTGAAACAGGAAATAGAGACGAGGCTGAATGTTCATTATTCCTTTAAAATGGCTCCAGGTTGGCTACATTGTATTTCATATTACACATCTCTGACAATGCGGTAATAAATCGTGAGCTGTGGAGAGGGCTCTAAACACTCACAGCCTACTCCATGGAGTGATGGAACTGCAAAGGTAATGAGAGCTGTACAACTCTCTGAGCCGGCAGATAAGAGCCTTATTGTTTCAGCGGTGACGGGTAATGATTCATGAGAATTCATGCGCATATAATAAGTATGACAAAAGTTTATACCTCCACTTTTTTCAAAATGCATGTAATGCAGTGGCCTGAATATAAGATGAGACATTATAAAAGATCCCCTCCCTGTTTTTTGTTTTGTTTAGGCAGTGGTAAAATGACACAAAATGGCCGGCAGACATTTAACAAAAACACCATACAATTCTAGAAATTTCAGACTGCTTACATATCTTTTCATGTAGTTTAAACACCTCACCATTGGTTCTGGTTTTGGTCCATTTCTTCATTATATCCATTCGCATACTTAAACAAACTCCACAATAAAGTAATCATTGTCACTGTACTCCTTGTATTCGATATAAGACAGCAGTCTTATATCAGCCTCAGCACTGTTTAAAAGTTATGTATAAATACAGTGTACTCCATGTGGAGCTGTTGAATCTCACCTGTAGGAGCTGTTGTCAGAACAGGGGTTGTGTGCCCGCACGATCACAAAGACGTGCTGGAAGTGTGAGCGAATGTTTTTGGGAGTGAAGGGAAGCGCCCCGGGCTCTTGGAATACAATCGTGACAATGTCGTTCCCGATGTGACGCTTCCGCAGTAACTGGAAAAGAGCAGCATGAGAAACTACAGTTAGATATAGATGCTTAGGTATTGCATGCAGCAGAAAAGTTAGAGTAAATTGTGCACTTGCTGAACATTGAGAGATGATATTCACTGGTATTAATTTGCAGTTAACATATATAGTATGTATGGCTGTGACACATTTGATCAACATACCTGTTGCTTATTGTTGGGTGTGTATGGCAGCATGGTCGACACATGGAACATGATCTCGTAATCCTTATGAGTGGTGTACAAGGAGTGGGTGCCTGTCGAGTCAGCTGAGGAGGGGAAACATTCAAAACATTCAAATTAGTATTTTTCAATTATCTCAGAAACATTTCCACTGCTAACCAGTGTAGTGTGAGCAATCATAACCAAACGGCATCTGCATGACGCCCGTGCTCATCTGCTGATCAGCGTTTCCTGAGCCTCTTAACAGGCTCCGGCCCTCCAGAGAGCCACTAAATGTTAATAACCACCTCCACAGTCCATCAATGTGATCAGTAAACAAAACAGTCACAAGGTGTTTAAAAGGCCATACTTAACCTAGCTACACGACCTTTCCACAGGGAGCCCCTCGCACGGCTGTAATTAATTTACTAGGTTACCGAAGGATGTATTGTATGTCCAACAAAATGTGACTGGAAGAGTTATGGCGGATTATTTTATTGATATACAGACGGTCGAATAGAGAGAGTAAAATATAAACAGACTCATTTGTAGCTACCGCAGAGGTGGTCGGGCAAAGGAAAGGGAGAAGAAAAACAAAGAGGATTGGTATTACTTTCCCAAACCGAGTAATATGAAACCAGAGGCCATCTGCCACACACGCCTGAAAGTGAAAGCATTTTTTGATTGGAAGGCAGCGAATGAGAGGAAACTGAAGAATCAGAGAAAGGAAGCCAGATGAATTAAAGTAGACTGAGACTGAAGAAGGGCAGAGGCCTCATTCAAAACAGGTCTAGGTCAAAACCTGGTATGTGGCTGGGACGCCTGTGGTCTAATCCTGATTTTCTAACATTTTTCAAACATAAATGAAAGACAATGACTGAGCTGTGATTTTGGATATACCGTATTTACTTTCTTTTACTTACTAGGTTATAATATACAGCTAGAGTTGCTTTTTTAAAGGATCATAGGGCAGGATTAATGAGAACGGCCAGTGACGCGACGGCCGCTGCGCGTAACTACAGCAACCAGCGAAGCCACCGGCACGGGAGCGCGCACAGACTTTTCACTGTTTACTTTACTCTTTACAGTCTTTCCTATCTGGGGAGGGAGGGGGTGTATTTTACTGTAGGTTCTCGCTGTCACAGACAGACAGACAGACAGACAGACACACACACACACACACACATACACACACACACACACACACACACACACACACACACACACACACACACACACACCTTCACTGTGCTGCAGCAGGAGGCTGCTTGTCTGTTCCTCTGAGCTCCTCTGCATGGATCTGTATGGGCTCCTACAGGCCGGTACTGAGAATTAACGCGCCGGGTCTGGGTGCCGGGCCGCATCTGTCAGGGTCCGCGGTCCCATGAAAACCAATAAACACCGGACATATTCATGATTTCATAAAAAAAAAAAAAACGGACGCGTCGCGGACACGCCGGCCAGGACGTGAAAAGTGGACGTGTCCGGGCAAAAGAGGACGTTTGTCCACCTGCCTGATAACGTTGTTAAAGTTATAACGTCGGCTTTTAACCGCTAGCTGCGGCTAACGGCTAATAATAAGACAGTAGTGATGAGGGAGAGGGTGTGTAAGTAAGTGACCTGCCTGCTGCTGTGCGCGTGTGTGAAGGGAGGGGGAGGTAACAGGGCTTTCAGTTGTGCTGGGTCGTTTGCTGGCAGTAACAGTAATTTGGATCCACCGTGGTTCAGAGCGATTGATATAACAGGGATGTCGCCACTCTGTTACTGTATCAGTCGCTCTGCCGCGGTTGCCCTCTTCATGTCTCCATTCCATTGATCCATTCGAAGGCAGTCGTGGACGCGCTGACGTCAGGTCCGCCGGCCAGCGCGCGAAATTCACCCCCTGAATTGCAGCGCATTTTGCAGCACAGACCCCGTTCAGGGCAATGGAGAGATACGCGGGTGGGCTCGTTCTTTTTGGTTTTGAACGCTTCCTCACCCATTATTATTTAAAAAACGTAAAACGCATGGGTATTTTCCGGTATTTTCTCACAAATCCTGCCCTATGATCCTTTAAAGGATTTTACCTTGACTACAGTTATAGGAAAGGAGAGAGAGGGAGGATGGCATGCAGCTATGGTCAAGTTTGAACTTGGGGACACTGGGTCAAGGACTAAAAGCCAAATTGGCATGTGCTCTACACCAGGTGAGTTAGCTGGACGCCCACGCCAAGAAAGATCGTATGTCTGTTTTGGAGATCTGAGCTGGAAGTGGTTGTACCATTATAAATATCTCATTGTATGTTCAGGCATTGAACATACACATTATCATGTGAGTGCTGTTGGTCACCTCCCACATCCCACAATCCCATCAAACACTGAACTCAAGACTCCTTCAGTCAATGAGATCTTCTATAGAGTGTGTGTGTGTGTCAATGTGCAGTAACCCTGCTGCTGTGGCTCAGGCATTTGGTTTTAAAGGGCATTTCCAGTCGTAATCAATGTTTACCTCAGATATCAGGTTGGGTCAGAGAACACAACAGTAGAGGGACTCTATGAGGGACTCTCTTACAATATTTAATTGTAAAGCAAATTTTAAAATTTCAAATCATGGTCAAAAGGACGTTACTTGCAACCACAGAACAATTTTAAAATTAGTCCGGAGCCCATTAATGAACATTGAAAAACGAATATAAACGTCCACACGCTGCAGTTGGGAGTATGGATGGTATGAAATGAACTGATCATAGGTGACCTGATATCTGATGTAAACATTGATTACGACTGGAAATGCCCTTTAACGGAATATGCAGCTTTTTCCTCTGCACTTCTAAAGAGAACCTGAAATTTCGGTGCGTGTACAGTACGTACTCTTGGTGTCCAGCTGAGCACGGTACTTGGTGAAGCCTTTGAGTCTGACTCTCTCCCCGAGCAGATGAAGGAACTCCTCCAGTGCGGGACCAGCTGATTCGTTGTTGTACATCTCCTCCTCGCTGCTCTGGCCAGCCATGCAGTACATCACCCCCACCTTCCGCTGGAAACTCAACTTTAGAGCAGAGAGAAAGAGCAAACAGCCATTGTTGCAATGAAAAAGAGGGCACACCGGCATAACACCGTGTAGGAATCATGTCAGAACAACCACGTTGACATTTTGGGGAGAACTCACGTTGGCATTTTAAGAATAGCCACCTTGGGATGTTCTGCAGTGATCGCTGTGCCATTTTCCGGAGAAATCACATTGACATTTACAGAGGTTCAGCTTTTGATGACTGCATCAGGGCGCACGAGTATCAAACAGCTTGTTTTGTATTTTACTTATTTATTCGAAAGAGGCATGTGCGTGTTTATGCAAACTTTGCCGATGGTTGCTTTGCTGTGGTTGAGATCCTCCACTTTGATTCAATGTGATAGTTTCATAGGCGTGAATGGTTCAATAAAGCAAAATATAAAAATAAATGTTCCATAAAATTATTAATAAAACACCAAATGAAAATAATGTGCTGTTCACAATACAAGATAATGTCTCATGAAGTCGTGTCTTTAGTTCAAAGAATGAGTAATTATGCTAAGTGGATGCTATTTTTGAGGACTGATGAGTAAATGAAGCCTGAGTAATACAACAGACCAAACACGAGTTCATTCAATATGAGCAATCAATGGGATTATTGGAGTTCACCCGTCTCATTTCATCTCCTTACCCCCTGCTCGTCCAGCTTCATCAGCTGCTCTGTGACCTTTGGCGTGTTGAGAGCTAGGCGCAGGCAGTGGACGTTCAGCTCGGGCACCAGGTACTCCAGCACCTCTTTGAGGGGCAAGCCCCGGGCCAGGCCGTGCTTGGAGGTGGAGGGTACAGCGTCTTCCAGGATGGAGCCTCTCAGGGTGTTGAGCTAGAGACAGTCAGCCGGAGGGAAGAGAAGAAAATAGAAAATTATCTAAGTTTAGCGAGTTTAGAGAACGTCATTTGTGGACATGACTACACTGTATTTAGACTCTAGTCTTTACTAAGGCATCAGTCTGGACCCATGATTGTCTGTCTAAATACAGTTTAAAAAGAAGCTTTTGAGAAAAGAAAAAAAAAACCTGTACCACAATAAAACAAAAACAAATGTCTGACATTCTGAAATTCCCTGAACAGTTTTTAGTTTATTTTTGGAGCACATTACATTACTGCAGAAGCATGGTCACTTCAGTTTTCAACTTAAGATAATTCTCCTCTTTGTCCTGAACACTTCCTGTTAGGTTCTTCCCTCTCTGCTCTGTGCTGTGTCTTGGCTTTTTTAAAAGTTGCCTGCGATTGGCAGCAGCAACATAAGCAAAGCTACCGTAGCCGTCTAACCATAATAGGAACATTAGTACTGTAGGTCTATATCTGGAAAGCTACAGCAAGGCTACGATGAAGCCTAAGGCCTGCAAAATGAAATTCAACTAGCAGTGGAAGACAGGTCTTCAGGCTAAAACAAACTCAAGATAGACTTCCATGAATTAATCAAGAGGACAGCAGAGGGACCGGGACCTGAATATCTATCACGAACAAATAAGCACAGCTGGATTATCTGTAGCGGTCCCATGGCTCTTGAGAATCACTTAGAAGTGTTTGTGTGTCTTGGCGTTGTGTTTGGAAGGCCCAGTGTTTGTGCCAACACCCTCAGGGTTAAACAAACCGAGGATGAGGAGCACTCCGGCTGACGAGAGGACAATCGCTGTCCTCGGTGGACACTGGACTTATCTCTTTAACATCGGTGCATCGCACTCACTCCCACGGACACACACACACACACATATATATCTATACCTGCCCAGCTCCCTGCTCTGAAAATAGCAATTAGAGAGAGGAGAGAGGGAGGGAAGAGAAGGGAGGAAGAGAGAGGAAAACATAGCACAGTAGGTCGTGCGTCATCCCAAGAGATTGGAAGGGCTATTACTCATGGTGCGCTTCAATACAAGAGCAATGCTTTCCCTTCTCCTCTCGAATACCTTTGGCACTATTTTAGTCTCGTTTAGCTGCAAAATGGCACAGCTCAGTCCTTCACAGATGAAGGCTGACAAAGATGGTAGGTGGGCGTTCGGCTCAGGGAATGAGGACATGGATCTGTAGCTCTAGTCTGTCTATTGGAGGAGATGACAGCGAGGGCTAGAGGGATTCACAAAAGATTCCCTCTTGCTGTAAACTGGATATTGAGCATTGAGAATAAACAACTGGGGGAATGAATTACAAATGAAACAGAACATGAATATATTGGAGGTGGTGTTACGGTATAGATGTTATGGCATCTTAGGTCTTGAGCTGAGCTGTGACTTCCCCAACCGTTATCAACTGTATTTTTCCATAAGCATGCCCGGGAACATCCTATGTTTCAACTCCTACACAGTTTGAACTCGTAATAGCTCCGTCGTAACATCATTCAGTACAGAATGTACTAAATATTGACACATTTGTGAGCGTGAACGTTCATGGCTCCATAGGGAACAGCTACAAACACTGTATGTTTGTGAAAGGGCGGAAGCCGCTGAACAATTAAAATCAAATCCGAACGCAACAATCAACAAACCAAGCTGATGAAACACGACAACATGTCCGTGTATTAAAGGTGTCAGCAGGATTTCAATGTACCTCACTCGTTCTGAAGATGACCCTGTAGTTGTACTGCTGGCCGTGATCCTTGTGCTCCTCCAGCTTCTCCCTCCTCAGGCTCACGGCCACTGGACCCAGGTTCTCGTCGACCCCCAGATAGTTCCAGTGCTCTGGTGGGGATAAGGGAGTGATTTGGGGGCAGGAATAGACAAAAATTAGGATGTTTAAGACGGGGAAAAATTCACGAAAAAAACGCTACACACAAAATATAGCTAGTTCTGTTGTTCTCATGAGGGAAGGATGTGACAATGTGACAACAAAATTACTGTACCACTGCATGCTAAAAGAAACAGGAAATGGCATTTTCTCTACGAATAGTAGATAATATTTCTCAAAAAAAAAAAGAGACAGAAAACACAGATATTAAAGTTCTGCTTGAACAAAACTATCACTAAAAAATTGGTACAATCTGCTAACTGAACACTCAAATTTGGAAAACAATAACACCTGGTCCCCATTCATACAATTTGTCCAGAGCTGATCCGTCCAAACACTACTTCACACTGTTCATCCCTTTCTTTTTTCTTCTTTTTTGTTTCTCTCTGTTCTCTCTTTTTATTCCCAACAAATTCAATATGCCTGCTCAATACCCCTTCTACAATTCCACCCCCCTGTTCTTTATTTTGTTCTGTCTTAGTTAGTTAGTATGTTCTGTAATTGCCCTTTGGTCCTATATGTTTCCGTATAGGCATGGGCATTTCGAGGAATTTTCTAACCAAGAAACCTAACCTGGTCTTACTCCCGTTAACTGATTACTTTAATAAAAATAGAATGACTCCTAAATGCGCTTTGTCACATGAGAGACAGAGCGCACCCGGGGCATAAATGCGCGTTACTGACACACAGCGTCGTCAGACAAAATATCAGGTGGTTAATAAGAGTAGAGATTGGAGTTTATGCCCAGGCTGCTTCGGAGGGGATTCAGTCATTAGCGGTCCTAATTCATTAGTCCACACTACATTTTGGCGCCTACGCTCCTCTCTGACTCGCATCGTCTCAGGAAATAACTCAGAAGGTTTCTTCTCTATTTTCTAACAGACTTGATGAGATCTATCGTCTCCCTCCCTACGGCTTACCCCAAGGGAACCACCACAGATTCTTGTAAAAGGTTTGAAAGTTCAAGGCTCGATCCAAAAATGCTTTTACACAGCAAAAAAACATGTTGTTTGATCCGAAACTGTTTAACACTACGAAAAACCCGAACTATGGCATGATTATGTACTGTAGTTTGATCCGACGCTAGACTCTGTGCTCTAACATGACATTTTTTTAAATCCTAGGTTAGCCGGGTAATAATTCGTAACTGATTAGCAGATTGCCTACTCAGGTACTCGGGTACCCGGGTAACTGTGCACATACCTATTTCCGTACATGTCTAACTGTCTTGTAATGTGTGCTTAAATGCTCAACAAAAAAATTAAAAAATAAAGTTCTGCTT
Source organism: Trachurus japonicus (assembly GCF_045865225.1). Taxonomy (NCBI): domain Eukaryota; kingdom Metazoa; phylum Chordata; class Actinopteri; order Carangiformes; family Carangidae; genus Trachurus; species Trachurus japonicus. Next base: position 10,538,754 of record NC_140930.1, read on the forward strand.
ACCTCTGAGGTAGAAGTACTTTCTGTAGTAATAGGCGCCGAGGTCAACATGTTCCACAATATATCGTTTGGACCTGTCGGCGTGTTGGCTCGGCCCGTCCTTGGAGGCCTCCAACACGGCCACGCCAGCGTTGGTGAAATGTGTGGTGAGTGTGGCGTCCAACGGCCCCTCCTCTGTGCTGCCTGAGGAGCTGCTGGAGCTCCCACCGCTACCGATGCTGCCCTGCTGCAGGGCCAAACACAGGGACAAGTCAGGCCAGTGAACTGACAATTAATTCCTTCAATATGCAGTTACCGGCTTTAGACTGATCTTCAGCCTTCAGCGTTTTATTACATGTGGTCATTCTGTTCTTGAATAGGAGTTACCTGTTTAGCAGGAGAGATGTTCCTCTCGCCCTCGCCGCCGATCTCATTCCTGAAACAAGGGCAGCTGAGCACCAGGTCGTTGCTCTTGTCGTCACCAGGGTCCAAGGCGGGGTTGGTGGGGTGCCCCCCTGCCCCCTCCTTGCTCAACTCCTCTTGTGAGCCGCAGGGCGACCCATACACTCCGCTCTGATTGGAGGAGAGGGAGGACGTGGCCGAAGCGGAGGCGGCGGCGGCGGCCGACGCTCCGGTCGTGGTGTTCTTGCGCTTGGACCCGGAGTGCCGACTCTGGATGGCCTCGTTGAGGTCAAAGAGGAGAGACTGGACGTCGAAGTGGGAGAAGCCCCTCTGGCACGCCCAGGGTTTGGGAGGGGGGCCGCTCTCGTCTCCTTTCCCGCCATCCTCGGCGTCGGAGCCGGCCCTCGACGTGTCGCCCTCCACCTTCACGCTGCGCAGCTTACGGAATATCGACTCTCCCCCCGTCTCCGACTTTGACCTCCTCTTCAAGTGCTTCTCTCGCTCCTTCAGCCGGCTGGCGGGACTTCCTCTGGCTGGGCCTAAGGGTCCGTCGGGCAGGTCGAGGGCGGCCTGCTTGATGGGCGCCACGGTCAGGAGCTCCGTTAGTCTCTCTGGCGCCGGGCTGCGCTGGTCGGGGGCCTCGGCCGACGTGTATCCTTTCAGCATGTCAAAGAAGCTCTCTCCCGACACTCCGTGCTTATCTATGGATGAAGTGCTGCCGTACTCACGGTGCATGGGCGTCCACCCTGAGAAGGACCAGCCCTCGTTGCCGTCTACGTCCAGCTCACTTATGGTTATGTCACTGTTGCTGCGCTGGCGGATGCGCCTCATGCCTTTGCGCGGCGAGCCCAGATAGCCATCAGGTGACAGGAAGCGGTTGTCCTTTCCCTTGCTCTGCATCTTGTTCTTCAGCGTGTTGTGGATGTTTCGCAGCATGGACGAGTCCTGTGGGCTTATCAGGTGGCCCAGCTTGGCTGACAGGTTGCTGTGGGCTGTGACGGCCGACACGCCTCCTCCGCTCCCACCACCGCTACCGCCACTACCGCCGCTTCCACTTCCCCCTCCTCCTCCTCTTTCTCCTCTTTCTCCTCCTCCTCCCCCTCCTACAAGTCTTTCTCTATCTCCACTTCCTGATCCTGAAGAGCTTGTGGTGTTGGTGGAGCTGGGCGAGTCTGTTTCCACGGTAATGTGCCAAACGCCGCCTCCCGCCCCGTCTTTCCTCGGGGGCCAGTCGGCCACGCGCGCCCGTACGCCCATCTTGGGGACGCCGGGGTTGGTGCCCGTGGTGGAGGAGGAGGAGATGTGGGTGCTCTCGCTGCGTGGCGGCGGGGCGCCTCCGTTGGGCAGGCGCAGGCGTCGGGTGTAGAACTCGTCAGACGCCGGCACCGAGCCGCCGACCGAGCGCTCCGTCTGAGAACGCTTCAGACTGGTCATGGTGATGGATGGATGGATGCAGGGAGGGGAGGTGGGAGGGAGAGGTAGGGACGGGGAGCTGATGGGTTTAGATTAAGGCTAACATGGCGCCCACTGAGTGAAGTGACGAGGGAGTCTCATGGACACATTTGGTTCTGCAGAAAGAAGATAACAAAATATTGAACATATCTCTGAGTATGAGGATCGATGACAAATAAAGCTTCTAAAAAGGCATTTTTAAAAAGTATGTTTAATATAAATGTAATGCATATTTTGGGGGTCCAGAAAAATGTTTTAAAAACAAGTCTCATTTATTGAATAACTTTTCCAACTGTTTTAACTCATTTTTTAATAGTATGTTTAACTTTGCAACCAAAATATGTCAGGTGGCGCAACCAAATATTTATATATTGCCAATTTTTATTTTAAGATAAATCTTTGGCAAGTATCCTTAGGGTGTCTACACTAGGTAACGCATTATTATTTTGTCATTGTGTTTTGTTTTTACAATAATTTAAGATTTTTGCATTCTGTAGGTCAGGTTTTCAGCATTGTTAGCATCCAATTTTACATTTAATATAAAGACAGGAAAATAATTACACAAATATTCAAATTCATACATTCAGTGTAATAACTACACACATTACATTTAGAAACCATTTGCTCACTTTCACCTATCATTTAACATCATTAGTAATGACATGAAATATGCTGGAAACATGCATTTTAATTTCAAATAGTAACATGTGTTTTAGTCATCAGTCTCTATTTAAGTTTTCTGGAGTAAAATAAACCTTTTTTTTTCAGAATGGAAGAAGCAAACTCATCAAAAACACTTCACATAAGATTACATTCGATACAAAACTACGAGTATGATTTTACTATGAAGAAAAAAATAGAATATTTTCATTACACAACACTATTTTCAAGACCATAAATTTATATTCTCTTCAATCCAATCAACAGTAGAGGAGCTGTACCTTTTTGTAGCTGGTGAGGAAAGTTTTGATGATGAGTGTTCACAGCTGAAGCCTCTACAAAGTAGTCTGCTCCGCAATCATGCTGTAAGTGAACTCAATTCAGTCTGGATGGGCCCGGCACAGAAACTGAGAATAAAAGTAAAGAGCAAGAGAGAGAGAGGGAGGGAGGGAGAGGAAGAGAGGAAGAAATCAAGTTAAAGAGCATCACAGCACCAACAGTTTTAAATGAGAGGAGGCGAGGAGGTTATCTTGCAGATTTGTCTTTGTCATCTGAATGTGTCTTCATGACACTGTCCGCTGCAGACAGCTCTTACTGTAAGTCGGCCCACACACACAATGTGGCTTTTCCAACGAAGGGGCTCAGGATATTACAAAATCAACATTTATATCCAGCTTAGCCCGTCAGAAAAAACACAGTGAGAGCTCAGTCTGCTGAATTATGTGTTTGTGCTCCGAGTTTGTCCATAATAGTGCACCAACTCTCTCCTGCAGACCACACTTTGTATCACCATGGAGATAAGGACTTGTACAGCGCATGTTTCTGTGAGTATATCTATGTGTATGTGTGTTACAGAGAGAGAGAGAAAGAGAGCGAATGAACAGGGCGATTGATTCTTTCCTTTCCCTTCCCACAGACCTCAGACTACCTCTACGTGGTATGTGGATTACTCAGACTAGGCACAAGGACAGTCAGTTATTTTAATGTACCGTCATTGTCAGTGCTTTAAAGAGCCCAAACAAAAACAGTATTCAGTCCCAATTGTTCACATTATCTAACAAAACCAGAACTATCACCATGGACCTACAGTACGCCACTGCTGGTAACAGAAAATGTTTTACGTGATGTGGGTGAACCAACACTTTAACACAGATCCGTGGCTCTTTATACAGTAGTAGCATTCTGCGGCCTTGAGCCCAGCACTCACAACACTAGAGTATCTACTCTCGTCTAATGCTGTTTTGCAAGTTGTTCAGATGGGTCTGTTTGAGCAGCGTGACATCCTAGTCTGGGATTCAGTTTGGCAAAACCCAAGTGTTTGAAGTCTAACAGGCAGAAACTCAAAGGTAGAAAAAAAAAAACTCAAAGTCTTTCCCGTTTCACAGCGAGGTGCTGCTGAGTGTCTGGTTGGGAGATTTCCATTTTCAGACATACACACACTGCAGAGGCTTGTGTTGTGGGAACATTTTTGATATGCTAAAGAAGCCTTTGAGTTTTTTTATTCTGCTGGAGATCATAATAAAGGGAGAGACAAAAAAAACAAAAAACACATACAGTAAATTTATCTCAAAGCTCACCAGGAGTCATGTGCGTTGTCTCAAGCGGTGTATTAGTAGATAAACAATCATCTTGGGTGTATAATAATTCAACAATTACAACTGACTCTCAAAGGAGATTGTGAACTGTGCAACAGAAAGAGAGCATGAATATAGATGAACCTCCTCACAGGGGGGTTTTCTTCTACGCCTGCGAAATCATTTGAACTTGTCAAACCTTTTCCTTCATGGCAAATATGAAAAATCAGTGAAAAACTAGCACGCCACAATGTTTTCCCAGTGGTTCATCCGTGTTTTTTTGTCTTTTAATCGGCTCCTGTTAGACTAGAATCCGCAGAATAACAAATACAAGCATTATAGAAATAGCATTTATCCAAACACAAGTGAGTAAAGTTGAAGCGTGATTCATACATTTGTCAGAGCTACCAAGAAGATCATCATGGTTTTATAATTTTTCGACCGAAATTCACATCAAAAGTACAACAGAGTGGAAAAACCCTGAGCCATTGACGCCTCTGAAATCGCACTCCAAAAGTGTATCCCAAATAGCTACCTGCAGAGTGCCCTCTCTTTCCCCGCCGAGGACTGGGTAGTACTCTTTAATGAGAGTTGGAGAGAGTGAGAAAAAACAAGAGTGGAAGAGAGATCAAGAGTTGGAGAGGAGAAGACTAGGCTGTTTTTTAGGGCGACTGGGAGACTGGGAATAGAAAACGGATGAACGTGGCATATCACGCCTCTGTGCAGTCACAAAGGACCAATTACACTGACACATACTCTGTAACCTTTAGCAGCGTCTAAACGAGGTCAACTCCTAAGGTAAATATGTGGCATCGCTGCTGCTAAGTGCTGCCGAGGTTGTCTGCTGACCCGGCCAACTGGAAACTGTTAACAGAGGGACTCATTTGCATCTTACAGATGACGGTGGTGGCTGTGAGCGTTAATGCGACATTACAAAACCAGAAAGCACTCTTGTAACATGGTGGAAAGCACTTACAGTCATCGCATCTGTTCAGGTGAAAATGATCATTAATACAACCAAATAGTTCTCTTTTGTCTTTATTTCTCATGCGGATCGCCATCTAATTGACATTTAGATAGTTACATCATGAATATTAAGTAATGACACAGACGGCTTTGTTGGTAACTGGTAGGAAGATAAAACTATGCAGGCCAGTCGGCTTGGTCAGAGTGGAAGTATTACAAGTCCGGTCACGTAACACACCTGCTGCTGTGTGAGAGCACTGGTGATCATTACCAACTGTAAAAGTCCCAGAACATGAAGCAGAGCACAGCATCACACAAGTTAGAAAAGAGCCCCAGCATATGGCAGCTTGCAGCAGCAGGCCACGACTGTTTCGTATGTTGTCAAGTCTGAAAATGAACACTCTGAACTTGTTCATAATTTCAGATGATGTAAAAACTTCATGTCTTACCAGTTTCAACAGGATGAATAATTACACAGGCCAATAACATTTCCGGTGCAGACGTGGGTCATATTTAGTAATATGCAATCCTATGTTTTAATAAAGTGAAATACAGCACCACAAACCTTTATCGAGTGCAAAATGAATGCTTTGTCTTAAACAAAAAACTCTCAGTGTTTTAACTGTTGGGTGTACTGTGTATGTGAATGTGTGTGTAAATGTCCTTTCTGTTTCTCTTTTTGTCATGTAAAACACTTTGAGCTGCTTCTTGTATGAATGATTGAATGATTGACTGATAATTCTTCGGTGCAAAAAATCTAGCACCCTTTCCTTATGGAGCACTCAAAATCATCTATAAAGCTCCCCCATCTTGGAAATATCTGGGTAATTTTCCAAATAGCTAACAGTGAGGTTATTGTGACATCATGGCATTTTGACATCGTCATAGTGATAGTCAGTGGTGGAAGTTATTAAGGTGTCATGTTGATGAGCGAGGAAACTGTGGAAAATGCCGACATCACAGCAACTGCTTGGATTTCCAGTCCAGACCGAGCAGTGCTACAAGGACTGGGATAAGACTGCAATTGGTTTGTAATGATATGTTAAAGGAAGCTAATAATGCCATAATCATGTCATTGATTGTGTGTTGAGTATTCTGTGAATGGCCCCAGGATGTGTTATTACCAGTCATCATAAATGGCATGTTTCACTTTCGTGGGTCTCTAATGTGCTGATAATTTTCAGCCAAGTTTCCTAGAAAGATCTAGTATGCAATTTGCTACTATTTATAGTTCAAATAAAGACACAGATAGGAGGCCGTTTTTGAATTTAATTAGTTTGTGTTGAGTTCATAAGCAATCGTCAATCTCCAGGGGGAATTTCCTTGAGCGGACCCGGACCGCTCCAATTAAATTGAGGGAAATATGAATTGCCTTTTTAACTTTATTAATCACATGTGTATTCTTGCTTATAGGCAAATTTCACTAATCACATGCTTACCTGAAATGTTTCACTGACAAATACTCTTGATTTTGCTGGGGATTAATTGGAATTAATGACTTGACATATACTGAACCAGCATGAACATCATCTGATTACAGACAAATTACATCACATATCACACAAATTCCCAGGAACTCTCTACTAATTTTACATTGACATTCCAGTTCATCCCAAATAATTTAAAAAATGAACAGGGAATAATTGGAAAATATTACTTAAATCAGTCACAAATGAGTGCTGTGTTATGATGTTGTCATCACTATTACCATGGTGATGATTAGAGTCTGGGAAACCGCAGCGCTGCTTTGGGTCGTCTACAACAACGTGTCTGGCTGCTCCAGTCTAAAGGTTGTTGTTGTCAAGCAGCACAGGTGTGCCAGCATGCGCACAGTGTGACTGTGAATGTGATCCTGTGCGCTTCATGAGTCATACACACCTGAAAATTACAGAGCAGATGAGCTGACAGACAGACAGACAGACAGACAGAGGCTGCTGCTGCACGATGACAGGAGACATGGTCACAGACGGGCTCTTAAAAAGAGACGGTACAAAAAGTTGAGAAGAAAACTCTAAGTGCGTGTGTGTAGCTTGAACCCTATATCATCCATTTCTTCTATCCATTCTCTGTAGCACAGTAATTTAGAAGCAGTTAATATTTTCAGACAATTGCATGGTGGATTAGCATTCAGTATTCATTAATCAGTCTGTATTGTAGTTGGAGAAGATGGCCCTGGTTTCTTTTCCCAGGCCTGTGATTAGAGAAGATCACCACTTTGTGATCAGAGAATTGTCTTGTAATGGCAGAAATATGGAGACGGTGAACTAAAAAAAACAATAAATGTATAGTTTAAATTTTAAAAAAAACTGTAAGCTTGTGTCAAATGCACTGTTTTTCATGTTCCTTCCTATAGCTTTATATAACATTACACCTGTTTCTCCAGACAGACACCATTACCACACTGACAGGTAAGTCAAGTCAAGTCACGTCATGTTTTGGTAAAAACACAACAATGTCTCAATGGGTTTCACAGGCCTGCAACAGAAACGTTTCAGACCCAGCCCAAGATCTCTGAGGAAAACAGGAGGAGGATCGAAGAAGCCTTTGGACATAGAGAAAAGGAATTAAACAAATACAGAAGGAGGTGCAGGTGGGAAAATGCCAATTAGAAAATAAACAGAAGGAGAGACACGCTGAGTCAAACGTGACATGTGCTCTCTCCAGCACCTGCTGCCAAGATGCTGCTGGGCATAGGTGTGGCCGTAAGGGTGAAACATCTGTGTTAGTGTGTGTGTGTGTGTGTAGAGTCGCTGCAGGTGACACAATGGGGCCTAGGAAGCAAAAAGAAAACATGGGAAAGATTCAGATTGTGACTCAAGTCATTCATTGTGCACACACAAGTGTCTCTGTCGTCTCTGTCTCACACAAACAAAGAGCACACGTGATGAGGAACGTTGCATCACATTCATCTTTCCCAGGCTCAGAGGCATTAATGGCTTACTGCTGGTGTAATGGTATGTGAATTGCAATAGGAAAGATTTAAACTTCACTATTAACTATCAGCAGAGAGTTTAAAAGTATGTGAAAATGCAATTCATGAGCATTAATGGGGAACTATTCATTGGTTTGCTGAATCCCCCTCAAACCATATGCATTTGTTTTCAACGAAGCTGGCGAGAAGGCAATCCATAGAGCGGTGGATGACATTACATACACGTTTTTAACGATGTGTATATTTGTGTAGTCTTATCTGTCATAAACAAGAGATTACAGATTACGGGGCGTGTTTGTGTGGCGGTGCTGCCAGGACGAGGGATCGGACACCAGGTCGGAGGCTCTGATCTTGTAAAACAGGCCGAGGCGCTACGTGGAAGGCAGCGAGCCTCCATTCGCACCGTAACAAGCCATTTAACCGTCACTTTTACTCCAAAGCTGTTTAATAAAGGTAAAAAATGTTGCATAGTTCCTCTTTAACTGCTCTGCACCAGCAACCCGCAGAACAAGAACTTTGAACCAAATGCAGGAACGTCAAACCTCTTGTGTGACAAAATGTTCAAGTAGCGGCCTTGTGCGGTTAAATGCTATACAGCCATTTGAAAGTCCAACATCTTTTCATCTCAGCCCGCCTGGTTGTAGATGAGGAAATGGCAGGACGAGACACAGAGGGAAGATAAGGAGTGAAAGAAAAAGAAAAAAAATCAAACATTATTCTCTTTGAAAGCTGCTCGGCAGCAGGCCATCTTAAGTGTTAGAGCTTCAGCTCAGAGCCTTTCAAAGTGAAATCGTAATTGTGTGGAAAGATAAACATGGTTTTGCTGGGGTTTTTTGCTCCCTCTGCAGAGCTTGGCAGTGGGTGGGGTCTCCTCTCTCAGTCACTGAAATGTAAAATGGGCTTTTTGGGTGCTCTGAAGTCTGCCGGTGTTGTCTTTTTCTCTCGAGTGTGAAATTGCAGAGGCATTCTGTGGCACCTACTCCCTTATCCCCAACTATCAGAGAGTGGCAGTGGAGGCAGTGGGAGGAGATGGATGCACACAGTGATGGGGGGGTGGGGGGGTCCATGCATGCATGAGTGTGAGTGAGTGGCCATCACAACACGGTGAAATAGTGAGTTACATGCACTTTGTTGTGGTTCTGTGTGGTCACAATGACCTTGACCTTTGATCTAATGTGCTTATCCTTGAGTGAATGTTTCCTTTAAGCATTACTGAGATGTTGTATTCACATGAAAGCAGAACGAGTTGTGTGAGGTCACTCTGACCTTAAAGGAATAGCTCAACATTTCGGCAAATTGGCCCATTGCCATAATCCCTATAGTCATAGCAGTAGGTTCGTTACCTTTAATTGTCGGTGCAAGCTATTTTTAGAACGGCGGAGCAGAGTTGTGAGTTGCTCAGAGCTGCGCAAACTCATCAAATACACAATCCAACAACTCGTCGCTCTCGTGGACAAGTTGTGACCTGCACATTCACCACGCTATGAGACAACAGAACGAGTTGTTTTCGATGCGCGTTCCCGTTGGGGGGAGTTTTTCGGCAAGCAGTTTCTGAATTTACCTTGAAAACAACTCTCGTTCACGAGGATGGGACAGGCAAACGACAACCCTAAAACATAACGCCTCTAGCCTTTGCTGTCACCAACACAAAGGCATAAAAAAAAGATCTCAAGACTGCCTCAGTGACTCTAAAGAAAGACACTGTTGACAGGAATCTTTCAAAAAAAAATCCTCAAACAACATCTCATAATAACTGGGGTTGTGATCTGCTCTGGACCGGAGAGCTGCACGGAGCAGCGTTCAAGGTTACTGCCGTGCTTGTAAAAGTCTTAATTGAGCGCTGTTTTTATCCATATGATCGGTTTCATAGCTCCATTTTAGCAGCGGCTTTTGAACGTCTCATTAAGTTTCATTGTGACTCACGATTCATGAAGAGCTCGTCTTTCACAAAAGCTGACCCATGTTAATGTTCTGTCAGAGAGTCATTTTGGAGGCTGTAATATCTTGTCTGCACCATTTATATCTACGAGGGGAGGACACTATAACTGCTGTTGGAGATAAAAAAAAAAGAAATTTTAAATCTAAAAAAAAAAAGAATTTATTTGACTTGGCTGGCTAATATTGCACTTGCACACAATAACAAAGCCTGTTTGAAAGCTTTACTTCCCTCGTCGCTAGTTGGTGAGATGGTGAACACACGGTTTTCGATGCTTTTAAGTGTCACATGTCAGTGAACATGAACACACACATCCCTCAGTCCGTCCCTCTGGATTAACAGCTATGATGATGCCTCTCTCTCTATGGGGAAGAGTAGAAATAGGGGTGACAGGAAACAAAGAGGGGAAAAAAGCAGGAGGGGGATTTAGTGGAGAGGGGCTGAGGATAAGTGCCACTTAGTGTTTCAGGAGGACCACACCGTGCAACAATGACACAAATAGCTACAGCCTTGCCCACATCCCCTGTGTTGCAAGCTTGTGTGTGTGTGTGCAAGTTTGTACTGTACCCAGAGCAAACAGCTGAAGAGAAAAAAAAAAAAAAGTTATCATAACAGCACATTGAGAATGCATATGTACAGGAAGGGGGACTTTACCTCAAGATCACATATGTGTCTGCTTCTGCTCGGCAAAGCAGTTTAAACAAAGCCACAAACCACTTTCATAGCAACACACCAATACCTGTTTCACCCTCACACACACACACACACACACACACACACACACACACACACACACACACACACTTCCTGCCTCCCTCCTACTGTGTTTTCAGGGGTCTGGGACTCCACTCCTCTGCACTGCACTTCAATAGCGCAAGAGATGTTTCTATTTATGTTGCGTCTATATTTCTTTATCAGCACACAACACCTATATCTGAAGTATGTAGAGGAAAATAAACACTGTGAATGCTATTTGCAGAATACAATATTAAAACATCCTGACAGTTCAATACAACAATGTACCACCTTTGTGCAACTTGCAAAGCTCAACCTTGGTTTTTGATTTTTTGTGTAACACTGGCAGACGCTTCTTCTATTTTAGTTCAATCTCTATTGAACTAAACTTTTTAAGTGCTGCTCATTCACATCCAGCCAAGATCCCACAGATTCAACAACTGAATTACTTGGCCGTAATCCATTCACGCAGCACCGTGGTATCTGGGTCGCGTGAGCTCTGATGAATCAGGTCCGCACAGGCAATTGCCCTCATGACAGGCTGATCTATTATTTATGGCAGGCAGGGAGATTTTGGAGGGAGCTGGCTGGTGGGCTGGTTGGTAGATAGGAAGAATGATTTTTCCCTGCAGGCTGATCTGTTATTTATAGGCTAATAACAGTGATGTAACCGTGTTACCTCACAACTCCAACTATCACACATTGTGTACCTTTGAAAAGTCACTTCTGGACAACTATTTTGGACCATGAGTGTGTCCTCACTTGTCCTCAGGTTACTGAAGATGTTTCCTGCTTTGGTCATCTCAAGATTATGAGCAATGTTAGATAGGAACACTTAGGCTTCAAAATAAAATGTTTTTTGTTGTTTTTTTACATACAACACAGTGGCTACAGTTAAACTTAATGTTATGATTGTGAAATAGTGCCATGTAGATTTTTCTGTTCACTGTCTTTCTGCTGAGGAAAGCTCATTCACGACAGATCGAATTTAGCTGAGGCCGTCCGTCCATCCATGAGCCAGACAGGTGGCTGCTCAATGGACTGCTGAGGCACATCATTTCAAACAATATGTGTACCATACTGTAGATCCTGCCCAACAGGAACATAAATGCATGAGTTTTGCACCATTGGTCTGATTCAGTCAAAAACATGAAGAAAAGATGCATTCATGTATTTAGTTTTGGTAGGATAAATATCATATAGAACTTCCCTGACTGTGTTAGTATAAGTTAAAGTTAGTATTCAAGTGTTAAGGAAACCATTACTGCTACTCCACTTTTCTAATTTTAATCAAACTGCAGGTGCAATTCATCTCATTTATGATAAAGCCCATGGAGTTGTATGTTCAATACAATGGGACAACATGTGGTTGTGGTAAATAACGGTGTGTTTGTGTTCACACTTAAACATGAAGATAACACTGATTATTACAGTTTGCAGCTTAAACTTCAATAGCAAAACCCAGATGTGAGCCAAATGTAGTAACACATGGCCTAATGTGATGATTTGATGAAAAGTAATTTGCTAAGAATCTCAGCATTGCAGAGTCGCTGAGCCGTCGTGTCTATGTTTGAAACACCTCAGCACTTTCTGACATTTATTGCCAAACACACGCTGTCACACCTTGTTCACTCCTGGGTGTCTCCATAAGACGATAAATAAGTAAACAGTGAAGAACACATGCATTCACTCAGGCACACACACACACACACACACACACACACACACACACACAGACTGAATGAGGGTCCTATCTGAGAGGTTACAATCCATTTGCTATAGCGCTTTGGTGCCTAAAAATAAGCAACTGAAACTAACCAAGCTGCAGGCATCATGCTTGAAGGACACTGTTCAGGCTCCTCAGATTCAAAGGGATTTGGCAACAGCTGCAAGATCTGTGTGTGTTTGTGTGTGTCTGTTTGCCTGTGTGTGTGTGTTAATGATGCACTTATAATGATGCACAATATGAAGAGATGAAGATAAATAAAGAAAATAAAAAGTATAATTTATCAGAGATGTGCGATGGGAGTACACAGTGCACTTGTCAAGACCCGTTAATTAATTAAACTTGGTTAAATTGAGTTCCAATTACGAAGTTTGCACATCAGTGCTACGACTTCTGGCACCGAGGATTGTAAATGCATTAAAAGGAGTGATTCTTTTTCCCACTCCTGCTGCATCTGTTTGTAGGCTGATCTGACCTCAGCAGTGAGGTAGCGCCGTTAAAAATAAAAGCATTAAATCAGGTATAAATGACATCCCATTTTTTCCCCCCTCCCTGTTTTCGTCAATTACATTTAATAGAGCAAAATGTTGTTAAAATAGTAAAACACATTCTGTGCTAACGGCTCAGTCAGCTGTGCTCCGACAGCAGTGATGAAGCCGCCGGGTCCTCTGCAAGAGCCACCTCCGCATCACCACCGAGAGCCTTCTAATCTATGCCAATCAGATGACGCTAAACAGCCATTTGTTGTTGAATTGGGCACCAGTACACGCCCCCCCCCCCTCATATCAACAGCCACTGCAGACCCTCGCAAAATGCTGGCAACGTAGCAAAAAGCCGGCACAGCAGAGAGAGAGGGGGGGTGACAGAAATAGCAGAGTGGTGAATAATAGAGAAAAAAGAACTGTGGTGTAATTAACATGGTGGCTGGAGGCTGATGTACTGTAGAGAGATAAAGAAAGGGAGTGAAGTGAGGGCGTCGAGAGAGAGAACATGGAGGGGAGATACGAGGAAAAGATGAGGCATTTAGTGGGGAGTTTCGGAGAGGGGGAATTTTTTTGGGGTGGGAAGAAAGGAAAACAGGGAAGCAAAGACAACACAGAAAGAAATAGAATCAGTAAGAGAGAACAAACAAAACACAGCCCTGTCATCAAAACTAAAGAGGAAATAACATCCTGCTGAAAGGGTGACACTTTGTCGAGCTCAAATTATACGCCATGATACAAGCACTATTCTATGTGCAAATCAGCAAATATATGCGAATCCACCTAAAATCCGTATATCAAAAGTGAATCTGGGGGGGAAATACAAATATCATGCATTAAAAAAATACTGGAACAAAATGAAATGGTTCAAAACAGGGATAGAAACAGAAATGTAGATGATAATTACATCTTCTCCCAGTAGCAAGTGCACCTCTACATGGTCTCACTAGCTCCGTTTCTACTTCTATAAGGCTTTTAAAACTAGTAGCACAGTCGTCCACAGGAGTAAAGGTTAGCCGATGCAGCGTTTGACGGGTGACTTCTTGAGTCACAGACAGAAAGTCGTGGATTTACAGGCATCAGAAAAAGAGCTGCAGATTTTCCAAAATGGCGCTGCTCTGCGTGGGCAACAGTGATCAGGAACAGCACTGCAGAGAGGAGGGTTGGTAAGAAGGGCTGAGAATGAAAGCAGCTCACTCTTCACTACTTTTGTCATATATGTGTGTGCTTGGGAGAAGACAGACTGATGCACGGACAGGAAGTGAGAAATGACAAGGGTGACACATGACAAATAAGAAAGAGAAATATATGACTGAAGCCACACAGACTCCCAGATGTACTGTAGCCTCCAATCTTGAGAGAACATCCACAATATCAGCCCTCTGTCCACAACAATAAAATATGAGCCTTTCCGAAACCATCTCTAATGTGGATTCACAAGATATGTTGTGGTTCAGTGTGCACACAGACAAAAACAAGTCTCCCCACCGAGGGTCGGGCTCTGCAGTGCAGTAAAGTTAAGAAAAAAACGTTGTCACCTCTGCTCTTCTCTGTGATTAAAATGTCAACATGGACAATCACACAGGCAGAGGTGTTTCATTAACTTGCATTTATGGTGATTTTAACAGACATGACAAACACTGGTGGCTGCATGACGCAGCAGCTCGAGAACGACTGCTGGTTGAAGATGTTGTGTTAATGAGCCACCGCTGAAATCGTGTCTAAATGACGACAGCAGAGAAAAAAATAGAGTTAAAGGGGAACTGTGCAGGATTTTTACCTTAACTATGCTGCATTTTTACCTGAATTAAACAGCTTTGGAGTGATTGTGATGGTTCAATAGATGACATGTAACTTGTTACAGGGAGAATGGAGGCTTTCTGCCTTCCACGTAGCTCGCTTGGCTAAAAAACAACTTTGCAAGATCAATGCAGAGCTCACATCTCTGCGGCACCGCGACACAAACGCGCCCTGTAACCTGTAATCTCTGGTTTATGATAAGATTACACAAATATACAGGTCAGAACATCGTATAACGTTATGCACCGCTCTATTGATTGATTTCTTGCCGACTTCGTTGTAAACAAATGCACACGGCCGAGAGGAGGGTTAGCGAAACTGTGGAAAAGCAACTGGACTTGCATAGTTCCTCTTTAAGAAGTTAACAAGTTCACTTAACTTTCTTCTAATTACTCATGAGGATATGACCACATATCACAAAGCCAGTTCATTCATCCATTCATTCATGACCGGATCTTAATCAGTCCTACTGTATGCAGCATAAAAGCACAACTATGCTGTAAAAAGGACCAAGTCAAGCCTTTGTCTTGAGCCAGATAATGATCGCTGTGAAAGTCAAACAGAAAAACACCTTCTGACTGAAATTAGCTATGAGGCATTAAGATAAATGGATGGGTTTTAGGTGTACAGGCTTTGCACAGAACAGACTAAAAGGCCCTTTACGAACCGTTTAAACCTTGCAAAAAGGTGTGACTTCAGTAGATGTTAAACGCAGGTGGCTGTAAAGTGCAGTGTATATATAGTGAGGAAACTCTGTTCCTTCCTGTTGCTTTCCGATCCAGGGCCGTGCCAGCCTGCGCCGCAGCCAAGGAAGCCGTCTCACATTCCAGCAGGAAACACATCTCAGCCGCTTCCTGCTTCCCCGGAGGAAGTGACAGGTTGGGCAGAGATTGGCTGAGCCACGCACAGTCGGGACTGAAGTCTGGGAGAGAGTGATTTTCCAGGAAAAAAAACAACATAAAACTACTTTAAAAACTGGTTCGGCAATACTCCAATAAAAGGCAGATTATCTGCTTAAGTGGCAGGGTGTGTTAACACTGCTCTGCGGTTTTTTAACACATGCTCCGTTTCCATTAGGACGACCTGCAGCTGCCACTATTAGCTAATTATACTCCAGCACCTCAGAGGAGCCTGAACACATATTGCTCCTGCTTTTATTGTGAAGCACATTGTGACATCTGCCGTAGAGAAATGCTACAGAAACCAAATGTCGCTTTACATCTTGCAAAGTAGAGGCCATCTCAGGATGAACTATATCTGCAACAAATAGAAAAATACTTCCAAAAGGATGTAACAGTGATACTGCACAAATCTGATCTCTCACTTCAAGCAGAAAATGGCAAAACAATAATAATAATGTACAATTTTTCCTTTGTTAGTTTCTTCCATTAAAAAATCTTCATCAGTGATGTTGTTAATTCTTTAAGAAGTAGAAATCACAGTTGTGCGGTAGATGCACATCATAATATAAGGTCAAGTAAATGCCAGGGTATGTTCTGTTTATTGTATTATTGGGTTGATGTGAATGCACACCTGTATTTGTAAAGCAAAGGTGGCGGCTGTGTTGATCGTTTGACTAAGATCTGACTCACCGCCGGGATACACCCATTTACTGAAATAGACAGAGGACAGCAATGACCTGTGATGACTCGGAGGGCCACCGGCGCCAAAAACCTCCACACTGCTAATAAACCATGTGGCAGCAAGGAATAAATTGCAGCATTTGTATCGAGTCTCCTGGTGACAGGTGGGAGGAAGTTCTCGCCCAATTACACCGGGGAAGGGGGATGAAGCGGGATAAGCCAGGCCACTAGAAAAGACCTAATGAGGATGTGGTATGATTGCTGCGGGACTGAAGAGACACACGCTCATTTGTGCCTACAGCAAGTATATTCGATTGGCACAGAATGGCCAGGATGAAGTGGCAGAGAGAGAGCGGTGGAGATAGATAGGGAGAGATAATGGAAGTGAGAAGGATTGATTCCACACTCGATGTGAGAGCACGTGGGAGGAGATGAGATGCTGCGACTGAAAAGTGGGAAAGAGAGATGGATACAGAAAGAAAGTGAGTACGGTAGTCAGTAGTCACTCAAGTCATCTAACTCCGCACTCTCTACTCCTTTCCATCCATCCATCCATCCATCCATCCATCCATCCATCCATCCATCCATAGAAACACAGCTGGCAGAGGAAGCACTGGGGGAAACCGTCCATACTGAGACACAGGCCCCTCAAATCACATGCAAACACATCTAAAGCCTGTCATACAGGCAGTGACACTTTGTCAAGGCTGTGCAGCTTTCACTATGGGCAGAACAAAACCTGGAAAACCAGGGCAAACATATGACGGGAAGAGAGTATTCTGTTCAAAGAGAGTCCGTTTCCATTCAGGCAGCATGCAGCCCATTGTAACAGACTGAATGTAGCTATTGTAAATCCTTAACATCCACTTAAAATCATACATCCTTATATAATCACTGCTGTATGTTAGCGAAATCCCATAGAAACCAATGTAAAACTGATAAAACAGACATTATAGTATGCAACAAAAAGCTCCTTGCTTTAATGTGAAGATAAATCCAACCCTATTTCCTTCTATGTGGAACATAACTACAAATGGTTCCTCGCCTCAGTCACTATAACTTGATGTCATCTGAAATGACACACGCTGCCGAGTGCTGGTTTCTTCCTCGTTGAGAGTTATTGGAGGATATTATATTGCAGTGGTCTTGAAATGTATCTGTGTGCAACCAAAAACCCAGAGTTAACCATTTTAAAAGTAAATAATATGGTACAAATTAAATTACACACAGACCGTCTTCAGGGCCACATTTCAGCCTGATGATACAAGGTTAAAAAAAATAGTTTACATCTTTATAGCCTGAAGGCTTCAATACAAGAAGTACTTTAAATGAACTTCCACTTATTGTGGGCTCTGTTGTATGTTTTGGAGGCACTCAAATAGCAAACCTATTTTAAAATAGTAACAAAAAATGATGCCTAAATGTTTATTTGTTACTCGACAGAATAGACGCCATACAGCTTCACAGATTCATACTGCAGAACTGGATTGAATTTTCCTTTTTAAAACAGAACAAGTGAAGTGAAGTGACCTCCAGGGCTCTAATTTATAAGACATCCGGTGGCTACACTGACCACTGGTGTAACTCTGGGATTCTGATAGCTTAATGTTACTTTAATGTTTTTCCACAAGCTTTCTGTTTGATGTCTTTATCTCATTATTATCATCTCTGCGTCTCTTCCCTTGTGTGTTTTTCTTTCACTCTCCCCACCATCTCTCATTCCTCTCTCCTCCTCGCTCCCTCGTACTTGTGTGAATATAGTAGTGTCTGTATCTATGTGTCTGTGAGTGTGTGTGTGTGTGTGTGTGTGTGTGTGTGTGTGTGTGAGGGTGTGTGTGTGTGTGTGTGTGTGTGTGTGTGTGTGTGTGTGTGTGTGTGTGGGAGGGGAGCAGCATTGCTGGGTGGAGGAGGAGGTGAGAGAGAAAGAAAAAGAAGCAAGAGAGGGAAAGAAATACACAGAGAGAGAAGCAAAGCATTTACTGGAACAAAACATGCTGTTTCAATCTCATAGATAAGGGCCGCCTACTCACCACTCTTTATCTCTATTCAGATTATTCCTCATTTCAAAATCTATATAGTTCCACAAGTTTATAGGCTAATACATTATATTATATTATATTTAGACGAGGACCCTATTGTAATAGCTATGTTTATATATTGTTTTTGTAGTCTGATGTCTAAGCAGAATAACTCCATATTTCAAGTTGGTGAAGCTTTTAATTTGACCATGTACAATGGTAAAATAACATTTACAGTAAATTGAGTTGTACTACCTTTCTAATATAGTAGCTGTAACAATAGGATATAACAAATCTGACATAAAATGAGGGAATTTAATCATAAATGGAATAAAATAATAAGTTTTCCTTATCGATTTTGTGGAGGCCACTTTTTAAAATGAACAGTAATTTGTGACAACTAGTCCATCTCAAGTAGAGCAAATCATAGCTAGAAAATAAATGTTAAAAGAGGAAAAATTTGAAACTGGAATTAAATAGAAAAAATGTCTGACCATTTGTTCAAGACAGGATGAAAAAACGGAAGCCTGCTGCTAAAAACTTGATGACTGCCAAATATCTATCAACAGCTAATTTTCACCCAAGGTGGCGATGATGACACAGACTAAAAGTAGTTTTCTTTTCTCCTGTAACAGCTCTGTAATATGGCATCACTCACTTCCAACTAGTGAGGTGCCTGAAATGCAACAGAAGAGCTACTGTAACCTTGACAACATCTATAGAGATGCCGTCTGATGGATGCAACCCAAACTGTGCAGAACCCGAGCCCAGATGGGCAAGTTGAATACTCACTGATGAGACCGGTATCTTGTCAAGGTCGGTGAAGAGTGGATGACACAGCCTGAAAGCTTTATGGTGAGCCTGAAAGAGAGGATGGTACATTGTCAGATAAAACACAGTCACATAGTGAAGTTAGCCAAACGCCAGGGGAAAAAAATACAGTAAGTGTGTAGAAAGTGCATTAATATGACCCCTGTCTGGTCTGATTAAAAGGCTCTGAGCAGGACTGAGATGTGAAATGTGTTAGTGGAATGAAAAGTGGCGACTAAATCGACTACTAATCTAGAAGGAATAAAGAAGCATGAAGAGTGCAGACTTGCAAAACAGCATACACCAACAACATAAGACCACTGAGGAAAAAACACAATCTGCATCAAAATCTCAAGAGATTGTCCCTGACCTACGCCACATCTCACCACCAAGTTTGGTGCAAATCAAGTCTGTATTTTTTGCACAGTCCTACTGACAATTAAACAGGTACAGATGAAAACTAAACCACCTCAGTCAAGGTACAAATAGCCAACAACAATTCAAACTGAATTGAACCAAACCTGCTAGAAAAAGGTTAAAATAAGAGTCCTGTATCTGATATTAAAATGACTCGTGCTGTTAAAGGTCAGTCAGACTCGATCATTTAAAAACTCTTACTCATATTACGAAATTAGGGCTTCAACTAATTACTACCTTCAATATTGATTAATCTGTCAATTATGTTATTTTGCTTGATAAGTAGCTGTTGTATAATTTGCTGTTGAATGGCTAACTGATTCAGGTGTTGGAAGAAAAGGAAACATAATTAGAGAGCAGCTTTCTGGACTAGCTGTGTGGACTGGATCTGATTTTTCATTACAGTGTGAACAGGTACCGCACATACTTCAATATTCTTTTATATTCCTCAAGATTTAATCTGTTCAAAAGCATTGAGAAGTCAAAATTGGGTTTTGGTTGCAGCACTACCTTTAAGGACAGATTTTTATCTTTTACCAAAGAGTAAAATCCCACTGAGAACAATGGGCTTTTTCCAATAAGTCCTGATATAAAAGAGAATTAGTTTTACTTTTGATAACGCAATTTTTTAACTGTGATCCAGGAAGGTCCAATGACAGCATGGGCTTTATTATTACAGTTTAAATAAATGGATGAAATGGGACATCCAGCTTGTTGTCATATGAACTGTCAATCAACTCAACTGTCCTTGACTGTTAAAATGGGGATCAATTAATGAAGCAAATTCAATTCGAAAGACACGCTCCCTCTTATTAGAGAGGTGACGCGTAAACGTTTCAGCTTGTTAAAATCCGCTCAAAAAGCCTTTGAGAAATAATATCAGTGTTAACTTTAATGGACTCTGAGAGTGATAGAGGGAATCCAAGTGCAACAATCATCAGACACACTAAGAAGACTCTAAAAAAAACATTATGACAGAAGGATGAATGAATGAAGCACAAGTCTTACAGTACGTGTCACAGTCTGATGGATATCAGTCATTGGAGCAGTTACAGAAGCGATCCACGTTTATAATCATTAAAGCCATCTTGTGTGGCTGGAAAAGCAAACTGTGCAGCTGGTTGCAAAGGTTAACCAGAGTGCAGTGTCCAGTGTGTTCACACCTAAAAAGAAGCCATCTAGCTGCTGTTGTTTTTTTTTGTTTTTTTGTTTTAAAAACGCACACACCAACACCACATGTATTTCATTTCCTCTCCGTGGAGGCTGGCTGGATTTCCTGGAGAACCGAGGCAGCAGCGGCGGCGGCTGCCAACTCTGCAGACTGCAGAGATACTTGTTATAAGTTCCATCTGTGTGGTCCCACGAAGTCATTCGACTTGACTTGATTTGTGAATTTTACTCGTGACTACCAATTTTAACGTTTTATATCTTGCCATATCACCACCATCGACACCCTATCATTTGACAGATCTGACAAACACAATTTGCATGGTCTTGACTCGATTTGATTGAGAGCTTAAAGGGGGACTATGCAGGATTGTTACCTTAACTATGCAGGATTTTTACCTTAATTAATCAGCTGTGGAGTAATTGTGATGGTTAAATAAATGTCTTGTAACTTGTTACAGGGAGAATGGAGGCTCTCTGCAAGATCAGTGCTGCCGAACCGTTGTACCAGCTCTTGTCTCGGTGGCACCCGAGTAATCTCTTGTTTATGACAGATAAGACTACAGAAATATACACATCATAACGCATTATAACGTTATGTACTGCTCTATTGATTGCTTTCTCGATGGCTTCGTTGAAAACAAATGCACATGACCGGGAGGAGGGTTAGCAAAACAGCGGCAAAAAGACAGGACTTGCATAGTTCCCCTTTAATTGAACCTGCTACGTCGAAGACTAATTTGTTTATAAAGAAAAATGACCATGCTATGTGCCGTGTTAACTAACTGAAATATTGTTATGGTGTTGTTTTCATTGTCTCATTTATGACTGTAGAATAGATCAGACTTCAGTTTCACAATTAGTCCCAAAGAAGCTTTCATCTCACAGAAAGAGGTCTGATGATGACTAGTCTTCAATATCATTTCCAACACCTGGTAATAATTCGGGAAATTAATTAGCAAACCGAGAACACATGATTAATAACGTACTGTAATGTGCTACGCTTCATCAGGCAAATGTTGACACATTTCATTTCGAGATCAATTGAGCCACTGGAGGATGTTAAAGAGTCATTAAATATACAGTCTCACAGTGTGATGTAGTAGTGTCTCTGCGCATTTTCACCTCAAGGTAAATGTTATAAAACTGTGATAATTCCTCTGGGCACAAGCGGGGGCAGCCTTTATTTCAGGCAAGGCGGCACAACCCCAACTATAATATGCTGCAGGAACCCTGCAATTATGTACAATATGCTAGATATCTAATATAGTTTTAATAATATGCTGTTTTGAAGTGTTGAGAATGTAGAGCAAAACAACCTGCAGGACTGCGGATGGAAAATATCCATTATTTCTATATTTAACAGCCTATCATAACTTTTTCATATTCCAATCATTAATCCCAAACCAGTATATTTGTCTCTAAACCTAATAATATCTTCTGAGCTTAAAGCAGACATCTTCATTGCCATATCATACACATACCAGACTATTAGTGCAGACTGCTGACCTGGACCTTTGGACCTCTCTGTAGTCTGCTCCTCCATGATGGCATTAAGCCTAATGAGGCTTGCTGATGGTCTATACTCATGTCAATCTGGGGGAAAACCTTTTACTCTAGGCAAACTAGAACATATGTATACACACAGTTGCTGAGTGTGCATTCGCTCACTCAGTCTACCACTAGTATCCACATTTGCTTATTTGATGAAAGGACAAACATAACCCATGGATGAGTCAAATATACACCAACAAAACCTTCTATCATACTGTATCTCTCGCTCTCCAGTCTCCACTCCCCGCTAGACAAGAAATCAGAGACGTGCAGGTGTTAGCTTGGGCTGGTAGGCTATAGGCTGCTGCTGTAGCCGTGTTACACAACTCTCAATTCAGGACAACTGCCCACACCTTTTCCAGGCAGCATGAGGGATGACAAACATAGGGAGCCAAAGAAAAAACTGCTTCCATATGGACATGGATTTTAACGGCTTATCCATTAACAAAAAACAGCTTCTTTCTCTCTCTTGTTGTTTTCTGGCTGGGAAAACAATGATAAAAGTGACGGACAGCTTACACATTCCTGACCTGGATATTTAGGAGATAATAGAAAGGCATGCGGTGGAGGGGAGAATACAAGCTTTAATGAGATCTACAGTACAGTAACAATGCGGACAACCTTTTGTTTCCACCTCTTTCAGTTATCCACTGGGACGCAGCCGGTGACTGCTGCTTCATGGACTAAGTTCGATTGGACTGGTTTAGCAAGGCCACACTCTCACAGGAACTTGTCCATTAGTCATGCTCTGTAATACCAGTTAATGATTGCGAGCCCCGTTTCAACACATTTATAAAAGCCCGGCCTCGCACTGTGGGTTCACACACGACCCAGGGGAGTTAAACATGAAACCAAACTCTCCGCTTTTGACAGCTTTGGCAAAAAGTTCATAAGAAAATCCAAAATGCTGTCTGTGACTCTGAGGCGCTGGTTGCCAAGTAGGCTAGATAACCTAAAAATGATTTATTGAACATATAATTGTAAGTTATCATTTATTCTGTTCTTTTTTCTAAATACAATATGATGGGAAGTTGTCTGGAGAAGTAGAGGGAGCTGCTGCAACTTTCACCAGTACAGTGACAGACTGAAGGACTGAAGGCGGATCAGAAAAGGAGTCATGATGATCCAGACAAAGCATGTTCTGAAATCTGTTGAGCGCTATGACAGGGGAGGAGATGCACATTTAGGAGAGCAGAGAGAAAAGAGGAGGGTGGGGGAAAAAGGAAGAGGACAAAGCAGGTCATGGCTGGTAAAGCCATAGTGTGGGTTATCATCTCCAGATGGGTTCACACCAACCCCTGGTGCATGCTACACTCAGGGCTGCTTACCATACTTCAAATTAAGAATTAAAATCATATCAATCTAGCTACTTCAGATGCTATACTCCCGTTAATTACCAAGGATTTAAAGAGAGTGCCAAATGATAAAGTCGAACTCAAGGCAAATTATTTTTATTTAATTTTACATCTGATTATACCAAACTAATAGAGTTAAGTATCAATTTCAAATTCAATACAAAGCTTTCCATAAATTTTAACTTGGGTTTGCTACTAAAAGATCTTATTAATGTAGATTTGAGGTATGTTTCCTCCGTCAACCTTGGCTATAAAACAAACCCAACATGACAAAAAAAAAAAAAAAAGGAGGCTGTGATTAAGAAGAATGTGTTCTTTGGCAGGGTTTTGGAGACAGCTTGACAATACAAATCACGCTGTGGTATAGTGGATTCAGACAGAGCATTAGCTCAAGTTGCAGGTCGTAGAACAGACAACGTCCAGATGTCTGGCTGGACATAGAAGAATACAGAGGAGCCTTCAGGAGGCTGGTTCTCTTCCCAGTCCACTACTGATGGTCATGGTTCTTCTCCGATCAGAACCAAAATCCCTACTAGGAACCCCACTGGAGGCACCCCAAGAATTCAAAAAGGAACTTGATCCTGAAAGTTACGCATGTTTTGTTTTCAGAGCATGAGTTTGGCATTGTTGAGTGTTTTTTAGAAGGTCAACAAACCCTAGTCCAACAACGCAGCACTGCCAGTACTTTACAACCTCTCTGCCCCGTCTGTGACTCTCAAGGCCGAGCTCAGTCCTTTCTGCAGGAATCGTGCACTTAAAAATGGATTCCAATTATATACACAGTTGCATTTTCACATAAAAGGCTCTGCAATTTCCTCAAAACAAATGGGCGCTCTGGATTTAAGTAAATGTTACACAAAAAAAGGAGTAAGTACTACATTTGCTGGGGACTATTTTCAGTTGCGGGTCCATATATAGTCATTAGAAGACCAAATGTCAGTGTGGAGTCCAGACTTTAAGTATTTGGTAAGTCGTTTCTAAAGAATGCACCACACTGATGTAAAATCAACACCTTTTTATTAATGGTCTATAAAAATACCAACCTGGCACCCCGTGCCAAAAGAATTCCCCACATTATAGGAGTGAGTCAATAAAGTGTGGAGTAGGTCGTGATGCGTAGAGGGAGTGGAGGTGCATAATAAACGCAGCCTCAAGAAGGAGTTTGGGGAAGAGAACATGCAGAAACTCATAGTGCATCAAATTCTCTGTGGATTTCATTTCAAAGACATTTCAAAGCCACTGCGAGCCAGCATAAGCAGCTTTGTTCCTTTGCCACCTATCCTCACTTTATGCCCGTTCTAAACCTATCTTCATTGTTTTGGCCACAGCTCTCTATCAAGTCTCAGCTGCCTGCTTTTCACATTCCTCTGTCATGGGGACATAAGCCTCCGTTTTCCTCTCCCACACTCTTCAACCCTGTGGAAAACAGGGATACAGGCTGGCGGAGCCGCTGTGTCAAATCTATTTGTCGGTTAAACCTTCTTCAGAATGGAGCCTGGATTAGGCCTGCATTTAGCTGCTGGTGCTGGTGCTAGTCAGCGAAACCTGGTGTGCGTGAGTGTGTTTGCATGCAGTGACGGCCAGTGAGCTTTAATGGGCCAAGCTATTCGTGAAGCTCCTGACTTGCCAGAGGGAGTTCACCCAATGGCCACAAAAGCCTCCAACTTACTATCATCATGATAATGGCCTTAAAAAAAAGCCTGTTTACACACAACTTTGTGTTATTTTCCACAAATGTACACACACCGACAGCCTAATGGGAGAGTTAATGCTAAACAAAAGACTATTGAGAAGAGGACAGCTAAGTGCCATAGCAGCAATGTGGTCGGTGTTTCAGCCAAGTATCACTGTGAAAATAAAACGAAAGAAATAAAGGAGAAGAAATAAAATGAGAAAGTCTGTGTGTGCCTGAAAAAGCCTGGGAATCATCTGTGAACAGTGGGGAATTGAGAAAATGTGGCAAGGAGGGAAAGCATGACCGAAGTAGCAGATCCTCTGCTATGTCTGTAAATCACACCAGAGCTCAAGTCCAAAAAGTATGAGACAGGGGGATAGAGAGAGACAGAGAGAGACAGAGAGAGGAAGGTGAAGAGGAGAGAGGAAGAAGAGGGTGTTAACAGGTAAAACCAGAGTAAAGAGGAGCTGAGGGGCAAAGGGAATGCTGGAGAAAGAAATCTAAAAAAGATATTAAGTGAGACAGATGAGGAGACGTTAAAAGAGGGGGAGAAGTGTAGAGTCCCCGGCTGGAGTTCACAAGTTCAACTGGAAAAACCTTTCCGTTCTCTTCACTTCCCCTCCGTCTCCAGGCTGCCATGTGTCAGCACTTCAGCGAGCACAGGAGAAGCACAAATATCAAAGATTCAGGTAGCCAGGCAAGTGTGTGTAGCTGCGTGTGTCTCTGAAAGTGACCTGCACCTCACCTCCTGAGATGGACCCAGGCCTGCATTAACATTTAATCCTAGTGGTTAAAGCTGCACCTTTAAAAAAAAATTTAAAAAAATAAAAACTTTTAACTGTTTAGCACCATGGTCTAACCACAATCTGGCACAGTCGCAGGCCTCCACAAGTGTGTATCTTTTGCTTGTGTGTGGGTCTGCCTATTGGGAACCTGCAGTGTGTTAAGACCTTGATAATGAAAGCTATAAATCACAGCTACTACATCCCTAGCCTCAAAGCTCATAAACTCCAGCCCACAACAGCCTGACAACAAAAACATGTTTCGATCTTTTCTTTTCCTGCTCATTCACACTATAAACAACGTCAGCGGCAGAAGGGGGGGCCGCGCAACAGCCGAGTCACCATAAAGACTCTTGTCTTCTCCTGACACTGCGTCTCCACGGTGATGCCGAGATCAAGTCCTGCGGGTGCTGGGTAAAGATATCTTAAAGGAATAGTTAACCAAAAAATGAAATTCAGTCATTATTGACTCATCCTCATGCTGATGAATACTCTGGAGTAGTTTTTTATCCATCAAAGTGCATCTGGAGACCCGGGAGGGGGGGTTCGTAGTCCAACGAAATCCTTATATGAGAGTCAATAGCGCCCGACACAAAAAGGTCCATAAAACTACACAAAAACCTTGTAATATTCCTCCACACTGCTCGTCCGCTGCAATCCAAGTGTCCTGAAGGGATATAGTCCAGAGTTTACTCGAAATTACTCTCATATAAGGATATCGTTGGGCTACGAACCCCCCTCCCGGGTCTCCAGATGCAATTCATCAGCATGAGGGCGAGTCAATAATGACTGAATTTCATTTTTTGGAGAACTATTCCTTTAACCCTGGAATTTTTTGGGGGAATTCTCTCAGTCTTTCTCTCCTTGCTAACCTTGCACATGTGCTAGGTTTGTCACGATACCAGAGTATCAGTAGTCGATACCAGTACTAGTGAATTTCCACGATTCTCAATACTCATTCAATGCCATGGTAAAAAAAAACACTTACACACCATCCACTACCTTATCAAACAGTTCCACATCAAACTTTCTTTCATTTAAAGAGATAGTTCAACATTTTGGCAAATTCGCCAAGTATCGAGTAGTTTAGTTTTAGTTTAGTTTAGTATGTTTATTTCGGTCTCATAAAAACAAATACAGTAGACAAATATAAAGGTATAAATACAAAACAAAATAAATCAGAACAAAAAACACAACAAGCAAATCAATTTACTTTGACCGAAAAGGTGTAGGCTGAAGCATCAGCTTATTTTGCCTACCCTTCTTAAATTAACATTTTTCGTTCACTCAATTTAAAAATTTTTTTTTTTTTTTTTTTTTTTTCGAGTAGGTTCATCACCTTTAATTATCGGTGCATGTTGTTTTGAGATCTGCGGGGCAGAGAAGTGAGCTGCTCAGTGAACACAATGGAGGTGAACGGTACAAGGTCCCCTGTCCCTCATCAAACTCATCACCTATCCGGGGCGGTGCGTGGCGCAGTGGTTAAGGCGGCCGCCCCATGTAGAGGCTACAGTCCTCAACACAGGCGTCCCCGGTTCGAATCCCGTGTCGGGCAGACCTTTCCTGCATGTCATTCCCCCTCTCTCTGCCTCCCCCTTTCCTGTCTATCTATACTGTATATGCTATCAAATAAAGGCAAAAATGCCAAAAAAAATATACTTTAAAAAAAAAAAAACTCATCAACTATCCCTTTAAGCTCCATTCATGGTACTGGGAAAAAAGCAGGTACTGGTGTATTTTTTGCACGTTGGCATCGACTTGGTGCTGAAGTATGAGTTTTCATGACAATATACATGTACAATACAATATGTGCTAATGTAGACTACTGGGTCACAGATTAATGTAAGCACATTTTATTTTACAACAGTCCTTCGGTAAGCCTGCAGACTTTGTGATGTAGTTCATACAGTGGAACCACATGCTTTATTTGTAGATCAAATTAAACACTATTAACATTGAGTGTGTTATTTCAAAAGGTCAAAGTCTGAAATTTTTCAGACACTGCTTGCCAGAAATATATGCCAATTTACACAACACAAGCAGTGTACTCTTGGCGAGGTAGAATAGCTTTTCAACAAAAAGAGGAAAATAACTGCTGCTCTAGCATCAAGGTAAGTAAAAGAGAGTGAGAGGGAGGCGCATGCTAACGCGTTTCATCCTGACATCTGAAGACACAAGCCCGGTACTTACAGCAATTAGCGCAGAGTCTTGTTCTCACTCTTCTCTTTGTTGTTGCTGACACTCTAAGTAATCTGAAAGCAACCATACACAGTCCCAGGTAGCATCATTAGCAGCCAAAAACAATGTCTGACAACTTCTGAGGGCGAAAACAGCTCAAGTTAAGGGATAAAACTTAATAAGGGAGAGAGTCGACAAGTGTAAATTAAAAAAAAGTGTAAACAAATTTCTGTGTTATGACAAACAGAAAGGTACCTTTTTGATTGGTGGTTTAGTTCTTCATTTAAATGTTTAAATGTGATACTCCGTAGCTTAGCAGCATCACAAGATACAGCATTTTATTCAAAAGGGATTGATGTACCGCTTTATTCATTTTTCTCACAGCATGATTGACACTGTTTATGATCATTGATGAGTAAGTCGTCTGTCTCTCCTGAGCAACACATCTTGGTCCCAGTGAAACTTCATAAACCCAAACAATCATTACTCTCAACTCTTAATCTGTTGTGTTTGTTGTGTCACTACAGATGTGTCTTTTGGTGACTAATCACAACCTCATTTTACATTAGTTCAGTCTCTAGCTATACTCTGATAATCCATGCATGTCATTTCAGCCTGCAGGGCAGTGATCTCTGACTACGCACCCATGACTAAGCAGTTGTTTTCCGACCAAATGCAGATGCAACTGATTTTATAAGAGCAATTAAGCATTCAAATTTGGTTATGCACAGACGTAACCATGCATAGATGCGATTGTCAAAAGCATATGGTCGGGGATCACTGAGGTAGAAAATCTGGAGTATTGATCAGGCTGAAACCAGAGGCCAAGACTGAGAGGGCATCGGTCACGAGACAAGAACCAGATTGACAAGTGCATGTTTAATGGCCGTGAGAAACGGTGAGAAGGGGGCTTCTGGATAATCGTGGTTATAAGGGACGGGGCAGTAGTAGACAGCTAGTCCTGTGACACTTTGACAGATATGAGGCTCTGCACCTCCCATTGGGGGAAAACAGAGAAAAGAGGGCTTTGAATACAAGGCCTACTGCTTAAGCCCTCTGTGCAGTGCCCTCACAGCTCACAGCTCTTAACCAAAGGAAGGGTCAAGCCACTGCTTGACTACAGGCATCTGGGGCTTTTCCTGGCCAAACAAAACAATTAAATGCGGGGGCTGGAGCTGCGTGAGGTTCGTCTTTCCCTACCTCTCTCTTGCACTCATCAATCTAAAACTTCTACTGCTTTACTAGTATTTCTTTCTATCCTTTCCCGGTGCAGATCAAATGTATTTTCATTTCCTTCAAGTTTTTCTTCTCCACTAAAACCTGATCTACATTTTCTTGCTATAACTCCTTATCTCCATCTCATCTCGACTCCTCAGTCTCTACTTGTGTTTTTCTATGTAATCTGCTACGGCCACCTCTGCTCTCCCTCTGTCTCCAGCCCCTCTTATATTTACCATCCCGATCATCTGGGGAGTGAAAACGAGCTGTGAGGAAAGGCTTTGGGTGCAGACGGACTGTTTCAGAAGCACAGTGCTAATTTTTTGTGTAAGAAACCCAAGATTTTTACGCCTACCAGTCCTCACAATCAGACCATGTTAGAGGAGGCCAGAGATGGATAAAGTCAGGACAATCTGGGTGGAGGCAAATAATCAAAAACTAGTTCCCGCTGGGTGTTTTCAGGCAGTGCTTAATAGACTGTTGCTACACAGTTTCATCCATGCATCAATCACCTCAAACCCAAAGCCTGAGGCCTGTCTGTGTGGTCCCAGTCTTTCTCAACAAAGAGAAATGCTGTTTAGTCGACTACACTGCCATTGGAAAAAGAGCAACGTGAACCCACTGGCAAGCTTTAATTTAATAACAATCTGATTTGGTTTTCCTTCGGATATAACACAACACAGATTGTGATACAGAACAAAAACAGCAAGGCCAGTGGGGCTTTTCTATTTTCTCAACCTGCTCAAGGTGCTGGTTCATTCATTGGTTCATCTGTATGTCTAGTACCTGTACCATGGATCAGACACCTCTTTAATTACAAAGGTCTAGGAGGGCAGTACAATGAGCTTTTAACAACAGTGGCTCTGATAAAGCCTTTTTAAAAAAGAGCTTGCGGGGTGATAGGCCCCTTCCTGGAAGAGAAGACACCTGCACTTTATTAACCACTCCTTGCGTTACTTTCCAAACGAAACACACCAGCCTGCTGCGAGAAACTAACACCAACCGAGTCTTCTCAAAGGTTCCTGTCCACAATCACTGTGTAGCACATTGCCAACATGAAGAAAGGAGATAGTGTGCAGCATTGGTACTAACAAGTGTAAGCTGTCCTTTCTTCTTCATGCATTGGTCCACTGGCTGTGTGAAGTGGCTGCAGGGATGAGCAAGTGCTTCAGGAGGAAGTTTAAAAAAAAAAAAAAAAAGTGAGACAGAGAGAGAAAAGAAAGAAGAAAGAAAAATGGCTTCTAATTACCATTGTTACAACCATGCATTATCATTACACTCCAAGGTTTCTGACAACACAACAACTGTGCTGCCATAGCAACGCGGCGCCCGGAAGAGAGACGATAGCGATGCCGTTTGATGTTTTGCTTGTTCCGCTGCGTCTCTGATCCACGCTGCCGCTGCCTCCATGTAATCAGTCTGTTCAGAGTCAATCTGTTCACTGACCTGCACCCTGATCCTGAACCTACTCTGACGAGCGCAGGTGGACACCATCACTGAGCTCGCCTGGC
Source organism: Trachurus japonicus (assembly GCF_045865225.1). Lineage (NCBI taxonomy): Eukaryota > Metazoa > Chordata > Actinopteri > Carangiformes > Carangidae > Trachurus > Trachurus japonicus. The sequence goes on from NC_140930.1 coordinate 10,569,665, forward strand.
ACCACTTCACCCATGGGCTAAACAACACAGCACAGCTGGGTTCGGCTGATATTATGTAACGCGGCAGCACCACCCCCGCAGGCCCTGTTCACACCACCCCTCTCCCTCCTACTCCGCCTCCCCACTAGTGCACCATTGGCTATTTGCAGGCAGAGGTGCATAGTGAGACAAGAGTGCTTCAGCGCTGACACGACCTGTGGGGATATATTTGTGGAGGATCGTGCTTTTGCAAACTCGAAAATTTAAGATGAAACCCATGCATGGAGAGAATACAGCTCTGTGTTACGCAAACAAACAATACCAAGCTATCAGTTTGTTCAATCCATAGCTTTTTTTTTTTTGCTTTTCTACTTCATTCAAGTGAAGGAAACAGAACCAGATATTCCCTTCAGTAGTAGTTGATCAGTTACTACCATATAATTATTTATTATACTGCTTTAAATTCCTAAAACTAATTATTTGATTCCAGGGTGGGCTGCATCCATCATTGATCCCACCAGTGATTCTGCCTTTACTTCTTGGAAACAAATTTTGTTACTAAGCAATAGTTGCCAAAAGTGGAATTGCACCCGTTGCCTGGCAACATTAGCTTACTGAATCTCATATCAGGGAGCAATGAGAACCAGTGGTGCTTTGCGCTACAACCCTCTAGATACTCCTCCATCTCATCTCATCTCGGTTGCACACACCGTGATGTCCAAATTTACAATGATGCTATTCAAGTCATCTGACATCCCATTATATCTCCACACCTGGCTGCTCACAACCATCAACATCATCCTTAAAGGGACAGTTAAATATTTTGGCAAATAGGCCCATAGCCATAATCCCTATAGTTTTAGGAGTAGGTTTGTTACCTTTATTTGTCGGTGCAAGATATTTTTAGAATGGCAGAGCAGAGCCGCGAGCTGCTCAGAGCTACGCTACGGAGGCTCATGGGATTTCTTGGGTTCCCTCATCAAACTCATCAAATACACAATCCAACAACCCCTGACGGGAACGCGCATCAGCGGTTTTGCATGAATTTGCCTCTAAAGCAACTCAGTCTCGTAGCGTTCTGTTATTATCTCATAGCGTGGTGAATGTGCAGGTCACAACTTGTACACAAGAGCGTTTTGGAGTTGTTGGATTGTGTATTGAGTTTGTAATGAGTTTGATGAATGAAACCAAGAAATACTATGAGCCTCCGTAGCGTAGCTCTGAGCAGCTCGCGGCTCTGCTCCACCGTTCTAAAAATAGCTTGCACCAACAATTAAGGGTAACAAACCTACTCCTATCATGGCAATGGTCCAATTTGCCAAAAATGTTGAACTACCCCTTAAACACACAGGTTTGATCAATTTAAATTCATAGAAAGGTTCACTCCTCTTCCTTTAGCCCATTTGTTATCATGTGAAGATCTGTTCACTAACTAACTGCCTGCAAAGTGTAACCAGGACCAAAAAACAAGAGATAAAACTATAAAATCTGGGAGGTGAAGAAAGCAGGATGAGGGTGAGTTCCTTTATTTCAACTTCTTCCCAACCGTGGCCATTTCCCCCCTCAAGGGCTTTAAGGGCTGTGACAGTCACTTCATTAAAAACGAACCCTGTAGTCCCTTGATGGAGCTCTTCTCCTAAACTCGCCTGCTGTCATTAGAAAGTCCTGCTAGGTCAGTCAACTTTTGTCCAATGCACCAGTTGCCTCTTAATAAAAAAAAACAGCAGTTTGCTTAAGCTCACATTTGTCTCACATCCAGAGCCTTCCTTTCCTCCGCGCAGCTGGACGGACCCAGCGGAGGCATTAGCTCCAAGTTGTCAGAATGCCACTGGAATGGATCAAAGCACTATGGGGTAAATTGCCTCCAATGACCATTTTAAGTACTCTTACACCATACAGTAGAGCAGCCTACTCCATTTGAGTGACTGGGTAACAAGGCAGCAACAGTCTGAGCTCATGATGACAGGGAGACATGCAGTGGAAACAGGTGTGACGGGAGGAGGGCAGAGTTTGGTACAAAAGTTTTCTGACAGACAGGGTCACCATCAGTTGCCTCCGGAGCCAAGAGTACGCTGTGAAGCCTGGGAAACATCGATAAAGATAGAAAAGATTTAATACGTTTATTTAGTATCGCAAATGTGCAACCCAGCATTCCTGTTCTGTTCTGTTCTAGGGAGTTTATTTCATAAATTTCATCTTTTATATTTATGAGGGAAGACCAATCATTCATATCTGTATTATTTATGGAATCGCAAATAAATTGCTGTGTGATTCACTTGTAATTTACAGATGAATGGATGAGAATGGTGAATTGTTATGAAAACCATAATAAAAAAGAGAATTGAAAAAAGAGAAGATTTATATTTTCCTAAACAATTACTTTGATGATTACGTTCTCAGATGTCTTTTTGCTTTAAAAAGAAGAAACAATAAACTGATGATATAATTAGCAGATGAATAAGAGTAAAATAATATTTGATTAAGTTTAAAAGTCTTTTCAGCTCCAAACATATCAGACAATAAAATTTTAAAAAACTACAACGCTACCAATCTTCGCTCATTGAGTCTTTGTGATAGGAAATAAAAGCATAAATTAGACTTTCCCTCAGTTTTTTACAGGCTTTCTGAGCAGAATCTCACCCTCTAACCTAGAGAGGGTCAGGGAGGTTGGACCCGTATTCAGTAACTGACACCAAGGACAAAGCCCATTGGAGCTGGGTTCTCTGCAACAATGTCGCACAAATGTCCCAGTGTGCGTAGCCCAACACTTCCAATCCCGCTTGTCCAAATAATCATTAACCAGTTCCACCCTGAGTAAATATTTTAAGAACCTCTGTAAACTAGAAGGTAAATACACACCTCAGTGATGGGGACATAAACACACTTGCATGGTGTAAAAAGAGGAGGGGGGTTAGGGTTTACTGGGAAGCGGGATACGCAGATTTCATTGTTCTTCAGCATGTTGAGCTTAGATGAAGTTGAAAACGATGAGGTCATCCCTATTGTGTACACAACGCATTCTCACACATTCCTCTGCGTGCCATTGTACACCCATGGCTCAGCTAAAAGCTTGATGTGATGAACGTACGGTATAGTGAATGGCTGGTGCTCTTCTACCAAAACAGATCGACTCTGGAAAGACACAAACCTGAAATCTATTAAACGTAAAAAAAAAATTAAAAAAAAAAACCCAATGGAAACTCTGCTCTGGTTTGGACGGCCGTCACCTTCACATGCCAAAATACTCCCTTTCTTTCTTGGATGAGCGCAGAGGTTGCACTGAGGACTACGGATCATGACAGGCCACTTTCCTGTTTTGGTTTCTGCTTCCACCACCTGCGAGCCAGATGTGGCGAGCCTGGGTACCGTGACCTCATTTTTCTGGTTCAGGGGGAAAGTTGTCAACAGGTCCACTGGATACAGTTCGACCTTCCAGCCTAGTTTATGTCTGTCTGTCTGTCTGTCTGTCTGTCTATCTGTGGAAAAGGAACTGCAATCACCAGAGGTAAAACCAAAACAATCCAGAAACCAGATCAACGTACTATAATCAACTACAGTATATCATCTATTAAAAAGTGGTGAAAGTGGATCATGCACGATGCCAAACTTTAACTGGTTCCAGTTTCAACAACATCAGGATTTGCTGCTTTCCATTGTTTTGTGATTGTAAACTGATGTAAATAATCACTGTAAGCCAGCTTTGGGCTGCTGTTGTAAATTTGAGAGGAATTTCTCATGACTTCTTTTTACAAATATGATAGACATAGCACCTAATTGGTAAAATGACATGAAAATGACTGAATTATTTGAATAATCTCCTAACAAGCGCTGGTGAGGAATCCACTGCTATCAGCACAATCTCTGGCTTTGTGTCAGTACACAGATCCGCAAAGCAGGAAGGCTGTCGAGGGTTCAGCCAAAAGCTGCTGATGCTTTCTGCAAATCAAGATGGATTTATGTGTTTACCACCCCTGGCACAATCGAGGACCTCCTTGGAACCCACAAACCCGAGCAAGATGTCTCTCATTACGAGGATCTTTCCTCCTTGGCACAATGAATGAGAGAATGCTGGAGTTTCAGTCAACATGTTTTTTTTTTTTAAAGAGCTGAAGATGCCATGGATCCGGCCTTATTTTTACTTGACAGCTTTTTCCTCGTCTTGGCTATTTGCCAAACACAGATTCCTTTCTTAGGGTATTACTTAATCTACAACTCCCAAGTCCATGTTGTTATGTTACATCATATACACACAAACATGAACCACCACTCTGCCTCAAACAGAAAAGTAGGTGGTTGACAACCCGCAAAAGAATCACTACTCGTAAGCTAATGACAGCTGAGCTGGAGCACACACACACAAAAAAATCCATCTCTCTATTTGCTGTTTACTCTGTTCCAGCTCATGGAAGCCTGGAGCTTTTACAATGCACTGGGAAAATGTTCAGGTCACGTTGACATAAGGTTGAAACCTGATTGATACTCGGACAGACAAAATATAGATTACTTACAACGCTCTCAATCAAAAGTCATCAAACCATATCAACAGTTCTCAAGTGTGGAAGCTTAGCTCTGTGCTTCTCTTCTGCCTACTGCTGAGCTTTTGACAGATTTCCTTTCCTCAACTGCCTTTCTAAAGTATCTTGAGCACTAAACCACAACTCCTGCCTGAAACTTGTGTTCCACTATCTGAACATAACCCCTCCCAAGTAGTGGCATTACCAGAGACATCCACATGGCCACAAGATTATCTGTTTGGTTTGTTGAGGCTCAGTGGGGCATTACGGGCGGAGGAAGGGAACTCGAACTGACAGTGAAATCATAGAGGCTGTCAATTACAAGGCACTTGATGAATCAATTTCAAGGTTGGGGAACAACTCAAAAAGCTTGTTGACTTAAAAAGCCAAGACTTTTCCCTCTGAACCGCCTCGTCACGCTGCAGCAGATCTGCAATGCGAAGTATGACAAAGGAGAAGACAAAGTCCCTTGTATCTTTTTTGTCACATAAAATAAGCAGCTGCCTCAAAGTAACTTGAGAGTATCATACACTGAGTAAAGTATATAGACCGCATTTGATCCAAAAAGAAAACTTACTGCAAAGAGATGACAGCTTTCTCAACTTCAAGTAGCGACAGTTTCCTTCAGATCAGAGAAGCAGCTCCATCCAGCAGCGATGAACAATGACCAGGATATGTCTTCCTTTAATCCCGGGCCTCCGTTTCCCCGACTTGTGTGACGGTCGTCAGAGGAGGTTTCCCTACGGGCAGAGAGAAGCAGGGGTCTGTTAAGGAAGTTCCATTTGTGGCATTTAGGCTGCTCAACAAACTTCAGTGTGGAAGCAAATCCAATCAACAAAAAACTTAAATACCAACTAAATTCTCAAGATCTAATCTTGTCAGAATCTCCTTATTGCTTTCAGGGAGCTCTGTCTAATCCTGCATGAATACATTATTCACTAATTCAAGAGGATGATCTTATTTTTGGTGCACTTTCATTCATCTTTGCCTGGCTCAGACCCATGCAATGAGAAACAGAATCTACACGTGCTGCAAAATAATAACATAAAATAACAATACAGGATTTGCAGAAGTAAGGACAAGTTGTCTGTGTGCATTATGTGATTGATAAAACTTTTATTACAGTTTTTTTTTAGTAACTCAAGCATCAAATGAATAGATTATAGTGCCATCAAAATGCTTGGATGCCAATACAGTCTGATGGTGGTTCTCGTGCCTCTTGGTGCCTCTTGGTAAACCAGAGCTAGAATACAGTATATTAGGTTGTGCTTCACAAAAAAAACAGCACATTTCAAGAGTATGTGAATCATGTGAAGTCCAGAAGCCGGCTTGATGACTATGAGTAGCTCTCTACAGACTCAGTAGCTGCTTAGAGTCTAGATATAATAAGCAGCAGCTGAAATCATCACAGGCCAGCCAGCTCCCCAACAGAGCTGGTGTGTTTTTTTGTTTTTTTTCCCCTCCACTCTGTGTTAATAGGTTTTCAACTCAGGTTAATGAAATTACAACTAAGTTCCTCCATTGCACCCCACAAAACTCAATTTGCATGCGATGGTGATGGAATTTATGACACGCTGAGTTACTGGTGCACAAAGTCTGCAAAGAACATGTTGTCTCGTTGGCCGTGACTTATATTATTTCAGTTCAAGGTCCACTAATCATATGAGAAGACTAACAAGCGACGCTGAAAAACAGAGGGAATTTAGGGCTTCACTTAACACTTGGACGGGGAAAACAAGAATTTCAGATAAAAATAAAAACCGGCCTACATCTCCGTGACAAAACAAACCCTGTCCTTACATTTCAGGCCTCTTCTAGGTAAAAACCTATCGTATAACTGAAGTGCCTTAATAGAAAGTCATTTACAAAATTGCAAGTCATCTTCATCTTTCATCTCACATGATTTTTCATTTACTATCTTACAAAGCAAAAAAAAATTGCCTATCTGTTGAAACGCCGTGCCCAAAGGATGATGTTACTGTTCAATAGAAGAGTTAGTATGATTGCTTGGTTCCAGATTTTACTCCTGGCACTACTTACTACCTAGATTAAGCGTGCAATGTGGTGGACTATTTGATAGTGTTGCCATGGTTTCAGCTGTTTGATTTTACAAACTATCAAGAGCTAACACTGATGCTCTTTGTATTTTTCTTCTGGCCTTTTCATTTACAGTAACTGACACACAAGCGTTTCAGTGACATCCTGAGGAAATGATTTTGAAATGTGAACTCTTCCACAACAACCTTGGCTTAAGGAATTTTCTAAAAGTGATATTTAATTAAGGCTTCCAAAGATACTGAGGTTAACCCTATAATGAGATCCCGTGATGTTTTTCATGGAGAGTTGCAGGTACAGACTCAGCCTGTCAAACCTGATGAGCCATCCAGAGTGACTAAAGCAGGTTTTGTTATGGGCACAGGATCCTTTCTGCATTAGAGAGCTGCTGTGATGTTCTGCCCCGGTACACAGATTGGCTTCACGTTGGTGGCTTCACCATGACACAAAATGGTTCACACTGCACAAAGTGGTATGAAGTGATTGATTTCATCATCTCGCACATCCGGACTCTGACAAGTCTAACAAAAGTATTGAGTTTTTAACGCCTTTGTCTTGTTCTTGTTATCCAGAGAGCCAGTGATGCATGGCTCTGAGCGTTTTAAAAACGTGCAACCCAGACAACCCGCAAAACTATGCGCTAACTAACCACCGGAACCCAACCAGACTTACAAACCTCCAGCTTTTATCTCTGTCTCTCACGTGCAAAGGAAACATCCTTCAGATCTTTGCACTGAACTTCAACAAAATACTGGCCTACACTTATCTGTCTACATTTCCTTTTTTTAGCCAGGCTAAATGCGTTATAAATATAAATTTCAGTCCAGGTGCAGAGTTATGAGCGGTACATGAAGGTTACTTTACAGTTTGGTCTTCACATGCATGAGGGATGACTGTTTCAGAGACAAGGAGAGAGACAGAGAGAGGGGAGGAGAAGGTGGAAGGAGGACTGGTGGTAATCACAGCCTCGCCTACTGCAGGAAATTCAGAGAGCCTGTGATATAAAGTCGATTGCACACAGTGTTTCTGTATGTCACTTATTATTTAATCAGATCCAAACCTTTGATATTTTCCAGTAAGTTTACCCGAACGCCCCAGACCTGTGGGGTTATTGGCTGACCCGTGCAGCAATACAAGAAAGCGCTACATAAAATATTTTGGTTTTGGAGTCAGTTATCTTCATAGCAAATATGAACATAAATGCATAAATGAATAATTTAATAAAGGATAAACATTAGATTTATCAGTAAAATACACAGTCACTTAATATGCAAGAGAAATTTCAAAACCTTTATCACACCGATTTCAGATCTGCTCAACAGGTTATTATGAAACATATGGACATACTTGTACAGTATGTTAATGTGGTGTATCTGTAACTTATCAAACACAAGTAAACAAAGAAAGTGTCTCGCTTCTTTTCAACTTGATGATGACCTTACATTTGTTTACCACGGGCCAAGTCTACATAGCCTTGCAGAACAGCACAGAGCAATAAAAAAAAATGTAAATAAACTACCACGCTCTCCTTACTCACGAGAAGATATACCACACAGATTGTTATATACTGCTGCAATAGGAATATCTGACACAAAGAACTACTTGATATCACTGCTGGCAGCCATCTTGGTCCAGCGTTCCTGTGTCATTCATAATATCAAACACGCCCCAGTTTTGGTAAATAGTTGTGATTGACCAGTTTGGACAGATGGAAATCTGTGTGAAACAGACAGGGAGACCAGACCAGTCTGAAAGAGTGAATAAACATGAGCTCACTGATTGGTCTGCCGTCCTGGGCAAAGTTTACTGATTCATCCGATGTGTTGTCAGTCTGCATCCAAAGGCACAAGTGTTTACAGCTGTTGTGAATGGCTACGCTTGAAGCCAGGGCGAAAAGTCGGCCATCAAAGACAGAGGGGAGACATGGTAATCATTAAAATAAGGGAATAACAGCACGCATCTTCAGACATTCTCCCATGGAAAGCATTCAGCGTTGCACAAAAATAGAGCTTGCTCTGTAATAAATCCATAGAGAGCTTTCTCACCTCCAAAACCAAACACAAAAGTCTATCAACAGCATTAAAGGTTTTAGCAACCAACCAGCATGCTAAGCCTGTCTTAAGTCTTAATTTGAAACTAGCATGTAATATATTACAGTTAAGTCTATAATGGAGAATAAGCTTAAGTTGCCAAATATTAATTCTACTGAAGCTAATAGCCCCGAGCTGCACGAGGAATTCAGTAAAATCACATCTTGAGTGTCGAAATAGCTATGTAATTTCCTGACAAATTGCTTGCATAAATTTCAGGTTGCTCCACACACACTCGCACTAATTTTCCCAAAATGGCTCGAGAGAGACGGCAGCACTTAACAAATCCAACAGGGTCAGAGAAAGCACTTCTATCACTAATACCAGCGCAGGCAGCCAACAGCACCGGCATCCTTTTTAGTCATACAGCAAGACAAGAAATTTGAGAGCTCTATCTGCTTGGAAACAGATGGCAGGGCAGTTGGTGGGAATTTCGGCATTGCTCCCATACATCTCGTGCTCATCCGCGTTCTTGCGATGTCATCATCGAGTCGGGGAGAGGAAGGTCTCGGTGAGATCTTGAGAGAATGATCAACTTCACACATAAAAAAAACCTGCATGGATAATGAACGTGCAACACCTGCACTTAACTTTTCACACCAAAATAGCCATCATGATGCTGGGGGCTGTTTAAAAACAGATCACAACTAAGTCACACAATCATACTTGACTTTGTGTGAAAATATCCAGATTATAGAGTTATGATTTGGCATGTCATTGACAGAAAGCGGTGTATATGGTTCAGAGGGCCTGCTACTGCTACTAGGTTATAATTATATTACATTTATCGCACTTCTTGCAAGATATACTGTACCTACAGCTGTTCTGCTTTTTGACAACAAGCCTGAGCATTGCCAAACTCGCTAATAATGGAGTTGGAACATATTTCATTTATAATTATAGAAAATCCAGGGTTAGACACAAAAATTCATTTTGCTGTGATGTCTAGCTAAAAGCCAAGCTACTACAATATGCATTGTTGTTGTTAATAGTCCTAATCAGACCTTTTTTCTGCCAGCCAATGCAATCTGAATTGATTGGTCCCTTTCACCGTCACTGTCCGGCACATTTAGTACTACTCCTACAATGTGTCCAGTTCTATCGGCACCTCGGTTTTGCCTAAAATAGCCTCAAACCTTACATCATCCTTCCCTCTCAAAGTTTAGGTTTTCACATTGCGCTGCTGTCTGGTATTGATTGTCCACGCTGGCTTGTACTGTTACAAGAATTATGATTCCTCGCTACTGCTGACAGAATTTAAGCATTGTTCCCATAATATCTGGACTGTCCTGTCTCTCTCCCTCTCTCTCTCTGGGCTCTCCATCTGTACAGTATGTTCCTTGTGTTTACTTCTGCATGGATTAGCCTGCCTAGTCATTGTTTCATGGTGTTTTTATAGATTTTTTTCTCATCTGTCACAACTGAAATCTGAGGCTTTTTTAGATAATCCACACAGCTTTTGTGTGCAGTAATCCACTCTCACAGACCTAATTAAGAACTTATTTTTCCAGACGGAGAGTGGAAAATTGAGAAAGTGAAAGGGATATCACACGAGGAAATTTTAGCTTTTAAGTGCCCTCACCTCGGGTGGAATGGCTAAAATTAACTGTTTCTTCCTGAGCCCTCTCTTCCCCTCGTCGGCTGCTGTGAAGGGCCCTGACATCACCGACTGAAAGCCTCACCAGGGTTTTCGATTTATCCTCTGCAAAAGGCCGCGGATCAAAAGAGATATGCAATTTCACATATCAGAGAAAACACCGCGAGGGTTGTTTGTTAAGTGAAAACAATATGCTGGCTTGCACTTCAAATGTGTCAGAGCACACAGACCTAGGCTTTTCAAAAAAAGGCTGCACTCAAGTCTTCCGGGATGCTGTTTATCCTTTTACCATTTGAAATATTCAAACACGCTTTCTGGATTTCGCTGTCTTAGCAAATTGGACAGAAATGCCCAATTAGCTGTTGAATTAATAGCATTGTTACAAGTTCATCTTGCTGTGTCATCATTAAAGGCAGGTCTCTGTATACAGACAGAGCATTAAGTGAGTTAAGTGGTGAAATGGATCCACAAATGTACTGTTAATTATCTCAGTATGGCGATGTGATCTAAGAAGTTAAAGTAAAATGTTTATTTTTAAATTGCAACGAAAGCAAAAACATAAAGGTACTATCAAAGACACAGACTAATTTCCTTGTGAATGCATCCGATACGTTGCAATAGTTGCAACTTGTATTTGTGCAAGCCAGAACCTGATTAGAACAGGTGTGCAACAGCTGATGTGTTTCTCTGAGGTGACACAAGTTGATCCATAGCATTAGTCCCCTGAATACCATCTTTAATCAATCAGACCACTGCTTCCTGTCTACTGTCAGACCAGACAAACTCACCATATCCCGTTTCAAATGTGAATTGTGTTCATAATGGGCATGATATAGTAATTAGTTTGTGTAATCGGAACATAATATGTGCAGTGTTTTAGCTTAGATGGCCATGCAGGAAAACCCCTGATTTGCTGGAGACTCGACTTGGGTTTTTTTTATTTTTTTTTTATTAAATCATTCTGTCCTGCAGTGTGATCTATTCTCTGTTAAAGAGTATTTTCTTGCTCTGGTATTTCTCAAGAGACAGCCCACCCCAAGACCTTAAACAGAGGGAAGTCACATTCCAATCTCCAGCAGACAGAGACACAGTAGACAGGGGAGGGAGGCAGAGACACAGGCAGAGGAAAAAGGAGAAATTAAAGCCAAAGAGATGAGGAAGAGGGAGGGAGGCTGGGAGAAAGAGAGAAGGGAGAGATAAGGTGAGGGATATGGACACAGTGATGATGAGAATGGCACAGTCCTGGCATGCCTTTGCCTTCCACAACAGGAAGGAAGGCAGGAAGGAAGGAAGACGAGAGGAAAAGGCGCTGCTGCTGCTGTCAGTGATGGGAGAAAGGGAGGAGGGTGTCGTGGGAGGTGGAGGGGAGTAAGGAAGAAGCGACACAAGTGAGACAGAAGGGGAGGACGAGGCAGAGATGCAAGAAAGTAACAGGGTAACGGGAGGGAGTGAGTGAGGCCAGTGTGGGAGGTCGGAAACAGACAGGTAAACAGGAATTTTCAGCTTCTGTCAGTGATGTATTGCCTGTAGAAAGTTTAAGTGCAGGCTGTCAAGGCTATACAGGATTGAAATGTCCTCTTTTTTTCCCAAAAAATTGCATTTGTTGCCAGACATCTGTCTTCATGCACAGCCAAGAACCTTTTGCCTGTCCCAGATATGCCTAGGCTAAACATTAGAGGCTTTTTCTGACAGAGTGACCACATCTAGATCACAGTGCCTCTGCTCTGATACAAATTTAAACCTTAAGATTTTTGCCTGCAAGCTCTTTTACTAAAGGCCCTGGGAAAATCTCACTGCCGACGAGGTCCCCTGCTCTGTTTATGATGGAGAGAGTTGAAGCACTTTCTAAGACAACTTTTCAGCCAACTCCAGCTGCTGCTTAATCCAGGAACACCTGGAGGGATGTTTCAGATGTTCTGAATCCCTCCTCCAAAGCCAAAGCCAAGCAGTCCATCAGCAACAGCCCTTGCATTTTTTTTTCCCTTTTCTCTTTCCTTTTTTCCCACCTCCCCTTTAATTCGACAGCTACATGTGTTGCAGAACATGCGCGCCTCCACCTCCACACTCGATTTCAATAGCCTACTTAATATTGTAAATGCGACACAGCCCCCAGATCTGCTCAGCCTTGGCATTCACAGGCACCGACGAGGGAGGGCTGATGGCATGAGATGTTCGACTGCTTAAATACATGAGAGTTTTTTTTATATTTTTTTGTGGGGGGGGGTTTGACGCAGCGACTGCAGCAGACAAAGAAGTTAAAATGCTGTCTCGAGGGGGGGGAAACGTATCTCTAATGCTGCTGTTGTGTTTCAAGTTGAGAATATGACCCACCCCTGGCTTCTCGGTGAATAGAGATGAGATCTCTTTGACGTGTCCATTTAGGGCTTGTCAAAAGGGGGGGGAAGGAGCGTGTTTCTGTGTATGCAAGCTCCCCACCCTGGAGGGTTGAAGCTGGTAGCCCGGGGACAGACTCCACAGGTGGAGATGGCAGCAATTACAGAATACAGAGCAGCTACAGGGGGTCCACTGACAATAAAAAAAAATCCCTCTCACTGTGGCATTAGGGCAGAGGAGAGCTCGGACACAAACACTGACCAATAAACTTGCATACGAGTGAACTTTAGTGAGTCTTAGGAGTTGTCTTAATCCACCTAAAGCCTTACCGAGTATTGCTCGAAACAACAGTTTGCTCATTTTGTGGTGAAATCAATTGACGATCGAAGCATTAAATGGCACCTTCATCACTTAAATGTAGCACTGTTACATCACTGTTCAAATCTGACAAGACTACACAGACGGCCATTTTGATTAATGAGAGGGGTTCTGACAGTGCATTAGGTAGATACTCTGCAGCAACTTAATGTTTGATTTTCTGCAAGTTCCTCTATGTGTGCACTGTGCAGTGATTTTCCAGTAACAGATTGCATGTGCTTTTATAGCATTTCAAAAAAAAAAATCAAGCAGCCAGATTTGAAGAGAAAAGTCATAATAAACTGCCCCCTAACACACACGTCTGCACATCTGTCTGAATCCACACCTTACAGAGCTTTAACGAAGTGCAGCAAATGCCCAAAACGACAGCAGTGCCTCCTGACAACTAAAAATGCACAGCCATGCACACACAATCATGACTGTGCACTCCCCGAGTTTCTGAGACAGCCTGCACGGACAGTCAGCCCCGGAGACGTGACAGCATTTATCTGCAATGAATAAATCACCGTCAATGTGACATTTGCATGCATCGTTCAAAAAAAAAAAAAAAAAAAAAAGGATGGACAGCTAGGTAGGTGGAGAGAGGAGGACAGGAAACCCACACGAGCCTCAGCAGCTAGCCATCCCAATTACACAGCAGCCACGAAGGGACTTAAACTAAACAACAATTACCTTAATCTGATGGTCAGTTTGCTTGGTTTCCTGTTTCTTTTGGTGAGCAACGGTGAATCGTTGTCTGCATTTTAAACTGTGGTCTACTGTCTGTGCTGTGCATGGAGCCACACACACACACAGAGAGAGACAAACTGAACGGTGGTGGCAGAAAAGCTACACACAAAACGAAATATTCAGCCAACGACGTCGTTAAAACATAAGCTATAGCTAACTAACGGAGATGTTAATTTATAGCTGAAGCTAAAGTAACACACCCAGCAGAGTAACGTTGGTAACGCTACCAGACTCTCAGCTAAACTTTTCTACGTAGTTTAATATTTACTCCACGAAGCGCCGCGTTACCTGAAACACACCGCCGTCCTTAACTTACTCAAAAAACACTGAAACACAATGATAGACCTTTTTAACTTACTCGCCAAAAAAAATAAACAAATAACAGCGTTGATGTAGTGTCAGTGAAAGGAGCAGCAAGCGGAGGAGAGGAGGGAGTGCACTCACCTTTATTAATTTCCACCTTGTCGGCGTTTTCGAGAGGAAAAATAACGCTCGCTCTGGTCAGTCAACCAACCGCCGCCGCGACCGTTGGGAGGTAACGTTAAAAAAAACACACACAAAAACACCAACCGGCGGCTCGTTTTAAAGATTTCGTAACAGAAACCCTGTGAGACTTCTTCACCTTTTGTGTCCGCCGATGTCCGTGCGTGCCGACAGACCGACCGACCGACCGCCTCTCGGTTTGTTCAAATCAGAAGTTCATCCAAAAGTTGCAGCAGCGGTTCGCTTCGCTCCGCCTCGCCGCCACGATGAGGTCACCGCCTCCTCCAACAACCACCACCACCACCAACTCCTCTGGGCTCAACTCTCGCGATACTTCCCATAAGTGGCCGTTCTCACAGCCGCGCAAGTCTCGCGATAGGACAGAGGAGAGCGGAACGAAAAGAGCGGACGAGCAGCAGCAAAGGCAGGCAGGCAGGCGAGAGCTCGCTGGTGAAAAAGGATGGGAGAGAGAGGGAGAGTGTTGCCGTGGCAACAAAATCTGATGGGCTCTCTCTCTCTTTTCGAGCAACTGGTGTTTGTGTGGCAGGTTGTTGGGGTGTTGGTGTTGATGAACACTGCAAATTATCAGCGGATATTGCATCATCTAGTAGGCTATTGCTGTTCAGGTAGGCTACTACAGCAAAAATAAAAATGGGCAATTCATCAGAGATTTATGGAAAAGTTTAGTTAGTTTAGTTAGCCTAATTACAATTAGACAAATTACATAGTCTGTTTGCTTTTTGAATGAGAAATAGCTTTTGCAGCAAACACATAGGCTACATTAAAAAAAAAAAATCTTATTCTCTGTGTTAATGCACTGCCTGCTTTATATAACACGTAAAACAGCAATTGTGGCATTAGTAAAAGCTGGGGCTCCCTACGAGGTCTGCTCTAAAATACATATAGCCTATATGACAGCTTGCAAACACCTTATTCATAATTTAGATATTTTCACCCAGCCTTCCTTGCAGATCATTTTAAGTTCTGATGTGTTTAAGACGTCTTGAATGCACTGCATGTTCGAGATCTATCCACGGATTTTTTTTTAATGATGTCAAGGACTGTGCAGCTGTATTGGATGAGACACTTCAGGAAGCTCCAATAGAAAAGTTCATGGACACTGCTGTGCACTCTCCTTGACAGATAAACACATGTAGCGTATAGCACTTTATAAAACGGAAAGGTGAAATCCCGCAATCTGATTGGTTGTTAACCGTGGTATATTGAGCATATACCACGGCTACTATTCTAAAACCTTATCACAGCATAGGCTATCACTCCGCCTCAGGCACGTATGACTGGTATGAATGGAAGTTGTTGTCATGTATCCATGACAACGGACTGTCGCGGTCCGTAGCAAAGACAGCTGATGTTTTTACGATGTTAAAAAACGGACTAAAGTAGTTGAATTCACATGTTTGAGGTGAACTTTCACCTCCGGGGAGGGTTAACAATGGTAGAGGGGACTGAGCAGTGACTTTCACCTGAAAAAAAGCGGAGGAAAAGACGAGCTGCAGAGCTACTTGGAGCTAACGTCTGGAGAGGTGGGACTATTTTTTTCACAGTGAGGCTATTTTATTGGATAATATGTATTTCTGGTTGAATAAAACTACATGAAATTGATTGCGTATCTCTCTTTTATATTGCCTTTATTCGTAACCGTTTTATAAAAGCAATATATCACTCCAGTCCGTGGTATATGCTCATTATACCACTCTAAGGGGGTTGTCGTCCCTCCGCTTCGCGTCGGGCCGAACAACGCCCCTTAGCCGTGGTATAATGAGCATATACCACGGCCTGTCGTGATATATTGCTTAAATAGCCTACACTCATCAAACTACCCCGTTTAGTCATCACCCTGGTGCAACCATATAGGCTAGAACCATTTGAAAACACAACTATTAAAGCAGAAGTAATTTCACCTTTTAATCAGTTTGAGAGTTTGTTTTCAATTGTGGAAGAGGTGAATAAGTGCGTTATTGCCCCCTGTGGATGCTGCTGGGGAAAAACACCAACTCCAACTGCAGTTCTCACTTATCGTCCGTACGGTTGAGCCTCTGGTCCCAGGGGTTAGTAATGAAACCATCACAACTTAGCACACACCACAGTGAAGTGAAGTAGAAGATGCCATGCAAGACAACAACATAAAGTGGGATTAACACTATACTATACAATACTAAATGTACATAATTATCAATTTTACATTGTATCATCACATACAGACCAGATTGCATGCATGCATAGACTTTGAAAACTGAATTTTGTTGTTCCTATTGTTAGCGATGGATGACAGAGATTATTTTACACTCTTATAAATTCAAAACTTTTGAACTAATGGCCTTTTGGTCTGTGGGCACTCTGATCTATCATGATCTCTGTTGGTGGTTTCGATGGACTGGTCAGTTGGTTTGACAAATTTACATGTCTAGTTGTTCCCCAAACTTTTTTCTATCACAGCTGAATCAAACTGTTTGATTTGGCAGCTCAAAACACTATTTTATTATAGATTTATTATATCCCATTGTATTGTTGGAAAAAGAAAAATAGCAGCTGCTCCTTAAAGATGAGACGTGACTCTGTGTATGTCCTCTGGTAGGAAGGACGCTTCAAATGCTACGCTGGAGTATAGGCTACCCCTCTTCCATACAAATCTGCGGTTTTGCAAAGACGTGCATTCGAGTTTGAGTGTGTCAAGGACAAATACTAAGGGAGATTTACTGAAGTCGCACGCCACAGTTAAATGCCATGCACGTAATGTTATTTTTCTGCAGGTGCTGATTTTAACTTGAGTGGCAAATGCAACAGAAAATACTCCCACACACCTGCAATAGGTCAGATCTAACAAAAAAAATGACATCATTCATTGACACGAGTGACATAAAAACCTTTAGTGGCAAATATATTTATGTCAGACATTTATATTCTACTTGTTTATTTAGACACAGTTATTTTTCTTTAGTAAGAGTGGCAACATCTACATGTGATGGTCTTTTAATCAACATTGTTTCTGGTACCCAACAGCAAGCAGTTTTTCATCATGTCTTGGATATCAAAGGATGCCAGTGTCAGGTACAGTAAATGTAAACACAGAACATACAGCAGCCTTATGTTATATATCACTTTCCAATACAGTAATAAAGGTGTATTTACTATGTGCATGATTGATTATTATTTAAATGCTGTATACGCTCAGCTTTGCTAAATCCACCTGCTCGCTTTCCTCCCAACATACATTAATTATTTCAGCATAAAATTTTAATTAGATAAGAGAAAGAACAGTGCCCTAATTAAAGCAGCTCAGCAGGTAGCAACATCAGGAGTGGGTGAACAGTATGGGAGTCACAGGAATTCATCTCTCTCTCCCTCTCTCCTACGTAATCACCGGTGAATAGCTACAACCTTGTTCTCTGTACTCTCTGTCCTCAAAGTCTGTCTGTCTTTTCTTCCCTGTAATTATTAATTCTGCTTCCAGTGACAGCAGTTCATATTCTCATCCTCATCCTCAGTTACTCACTCTCTCCACTTTTACCTCTGCCTTTCTTCTCTGTTCCTACAGTACTTTCCGTCGATGCATCTATCCATTACCCTAAAATGTCATCCAGCATTACATAACAATCTAATAAAGACAAAGGGAAAGAGATTACCGTCATTAAAACCATTCTATTCCTGTAGCTCGACGGGTCTTAACACTACCCACCCCATTCTGTCATGGGGCAGATATTTGTGTGGGAGGTTTGTATTGTTCTCTGGTGAAAAACTGCTCCCACAGGATCAGCTCAATTGGTCTAATTGGGTTATAGCCACAGACTGCAGCTCGGTATGGATTAAAGCATAGCAAGGATACATCACTGACACTGACAAGTTTCCTGTTAGCTTTACCAATGAAATACTGATATATCAGTTACTTGGGCAACGGGAAAACAGGCAATTTGAGACATTTAATTTCATTTATGGAACTGTGGTTTATGCGGCTTATAATCAGTTTACAAGTGCAGCAGGAAACAAACACCCTAAACTACTTTTAAGTCAGTATTAGATTTAAACACGGCTCATATACCAAAGCAGTCATAGGAAAGGTTGCTGTGCAGAGCAGAGGCCCCTACTGCAGTGAAACTCACTTTCAAGGGAAAGTAAAGGAAGCAACTTTAGTAGCCATCTTCTCTAAAGCCTAACTGACTAATATATGCATCGTCGTTCAGACGAGTCTCGGACTTCCAGAGCAGCTACAGCGCAGCGTTGTGACCTCAACCATGGTGGATGAGAGCAGAAATGTTGTTGTTGTTGTTGTTGTTGTTGTTGTTGTTGTGAAAATGGGCGAGCTCATGAAGACGCGAATTTACACAAAATGGTCACGAGTCAAAACGAGCGTCAAATCGCGTATCTCGCGTTTGGTCGCGCGTCAGAACTCGAGCGAAAAAAAAGCGTTCCTCGTGTTTGGTGGGAAGCCCCTTGTGGGTCTTCCCACCAAACACGATGAAATAGACGAAGACGCGATGGTCCCGTCGCCAAAAAAAAATCGGGTGTATTGCGTCGCAAAAAAAAAAAAGTCGCGTCTACCGCGTCTCGCGCCTAATCGCGTCTTTGCGTTACGGCCTTTTACACCGCGGACGTAACGAATAAACGGTTACGGTGTGAACGAACAACATAGAACAGGACCAGACGTGGCGTTGTTTCCTCTTTTCACCGACAGCTCCACTCTCCCTTACTTACACTAACTACTGTTATTGTTGAGGCCAGAGAATTGTGGGATTTGTAGTTTTTGACCAATCACAGGTTGTGCTCTTTCTTTTTGTGACGTTCCCGGTTCACACATGTTTTTTTTTTTTAGGGGCAAATACGAGTGAAATGCTCGCCCATGGTGGGCATAAGAAAATGTAAGACCTGTCTAAAATTATTTAAGACTTGAACACAATAATTCAACAAATTTAAGACATTTTAAGACCTAAAATTTAGATTTTCACATTTTAGACTTTTTAAGACCCCACAGATACCCTGTTATTTCATATAAAAGTTTAAGTGCATACATATTTTATGATGCTGTGTATTATATATTATATATTTAAGACCATCTTAGAATTTTCTAATAAATTTAATACTTTTTAAGGCCTTAATTTTAGATACATGAATTTAAGACTTTTTAAGGATCCGCGGATACCCTGAGAAGTTGTGCGCTCGCAGCAGGACAGATAATCAGATGGATAATCGGTAAAGTTAATAATTTCACTTGATGTGGCCATGAATAAATTAATTTCGATGTTTCGCCTGTTATTAAACGCAAATCTTGAATAGGTCTCCGTTGTTTTCACATTTAAAAAGGTCTTTGTTGTCTTTGTACAGAGACATATGAGATTTGCTTGTAGCCACAGCACTTAAAAAACCCACTGCAACCTACTTTCATAGGCACACCAGCCTCGCTTTCAATAAAACACACACTCGCGTTCCATAATTGCGATCAGTGAAATATATGAAAACAATAAAATACAATTTAAAAATGAGAGGAAAAAAATCCACAGATTCAACTTTTTCTCTTCTGATATTGATTCTGACACCTCATCTGGAGATATTCACATCCTCCAGATGATCCAATACTAATAATGACTCATGGAAACAATGACTTTTTAACACTGACCAAAAAAAAACTGTATTTAATATGGAGAAATCATGTCTGTATCCCATTATAATGTCAGTTTCAGTTTGAGCGTCAGTGCCAGTGCACAGTATTGGACTGGTGCATCCCTTGTAATCTCAGCAACACAGGGCAGTTGGGCAGTTTTGAGCACAACAAAATAAAGAAACAATGTGGATTTTTAACATTTAATTGCAGATAGAACCAGACAGAAACAACAAAAGGGGCCAAAAAGCAAATCTTTGAACTCTTCCTTTTTCAGAGTTCTGGACCTGTCTCATCATCTTACACACTGTATTTTAACTGATGAGCCAAAATTACCAACCGTGGTAAAAACTAAAACTTTGACAGATGCAGAGAAATAAATAAAAAAATAAGCAAAATGCTGCAGAACATTGGACAAAAATAAAAGGCAGTTCAGTGGCCAGAAAACAGCATTGGCAGGGAGGGTTTCTGGAAAACATATGCGGACAAAAACCAGACACAAGAGGAACATACATCAAAATAAAACAGGAAACAGATACAAAACACATTAACAGGATGTTACAACTGCATTAAGATTACAATAGACCAATGCCCATCATCAATGTGCTCAAAGACCTACCCTGTATACTAACAGAGTTTTACATCTCTACAAGTCTGAATGTATACTAATCAAGTTATACAATATGCAATTTGTGTATAGGAATTGGCCCAAAAACTGTGTCCCAATTCCATACTAATTATAGTGTATACTCATTCTGTTATACGTCATTGTATATCAATTATTGTGTTTCAATTTCATTTTACTAACACAGGAAGTGTTTACTATATTATTTGTGGTACTATACAGTTCATAGTTACTTTACAAAATGTATTTAAAGCAGAAGTAAGTGATATATTTGTGTTAATATAAGTCTTAAATAGTTCTATCTTCTGACAGCAATCACTTACATAGAGTGTTTGGACTGAAACACGGGTCTGTCAGTCCCTCTGCTCTGCTCTGAGCCGAGGAGAAAACATTTCTCGTATCCTACAGTTTTTATCCAATGAGGAGAGAGAACGGCATGAAGGGCTGTGTGTGCAGCCAAGGGACGCCGTGAATGTGGTGACGTAGGGACGAGGACTGTTATGGTGCGTTCAAGGCAACTCGTAACTCGTGTTTTTTCCAACCTGTGAAGTCGTACCAGTTTGATCTGGTACGAGTTCACGGGGTCGGAAGTTACGAGTGGCCGTTATAGTGACTTTCACCGGTAAAACAGGTCGGAAAAACACGAGTGGGTTGCCTGGAACGCTACAAAGTCGTAAGTTGTGACTTGAAGCTGTAATTTACGGTTTCAAAAGCCTGCCTGGAACGCAGCATTAGCTAAAACGACCGGATCGCTTACTTCTGCTTTAAATAAAGCAGTAACAAGCATAGGAGGCAAAGAGCATGTAAACACCACACACATTGATCGGGTGTTGAAAACATGAAAAACTTCATAAATTTAGTTTGTAATATAAAGGCAGTGCACAACTTAATTAGTGAAGGGATGATAGAAATTCAGAAGGGAGAAGTTCTGTCCAAACTTTTGCACTAATGGCATCTTGTCCGAGACCTCCACTCGGATCTTTAATGTCCTCGGCTGGTGGTATGTATGATGAAGTGGTTGGTGAGGAAAGACTGAATCTTAATGAGGAATGTTGTTTTTTTTTATAAAGCTCCTTCTCTCACCCTTAATCCATTTCAAAGGCCCTTACATCGCAGCATCAAACGCCGTGGATCTGCAGCAGACGACTCGATTATATATTAAGATGTCATGAACTGAAGTGAGACTTGAGGCGACCACCTATCAGATACGTGACCGTGGTAACCCAGCGGAGGGAAAGCGGTGGAATTCCTGGCTGTGTTGCCCCTGGAAGCGGAGGAATGAAAAGAATGGGCCCCATTCACAAACTTCCACTCAAGCGGCGCTCCTACACTAATAGAGATTGACATGAAGAAAGGCGACAAGTTGTTTTCACATACACTGGCTCTTTTGTTCACTTTACTAAGGGGCGTAATGCAGACAGTGTGCTCTGAAAATAGACAGAATTTGATGCGCTTGTTTTTCATAAGTGGAGAGCGCCGTGTCTTGATTGGAGTATGCGTGCAATTAGTGTTTTGTTGTTGCGCATTGTGAGTGTGAGGATAAACTGGCAGGGGCGATCTGCTCGGCTGAGTGAGTGAGTGAGTGAGTGAGTGGCAGAAGTTTTGGAAAAGACAAGAGAAGAATAGCAGCTGATAATGTTCTGTCCAATTACTGTATCAGGAGACGAAGCTGATACCGAGAGATGGGCAGATTTTTATCTCTCTTCTTTCCCCCGGCCTTGCATTTTGGTCAAAAACTGTTGGACAGTTTGAACAAATTGGATGCTTTTTTTTTTTTTTTTAAACATACGCAAGTACTATCATCCAATGCATCGATTGCACATGCAAAGGAAAGCAGAGTTAACAGAGATAACAGTGAAACACAACCAAGAGTCTGCAGGAGGCTTGTTCTCACTGTGCTCTGAGCTGAAAGCTAATGCCACCCTCTCAGTTTGGAGTGTCAGCGTGCAGACACTTTCTAATCAGCAGCATGCACAAATCACCGCTGAGGCTGATGGGAATGTGATTAATCTTGCAGGTATTTCATTATACAAATTACAGTTCTGACCCGCTGGAGACACTAGCTTAATTCATCCAGAGGGGGACACATACAGGCCTGTGTCAAATTTCATGGAAATCAATCCAGCAGATGTCGGACAGATAATCCAGTAAAAACACTAAACTGATGGTTCTGCAAGAGGAAAAAATTAATAAAGGATCTTAAAATCATCAGCATTAATTCATCTTAAGTTGTTCTTACTTATTAAAATTGATCATGTTAATCATGATGACATAACCATGAACAGGACACCCACTGTTAATGGATGGATGACTGCATGGAGGTGGCTTAAACCCTCAAGTCTCATCCAGTCTTATACTCGTGCATGAGTTGGAGTCTGTAGCCTGGGGCATACAGCGCTCTGGCATACTTGGTTCAAAACCATTTAAGCTACACAAATAAACCACTTCATCACATTGCCATATACAGTACAATCAGCTTTATTTGAACACGCCTTAAATTCCTGTCCCGCCAAGTTGAACGCCGGTTGCTGAAACAAACAGAGCAAACGCAAGAATGAGGAGGCGTAAAGCATGAATTATTTACCTTGTGTATATTTCATGGGTGTTGCTTCGACCGTAAACCAGAAGCATATTGGGTTTATTGAATGAAAGCTAGGAAATATAAGAAAAAAATAGAGGTGTGCTTCCCTCTCTTATATTTTCATCCTCTGTCTGCCCCCCCACATTCACATTCACATTCACATTCAGTCTGGCTGTGAGTGATGGAAAATCAGCTATACATGCACAGAGTGTGTTTTACTATTTGTTTTCTTGTTCACTAAATGTTTTTTTCTCCCCAGTACAGCTAAAACAACTTTGTGGAGGTAAAAGCTTGTCAAAAGGTTCTGTCAGTCCTGTCATTCATGTCTGTCCCATTGGGACTTTTGGTCTCATTGTGCACGGTCTATGCAAACTCATTACAAATCTGGGACATATGTGGAAGAATATACATTGCAGGAGAAGAATATAAAGTGTATATATATATATATATATATTGGTCTTAGTCTCTGCATTGGGTAATGAGGCAGGTGGTTTCTCAGAGGATTAACATCCGAGCTGCCTGTCAAAAGCCGTGCTGCGTTATGATCCGCGCAATCCCAGCATCCCTTTGTAGAGTACAGGAACTTACAGAGAACTCTTTCAAGATGTGTTTGAAAAGGCAGAGGCACAGACAGAATTCAAGTTCAAAATACCTCCCTTTTGGCACGGCACACACACACACACACACACACACACACACACACACACACACACACACACACACACACACACCTCCCCACAAAGAGAGCTGGAGTGCTGTGACTCACACTGGCGTGAATACACAGTGGAGAGGTGGGAGGATGACATCACAGCACCCTTGGAGTTGGACCCCAACCAAGCATGCACATAGGGGCACGTACACATTTCCTATATATAAATTATAAATATATAATACATATATGGTATATATGCACACACAAGCTCCTCCCTTCTCTCCACCACCGCTCAATCACACCAGCCGCCCCCGCCACACGTGCACACAAAACACACAAACACACACAGAAATAACACTGGTTGTCCTGAAGAGACACTGCAGTTGTTGTGTTTTTGATTTCCGACTTCATGTGTTGGGGACGCGGGAAGAGGCAAACCAGCGGTTGGCCGGGATACGGACACGCTCTGACAGGATTTGGGGGCTGAGGTTGAAAAAAAGAAAAGAAAAGATATTAAAAAGGGAAAGGTATCCAATTCAGACGCTCCGAAGCTCCACCAATCTGTTGTATGTCTGTGTATATATGAGTATTCACATGCCTGCATTCAGTATATGTTCAGACCCCTCTCCCCTGCTGCTTGTATGGGCCCGGCTCCAACTTCAGTGATGAAAGCACAACTAGAAAAGGAAGTGTGATTAATTTTCAAGCAGAAATCCCCTCCATACATAACTGCATCCAAATGCAAGAACACTCACATGCTCCGTGTTTGTAACGCGATTGAAAGGAGGAAGGCAGGATTAGAGCTTGATCTGAGAGACAAGTTGCTGATGCAGTGATTCACCAACAAAAACACATTTCACCATGCCTCTGACAAGCACTGTGTGTCTTTCTTTGGCAATGTTTAAAATAGTTATCCCAGCTGACAAATACACTCTTGAATCACGCAAACACTGAGCTCTCTGAAGCTGTACATTGAGCTTTAATTAGTCGGTAGAAATCACAAAGTTTTTACATTGTTATAGGCCTAGATGTTCAGATTTACATTTTAGCGAGCATTTTAAATTTGCAATGACACATTGTTTTTTTTTCAGATGAAGGAGAAAGAAGCTGTGAACACAATGCTGTCAGATTATCAGACATATGGTCGGCTCCAGATGAAAGTAAATCCTCATAGACGTCCTTGTTAAAATGCCCATATACTGGTACAAAAAGGCAGCTTTGGTCAATCATTTCTTCCATCATGATAATTATACAGGGGGGTGGATGTAGATTTTATTAAAGGTAGAGTCTGTAGGTTTGTTCGTTGCAGTTTGTAAACACATCTTTCAAACTGGGCCCCTTCTGTCGGGCTCAACTGCACATGATCCTCGCCCCTGACAGCAGTTGTCAGGATTGACCCATGTTCAACTGCTGTTCACACTGAACCGTTCTTCGGCCTTCAAAGTTCTCATTTGAATATTTGCTCCTACCACCAAGAGAGCAGACGGCATCAAGCCAGGAGAAATGGCGGACACATTTTTGGCAAATTGGGCCATTGCGATAATCCCTATAGTCATAGCAGTAGGTTCGTTACCTTTAATTGTCGGTGCAAGCTATTTTTAGAATGGTGGAGCAGAGCCGTGAGCTGCTCAGAGCTACGCTATGGAGGCTCATGGGATTTCTTGGTTTCCATCATCAAACTCATGAAAATACACAATCCAACAACTCCAAAACGCTCTGGTGGACAAGTTGTGACCTGCACATTCACCACGCTATGAGATAATAACAGAACGCTACGAGACTGAGTTGTTTTCGAGGTAAATTCAGAAGTAGTTCACTGAGGGTTTAATCTGTCTGCTGCATTTGCAAATTAGGATGATGAATGACCTGTGTGTGAACCGAAATAAATAAAACTTCTGGGTCAATTCCCAAAACCTGCTATATCTATTAAACTGTAAAAACAAAACAAAAATACAGCCATGCAACATTTATTATTCACAGACTAATGCACTCAGTTGTGGTTTTGAGACTTGTACTGTAATGCAGCTCTTCTCATTTCAAATTCCCCATCATCTTTTAATTAAGCCCCGTTTTCTCTACAAACTTACTCTGTGCACTGGACGTGAACTGCAAAATTACACTCTAACATGTAGGACAATTAACAATTAGACAGTCAGGGGGGAGATATTTGTTGCTGTTTCTTGTTTTGTTTTGTTTTTTTGGAGGGAGATGTTTCTGCAGCAGACTATCACTTCCCACTCGAGCTGCTCTTTAGATATTGTTAAAGATGATAGGTGGAGGTGGTTCTCAAGAACACAGGTAGCTTTAAAAAGCACAGAGCAACCACAGGTGGCATGAGAAGATGGAGGACAAAATGATTCAATGTTAGATCTGGCTGTACAAGAAACCTCCCACCTACACTGCTACATTTAAATGTGTGATTTAGAGTCTATTTTCTCCTCTGATTTTCTGGCTTGCTGAGACTGTAAAGCTGTAGCCCCATTTGGAATAAAGGCTGCGGTGAGGAAGGATGCAACAGGAAGTGCAGAGTTGGGGGGGGGGGTTGTCTGGGATTGGCTCAGCAGGGTGCTACAGCTGTTAATTAAAATTGCCGAGCAGGTATTTCAGGATTAGGAGTGGGCGTGTGCAGAGGGTGCGTCTAAAGGCCTGAGCATGAACGAGTTGTCATTTTACAGGTAAAAGTGGCTGTGAGAGACTGTGCAGATTGTGTCTTTAAATGTTTAATTTGTTTGTCTGAATAGAATCAAATGAATGGTGTTGTAGTGCTACTGGAGCTGGAGCCCAGTGGGGTGATGCTCCAATAACATACTCCTTAAGTAAATGAATGTTGACAGCTTGTAAAATCCAGTTGGCTTTTTGTTTTTACACAATGAAAGATCCAATCATCTCTGACGTCTTTCAGATGCCAATAAGAAACAAACTGAATGGTCAAAGTTGGATAATTGATATAAGGTACATTGATACTTAGTTTTTCTCGATTATTTACACACATTTTTTGGTACTTGAGACACAATGGCCTCAACATCTAACTCATGCACCAACTCCCTTGACCAAATTTGCTAAACTACAAGCACAATTCCTGCTTTACACTCAATTTGCAGTTCTATAACACACTTTTTTCAAAACACTACACACAATTGTCTGCATTTGGCACACTTTTCATGAAGAAAATCTCTTGTCTTCATGAGTAACACACTGTTATTCAAAATTCTAAAGTTAGTTTCCCCACTATTCACATTGACTCATCACATGGGTAAACACCTGTCACACAGTTTTACAATTAGCAATCAGAGCTTTAGCAAAAAAGGGCAACATAGCAGGCAGTGATGGACTGACACCAAGAGAGAGAAACCAAACAGAGAGAGAGGCCACCCAACACAAACACACACACACACATATATAGCAGTGATCATACAGTAATGATGATGACAAAAGAAAATGCATTGATCACCAAAATTGCATGTTGATAGAGGGATTCGAACCTAGACTAGAACAAAGTCTTTGACTACAGAGAGTGCTGCTCTACTAGGTGAGCTAGATGTTACAGTAGTCTCAACTTGTCAAAATTATGTGTTCAGTCTTTCAAAATTGTTCGGCCGTAAACCAGCTGACCCCGAGCAACTTTCTTTTGTGGTCAGATCAGCACGGCTGCATAGTCACACGACCACCTCGGTCGCGTCTTCACGCATTTCATTTGTTACAGTTTTTCTCGATTGTTTACACACATTTTCTGAAAGCATGCCTCATACTCTCAGAACTCTACACACAAATCCAAAAACACACACACAATGGGCAAAACCCCTAACTTCTCCTGCAAAATGAAACTTTACATTCAAAACAATGTTATTTATTCTCAAAATGCTATTAGTCTCAAATGACACACACAAACCATCATATGACTAGACATTTATAACAACCAGTTGAACACTGATGTGCTCAGTGTAAAACACTATGATGAATGGAAAACACTTCTACTCCATTCCTCATAATGACTTAGGTTTTTTTTTTACTGTAACTACAGACAGTATAAATGTGTTGTAAAATTTTAGAATATTGTTTTGATACTCAGAACACTCAAATACACCTTAACACATGAAATGCGTGAAGAAGCGACCGAGGTGGTCGTGTGACTATGCAGCCGTGCTGATGTGACCACAAAAGAAAAAAAAAAGAGTTGCTCGGGGTCAGCTGGTTTACGGCCGAACAATTTTGAAAGACTGAACACATAATTTTGACAAGATGAGACTACTGTAACATGTGGCTCACCTAGTAGAGCAGCACTCTCTGTAGTCAAAGACTTTGTTCTAGTCTAGGTTTGAATCCCTCTATCAACATGCAATTTTGGTGATCAATGCATTTTCTTTTCTCATCATCATTATGATCACTGCTATATACTGTATATGTGTGTGTGTTTGTGTTGTGTGGCCTCTCTCTCTGTTTGGTTTCTCTCTCTTGGTGTCAGTCCATCACTGCCTGTTATGCTGCCCTTTTTTGCTAAAGCTCTGATTGCTAATTGTAAGACTGTGTGACAGGTGTTTACCCATGTGATGAGTCAATGTGAATAGTAGGGAAACTAACTTTAGAATTTTGAATAACAGTGTGTTACTCGTGAAAACAAGAGATTTTCTTTATGAAAATTGTGCCAAATGCAGAGAATTGTGTGTAGTGTTTTGAAAAAAGTGTGTTATAGAACTGCAAATTGAGTGTAAAGCAGGAATTGTGCTTGTAGTTTAGCAGATTTGGTCAAGGGAGTTGGTGCATGAGTTAGATGTTGAGGCCATTGTGTCTCAAGTACCAAAAATTGTGTGTAAACAATCGAGAAAAACTGTAAGGTGTATTTGAGTGTTCTGAGTATCAAAACAATATTCTAAAATTTTACAACACATTTATGTACTGTCTGTAGTTACAGTAAAAAAAAAAAACCTAAGTCATTATGAGGAATGGAGTAGAAGTGTTTTCCATTCATCATAGTGTTTTACACTGAGCACATCAGTGTTCAACTTGTCATAAATGTCTAGTCATATGATGGTTTGTGTGTGTCATTTGAGACTAAAATAGCATTTTGAGAATAAATAACATTGTTTTGAATGTAAAGTTTCATTTTGCAGGAGAAGTTAGGGGTTTTGCCCATTGTGTGTGTGTTTTTGGATTTGTGTGTAGAGTTCTGAGAGTATGAGGCATGCTTTCAGAAAATGTGTGTAAACAATCGAGAAAAACTAACGTCAAGTAACACAACATAGACGAAGATATTCCACCTTAAAACTTGCCAGGAGCAGCTGGTTCAGTGATATGAGCACCTTATGGTGCATTTTTATTAGAGTTTTATTAAAGTCGTCTTTTCCGAGTTCCCAGTTGGCTACGTTATGAGAAACGCCCCCTGAAGTCCTTATTCCAACTTTGTACACTTGGGGGAAACTTCAGAAAGCTGAAACTCGCAATCCAAGATGGCTGCTTCATGCACAGTGAAACAACAACAACTGTATCAATTGTTTTTTGCTGCTTAGTCCTGTTTTAGTGTCATTAAGTTGAATAGTTGTAGTGCTGACTGAGTACAACTATCACCCTATAGAGTCACGTGATTAATTGCTGCTCTGTAGCTGTTTAATTTATTAAATGAATGCAACAACAGTTAAGTTATTAATTAATGTAACTAACTTTATATTCCTTATTCAATTTCACTTTAGTATTAGATTGTTAATCACCAAATTAAAGCTAATGTTTATAATGTAGTGTTAATGAAACTTTAGACCTGTGAGTAACATTAGCAGTTAATGATATTGAAAATATAATGATTTTAGATATTGTAATTCTTTAATGGCCAATTTAGCAGTCTCATTTAATGATATTATCATATTGCACTTGCTTTATAATCATTATTGCCATTCTTTTAAATGAATTATCATCTTAATGTGGCTAAAATAAGTACTGATTATGACACATGCTGCAAGGTAAGATAACTGTTGGCTGAAAATAACAGTTAGTGTTTCTGAGACTGTTATATTTAAATCTAGCAGCTCAGGTCACTGATATTTTTCAGAGCACTCATTTACTGAGTCATTTTGTTTATTATTTTTTCTTTCTTTTCACCTCTTTTGCTGAAGTGTAGGTAGGCAATGCTCATTTCAGCTACTATGGTTACTGTTGTTTTATCATTTTGCTTTCACTTTGGTATCATATTGTTCATTTTTAAATGTTACTGTCACCTTTTTCTTTTTCCCTTCATATTAGATTTGTGTAGGTTAAATATAACAAATCTGGTGGTGGCCTGCCCTTGAATGCCTCCAAAACACTGTTTATACAAAGACAGTCTTTTTTAGCAGAGTTCATTCAGCTCCAGTGTTTGAAAACTTGAGGAGCACAGTGAGAGCAGAGAGGCTGGGTGAAGTGTTTTTATTTTTGCAGTAAGACTGCTCTAAACCTTTTATTTTTCTTTCTGCTTGTTCAGACTGTAGAGGACTCAGAGTGACATTCAGACAGCTGAGTGCAACAAATGACAGTAGTTACTCACTGTACAGAAGCGAGGACCAACACGTATACTTGCCTGTTTTCTCAGCTGCTGTAGAATTTATGTTGCTTATACATCACATCAGCATTTTCTACAACTTTGACTGGCTGCTATTTTGTAGAAGATGCTTCATTTATGTGGCTGCAAAAAGTCTATGAAGACCAACAAGGCTGCACAGTGCCACATTAAACCTGGAGGTGCTATAAGCCAAGTATAATGTACAGACCCCCACACCTTCAAATCACTTTTAAAAACCCACCTTTTTAAACTGGCTTTTAATCTATAAATTAAACTTGTGTATCTTGTTCTTGTATTTTAACTGTGATAATTCTCTGCATTGTATTTTAAATTGTGTTTTTTGTAAGCGTCTTTGAGCACTTGGAAAAGCGCGTTACAAATAAAATTTATTATTATTATTATTATAAATAAAATTGAAGATAATAATGCATTATGACAAGTTAAAACCAAAATACGATAAACAAGGATAAATGCATGAATTAATGAGTAATGAATGTATTGACTTGTGTAATAAACTTGGCACTGCAATGGACAGTCCAGTCCATCGCTACAGTGAATATTACACATGATGGATATCAACACGTATGTATGTATGTATGTATATAAGGTATATAAGCCTGGACATTTGTAAGACTCTTGTAAAACGCTTAGATTAATCTTATTTATTGTTTTCAATTTAGTTAAAAATCAGTGTTTAAAACTGTGTTATCTAGATATCTTGTTCTATTGTGCAACTTTCTTAGGCAAAATAAGCTGCAGCTTTTTTTCTTTTTTTTTTTTTTTTTTTACAAAACACTGAGGTCAGGACAATTAGTCTTGTAGTCATTTTCGGCTCTGGTTTAAAAACTGCTGGGATTATCTCAACATGTTTCCATCAACTCCATACAAAGACAGCTCTCCCACACATTATTGATCGGGGCTGTCACTCCTCTAATACCAGCTTGCAGCGTGTTTGAATAGTTGGTTGGTATCACAATCTGTTCTTACCTGGAGTGGTGTCACCGACAGCACCATCATATTTCCAACTAATTTGTTATTTCACATTTGCTTTGTTTTATTCATATATATTTTTTAAATTCTTTCACCAACTTTAGCAATATTTTTTTTTTAACTTTTTCTTCATTGTTCATAGCCTCAAAACATCTTGAGGTGATGGGCAGGGTCTGCAGACTGCTGAAAATCTCCCATCATATACAATACAATACAATCTATTGTATTGTATTGTATATTGTATTGTATTGTATTGTATTGTATTGTATTATATTGAATTTTTCTGTGTAATTTATATAACCTTGTTTTCACTTTTAGCACCCCTCCCCCTTCCCCTTCAGGCTGCACTTGAAAATAAGAATTTTGTTCTTAATTTGCTCGCCTGGTTAAATAAAGGTTAAATAAAAAAAATTTAAAAATTTCTGAACAATCATGTATTTTTGCTTGATGTGATAGAGATGGGAAGTGTTTTGGATGCTAACTAATAATTACTGAAGCTGAGACATGACATCAGGTCTGTGGCTCTGTGGTAGCAACATACTAGCATTATTAACAGTGATTGCCTACATCACAGAGCCGCCAGCCCACTATGTTAGTCTGACACTCAATATTTGGATTTTTCAGTGCATTATTTGTCTTCAGGTATCTCTCATTTTGTTGTCAAGGTGTTGCCAGGTCACCCGTGTTGACAGAGTCGCACCAATCAAAGCCTGTGTGGTGTGAAGGTCGAGGGAATTCAGCTGCATCTCTTTTCTTAACATAAATGAACTCTGCTCACTCTGTTTTGTACCTGTCCTCGTCCGAGAGCCGCTTGCTTCTCCATCTTTTCTCTTTTCTTCCCACATTTCCCACGCACAGATAGTTATATCACCCGCCCGACTCCTAAACATTCACTCACACTCACATACACCCACACACACACACACACACACATGCGCCATATGGCTGAATGTCAGACAGCTGCAAGACCTGGAGTAATGTGGTGGGGGATTGTGTTGCAGAAAATGATGATTGTCATGATGTGGGCCTCTTCCTCCTCCTCCTCCTCCTCCTCTCTCACTAGCAGCACTGAATCCTCTCCTTGTGCACACACTTATATACAGTATATATGTGTGTGTGTGTGTATGTGTGTGTGTCTGTGTGTGTGTGTCTGCGTGGGCGCCATGTGCCAGTGAGCAAGCTGAATTGTTATTCTGTACGTGTGTCCGTGTGTCACTCAGCCTCATCGCAGATACTGAGCTGTCATATCTGTCAACCAGACAACAGTTCCACATGCATATTCATCATTATGCTAATTTCACCCAAAGAGCTTTAATGAGTTCACAACATTAACAACTCAGTTGAGGTGACAAACAAAAGCTTGGCAGGGTTTTTTTCTTTCTTTCTTTTCCCCAATAGTCTCACTGGGAAAACCACCACCATTGACTGCTACTGACAAAATTATAATAGCCTACTATATTTTTCATGTGTCTACTAGATGCAGTTGCAGGCTATTTTACCATGCTACCACCAGCAGACTTTTAAAGGACTATGTGAAAATACTCTCTTATTGTTCAATATAAGTGGCCACCAGAAGGTGAGTATGTTGTAAATATTACATGTAACACAATAAGTGACTAATAGATTCCTCACCATGACAAATCTAAGCGTCTTAAGTCCATATAAAGCAAACTGTGTGGAGTAGAGTGACAAAAAATGTGGTTAATCTGTCACCTAGTGGTCAAATGAGGAAGTGACACAAAAGTCCTATTCAACTTTGAATCAAGTTTGCATAGAGCAGCTGACAGTCGACTCAACATTAGTTTGGTTATAATACTAATATATGATTAACTGTACGTGCACAGGTCATGATAAGAATGGTTTATATGAGACAGATGTGTCAGCTATAGATTTCTTTGTACTTTTCTACTTCTTAATTCAATTAAAATCAACTCTTCAACTTGAAATGGTGAAAATATATAATAATAATTATTGGACTTGGAGTCTGTAAAATAAAGCTATATATATCTGTTCAGAATTTGCTCAGTTGTCAAATACTAACTAATGTGAGAGTTCAGCAGATATAGTTACTAGTGAAATATTGATTTTACAGAAAGTTTTTTGCATGATTTTTTTTTTGTTATTATTCTTTAAAGCGAGACTATGTGATTTTTGAATGAAAAAACAAAAAAACAATCATTTTCTTTGACCGGTAGCTTATGGTGGCTGTTAGCAAACCTAAGATAAGATATTATACTGATGTAGCTCACTGCTTTATATAATTATATGACCCCTCTCTACTTTTGCCTCTGTCACAGCAGGCTATGCAATCCATCGTATCCTGTAAAATTGTTTCACGGTTGCATTTATCTTCAGAAAAATGTCTGCCTATGTCAATGTACATCATCATTTTATACATATTGAGTCTGTAATATGAGATTTCCTCCATATTGCCTGCCTTGTAATATAATTTACTTCCTCTACAATGATAATGTATTGCACTGATGTACTACCACTATGTACCATACTTACATGATTGAACTTATTTTGTATTAATGAATCTCAGCCTCACCAAGAACACACAGCCCGACACCCAGTCGTATATCTGCAAGTATTTATACTCATAAACATCTGACATCTTTTCTCCAGGAATAACATGTTGCATTTCACATGTTGCATGTAATAGTATATTTCCACAAATACAATTAGTCCAAAAGAAAGAAGGAAGAAGAAAAAAAAGTTCTTGCAAACAACACAGATACGTTGTGTATCCAGAACATCATTCAGTACAACACACTGCCATTTCACACAGTGCACACATAAACAGTTGTTTTCAGTAGCTTTTAGTAATACTAAGTTGCAAAAAACAAAACAAAAAAAGCCAAAGTTTGTCCTCTGATGGTCATTCTGAGTAAAATCTCCAACAGGCAACTCTGGTCAAATGCTATACTTGTATTAACAATATCAGCTGATTATTAACTTCATTGAAGTTGCAATAAAAGAAAAGGAAAGAAGAGTGAATCGCATGCAAAAGACTCTCACTTGTCCTTGTTAAATCTGAGAGGAAAAGAGAAATAGTCATCTCCACTGGACTCTGTACAAAACAGTGAGGACAGAATGACCAAAGACATTATCATATTCACAGAGGGAATATTTCAGACCATATAAATTATCACTGTGGACTTTTTCCTATACAGCCCTCTAATGGTAATACAATAAATTAATGATGTTCCCATCCCATTTATCAATCTACAATGCTGTGAAAAAACCCTCCTATGTACAATGCAGTGATGGGCAGTTATTAAACCATCTGTTGGATATTTTCAGCAATAAACAAACTAAGAAAATGAAAAATATCCCTCTTAACACATTAGATGAAAGATACTACAAGCTGCAAAACTTCCTGTGTAGCCAACACGTGCATGAAATAATAACATGGCTGCATATATAAAGGGTCCTTTAATCAAAAGTAGCCAAACCACAACCACAATCAGAGTGAGAAGTAAAAAAACAAAAAAACAAAAACAAATGGTGTGTGTCACTATGACGTTTCTGCAATGCATATAGCGCCCTCTTGTGGTGTTTTCTTACACTATATCTATTCTAATTCATTTGATGGTGAATTTAAAAAGAAAAAAAGGCTGTAGGTGCTGTGGTGTTAATACTCACCTGAAGGGAAATACTAAAGGGTGAA
This sequence comes from Trachurus japonicus, assembly GCF_045865225.1. Taxonomy (NCBI): domain Eukaryota; kingdom Metazoa; phylum Chordata; class Actinopteri; order Carangiformes; family Carangidae; genus Trachurus; species Trachurus japonicus. The sequence continues at coordinate 10,604,479 of NC_140930.1, forward strand.
AGAAGGCCAAAAGTAATCGATCATATCATTGATGTGCAAGGCAGATCAGAGACAGCGCTTTGAAAGAAAAAAAAAAAAAAGCAAGAAATACAACATTTTGAAAATTTTCAAGTCAGCTCAGCTTAGAGACCCAAGTCATTCCCTATCCACTAGATCTGGACCGCTGTACAAGTACAAACTCTGTGACGAAAACATGATAAATTCTTCTTTTTCCACCTCCTCTGGAAGTTTCTTTTTTGTATTTTCAACTGCATGTCAATTGGAGACTTTGTAGTGGAGAGGGTTTGCATTTGGTTACATCAAAGACACACTGAACTGAGCTTTAGGTCGAGAACATTCAGTCCCACGGAGGGAAACTTTTGATATTTGGACCTTCAGTTTGTTCATTCACCACCACACACTTGGCAAAAAATGTTTTCCACCTCTGATGGCTCTTTTTTTTTTTTTTGGCATCGCTCCATAAACACAAAAAGGAGCCATGTTGTGTGCAAAGTGTGTGGCGATGACATACGTATGTTCAGCAAAAAAAACAACAACAACCCAAAAACGAATCGCTCTCCCTTTAACACCAGCAGCCTTTGCGTTGGTCGTCTGCCGTGCCGTCACAGAGTCCCTCCTCTTCCTCCAGAGCAGTTAGATCAAGCTCGTCGTTGGCGGACATCCGGAGAAGATCCAAGTCCTTTTTATTGGCCGCCAGCACCTGTTCAGCCAATCGTGTGAAAGTCTGCAAAAAAACAACAAGAAGAGGAGAGATTAGCTGCACATTTATGATGCCATTTATGACCATTTCCTCCCATTTGTCAGTAATGCATTGATCTGATCTTATTATGACTCTCCACTCACCTCTGCTATGTTGTGGTTGGTGAAGGCACTTGTCTCAAAGAAGTCCATCCCATAAGCCTTAGCCAACTGCAGGACAGGAGCACAGAGAGTGTGTTCAAGTGCACCTTGATTTTCTTTTAATACTATCTGGTTCTTTTGGGTCAGATTAATGCATCAGGGTCTTGGAGTTTGTTTATGAACTACAAACCCTTTTCTACTACTGTCATTTGAAACATGATGAGGTGAGGAGGACAAGCTTCTAGTTCTGTTACAGGAAACAAACCAGACCAAAGATTCATGTTTTTCGGTTTTCAGAGTTACAGTCCAACTCACAGCCTCTTAATGTGTGTTTGTATACATTCTGCAAAAGTATTTATGTCTTACATTTTTCTATGTTATGTAGTTACACGGCTGCAGTCTCAAGCTAAACCATCTCTGCTAACAGTTGCCACTCAGACAGAGCTGTCATGTTATAATTTGAGCATATTTTTTATTATTTATGCCAAATTCAGTGAGGTCTTTGAGGGTTTCTGGACAATATTTGTCATTGTTTTTAGTTAAAGTATAATAAAGTTACATTTGCATAAAGCAGCACGTTTGTCCATTATTCAACACTTCACTTAAAGACTGTGATGTGTTTAATGTGCAATTAATCATGATTAAACATGTTTAATCAACTGAAGGCCCTATGAATATTTTCCAAAAAACTCAACCTGATATATTTGGTATTTTTTGGAAAACTACAATTTATTTTCCAACAGGACTCAACCCACTTCATATTATCACTGTTGTGAGTCTATGTAATCTTTTAGGGAACTATAGTTGAACACAGGAAGCAGTGGTTGACTCACCTTGACGCCTTGCTCTGTGGCCACCTGCCTCTTGTCCACCTCATCTGACTTGTTCCCCACCAGGATCTTCTGGACCTTTTCTGGAGCGTACTGTCGGCGTTCATCACGATGAGAACAAGGTCGGATATTTACAGAAAAGCAGGAGGAATGAAAAACAAAATTAAAGAGATAGGAAGTGAGAGGGGGGGAGAGATATTTCAAATGTCAGGAGGCGAAGGGAGAGGGAAGAAAACAGATGAGCGACAATGCTCAGGAAATGAGACCTAGATTAAAAATATGTAGGGAGCGTGCCAAGATCAATAGCGTATATATTCAGATAAGCCCCCACAGAGGAAATTAGGTCTATAATGACTAAATTAATAGAATAAAATCATCTGGGAAATGGCTGGGAGAAGCAGGGCAGACGAGGCTGCTTCATGGAGCCTGTTAGAAAAAAAAATGTCTGCAAGAGGAAAAAATGTTCTTCTTCCAAAATACAGATAAAATAGCATTTAGAGGTACAATGACAGGCATTTGAAAATGAATGGGACATAATCATAATTACAGAACACTGTACAGATGTCAGGTTAAAGGGATAGTTCAACATTTTGGTAAATTGGCCCATAGCCATAATCCCTATAGTTTTAGCAGTAGGTTCGTTACCTTTAATTGTTGGTGCAAGCTATTTTTAGAACGGCGTAGCAGAGCCGCGAGCTGCTCAGAGCTATGCTACGGAGGCTAATGGGACTTCTTATAAACTCATCAAATGCACAATCCTACAACTCCAAAACGCTCTGGTGGACAAGTTGTGACTTGCACATTCACCACGCTATGAGATAATTAATAACAGAACATTACGGAGTTGTTTTAGAGGTATATGCAGAGGCTGCTTGCTGAAAAATTGCCCCTGAGGACAGCGGTTTTGCATGAATTTACCTCTAAAACAACTCTGTCTCGTAACGTTCTGTTATTATCTCATAGCGTGGTGAATGTACAGGTCACAACTTGTCCACCAGAGCGTTTTGGAGTTGTTGGATTGTGTATTTGATGAGTTTGATGAGGGAAACCAAGAAATCCCATGAGCCTCCGTAGCGTAGCTCTGAGCAGCTCGCGGCTCTGCTCTGCCGTTCGAAAAATAGCTTGCACCGACAATTAAAGGTCACGAACCTGCTGCTAAGACTATAGGGATTATGGCGATGGGCCAATTTGTCAAAACATTGAACTATCCCTTTAAAGCATTTGGTTTTAATCACACCATGTCAAATGTATGTTCTTTAACAACCTCTGCCAGTTGGTTTTGCCCATTCTGTAATATGGAGGAAGAAGAAGAAGAGGAAAAAGAAAGAAAGAAAGAAAGAAAGAAAGAAAGAAAGAAAGAAAGAAAGAAAGAAAGAAAGAAAGAAAGAAAGAAAGAAAGAAAGAAGAAGATGAAGAAATAGAAGAAGAAATGCTTGATTTTCCACCACACCTGATTTATCTAACTCCTAAATCCCCAGATCTGGATGACTCACCTCGTCCACGTCGCTGGCCCATTTCATGATGTGTTGGAAAGATCGCTCACTCGTGATGTCGTACACCAGGAAGATTCCCTGAGCAGAGATGTGGAAAACAGGTGAGTGAGAAGAAGCAGTGTGTTTTAAAGCACTTCAGAGAGTCGTGTCCTTAAGAAACAGTATTTTAAAATCAGTGACAGTCGATATGATGAAGTGTAAACAAACCAGACCTGCTGGCAGCATCTTCAACTCCTTTTACTTTGTAAGAAACAAAAACAGGAACTGGATTTGTCTCTTCGGTTTCACCCACTGTAGCCTCGTTAGCAGCCCAAAGCTAAATGACATAAAACTACTGTATGCCAGTGCACCAGTGGTTGTGTACAGGGAAATGCGCTTTTAATAGAAACACTGACTTTACAATACGATTGGTGCAAGAGCAAATGCTTTTAGTTGTATCAACTCTGGCCCCCTTTTTCTAAAAGCTCCTAAACGGTTCATCTGCCTACCTGATGCGGAGCCAAGCATTTGGCATCAGTTTATTTCTGTAGCTGTGACAAATTCAATTTCAGAAATAAATTAGATTTAAATTTGTTGCGCTGCATTACACATTACACGGCTGTGCGGCGGCAGATCACTGGCAGCCACAGAGTGAACAGAGCAGACGAGACCTGATCGGGCCAAATACCTGCGCTCTTCTGTAGTACTGCTTGGTTATGGTCTGGTACCGTTCTTGGCCCGCGGTGTCCCTGGACAGACGACAAACACACACACACACGCACGCAACAGTTGTGAGACTAAAATGTGACAACATGCAAAGTAGAAACAGAAACACGGCTTCACTTTCCAACATTAGATCTGCTAAACATTATGATGTCAACATACTGATGCTATAGGAGATTATTTATATGGGTTTGTAGTGTGCATGTATGAAATATGATCTGATATGTATTTGTATTATGATATATTGTATTATTTTTGTCTTTCTGTTTATATAATTTAGTACATAACAGTACTTATTTTGTTTACATATATCTGTACATAGTGTCTTTTATGTGAATGTATTTTATTCCTTACTTTCTTTACTTGTTGTATACTTCTCTGTTACTGCAAGTGGATTTCCCATAAGTGGGATCAACAAAAAGTCTTACGTCTTATTCTGTGAGCCCAGAAACTGCAGATGAAAATAAGTAAATTGTTTTAATCTGTTGAAAATAGTCTTGTCTCAGTGAAATCAGTGCTCTTTTGTACAGTGACCCTGGACAAATAAAACTGAATGAACTAAAACTAAACTCAACTAAACTCAAACTAGCATTTTTTATTAATACTGCTGGAAACTCTTATTATTCCAGTGCTACTTTTAGACTGACAATAAATGACAAAATGTGATTTAAAAGGCTCACATTTTCTTTCTACATATTAACAGTCAGGTCTAAAATGAGTCAAATGTGAAATTCCTCATATTTCTCTAGACAGCCACAAAGGTCATGACCTCAGTGATGTCAGTAAAAGCTACAACCCTGCAGACAACATCATCCATAAGTTATAGTAGTTATATAACATCTGAAATAAATAACATCCCCTCTGTCAGACCTGCAGGTTAGTAATATAGCTAATAACACTGTGTAAATCCCATGCACAAAAACACCAACTTTCAACATTTCTTCATTACGTCCCCCAAGGCAATTAGTTTTGCAGTCGACAAGAACATAAAATGACACAAACCCTGTAACAGCACAAACCGCAGTATGTTGGACAGCAAACACTGGGTTTCATTTTAATATCCTACCATATCTGTGTCCGTACTTTGATACCATCTATTACCAGGGTCTTCATTTTGAAGTCGACTCCTGTAAGAGAGACACACAGAGAGAGATAGAGATATATGGTCAGGAAATACAATAATATACTAGTGCATTCACACACACACACACAGAGGAGCTCTAGTCTGGGTGTGTTTGATATTCCTCTGGACGTGTGAGCTAAACGGTCTGAATGTTCTCAGCAGAGAAGAGGTGAACGAACGCTTCCTCAGCCGATAAGTGGCTGGAATCAATTAACCCGACACGTCTTCGACAGACGGGGGCTCATCGGTATCTGCTGCAGCTTTGTAACATCAGAGAGGGGCGCTCATCATCTTCATCATCATCACCCTGTGAGGAGACGGGGCTAATGATCCAGTGAGCAGGGTCTCTCTCTGCATCGATCACAGGGGAAGAGGAGAGAGGAGGGAGGAGAGAGGAGGAGGAGGAAGAGGAAGGCAAAGCTCTGCTCAACACCACAGAGGAAGCGATGAGAAGAAGGAGGGGGAGGGGTTAAACAGGAAGTGGACTCTCTGATCTATTTCAGAAGTCAGTTGATGTTATTCATAGGCAGGGCCATTTTTCATTTCTACATAAAAAATTCACCCTGTCTTTATTTTTGGAGGCCAGAAGCTGCTGATACGTCATACCAGTGCTGACGCTAAGATATTTTTAATCATATATAATCATCTATATAACAAAAACTTCCAAGTATTGATTAGTTCCCTAGAAATATACTTTGTCAGAGTGGGGAAAATACAGTAGATGATGACATGACAGTTTGTTGCTCTATCCAGAACACAGCGGTGTCACCAGTACTGCTCACTAGACACAGGATCATTTAACTTTTTAATTATGGGTTAGATTTACGTAACAGGTATTTGTAATATATTATTTATAGCCCGACATGTCAATGGCCTCCAGAGTCAATGTGTGGAACATCTGTGATGTAGTTCCTCTGTGTCTCCTCCTGCATCGACCTCTCTCCCCTTTTGTGTTTGTTTGTGACGATGAGGTGAGCGACGTGGTCGGAAAACATGCACGTGTTAGTTTTCTGTTTACATGCAAACAGAGTTGCATGGTTGGATAATTCTGACAAACAAAGACATCCAGGTTGTGGCCTCTTCATAAAAGACAGCTGATTTCACCTACTGTACTGTCTGAGGTAAGGGGTGGCGGGTGGAAAATCTATATATACACTATTGTATTGCAATACTTTGTGTGGCAATATTTTAAGAATACATGGACACCAAGTATTGATGTTTAATCTATTTATTAAAGTTTTTTTTGGTACTTTTTATGACTGTGTTAGTCAGTCTGTCTGCATGACAATCCCGTTTTGCAAGAATAAAGAATAATTTCAGTTAAATGAACAAACCAGTGGACTTTATCTTATAGGGTAAAACAGATGTTAGCAGCATTTGCAAATGCATAAAGGTCATAAATCACTATTATTGCACTACTTTATGGCAAAATGTTTGAAATTGCAATATCATATCGTTACTTAAAGCAGAAGTAAGCGATCCGGTCGTTTTGGCTAACTTCCTGTCAGCCGATGGAGTTAGCAGTCCCCGCCCTCGTCCCTACGTCACCACATTCACGCGCATCCCTTGGCTGCACACACAGAGAGGACCGCCCCTTTATGCCGCCGTTCTCTCTCCTCATTGGATAAAGGTTGTAGGATACAAGGAAAGTTTTCTCCTCAGCTTACAGCAGAGCAGAGTGACTGACAGACCCGTGTTTCAGACCAAACACTCTATATAAGTGATTGCTGTCGGAAGATATAACTATTTAAGACTTATATTAACACAAACATTCAGCTTACTTCTGCTTTAAATGAACAAACCGGTGAACTTTATCTTATTGGGTAAAACAGACGTTAGCAGCATTTGCAGATGCATAAAGGTCATAAATCTACTATTATTGCACTACTATATGGCAAAATGTTTGAAATTGTAATGATATCGTATCATTACTTAAGTATCGCAATACTATCAATTAATCAAACTTTATTTATAAATCACTTTTCATTCAAAACAAAGCAGCCCAAAGTGCTTTACATAAAACACAATATCCCTCCTCCTCATACCACATTCATACACACAAACGTACTTAAGTATCACAGGTGTAATGGTATAAATGTTGTTTCCTATATTTCCAAATGGAGAAAATCCCCTTATATCTCCCTAAAACATCAGATATGAGGCTTAAAAACCAGAGCATGAGCAGAATAGTAGTGACAACAACAACAACAGTAAAATGTAAATGAATCAACTCCCAAATCTCCAGAAACATCCCAGAGGACTCTGGGCAACTGTCGAGATGGGACACAATCAAACTGCCTGAGTAGAAGCAGCTCTGTGTTTATCTCTTCTCTCCACCATTGTATCCTCACACTAATGCGTCCAAGTCAATAAAAAAGCAAACCCACCCGCTCCTATAGACCGCGCTAATCCCCGAGAAATCAATTAACAGTTCATCCCAGTTAACCTGACACTCGGCAGCCATGTGTCACAGCTGGCATCGGCACTCGCAGGAGGAGAGACAGAGGTCGATCGACTCACACACACACACACACACACACACACACACACGAAAAATAACCGTTTGTGGGGTTTTTTATGGCTGCATTTCTGTTTCTGCAAGTCCTCCAAGAGAAACAGCTGACAGATGGACAATAGCCTGGCCCTGGATGATTCTTTTAAAGATTTTATGTTTGTTTATTATGTGGATTTTTTTTGTTTTTTCAAGAACAAGCTGGAGTCAAGGAGAGACCCCGCGGAGTCTGGGGCTCATGTGAAGGCCTCATTAAAGTTGTGAGGGTGAAGCAGCTTTTTCTCTTTGACTAGTGAGTATTCAGACGAAGACTAAGTGAAAGGTCAGCGTAACAATCTGTGGCTCGCTCTGCCTGAGGCCTGAGGAGAGAGAGAGAGAGAGAGAGAGAAGGCTAATGAAAATGAGGCCATCTTCCTTCCAGTGTCATTGTTCAGCTGAATTAGCAGTGAATTAAGCTTCAGTCAGGATTCATCCATCCAAACAACAATGGTTTAACTTTAAAATATGAAGCCCAGATAAAGAGTATAATGGATTCTGCAGCTGTGCAGTGGGGGTATAAAGTAAAACTTGGACTGATTGGTTTAGTTTTATCATGCAGAAGACAATACATATGAAAAAATTTATGTTTTTTTAATCTATAAAACTATAATTGCACTTTTTTATGATTACCATTTCAACTCTGATAAGTTGTATAGCTACTGAATGTATGAATTCATGTTCCTGTATGAATTTATCCCCTTAAATATCAATACAAGATACAGAAGTAACATATTGTGTGTTACTGTACCTCAGTTCCTATACAAACACTGTATAACTGAGCGTCTGCAGGCTGAGTAATACATGATATCAGATCCATATTAATCAATACAGAGTGAATGTGATGATATAATCAGGTCATGGATTGTGTCATTTGTAGCAGTGTGTCACTGATATCCAGGAAACCAAATAAATAGATAAAATACATGTACCTATTCATGCACGCTGCACTATATACATATATATCCATAATCCCTGCACAATATAAAAGCTTTTATATCTGCAATGTCTGGCCATAGCAGTGATTTTGCTTTTTTTTTTTTTTACATCGTTAGGAGAGTTCCCGTTGCCTCAGCCTTCATGGCCTTTATTCTTTCTATTCATAAAACCTACAGAAGGAAGCCTTAGAATAAAAAGTAATGAAAGCCACAGACGTGTATTTAGATCATTTAGATATTTCATCTCATTCTCACTGCCATCGCTTTTCCTGCTGTTACTCCACACAGACATTTTTTATTTATTTATTTTTCCCCACTGGTTTGATAAAGCAAGAGAAGACTCGCTATTGAATGAGGCAGGGTAGAAAATACATCTATTACATCTGATCAAGGTCTTGTTGCTTGTACCCGGAAGGTTTAACATGTGTGTGTATGTTCAGAATAAACACGCAGGGATTTAAGTTGTTTTGTGTTGGCAATGTTTTGTTGGAGATAAATGTGGATAACATAATGTAGGCACCAATTTATATAATTAGTGAGTGAATATCAAGATGCCTATGTTGCTGTTGGGTTGAGATTTTTTACGTATTTGTCAAAAACCTCCTGCCATTTTCAAAACTTTCATTATGATTTCTGTTTATATTATTTTCTGTTCATATGAATATGTTTATGATTGTTTATTTGATATTATTTCTAACATATGCGTTTTTTTTTTTTATGAATCATAATGACAAAACATTTTACAATAAATGGAAATCACCAGCAAGTTGCTTAAACAGTCACAATTATAAAAGTTCATCCTCTACAAGTCATTGTCTGATTCCAGCTGTGAAATAAATCAATTCTCAACGGGTGGCCATCTGATTGCTTTGTATTGTTTTACAACAGCCGAGCAGAGGGAACAACGTGAAAAACCACAGTGCAAACAACGACTGACCTGAGACACAACGGGCTGACATTGGCTGGTGTGAAGGTGAATTAACTGTCTGTGCGCGTGTGTGTGTGTGTGTGTGTGTGTTTCAGAGGTTTGATATTCACATTGTTTTGGGTGTTACCGTCACAGGTTGGATGAAAAGGTGCATGTGTGTGTGCTCTGCAGCCAAATATGTTGCATGAAGGAGCAGCATCTCCAGTATGTTAGTGTTTGTTTTGTATGATCTGAAAATAAAGAACAGCGTATTATTGACTCGAACTGTGTCTGAAAAGCAAACATTTCACACACTTTTAGGAAAAAAAAATCCAGCTGTTATAAAGAAAATGTGAAACTCCTGAGTCACTCTGCAGCCTCCCCTCAGAGGAAACTGTGACAATGAGGACGACGAGCACAATGTGAGCAATATGAGAGACAGCGGTTAATTTAACATGGCAGCATTTCACAATCAGCGGTGTGAAAACCATGTACGATCGGGGGAACGGGCACACACACACACACACACACACACACACACACACCAACCCCCCCCCCAAAAAAAATTGACTTGACTAATTACCAGGATGACTGTGTTCCGACTGTGCAAGACGGATTAGGCGGTGACACGTGTCAGTGTGCTGTAGGTAATGCTGACAGACTCACTAATGGATGGATGGATGGACAGACGGATGGATGGATGGATGGATGGATGGACGGATGGACGCTCTGGCAATGACACAAATTCACTGGAGAACGGCTCTGTCATCCATGACTATCATCGCCGGCTGAGGACAGACAACAACTGTTCACAGCTGCTGTCTTCAGGCCACAGCAGGATGGAGGGGGGGGGGGGGATACGTTTTTATCAATTAGTAACCTGTCATCGTTCTGTGCAGCAAAACTTTTGTACCATACAGAATTAAAGCAGAAGTAAGCGATATTTTTGTTTAAGTCTTAAATAGTTATATCTTCCGACAGCAATCACTTACATAGAGTGTTTGGACCAGAACACGGGTCTGTCAGTCCCTCTGCTCTGCTCTGAGCCGAGGAGAAAACTTTTCTCGTATCCTACAAGTTTTATCCAATGAGGAGAGAGAACGGCATGAAGGGCTGTGTGTGCAGCCAGGGATGCGTGTGAATGTGGTGACGTAGGGACGAGGACCAATAGATCCATGAGGAGGGCGGGGGCTGCTAACTCCATCAGCTGACAAGAAGTTATGGTGCGTTCAAGGCAACCCGTAATTCGTGTTTTTCCGACCTGTGAAGTCGTACCAGTTCGATCTGGTGCGAGTTCACGGGTCGGAAAAACACGAGTGGCCGTTATAGTGACTTTCACAGGCAACAGGTCGGAGAAACGCGAGTTGCGGGTTGCCTGGAACGCTACAAAGTCATAAGTTGTGACTTGAAGCTGTAACTTACGGTTTCAAAAGCCTGCCTGGAACGCAGCATTAGCCAAAACGACCAAATCGCTTACTTCTGCTTTAACCTGAGGATGATTTCATATCAGACCTGTGTTATACAGCGCTTTTTAAAAAAATTACATTATGACTGAGTCCAAAATTGCTTCCAGGACTGAGTGAAAACTGAGAGGAGAAAAATATTACAGCAAAAATCAGGAAATGAATACAACTTTAATGCTATACTAAAGCCTGGCCAATAAATCTATACATCAGCTAATGTCAGCTTAACGCAAACACACTGGAATTTACATATATTAAGTCCCATAAGTGGCAAAACCTTTCACCATTATGCTAAACATTATATACGTGTGTGCGTATATACATCACTTGAGTCAGGGTCGGTGGAGTGTCAAGTAGCTCAAGCTGCTAGTGTTACACTAACCCATTCAAACTGCTGTCAGTTGAGTTGCATCATGGGTAATGTGGATGAAGAAGAAGAGAGTGTGTGTGGCGTAAACAGAGGATGATAAATCTGGTTCTGCTGCATTGGTTTTTCCAACACTGTTACTGTTTGGTGGAGTGATATTAATGTAATGAATACTGCTTATATACATAAGGAGCTTCTTCTTTATTTTACTCTCAACTATTTATATTGGAATTGGCATAAAATGTGCACATATGCTCATGTTTTAGATGCTATACCTTTAATTTAAAAGCTACTTGGAAGAAAATCAAGGGCAATGAATGAAACTGTCCTTGATTTATGACCTAAATTTCCACTGTTGTTTGCCCATTTTATGCATTTTTAAAAGACACAGCAGAGAGATGACAGGGAATGTGCAGAGACAGGCATGTGACAAAACTCCCCAGCCATGATGCAAACCAGAGATGTCACAGCTCACGGTCTGGACTTTAACCTCTCAGGACGACACCAGACTGGAGTATCAAGCAGTTTTTTGACATGCAACAGCCACTGAAACACACAGGATAACAAAAGAAACAGGATCATAAGATATAAAGCCACACCTTTACATTCCTAGAGAGCAGCAGCAGCAGTATTCATTTCCTTGACGACCTCTTTCCAGCAGCAGCACGGTCATCTGTGGTTTCTGTGATCCATGCCAGGCCCTTCAGTCTAATGAGCTCATCAAACAGCAGTGGGCTGAGTGTTTGAGCAGGACCCTGACCACGGCACCACTGGGATCGCCACCACAAGGACAGCTGCTTATTGAGCTATGATGTAGTGTCGGGGGCCAACGCTCGTACCTCAGAGGGTTTTTTTTTTTTTTTTGGTGGCCGGCGGCTCTGAGGGGCCGCGGCGGTGACAGGGCGGCCGAGGTAACAGTGACGGAGATTAAACTGGGCACTGTGACTGAATACCATCACTAAATCATCTGTGCAGCTGCTCTGCCGGTGATATGTGCGCTCTCAGCCTCAGATGGAAACACCAGAGGAGCGGGAGGAGACTTGTTAGACTAAAACAGGAGTAGATCAACCATCCTTCAGGTGAGATCAGGATTGTTTGGGCTTTTATTTTATATTGAGCTGCCTGCTGCGCCCAGGAAATGAAGTCATGATGATGCCTGATGTGCTATTTATTGTTATCCTATTTCTGAGTATCTAAAAGGATGAAAGCAAAGAAAGACACAAAACCTTGCTTGAGTTTGAATGCAGGTTTCAATCTATTTCTGATCTGTGCACAAGAAAAAAAATCATTTTATTCTTCATCTGCAGAAGTAATTTGCAGAAGCAGGAAACTAGACTATACAACAGTATATCTGCTCTAAGCAATGTGGCCTAAAGAGGTGATGATGGTGGCCTACCATTGCACACACCCTCCTCCAGTTGCACAGTCCAGAAACTTCCTCTTATCACAGCAGATCTCCACACAAAAAGCGAGGTAACACCATTGTAAACACAAGATAATTTCTGTTTAACTAGAGCTCAACATTAAAACTACAGACTGAATAAACTGCTTCCTACATCCCGGAAGTGGAGCTTCCTACAACTGAGCTGCCACTGTTGTCATGGTCTTTTCTACAGGAGCCACCGGGGGACAAAAGGAGCTACTGTGATTAAAATGTGTGGCCTTGTCCACACGGAGACAGAGCTGAACTCAAAATGATCTTTTTCCATAAACACGGCATCGTTACAAGAAATATCTGCGTACACACGGATCCACTAAAAAGGACTCAAAACGCTGTAGTAGCTACATACGTCGCCAGGCCTGTGTGGAGCGAGTGTGGCGCTGTATTGCTGCTACACATAAACACCAAAAACAGAGAAAAAAGACGGAAAGCTTCCCCGCAGTATTCAAACTCCAAACAAATGGAGTCGTGTCAGTGCAAATATGACGATTGATGGTGATTTAACCGGCGCGATTCAGCCACAATGTCCGACGGACCACACAGTAGTCAGCCGTTGTTGTCGTTACGTTACGTCCATAGACTGTAACGTCTAGCAGTGTGGCTCAGTTTACAGGTGAGAGCAGTGGCGCGTATGACATCATCGTTTTACAAAAGATCTGTTTTGGGTGTCTACAGGAAAACGCTGGGATGAGATTTTCCCACTCCGGGACCCGTTTCCAAAAAATACAGTCTCCTCCCCCAAACACCCTTTTTCGATTCACTTAAATCCATATCCATGTGGATGAGCTCTTAATGTGCTGACTGACTACTGACTCTGGACCATCAACTTAGATCGGGTATCAGCTTTTTCCTACTGCAAACTATGGTTACTATATCTCAATCAATCAATCAGGCTTTATCTGCCTTTAATCATCCACTATCTGTCGAGCTCTAGCCTGTAAGGATCAGTTATTGTCTGACTGTTATTTGACCATTGACCTCTTGAGAAAACAACTGGAGACAGTGGTCACACCCTGTCTGCCTACCTTTGTTTACCTTTGTTGCTGCTCCTGTTACATGGTTTCAATTTCAACCAGTATACAATGATAGTGAGCATCGGTAGCATCGGTCTGTGGAGAGGCCTGTCCTGTTTCACCATGACAACACACACTAACAGTGAGTTTTATGCAGCCTGAGCAGGATCCTAACCCCAACTTCAACCTTTTATGGAGAGTTTTCCAACAGTTTGTTACAGCAGCGTTAACGCCGATGCTTTTTGAACTAAGATGTTCCTGCAGTCGAGTAATGTTTCAGTGTCCATGTGGTTTTGTTGAACACGACTCATGTGTGAGAGAGGTCCCAGCAGGTTCTGAGATAATTAAGAGCAAAAATCATGGATGAGTGAACTGTAACAGGAACTGGTGAATAATGGAGCTGCCCATCAGGAGGGGGGCGCGGGAGTGAATTTATATCCCTCTGTCACCGTGATGGTTGGGAAATTATTTATCGATCTAGCGCATGAGAGCACCCGTGGTGGTCACTCTTGATCTTTCTCTCTGCCTCTGAACTTGGAAAGGTTTGTTTAGTCCTGAATTATCACACCTGCCAGGCCGGGGTCGGGGCTTTTCTATCTACACAGTCTGCTGCCCACGACCAAACCGGTCCTGGATCTGCATGCACGAACTCTGGAGCCTGATTTCTGAGCATCCAGCTGTGCTCGAGAAAGATTTGGTTACGCTACAACACAAACACAAAGAGATCACAACCTTCACACTCTGTTTTTAAATTGTCATGCACGGGCAGGTTGAACGTTTTTTCTTCTGAGCGTGCATGACTCTACAGGGTGGAAGTTTCCCGTAGAGCGCTATGGGTGCATGACTTAAAAATAGCATACTGCAGTCTGTGTAAGCATGTGAGGGTATATCACAACTGGCTGAAAGCAGGTGAAACAACAAAAGGGCATTTTTAGGATTGTGTTATGAGCATGAGAGAGGTAAACTGGAGTTTCTACCTCCTACTGAGCGCTCACCAATCATAAAGGCTTTGATCCACGATTAAAGCCTCCAGGTAAAAAACATCAATGGGTGAAAGATGATGTTAAAATGAATAATTAATGTAGCAACTGTGTCTGTCTGCAGACCTTTGTCCCTAGTCTTTTCATTAAAAACATCAGTTATCCTCCAGCACAACTGACTTTTACTTTACCCTCAAGCCAATTAAGGGGTTTCTGCATTTTTCCTTCTCTGCAGATGGTGTCAGGAAGTACACACTAACTTTAAAAAAATAAAAATAAACAAGCCTCCTGGAGGAAAATATTATGTCTGTTAGGTGAATGCACCAACGCACAAACATGTGCACACTTAGGAAAAGACCAGGTGCCACAGAGAAGGAGATAAGAGACTCCACAGCAGCAGCAGCAGCAGCAGCATCCTTACATCCTCATTTTCCCCGAACCTCAAAGTGAAGCATGGTTAATGTGCCTGTCATGGTCCGCACTCTGAATCCAAACTATGCACAGACAGAGATATGTACACGCTGCTGCACAGCCCATAACTATGAGCAGCAAAGAGTCTGGCTTAGCTCTGCTGAGCTGATACCGATTTCAAGGGATGTGGCAAATCCGTGACCAAGTGTAGAAACTGATGCTTTTTAGTTTATAATAAAGAAGAAAGTTGAATATGTGAAACACAAGAACACAAACAACAATAACACATTTTGTGCTGTAATTATCCTATTATTGCTCCAAAATGTCATCTTTTATGCCCCTGACTCATTATTGGGATAACTGAAACTATCCAAACTCTATAAATAGTGATGAATAAATATAAAACCATCCCTCTCTTTGATGAGGAACCCCCACATGACTGACACATGGGGACCCTCAGACTCCAGTTTGTCAGGAGGTTGATGCCAAAACAAAGCCCATTGCCACATGAGAGAGTCAGTGCCAAGCGCTGATAGTTATTAAACTCATCTGCATGATGTTGTGTTTCATCTCTTCATCCCCCCCCAGGGTTTCCCCAACCAATGCAATCACATTTATTTGACAATGACACTCTCTTTATATTCCACCTGAATTCACTCCACTATTTAAATTAAGCCACATCTTCTTCTTTTTTTAACTTAAGAAAAAAATAAAACTAATCTAATTTGTGGAATTGAAAAGCCACAGGCAACAAAAGAGTAGAGAGATGCGCATACAGCATCAATAGAAAAGGCTGAAAAGAAAAGCCCATTGGAGATGCATGGGAGAGCTGATGAGAAGGACAGAGGAACTGGTGCAGGGTCTTTTCTTACCGATGGTGGAGATGTGAGACGGGTGAAATTCGTTGTCCGTGAATCTGCATAACAAACATGTTTTCCCAACCCCGGAGTCTCCGAGGAGCAGGAGTCGGAAGAGAACATCGTACTGTTTAGCCATGGTGCTGGATGCGCTGCTGGATTAGAGAAGCCCCCCGGTCAGATAACTCAGAGATGGACGGACGATCCCTCCCCACCTGCATCCCATGTCTGCTCAGAAGACGGTCGGCATGAGGCTCGGGCTGGGCTTCCTCCTTTTTTTTCTTTTTTTTCCCTCTTACACACTGCTGCTGTTGGGGTCGGTGTGGGCAACAAAAACAGGGATGCTCCTCCAGCTTCCCAGGCAGCCCTCAGCTTCCAGTGGGTGCGGTGGACCACTGTCAAGCAGGAACCAATGAGGAAAAAGCACTTCCGGCTGTGATTTTCCAGCATAAAAGCCTATAAATTACTGGCGAAAATTGAGATTATGGGGTTCGAAGTGTATTCAGTCTCAAGTAGCATGACTTCCTGATCGTTTTATTTAACTGAATTGAATAAAATTCTCTAGGCTATAATTAGATTACTTAGGCTACTTACAACGTTTCGACCGATGTGGTCTTCCTCAGGCAAATGGCATGACAAGTGGCAGGCATACATACATAGGCTGAAGGCCTGATGACACCACACCTCTGTCATTAGTTGGATGGGCTTCAGGTGAGCCAATTATAGGCCACTCAGTGTGCCCAGAGGGGGCACTGTGTCTGAGCATGACTGGCTGATTTTATTTTGTAAAATCTACTTATATGGACATGATATGGACTACTGTACTGATAAAACAAAACCTTAAATCTTAATTTTAGTGAGGGACTTGAATTAATAAAATATTTAAAAGCCCTTTAAATCCAATTAATCAAATTAGTCATAAAGAGTCATACAGCTCAGGCCATATATTAAAAACTGAAAAAGCATATCCTCTACTTTATTGTAAAACTGGATTACCGAGCAAATGAGCAAATATCCTGATGGCCATCAGGGGCTCCAAGTGACTTGTGTGGAAGGCTTGTTTTGTTTATTTGATTTGATTTTATTTGTTTCTAGTAATTTGCCCACATTGTGCTTTTCAAGATTGATAAAAAATCAGGATAACAGACCCAGAAAACCAGGGTGCCAGGTTATTTAAATGTTCTGGTTGTTTCTTGATCCCATGTAGCTAGTTAAAAAGCAACTGGGTAAATTATGGTTGAGAGTTTTTTATTTCAAAGTTTTGAGTGTTTATTTTGAAGGCTAAACGGAATCAGGTACGGTACTTTTGTTTGAGTGTGGCTGACTTGACTTGAAATAATACGCGCGGTTGCATCGCTTCTTTCGACGTCAACATCCAAGCACCAATGACAGAACGAGGGAAAACCGAAACTTAAAGAAAATAGATTGTATAGTAGGCTATATACACATTTGAAAATATCAAACTAAAAAAATAACAGTTGACACTGACGACTTTTACAAGAGGTTTTGTGTGTCCATGTGTGTAGGCTATATTTGTCCCGTTTCGCGTTTTTCACATTCGAGAATGGTAGAAGTTTGTTCCGCTGGAGACACCGTAGTTAAGAGTGCGCGTACGTAGTTTCCGCCCACTTACAACGTCAACCGGAAGTGGAGCGGGAGTCGAGTGAAAGTGAGCGAACTATCAAAACAAACTACGAGAAGCAACAACCTCGGCTCCCCGGCTCCACTTCCACTGCAGTATAAACGGGTCTCCAGCAGCCACCATGGACGGTGTACCGACGACACCCTTACGGTGCTTCAGTGAGCACCACTCCGCGGAAATGTTCGTGGATGACGCGGTGGAGACGGTGACTTCAGTGGAGCAGGTGAGCTAATGTGGCTAACGCTAACTAACGCCGCTAAAGGATTTTGACTTTTTCCTCCCACTCAGGATGGAAAAGTGTGACAGAGAATCAATCAGGTGTCACACACAGACCTAACAGTTATTGATTATGTATCTCGTTTTAACTAATTCCTAGATTAGTTAAAAAAAATAAAAAATAAAAATGTCGTTCATGGTCATTAGCTTGTCGCCTTTCAACCGTTAATCATGAGCTTTTAGGTCGTTAGCATTTTCCGTTAATGGGATTAAGTTTGAATTACTTGGTTGTTGTTGGTGACGGAGGACACCGGAAGCGAGCAGGTGCAGCATCACTGCATCTTAAATAACATTATTAGCACAGTGGCCCTAGGAGTGCAAGCAGAAAATTTAGGGGCGTAATTCAACTTCCAAAGCAAATATTCACATTTCTTTTTTTTTATTTGATTTGATTTGATTTCAAACAAGCACATCAAAAGACAAACAATCTATGTAACAAGAAACAAAACAATAATGATACTGTGCAAGTTTGAGAAGGGGCTGAACTGAAAGAAGCAAAACTTATCAAGTTCAGCCCCCCCTTACATTGTGATTCATGTCATACATCTGTAGTTCCATACAATTCAGAAGATTAAAAACATATTGCTTTAATATGAAATAAGACCATGATTATAAATAAAAAGAGTAAAATTAGCTGTCAAGTTCTTTATAGCTGTCCAAGAGTGTATGTTTGTACTTACTTTTAAATTGTTTTGAAGTTATTGCACATTTTTATATCCTCATCTAGTCTATTCCACATTTTTACACCACAAAAATAGATGCTAAAACCTTTCAGGGTAGAATGGATGGTAGATTTTCATTAATGACACACAGTGGCCTGACACCTGTAAATGACAGAGTTCAGCTTTTTTGAGTCACCATTTCTACGTTTCACCAGTGTTAAAAAAAAAAAAAAAAAAAAAAGCATACAAACCATAAACAGCAAAATTTACTGGTTGCACATGCGCAAGTAGATGGAAAAAGTTACTTGAACTGTCTTAATTTTTAGGGTCAGTCTGGAGCCCTGTATCTATATTGTAAAGTGCTTGCACTCCAGCAAACAGAAAAAAACAGACAAAAGATAAAACCACCTAACCTAAAAACAAAACAAGACAGGACAACAAAACAAAATACACATTTAATTAAAAAAGGGGAAAAAATGAGGATAAAGACAAAAAATAGTAACAGATCATAACGTCTGCAGGTAATTTCTTGATTAATTGATTGGTTGTTTTATCAATTAAAAGTGACAAAATAAATATTTGAAATTGATCAGATCTGGAGGAGACTTGTCGGTTTGTGGCTACAATGAAATGCGACAAGTGAAAGCGTCAAATCTACACATTTGTTAAGCTTAAATCTCTACATGTTTGGCCTGTTGATTGGGAACATTGAATGGAAGTACACTTATCTAAACGGTTGATGATTCATTTTTCAATAACTAATTGATCAGTTAACATTTTCTTTAAAAATCTAGTTTAAAATCCCATCTATTTGGGCTTATTAGCTTCTATATCCGACAGTAAACCACTGCACCCTTTCTCTTTATGTCACCTCATCAGTTGAAACTTCACCATTGTGCAGAAACCGTCATGTCGTGTTTTGGATCTCTTCCATCATAATTGACTCATTCTTTTGTCATTGCTTGCGTATAATTGTGGCAAATCTGTATTTTGTCACAGTGAAATAGGAGTCATTCCAGGTCAAAACATCATGACTTGTCTGGTTCATATATCTTAATAAAAATATCTATTTATGTCTTGCATATTTTATAGATAATTAATTTAAAGTTAATGAACAAGCCACACCCCTGCCTTTGGCTAATCATAATGACTGCCTGGTGAAAGGCTGGTTTTTGTTTAGCTCACAACATTTCTCATGATGACTGTTTATGTTTCTCTTTTCTTATGTCTGTCCTTCTTTTTTTTTTCCCATAGAAAAAAGTGGAATCCAGCATTGAAGAAGTCATCAGTGTTTACAAGCAAATACACAGCTTACCACAGTGAGTGTTCACAGTGTCGTCATGCTGGAAAGTTTAGTCACATAACGGTGCTTTTTAAAAAAAAAAAAAAAATTCCCATGTGATCCTTACACACAGACCTTTTCAGTTATTCATGCTCCTCACTGTAACAAATCTTTTCGTAATCACACTGAGAGCAAAGTGGAGACTTTGTTTTGTTTTGTTTTGTTAAACCAGAATTTGTACGGCTGGGCAGTTCAATTAGATCCAAGTTATTTTCATATCCATGTTTGGCGCTGCGTAGTAGTTAACTGTCACTCACTTCACAGATGACAAGAAAATTGCCTCCTGGAAATACTCTCTCAGAGAAACTCTAGCCTGCAGACATTTATTGTTGCGCCCTAGTCTTTTTGTCTCGGCTGTCGAAATTCAACAAAACTAAATATTCAGTGAATTATCCATAAAATACACCATTGTAATCCTTCAAAGGACTGGTACAAGCTGGGTTTATAACCTAATTATTAAGTATAAATTTGTCATATTGTGTTTTTTTAATGCACCGCTAGGATAACAAAAGCACATCCTGTACTGGTCTTAAAATGCAATATTGTTTTCTTTATGCCCCCTCCTTTAAAAGTGATGCTGCTAACCCCGTTTGTGTGCAGGAAACAGAAAATGAAGTTATTTTGCTTTTGCTTCAGACATGTTCAAACATTAGTCCATAATAGTTATATGAAATCGGGACACTAAATTGGCCTGACCTCGATTCAGTCCATGATAAAAAGAAAAAAGCCTTCATGCTGTAAGAATAAGGGAGAAAAATACATGTTTACAAACCCAAAAGGTGATAAATTGGTCAGATAATGTGAATCCATAGTAACGAGGATCATAATGAACAGCTATTATGAAACATTTCCAAGAAAGCTGCTGATTGGCTGTGGCTGTTTCTTCTTTATCACCAACACCTGCTGCTCGCCGGTAGACGTGGCTGCATGCACGGAGATGTACGACGGCCATTATCTAAATGATGCACTGATCAGCCCACATGCTTTGCTCCTGCTATCATCAGCTGTCATCAGTCCGCGTTTAATGGTGGTGACTCATCCCATTTCTATGACAACCGCTTGGACCTGAATGTCGTCCTGCAGGGTTGCAGCCAGTGGGGGAAACGCTTATTCACTGCGTCGTACGATGAGAAAATTAAAATTAATTGAGTTCATCAGTGGAAGTCGTGTGTTTAGTAGCGATGATTTGTTTTCCTGGTCCTTCGGGTCAAAAACACATAAAAGAAGATGCTGATATGTTGTATTTTTCCAACAGGAAAGGCTTTTCTTTTGAAATTCTCAAAGATGCAAAGATCCAAACTGAATTTACAAATATTATAGAGGAGGCAAGTGCTTAAAAAAATGTATTTTTGTATTTCCTGTATTTAAATCAATAGCAACAACAACCTAATTAAACACAATTGCACAACAAACACACATGCTAATGAAGGTGGCATTTACATCCACTGTTGCTGTATTAATTATTATGCTTTAGAAATCTTATGCTTTAACTAATATTTATTCAACTCTAACTACTAATTTAACTCTTTTTTGAAGAAACTGATCCTGGTGAATTTCAAAATAAGACTTTAAAACCCTTTCTTGTTGATAATGTGAGTGTGCTTGTGGGGTGTAAACTCCTCCTTAGCGTAAGAAAGCCTTTAAATTATAGGAAACAATTGACACAACATGACCTTTCTGCCATCAGTGGTTGCTAAGGTGATTTATAGCATTTACAAAATACATATACAAACCATAACGGTTAATTACCGTCAGTGAAACGACTACAAGACAAAAAGCTGATGTCGAAGTGCAGCTGGTTAATGTGAGTGCAAATGGTTGGATATCATTGTGCGTGATTGTTAAACCTCAAACATCGGAGGTATTTGTTCCCGTTTTCCTTTCACACGTTTGTTCCGCTCGACTTGAGACAGAAATTATAGGTTTTAATTTACTCGCACGCTCTTCTGCAGCCCCGTCTGCCCTCAGCGTTTCAACAGCTGAGTTGAACCCTCACATCTGATCTGATGAGCATAACTGTGGTGGGCGGACCGGCTTTTAGTTGCTTAAGCACTAGCCCTGCTTCTTCTGATTGTTGTTGTTCTCCAGAGCTGCTGCTGCGAAGCCTCTGTGACAAAGCCTTTGTAGGTAGAGAGTTAATTACAACCGTGGCAGCGACTGCGAGCGCTGCGTGAAAAGGGCACGTAGCAAATAGGCCTGGGTGGGTGGGGGGTGAGTGAGTGAGTGAGGGAGGGTGTGTCCGCTGTCTTTGACTCACTGACACACACTCAAACACACACACACACGTGTCGTTGTGATGTGAAGGGCTACAGATGCAGATGAGAGTTGCAGTGGTTCCCGTGGTGCAGACGTGCACGCTGACATTAAAAAGATGGAGGCACAGACAGAACCGTTGTTATCACTGGCACTTGTCTTTTTTGCATACATATCAATGCTCATAAAACACATTCCTGCATGCTACATGGATATTATACTGTGTCAAGCTTTTTATACACATGTTGCACTCTGCTCTACAGCCTTAACACCTGTATGTATCTTTTAGGATAGTTAAACTGTTTATTTGTAATGTGTCTATAGTCTTCTCGCCCTGGGCTTGAAAAAAACATCATTTTATTTTAATGTTTTCTCAATAGGGACAAGTGTAAGACATGGACTAGTGTCACACCATGAGTAGCCAAAACTTGGCAGTGCTCACTCCCAGATGGGCAGTTATACAAATACAACGGTATATGCATAAAAACAAATAGTGCAAAACAAACAGTCATATAAGTACTAGTCTTGTTGTTGTTCCATTGGGCTTCATGTTACTTATTCTACAGCACTGAAAAACATAACGTAACATTATGTAACATAGCATAACATAACAGCAGACTAAGCTTGTTAGGTATACCAATACATAAAGGTACAGCAGTAGTAGCCTACTAAGCAAGTAAAACGGTACTATAACGCAATTTTTTGTGTTCCCCCTTTATTTGGAAAAGTATCGAAATACATATTGGTACCGGTACCGACCAAACCAAAATGTCGGTATCGGGACAACACTAATCCAAACACAATTTTATTAATAACAATAAAAAAATAAAATAAAGAGCTTTATAAAATGATAGTGTTTCATTGTCAGTCAGTGAACTTATTGCTTGAAACATAAAACCACTTTATATTTCTTCCTATAATAGGTATAATAGGTGCAGTTACATGTGATATTCAAAATATTCTGTATCAGATGAACTTATTATATTACTCCTCTGTCTGTGGCTGCGAATATCATTTCTACAAAGAGGAGTCAGTCTGTTCTTCTTCTGACTCAGACGTCTCTGTTGGTGTTATACCTGCTGTGACTGTGTTAATGATCTTTGTTTTCTGTTTCTGTTCCTTCAGGCCGACGTTGTTGCGCGAACAACACTACCAGTATCTCAAGAAGGGCTTACGTCATTTATCGGACACTTACGAGGTACGGCGAGCGCAGTGTGTGCAACCACACGGTGAAACATCCGTTGTTACGTTCTGGTAACTCCCCCTCCAGCTGGGTTTTTAAAGCAGAGTTCACTCAGAGGTCGCTGCATTAGATCCAGTGTGTCAGTAATAACCTGGGCTGACCTGAAGGACAGTAGCACTCACCGCCTCTGGTTAGGCGCCTGATTGGCTCACTCGGCTTTAAATAGAAGCACCATTGTACTCACTTTTCAGAAAAATATGCTTACTCACTCCAAGGAAGGTCACCTCTCTTTGTGTGTTTGAGTGAACTGTTTTTCTTTTTTTCTTTTTTACCACAAAAGAGAAAGAGAGAGAAAATAATTTGTTGCTCGCTCCACCTCCAGCTCAGTATCGGGACCGATGTGAGTGAAAGTGCGAGTGTGCTGCTGTGACGCTGGATTTATGATGTTGCAGTGGTGGGAAATTAGAAGCTGAATCATGATATTATGTGATAAAAATCAACACTTAAGACATCACAGCAGTGTGTTGTTGTGATGTATTGGCATAAACACCGTCATATATTTACCAACCGTAGAAAAATAAGTGCTGTGATATTTTCCCATGTGCCCCGGCTTCAGCGTCTTCCTCCTGGGCCTCTCCCCTGTGTGTGTGTGTGTGTGTGTGTGGCAGACCCGTTTCCCCTCGTCTCTGCCTCCAACTGACTGATCTAGCTGTGTCGTTTATTGCTATAATTGGTCATCTGATGCCCATCTGATCATGTGATGTGTGTGTGTGCTGTCTGTCCCTGTGTAAGTAGTGTCTGGATGCTAGCAGACCGTGGCTTTGCTTCTGGATTCTTCACAGTCTGGAGCTACTCGAGGAACCCATTCCCTCTACTGTCGCCTCCGAGTGAGTCACACACACACACACACAGATACACACAGACACACACACACACTCATACTCCACAACTAAACTGCTACCGAGGGGCAGAAACGCAGCCAAATAAAGCCTGTGCACCGCCAAATACTTTTTTAAATTATTTATATCCCTTGCATAGTTCTCATAATTACCAGATGCTGCTGCAAAACAAGAGACAAAATGAGCAGCAGCAGCTTCACTCCAACTGTCCCCAACCGGAGTGGTAGTTGTTTAATGTGCTGTGCAAAATGTACATACTACAAATCATGTAATCCCAATGCTCTCACCAAAATTAGATTATTTAGCACCTACAGAACTGTGCAAGGTGAAGGCTCTTAAGAGGGCTGAACAACTAATCACAGTATTAAGGTACCTTGTATGGTAATGTGTATATTATTCTATATAAATGAACCATTGTGGTTGGTTGCTTCCATCATGTGAGGGATCATACTTGTTTGGTGCCAGACCCAAGAAAAATCACACCATCATCCTTTAATATATGTTTGTCAATGGAAATTCACTCGGATCAAAAGGCCAAAATAACAGATTGAGCAGAAACACAGTGGCAATTAACATCTAGCCCAGGGACTACAGTTGAAAACTGGCACATTTATAGTCGTGACGATGAAGACACTGTCCCTGTAAAAATAAACAGATAAATAAAATTAAGGATTTTTTATTTAAACTCGGAAATATATTGAGGAGCAACCTAATTTGCAATATAGCCGAGAAAAAACACAAAACATTTGAGGACAAGACATAACACAAAATGCTTGAGACATACAAGCATATCCAAAATACGAAATACCAAAAAGTAAAGTGACAAAGATAAACGAAAACAGAGAAGTCTAGCTAAAAACAGGAGCAGTTATGGATTTAAATGATAAAAGTGTGGTATGTTTCAGATGGTTTTGCAGATTGTTCCAGGTTGCACGTGCACAGTAAGAAAAAAAATGCATTATCAACTTTAACAGCTCTGATATCCATATTTATTGCACATGGTTTTGCCCTAAAACTTAATGTAAACGCAGGACTTTATATCCATCTACAAACTTCATTCAGTGTCTAGTTAACAAAATAAAACCTGAATCAAATCAAAACACTGTGACAACTCTGCAAAACAGCAGCAGGTCGACGGTTTCAGCATCGTGCAGAGATCACCTCATGTGATCCAGATCGTTGGGATGTTTGGTCTTCATGACTCAGAGGAGCTGCATGATGGAAGAGAATCTAAAACCATCTAAAGAGCTGTAAAACCATTTCACAGTGCTGTATAAGTGATAACTGCAGTTTACAGTTTACAACATGGTCCTAATATGTTTAAAGACGAGACATAAATCAAGTGACATAAAAGTTGACAAGTTGTTAAAACCAGAAGTGCATCAATGCAAACGAGCACATTAATGTTATATGTCGCTTTTATTTTTATTATCCCAACGTCATATTTCACTGAGCCCGTTCCAAAGTACAGAACCTGTTTGTTCTGTTTTATTCTCCCACTGGTAGTTTCCATGATTTACTACAGCAGTTAATCTTCATTTTCCGACCGTGATCGAATTCTCACAGTAATTAATAGTCACGGTGTTGATGTAAGAAGCTGCGATGACTCAGACGGTCGTGACTGGTGATTAACAGCAGTAGTGACAGCGCTGAGCTGAATAAGCAGGTGTGTCATTTGAGAGATGTCATGCAGCCATGACTCCAAACAGTGTTGCTGTTATTGCCACCAAAATGTCACTTGATTAAATTATTGCCAGCTGAAAGTAACACTCTGCAAACCCCTGAAGCGAGCGGCCGATGCCAGGCCGCCAACCCACACTCTCATTATTACCGCGAGGCGAGCCAGCACACCGGCTGGCACTGCCCAGCGCCAACGTGACGGCCTCGTGCTCACACACACACACACACATAGAAACACACAGGCTCTGTTCGGGGCCTTTATAACAATGCATCCTACAACAGATTGCTTTCTCTGTCCCATGAAATGTACACTGTTCTCAGGTCAGCGCTGGCACCGGTCTGTCCGGTTGGCCAAAGTTACTGTAGGTTTTTTCCTTCCAACTCAGTTGGCTCGAGACGCGCTCGCAGTTCTTTTGTGATTTCTTCCCCCCGTGGCGGAGGATGAAGAGGACGTTTGTGAGAGCGGCAGCCTGGTGCACGGAGGCTGGAAAGAAAAGGAAGCTGTGGTTAAAGACGGTCGGTCGGCCGGCCGGCGCTCGGTGCCACGTCAGCGAACCCAGTGGTGCTGGTTTCACAGAGTGCAGCGGCGGCGGAGACACAGGACTGGAGACGATGTTGTTTGTGAGGAAGAAAGAAAGAAAGAAAGAAAGCTGGTTTTTGTCCATGGACTGTTAATGAGCAAAATGTGTTTCATTGTGCACTTGTTTTTTGAATGGGTAGATAAAGTTAATTGGAAATGCATGGTCATTGTCAGGCTCATGTGCCTTCATGCACAGTTGGACACATTCACATGGAGAATCTGTCCGCTACAACCTCACTGAGCAGCTCCATCAGAGGGTTACAGTATTTAACATTTCTTATCTCTTACTACAGTTTTAATCCACATTGAAAACAACAGTGAATCAAAATGTGCAGAATTTGAAACTAACTTCACTTGGAAACAAACAGAGCAGGACCATTAATATGCATTCACCTAACATTTTTTAAGACATAAGACTTTTTATTGATCCCACCGTGTGGGAAATTCACTTGTAACAGTAGCAAAGAGTACAGGATATGTAAAGGAGTAGGGAATAAAAGATATAAATAATTTACTATGTACAAAAAATATATAAAAAACAAAGATATGTACTGTTATGTACAAAATATTATTTAAAGAGACCCCGAGAAGTTTGCTTTTGGTTATAAAAGAGTCTATAAAAGAGTGGATGAATCTACGTTACCCACACTTGTTAACAGTGTTGGGAACGTTACTTTTAAAAAGTAATTAGTTATAGTTACTAATTACTTCTCCCAAAAAGTAACTGAGTTAGTAACTCCACTACTTCACTATAATAGTAACTAGTTACCAGGGAAAGTAACTATTGCGTTACTTTTTCTTTCTTTTTTTTAAGTTTAAATATGTCGAAGAATTTGGATTTTTTTTCTCTCATTTTTAAATTGTATTTTATTGTTTTCATATATTTCACTGATCGCAATTATGGAATGCGAGTGGGTGTACGCCATTTTCGTCTTTTCGCCGTACACAAAAGCAGTTTTACACCCTCTTTGATAAATGAGGCCCCTGATCTGTGGTGAAGACGTACAGAGACCTGCCACAGTGTCACGGTGCATTAATATAAACTCTGTCCTCAGACTGTCCTGACTGTCCCTGAACACCACACAGAGACAACATGGAGCTGTGTGACAGGTTGAGTTTTATTTATCATGATAATTAATACATACTTAGTAACAAGCCTTTGATCGCGGTGTGATGATGATCGTTGCCGGGAAAAGCAGCCGTCGACCGACCGGCCAGCGAGCGGTGGTGGTGGTTCTGTGGACGGACGCGCCTCGTCGCTGAGAGAGGTCAGAGAGCTGCGTATGCGAGTGGCTGGAGTTGACAGAAAGCGCCGTGGTCACTCGGATAACCACTCTCTTTTACAATTGTGGGCGAGCAGAAAAGAAAAAGGAAAAAAACAAACCCATCTCTGAACATTCATCTTATTGTTCAGCAGCTGAAGATCACGTCAGGTTCCACTGCCGTCGGCCAAGAGCAGAAACCTGAAGCTGCAGTGGAAACACAACTCACCAAACTGGACCGAGGAGGACTGGAAAAAGAAAAGAAAAAAAAATACAAAACGCCGCCTGGTCTCATGAATCTGGTCAGGAGTTTTGGCGTCAACAACGTGAATTCATGGAGCCAACCTGCCTTATGTCGCAGTGCAACAGGCCGTGGGTTTCCTGGCACCTCACGGCCTCCTTCACATCAACCATCATGGTTCACATGCATGTGTTGTTGTTGTTGCCGACCATGTTATTCCCTTTATGGGCAGAACTCGGCATCTTTTGGCAGCTTGAGTGTGTGAAGCTGAACATGGAGCAGAAATGTTCTGGATTTCTTTCTTTTTTCTTTTTTCTTTTTGGATTGCTGTCGTGCATTTGAGGTCGTTTCTCTGCGCTTTTTAAATTAACATTGTCATGGATGGAGAAACAAACCAAATGTTATCCAGAGCACCAGTTGTTGTGTTGGATAATTAAAGCTTATCCCACAGACTTATTCCATATGCACACACAGAGACAGACTGACTGACTCTCCTCTGTGTGTTTTTCAACAAAGCAGTGAGAGGCCTAATTTTTTGTTATTGTTTGACCACAATAAAAAAAATATCTTTATGTATGTTTACATTGTCAACTAGGGATGTCACGATTACTTGTTTTGACAATTAATCGTGGTATTAAACGCCACAATTAATTAATTGTAAAGATTCCTAAATACCGTCACTTTCCAAAAAACATGATGGTGGAACCATATCGGCAGATGTGCGCAAAAATAAAGGTGAATGCTCAGATACTGGTCCATTTATCTAACGTAACATGAATTGGTAGGAATTTAAATGTTAGCGTGTCATTTTTAATAATAAAAAAAATGAAGCAAAACAAAAAACGATTAAAATAAATGCAAATATTTGGTATAGATGACAATTTATGACCTGAAACATTTCCCCTGGGGGATTAAGAATTGGTCATATATTAATAGATACTTGAAACATTTTGTATAAACAATGAGTAATGTAATTATATTTTGACTGTATTTGATTTTACACATTCATAGTGTTGTGAAATTAATTAGTGCATATTAATAATCGTGATAATCGTAGTACCGTGATTATTTCTCTGACAATTATTGTACCAAGAAAATTTATAATCGTGACATCCCTAGTTTGACCACAATAAAAAAATATCTTTATGTATGTTTACATTGTCAACTCATAAATGTTAATTAATTGTGCTCCTGAACCGTCTCCACAGTGTGTGTCAGTTCCTGGCTCGGTGTCAGAGCCCGACAGGAGGTTTTGCTGGAGGACCAGGACAACACGCCCACCTAGCGCCCACCTACGCTGCCGTCAACGCCCTCTGCATCATTGGCACCGAAGAGGCCTATAACGTTATAAACAGGTACGGTTACACATGCAACATTAGAAAAACAGACTTTAAACAGAGTTACTTTTATTGTTGCACTATTATGATATTTTATGTTCCCACATTGGGTAAGTGCAGAGAATAAAACTAAGAAGCTGAGTTCAACACGTACTGTATGTAGAAGAGGACAAACACTGTGTATCTGAGGCCAAACTTCTCAGCAGCTGTGATGTAGATCATGAGTTTTGCTGTCAGCACTAGTTTGGCTTTCCAGACCCCAGGAGTTTTTGAGATGATCTGCAAATTTGTCACGGCGACTTTCCTAGAGAGATAAACTCAAGAGTTGCACCGTGGACAATAAATAGTGGAATATACACAACACTGTGTATCAGATTAAACTTCAGGTATCAAAATGTGTTTGTACTGAAATCCTCTACAGTCCAGGTCATAAGTACTTCCATAAGACAGTTGCACATTAGAAATAGAAACATTGATGCTACATTAAAGCACCATGTCTCAGCTTTCAGTTTTCGGTTTACATCAATATAGACAGACGTATGTGGACGTTTGCGGCGTAGTTGTCTGTCTACGTGAGGAGAAGATCATAATAAGGCTCACAAATAAAAATGTGTGTCAGAGAGGTGTTGGTTTGTCAGAATCAACCGCTGGGTCCAGTCTAAACAAGCAGGTGCATCAGAAAACTAGGAAACTGCAAACGACCCGGTCGGTTTATGGTTGGAAATCATTTGCATTGGAGAAGAAAAAGCCTTTTTATGCCTGAGCAGAAAGTGGAGGTGGAGGCGTACATGTCTCTCTGTCTCTGAGGCTTTTTATCAGGGGTTTGCATCTTGTGGTGAAGTTGACAGAGAGGAACAGGCTGCAGTTTGCAAAAAAAAAAAAACTAAAAAAATAATCCAGTTACTTTTGAGTCACTAAACTTTTGACCTCATGTTTTATAAGAGGCTTTATCTCCCACACACTTCTGTCTATACTGAACTGCTCAAATTAAATCTTTATCCAAGAGTATCTCCCCAAATTCCTACATTATTTCTTAATGTATTGTGTATAAGATAATAGCCAAGTGCTTTTATCACTGTTTTCTCAGCTTTTTCTGTAATTAGGCCCCTTTTTGACCCTGTGCAAAAAGATAATTTTGCCCAAATCCTGACAAAATAAAAACCTTTATTAATTCATGCAAACATGTCTACATGTATATGAGTAAAAAGCTATATTTTAGATATCTATATTTATATCTCTGGCTGTGAATCATGTGAAAATGAAATGTAAACACCTGTAAAAACCATATTTCTACACTTTATTATTGTAAAGACATCAATAGCTTTAATTAATATCTGTCAACCTCAGAGCGTTGGTATTGTTTTATTTCATAATGAGTTTTGATCTGTCCAAACACTAATGGTCTGGACCGTATGTTGTATCAGGCTTATGACAAAAAAAAACATCATGAAATCCCCCAGTCACATTACTGAGCGTTTAATTAGTGTTTGAAATTCATTAATTAATTGACACGTTCAAATCCTCTTGAGTGTAATTATATTTTTCTGCAGTGCTACATCATATTAGCTCTGACCTTTTAAACAGTCGTAGGAAAACAAAACAGAAACCTCTTTAAGATGCTATTTACACAGAAGCTAATTATAACCATTTGTATTGCAGAGGTGTGTTTACGTGACCTTTTTACTCCTCATTTTCTCTGTATTTATGACGGACTAACTGGCACAGTGAAGCTCAAGCTACTGATGCTCTCACTCGTGATTCCTGTTTCATTGATGTGATGCAGCTCCTGACAG
The DNA here is from genome assembly GCF_045865225.1 of Trachurus japonicus. Taxonomy (NCBI): domain Eukaryota; kingdom Metazoa; phylum Chordata; class Actinopteri; order Carangiformes; family Carangidae; genus Trachurus; species Trachurus japonicus. The sequence goes on from NC_140930.1 coordinate 10,635,542, forward strand.
CAGGTGTTATTGCTGCATAAGTGCTTTAATGAATTCTCTCTTCTTCTCCTTCTCTTCTTTCCTGTCACCCCCTCCTCTCCTCTCCTCTCCTCCGTCTCTCTCTTGTTCCCGTGTTGACCCCGTCTCTAGGGAGAAGCTGCTAGATTTCCTATGGTCAGTGAAGCAGCCAGATGGCTCGTTTGTGATGCACGTTGGAGGCGAGGTGGATGTCAGGTGAGAATCCACAAGATTATAATATAATATCCTCCTCCTCCTCCTCCTCCTCCTCTACTATCCAGCTATTAGTCTCCACCGGCTTTGATTTCATGGCTTTTCACGGTTTTATAGTATTTGTTCATTGTCACAATGCTGAAAGACCCAAGACGAAAAGATGTAATTTATTTAAAACATTGTGGGTTTTCATTATTGTATATCGTTGTTCAACAGTCAGAAATATTTTCACAGCTAAATTTTGCTCACTGAATCTTCTCATGAAATAAGTAGGACATTTTTAAAAAGTACATCGCCTTTTCTTCTCCTATCCCTCTGCATTTTTTTATGCTCTTTTGTTCGTCTTGGTGTGGGTAGAAAAGAGGAGAAATACCCACATCTCTTCTCTCTCTCAGTGCTATGTGGGGCAGTGGGTTTTCTTTTTTTTTTTAATAAGCAGCTTTGAGGTATCATTTTCTGTTTCCACAAAGAACCTCAGCAGTCAAACTAAACTTCCTCAGTCTCTGAGGCGTCTCTTATCTGCTGCCAACCAATTACTGTTCTACTGTCATTATGTATTATTCAGCTCTTTAGCTTATCACTCGCTGCCCTGTCAAAAACATGCATGTCCAACTTTTCATAAACTAAGAAAAGCTGCCTCGTTTTACCTTAAACTTGGGAGCATAAATAGTTTTTAATTTACCTGAGGGACCACAGGGTGTTTTATTGTTTCGTTTTGAAGACATGAACCCAAGGCTGCCCTGAGGGAGAAGTAATGATACCAGGTGGATTATCTCAGTGAAATTAAGTAAACCAATCTTGCAGTTACATAGTTTCCACTAGACAGCGACCAATAAAAACACGCAAACAATAAAAAACAAAAAAGAAGCCCAGAACCCAATTAAAGTATAAAAATTGTCTGTTTTTATCATTGTCAACAGATCTCATGAAAAGACCAAAACCTACAGTGACATAATCCTATTAAGAACATTCATTATTAAGCTTTAAAACATTTGTCATGTTTCATCACGCTGATGAACACTCTGGCTCATTTTGTCTCAGTCACATTTTACTGTAGCATGTCGCTGCTGGAAACACTCAGTAGAGAACTAAATGTGTGTTAATCCACAGCTGGAAATAGTCTCCAGCAAATCCACCAGCTCCTCCTGTTTCACAAACATCTTCTAAGGAAGCTACTGAGCCTTTTTTTTTAAATGTATTTTAACTATTTATACATTCTCTGTTTTTAAAGATTTATATTATGATTATTTATGAGATGTGTTAACAGTAATAGAAAGTGTAGTCTAGTCTAGAGCACTAGTCCTGAACCTCGATTTCACAAGAAATATGACCATTTTGATTAAAAAGAAAATAAAAACTCATCCAAATCCAGCACCTGTGTCCCAGTTCAGGGGCTTTATCCAATTATGTCCCCTTTTTTCAACTATATGTAACATTCATATTGAACACAGAATTCAAACTATGCTATAATTTGAACACTGTTCAACATCACAATATAAAGAACAACAAGCACCGACAACAATAAAAAGGCACAATCTGAATTGAATTATTATACTAGGGGAAATCCAAAGGAGAAATAGTCGAATAGTTTTTGCTGCTATCAGATTTTTCTGTTTTCATTTGAATCTTTACAAATATGACTGGAGGGCAAACTCTCAAGTCATTTTATCATTCAGTCTATCATGTTGCAATGATTCATCTCAGAAGGACTTGGAATTATTGAAAAAGAGGAAGTGGAACATGAATATATTGTGTTTCGAGGACGTTGCTGATGTGTACAGCCATCTCCTACCGAAACCCAACCTATCCCAAGATCCATTGCGCGCCGGTAACAAATAATAAAATAAAAAGGGGCCACATTTTCATAGACCACGTCTCTGCGGCCTCTGAATTGGGACACAGCTAATGTCCTTTTAACAGCTTCTGGATGACAGTGGTGAAATAAACTATTCCAGGCTTGTTTGTTGGATGAATGCACTGCAGCGTTCCCTCTGGTCTCATCAAGCCTTTTGTTAATAGTCATAAAAAGCCAAATTAGCATCTGCCTTCGGTTCTTGATAAGTTATTAATTCTAAAAGCTCTCCAGCCTCTCGATGGCAGAGGAAATAAAACATGCAGAAGCTGGGATGGCTCCACAAATGTGAACACAGGTGAAACACAAAAGACAAAATGGATGTTTATGCTGCTGCTGCTGTCGGTCTAAAAATACAGAGCCCTGGACGATAAAGACTTCCTGTTCAGCCGCCTCTCTCTTTGTTGATTTCTATCAACATGACTGTGTTTTTTTTTTTTTTTTTTCCCCTTTTTCATAGGAGTGCGTACTGCGCAGCGTCTGTAGCATCGCTCACAAACATCCTCACGCCAAGACTGTTTGAGGATACGACCAACTGGATCCTCAGGTACCAACAAAGCCCCTCAGAGAGCTTTATTCAGTTCAACACTGTTTGGTCCTTCCTCTTTTTAAATCAAGGAAGTGTCTGAGTGTGTGTGTGTGTGTGTCCTCCTCTGTGTCCAGTTGTCAGAACTGGGAGGGGGGTCTAAGTGGAGTCCCAGGTCTGGAGGCCCACGGCGGGTACACCTTCTGTGGCACGGCCGCCCTCGTCATCCTGGGCAAAGAACATATGCTGGATCTCAAAGCCTTGCTGGTGAGGAGCCCAATGACAGTTTATCTATTTCTAAGGTTATTACAAACAAACAGAAACATTAAAAAGACACAAGAGGTGGATCAAGTATACAGGTCTATCAAGTACAGACAGTCCTGTTCAAATATTGCTCTAATACACGAACACATACAATGAAAGTCACATTTTTACTGTAGTAAAGATACAAAAGCATTCAAAAATACTTTTTGTTGTAGTCAACATGTTGTTGTATTGTCCCACAGTGCAAATACACGACATAATGAGTCTGAAACAACCTACTGAATAATTGACTAAGGAAACCTGTAGATAAAAAGCTTGTAGAATAAAACCCTATAATAATAATAATAATAACTGTGAACATTAAACAACAGGGGTCTCCCTTTGTTTATTATGTAGTGTCCTAGTGCCAGGTTGAAACATGGCTGACAGTGTAGGAGTTTTGTTTTTTCTCCTATGATGGAAACAGCATTATGGTCGACTGCATTTTCAAAAAGAAGGGAAATTCATTACGTTGACTAAGACGCTGCTTCCTTAACAGAAATGTTTTACAGTGCTGCTTTTGTAACCGTCCACTCCCCTGTCCCCTGTCCCCTGTCCTATAGGAATCTATAGTTTTCAGCCTTTGTGCTGAAGGAACATCCCTGTTGTTGGTTGCCGTGACGCCAGGCACCGACATCAACACATAGATGTGATAAAATAAGAATATATTGTTATGACTCAGTGAGATTCCACTGAGCAAAACAACTGATAACGCCCTGGTGAGCAGCCATTTTGTTCTGAAATGCTGCAGTGAAGCTCACAGCTTTGGTCTTTTTTTTTTTTTGCTTTTGCTTATTTTAGATTCCTTTAGATGTGTGTTCAGGGAACGTTTCCTGTCTGGTGGAGCCTTTCAGCGTCGGGTCTTCAAGCAGCAACTTTTCATTATTTCATCTCACTTGTTTAGTCACCAGGCTCCTGACATAAGACGGAGGTCAAAGAGCTTGTGTCTCTTTTCCTACAGTGTCGGGACTGTTGAGGATGTAATGTTTAATCCTCTATAGGGAAATTCTCTCGTCATTTCCCTGCTTCCACAGGAGTTAGAGATCAGAGCAGCAGCCCTGTGGCTTTATGTGGCCTGGGCAGATGCTTGCTGACACAAAGCTTAAGGTCACTGGGCGAGAGATAGAGAGTCACTGGTTGGGCGGCCTGCAGCAGTTTTACTCAGTCTCTTATTTTGAATGATTGAATGAATGAATGAATTTATTTATTTCGGTATATCAAGCTTATATAACCGAAAGGGTGTAGGTTGAAGCCAAAGCTTATATACCCCTACCCCTTTTACCTTAAAAAATTAAAAAAAAAATATATATATATATATATATATGCATTAATACAATAGGATCCGATCACAGACATTTGAAATTAATTAGTACATTTAAATTTCTGATCACAACAAAATAAAGAATTGTACACAGCGCATAACCCAAAATAGTACAAAATCATTGAACTTAATTTTCCATACTGTAACGAGAAATGATGTTGTTCTTATAAAGTTTTTTAAAGCTGACTAGAGTACAGCATAATTTAATATTTTCAGGACAATTATTCCAGATGTTAACCCCTCTAACAGAAAGACAGTGATTTTTTACAGTAGTTCGAGTCTTTGGTTTCTCAAATAATAGTGGTCTTCTCAGGTTATAACTGGAATCCTTCATTTTAAACAGATTCTGGATATCTTGAGGAAGAAGTTTATTTTTTGCTTCGTACATGGTTTGTATTGTAATGTAATCAACTAAGTCCCTGAATTTCAAAATGTTCAGGCGACTAAATAGTGAGTTGGTTGGCTCATTTTGAAATGAGAGTCAGAGCTTTGCAGTAAATGTTGAGCTCTTGTCTCAGTCTTACAGCAACACATTCAAATCCCGTGTGGTAATAAAGTTACATTTGCATGTGACTGGTCAGGAAACGTGTTACCCACACTCTGGCGGACTGAGGCTCCTCCTCGGTCGGCGGTAACGCTGATGTCACAGGTGAACAGGGGGAGTGTCGTGTCCTCTTGAGGTGTCCCGTGTCACGGCCCCCTCCCCTCCCCCTCTCCCCCTCTCCTCCTCCCCCCAGCGTATGGATCTGTGTCTCGGTGGTTTAACCTGAGTGTCAGTGGAGTTGCCAGAGTTGGTCTTTGGTGGTGTGTGGGTGAAGGTTGTAAGTCGACACCAGGTCGAGAATATCTACAGCAGCGCGGCTCGTCTGCCGCAGCGTTATCACCGCTTCACATCTGTGTCTGACGGCTCAGAAATGAGCAGCGATTTAGAATATTTTCATATTGTGTACCAACAAGCAGCTCCAGCTATGGAAATCAAATAGTCGATCGAAACACTGATCAAAAACGAACATAATATGAAGCCCTAACATGATAATCTGCAGAAAATTGTTATAAATTGTATATTTTTGTTGAAAATTCAAGTGTCATATACAGCAATCTACAAATATATCCTCTCATGTAGTTGCAAAATAAAATGAACAATGACGGTAACAACAATACTTATTATAATAATAACAAATTATAAATGAATCAAACTGAGTCATATACAGTAAAATAAACAAACATCAACACAATGGAATAGAATAAAAGGCAGCTGCCATGCTTTTATGTTTTCCCTGTAACGTTTCCTTTTCAGTCAGTGATATCGTTGGGCATGAAATGTTAATGGATACATCTGGAAACATCTGTTTGCAAACATCTGTCTGTGCAGAGTCTAAATCTGTGCTTTATGTATCTGTATCTATATCGCCGGTGATGCTGAGTTTCTTTCTTCCCAGCTGTAATAATATTTTTAACCTTTTCGAAGATGATGCAGCGTCAAGAGTGAACGCAACAAAAAAAAGAAAAAAGTCTTTCATCTAGTTTCTCCTTTTACGTGTAGCGATGTGGGATGAGTCACACTGAATATGAAACAGTCCCAGTTTCATCAGGGAGACGATGAATTAATCATTGACACTGAGAAGAGGTTCGTGTGTGTGTGTGTGTGTGTGTGTGTGTGTGTGCAGCCTCTCAGATTCTCCTCGCATGCTTAGATTTATTTTTTCGCTCGGTATTACAGAAGTTTCGTTTTCAGGAATGACGGCGAGCGGCGGAGCGATGAGTGGGAAGGCGACAGATTTAACTTACAGGGTGTGATTGAGATGATATGATTGATTTGATGCTGTGTGTGTGTGTGTGTGTGTCCGTGTGTCCGTGTGAGTGTGTATCAACATCAACACCAGCTGCTTCATTTGACTGTGAGAGTCACATGTGAACTGTCAGGTATAAAGAGGAAGGGAAGCTTCATGTTTCCCACCGCGCTGCTCGTCAATGAATGATCGGTCTGTCTGGTTCAAGTCAAATACTGACTGAAGTGACGTCTGCAGCGTGTGTGTGTGTGTGTGTGTGTGTGTGTGTGTGTGTGTGTTAATGATGCTGATTACACTCTGAGGTAAATGTGTGAAGGTCAAAGAGAAACTAAAACCAGCCTGTGTGATACATATTTACTAAGAGCAGATGCATATCCAGTCTTCAGAGCCTGCTGTGTGTACATACTGCATGTTGCTCAGCTACAGTGAGACACACACACCCTACACACACGCACACACACACACACACACACACACACACACTCCTCTCTCTCTGTGTGTGAAACACTGAGATAAATCCCTGAGCTAATATTAATAAACTAAACGTCGTCGTCGTCCACAGACGGACCCAGACCCCAGCTGGTGTCATACCCAGTTTCCCATAATTACTCGATCCAAGGCCAGGAAAAAGGACTGGATGTGCACCAATTAGTGGTTTCCATAGCAACAATACTACAAAAAGTTCCCTTTTCTCTATTTTTTTTTTTTGTTGAAAATATTAAAACACAACAACGACGTCTTTCTCATCTCTGCCTCTGGTCCTGGTCTGGTTTCTCTCTCTCTCTCTCTCTTTGTGTGTCTGACCAGAGTTTAACATTGTCACAGTTTTCAAAGTGCTGCACATAATGGGGTTATTTCTCTTTTTCATTGTTTGTAATGTGTGTGTGTGTGTGTGTGTGTGTCCTCCTCAGCGGTGGGTGGTCAGCAGGCAGATGCGATTCGAGGGCGGCTTCCAGGGCCGCTGTAACAAACTGGTGGACGGCTGCTACTCGTTCTGGCAGGCTGGACTCCTGCCTCTACTGCACAGAGCCTTATTCAAAGAAGGTACCTGCTATAGTAGGGTTTATTATTGTTTTTGTTGTTATTATTATTTCAGTTCAACATGTAATATTCTACAGCAGTGGTGTCAAACTCATTTTAGTTCAGGGGCTTCACACAGGGTAATTCAATCTCAAGTGGGCCGAACGATTAAAATAGTAGCATAATATCCTTTAAAGGGAGGAGTTTTGGCAAAGCTAAGTGTTTTCACACTACATTTATGAGCCTCCGCGCACCGTGAAATTCTTTGACCGGCGCAAGACAGACTCATGTTTTCATTCATCAAGAATTAAAGTCAGAGGTTCAAAGAGGTTCACATACCGTCGTAGTTCCGACCATAAACGGCGATTCGGCTGCGTTATTCTCATGACTCGCCACAAAGGAAACGCTGGTCGGCTCGACCAGCATTTCCGCCACCACTAATAATAACAAAATAACGATAGAGACAGAACGATATATTTATCGAAAATGGGCCCATTAACAAGTGTGGGTAGCGGAGATTCATCCACATTAACGTGAGACTTTTTTATAACCGAATAGAAACTCCTCGTTGTCCCTTTAAATAACTAGAGCTCTAAATTTCCCCCTTTGTTTTAGTGTAAAAAAGTGCAAGTACAAGATAAATACAAAACATTTTTAACAACCTGGAATTTCTTGAGAAAATAAGTACGTGCAATTCAGCAATATCATGCCTCTTCTGTCTTCTTTTTCACACTTGGCAAATTTATCCGGCCCGCAGGATAAATTGTTCTACAGTCACATGTTCAATATCAGCACAGACACACGTCTTATTAAACCGTCTGTGAGTTTCTGTGTCCGTCCAATGTCCAGGTACAGGAATGGGTGGTGCAGAGGATAACGGTGTTATCTGCATTTGACCGATAAAGGTTATTAGGAGGCGATGTATAATGTTATAATTCAGATAAGGATGACATGATGTGAAAATTAAGTGACAAATTTAAAATGAATACTCGCAGCTGTTAATCACGGTGTAATCAAGATGTGTCACAACATAGTTGTACAGTGTCAGCAGCACCGTAAGTGGTGTGTTGCTACGGAGACGCCCTGGTCAATGATAAATGGACATGTTAACTTGCTTGGTACAAGACCCACACAAAACAAGAATCACATCATGATGAGTTGTGTTATTGTTCAAGTTAAAAGGAAAAGGAAAAATAGACATTCACACTGAAATCGCAATATCTGCCCATATAATGACAATACGCAGCCTCATTAATATAGATAATAAGAAAATATTAAATCTCAGGACAAATACACACACATATATATATACGCATAAAACACAGAATAATGAAACTTAATTGCATCTGCACACACACAAATATGTAAATGTCATCATACACACACCAATATATGTACAACTGTTGATACACATATGTAAATAAGATGAGAAACTGTCATTTTGACCAGTTCTAACCAGTTTATCAATTCATCATCGCTGCTTTTTTCATCGGAGGGTCAAAGTCAACATCAGCTGAACTCACACACCTGTGAAAACAATCAGAACTGTTCATCATTAACAAAATGTGATTTTGTTTCACAATTAACCATGAACAAAAACAGTTGAAGGTGTAATTTAATACAGTTTTCAGTGCAGCTCCTTTGTCCTTCAGAGGAGCTGGTCAGTGAAGGTCTGGCCAGTCCTACCTGCTCCAGACTGCAGACCGGCTCTCTGGCTGTATTGTTTGCTTCCATTAACAACAACACAATGCGTCTGTGCTAGTGGGGATCGGCCGGGTCACAGACGATCCTCCCATTTGATCCTGTTGTCCTGGAAAAGCAAAGCTGCGTTTTGAAGGAGCCTTTGAAGTCAGACATGACCAGTCACACGGGTGTGTTGTAAATCAGTCTTCAAAAGCCCCTGAATTCAGACACAGCTGGTGTGTGTGTGTGTGTGTCAATGTTAGGCACGTTACTTTTAAAAAGTAATAAAAGAAGTTACACTTAAGCCCAAAAGTATTCATACCCCTGTCAAATGCAAGGAATTTCTTAGTTTTTTCAGTTACAGATTAGTATTTCAACTCAGATTTGACATGAATAGGACATGGAGGAAAGTCTGGAGCCATGACTAATTTATTGAAGAAAAGTTACACTGTTAAAAGTGTTTATTTATGGTAATCAAACGTTGACAAAAAATCACCATGTCCAAAATTATTCATACCCCAGTGGTATAGAAGACAAATAACCATAGGATGTTTGAACAAACCATTCTCCTTAAGGGTATAACCTCCTAACTATAACCCTAACCTCGTGTTTATCTGGAACTAACCAACACACTCACTCTCTTGTGAGGGAGATAAATGGCTTTTTTCCGACTAGTTGATGGACTGAAAAAAAAAAAAGTGTACATAACGTACACTTTAACTGCTGTATTATTATTTTGTGATGGGAAATGGAATTCTTGAGTAAAAATAACGGAGCATGTTATTGTCAGTAACGGTAACGGCGTTATAATGGGGGAAACAGTAACTTTTTTGATTACTTGTTACTGAAAAAAGTAGCGCCATTATTCTCATCACTGGTTTGTGTGTGTGTGTGTGTGTGTGTGACGTCATGGTCGGGTTTTGTTTTTGCGCAGGAGAGTCTTCAAAAGCCCCTGAATTCAGACACAGCTGGTGTGTGTGTTTTAAAAAGTAATAAAAGAAGTTACACTTAAGCCTAAAAGTATTCATACCCCTGTCAAATACTAGGAATTTCTTAATTTTTTCAATTACAGATTAGTATTTCAACTCAGATTTGACATGAATAGGACATGGAGGAAAGTCTGGAGTTACAATGTTAAAGGTGTTTATTTAATTAAACATTAACAAAAAATCACCATGTCCAAAATTATTCATACCCCAGTGATACAGAAGACAAATAACCATAGGATGTTTGAACAAACCATTCTCTTTAAGGGTCTATTTCAATGTTTTTTTTTTATAAAATGCTCAAACATGTCAAATTACTTGGACTCGCCCCCCTAACCCCCTAATATAACCATAACGGAGCCTGTCTGTATGGAGGAGTTGGTTAGATCCAGATAAACATCTTTTTTCTGACTAGTTGATGGACTAAAACAAAATCAAAAAAATTGTCAGTAACGAACGTGGCGTTATAACGGGGGAAACAGTAACTTTTTTGATTACTTATTACTGAAAAAAGTAGTGCCGTTTAGTAACGCTGTTAAACATTAACGCCATTATTCTCATCACTGGTGTGTGTTACGTTTCTGCTTGTGTGTGTGTGTGTGTGTGTGACGTCATGGTCGGGTTTTGTGTTTGCGCAGGAGAGTCGGAGCTGAGTCGGCAGCGGTGGATGTTTGAGCAGCAGGCCCTGCAGGAGTACATCCTCCTCTGCTGTCAGAACCCAACAGGGGGGCTCCTGGATAAGCCTGGCAAGTCAGTACCACACCATCTGGACACACACACACACACACACACACACACACTCGCTGTACTCCGTTACATGCTGACCAACCATATGAGCATCTGAACCATAGTAAATTGAATGTAAATTTTATAATCATCTGCTTTTTTATCTACATGTTATGAAAACCTTCTGTTGGTACGCTAGGCTTGGGGTCCACGTTGTCTAATGTCTGTTAATGTTTCATGTACTGTATTGTTAGTTTTGTACGTGCTTTATTGTTATGTGTGTGTGTGTGTATTCATACTGTTAATGTTTCGTGTGTATTGCAGTCTTGTATATGCTGTATTGTTTTGTGTTATACGGTATGTATCCAGGCTCCCGCAATAAGCTTTTGGTAGCTTCAATGGGAGACCTGATTCACACAAAAAATATGTGTTGTGTGTGTGTGTGTGTGTGTGTGTGTGTGTGTGTGTGTGTGTGTGTGTGTGAATAAACTTCATGAATATAAAAAAATATATGAACCACATATTAATTTTTCCTGTATTGTGTCTTTGTGTTATCTAGATCCAGAGACTTCTACCACACGTGTTACTGCCTGAGCGGCCTCTCCATAGCACAGCACTTTGGGAACGTGGACCTGCACCACGAGATGGTGCTGGGCCGGGACGAGAACAGACTGGTGAGGGAGGGGGGGGGGGGGGCAATGAGGGTGGATTAATTCATAGATTTAATATTAGAAGGGAACAAGACGCTGGAAGCTGCAGCACGTGTCTCACTTAGACAAACTAGAAGACGAGAGTCCACTCGGTGAATGAGACTCTCAGCGTAGCAGATGTAACGTAGCTGGTTTTAATCTGGTTGTTATTCATGTGATAATTATGTTCAGATTAGTTGTGTTGCAATATGTTTGTCACACAACACAAATGTGACTCTGGAATCGTTTAGGTTCATTAGTCTGGGTTTTATAGTTTTTTTTTACTTTTTTGCATTAAAGGGACAGTTCAACATTTTGGCAAATTGGCCCATTGCCTTATATAATCCCTATAGTTTTAGGAGTAGGTTCGTTACCTTTATTTGTCAGTGCAAGCTATTTTTAGAACGGCGGAGCAGAGCCGCGAGCTGCTCAGAGCTACACTACGGAGGCTCATGGGATTTCTTGGTTTCCCTCATCAAACTCATCAAATACACAATCCAACAACTACAAAACGCTCTGGTGGACAAGTTTTTTCAATATGTAAATACGCTGTCGAGAGTGAAGTCAAAATTTCTTCTCTGGTCAATCAAATTAGGAGTAGAGGTGAACTGAAAACTGAACGCATTCCTGGAGTGTAATGCTAAGAGTAGGTTTGTATTTCGACTTGATTCTCGAAGTGCATAATGAAAAAAAAAAATTCCTTTTTTTTCATGAGTGGAAATATTTCTTTCAAAGTATTTAAGATACTCCACAAGAAAAAGCTTCAACCAAGAGTACTGTTTATTTCCCAGCATGACAAGTCTCTCTCTGATTTAACAGTTTCTTCGAAAAACATGAGTATATTAGTTTATTTTCCCACCTAAATGTGTCAGTATTGACTCGAAGGAGACGAGCGTTAATCAGACAACTCATGGTTATAATTTAACTGAATACCAAACAGCATGATGTGATTAGCTGCAGCAGAGATGTTTATCTATCTTCCAGGTCCTTGAAAATGAAAATTATTTATTTTTTAAAAATTATATTAACTCAATGCCTTTGAAAGACCTTCATAAGCGTCTCATTTTCTCTTTGATTTGATTTCCTCCTCCACTTTATTGAACTAGCAGCTTGTTATTTGTGCAGGAGGCCGTTTGGATTTAACACATTCTCCTGCATCAACAGTGAACAGACTGAGACATTTGCAGTTTTGTGGTCTTGGGTGGGAGCGGTGGGGGGGATTACTTCTTGATCCAGGTTCATTTAGAGACAAATCTATAACAAGACCCTCTGACAGATGTTTGAGAAGTTAAAGTAAGACAAATGACGTGTGGTTAGACTTACAGATGTGAGCGGCTCTGACAGCGCGGCTGCTTTTATTTTTCTGTTTCCTGTTTCAATGACTGGCACTAACTGTTAACAGAAACCCCCGCCGCCCCTCCACTGCATGCATTGCTTGTGCACAACAGCCACATTAATATTCTGTTGCAGCTTCTCGTGTGCAGCCCCCAAACCCACTGAGTGCAGACAAAATGAATCATCCAGTATAGATATGAACCCTGCAACAAATACCGAGCATTAAAATTATTATACTATATACTCTGTTTATTTAAGAGGCTTTGATTCAACTGTGGAAACTTCTGAGCTTGTGTTATGTGGTAATGTTGCAATAGAAGCTCTTGTAATGTCTCGTCCACTGACACGAAACAACCACAACAAAAGGAAAAGGGAGAATTGACCCTGTATTTACGTGTTTTCATTTCTTGTTTTTGTTCACTTTTTATTTTCCGATGTTGCACGTTAACTCTCTGACACGTGTTATTTGCCTCTTATGCAACTAGTGAAAGATGCTGTTTTCTCTCCGAATTCAATGGAAAGTTTCCCTTCATAGTGAAAATAGTAATGACTGTTTTCTCATCGTTGTTTATTCTTCCACCTTGTTAAATAACAATCATGTGCAATAATCAATCATCGTCTGTTCAAACTGGCTGTTAAGGCATGTAAATGTTTAACTATCTTTTTTCTCTTCTCTTTTAATATGGGGGGGTCATATTGTTTGTTTTATTAGGGTGAATGGGTTCAACAATGTTTTCAAGCTGTCAGTTTTAAATATACTGTATTTGAGTAGACTCCCAGCCTTTCAATTTCTTCATAATAATCTTAAACAATTCAAGTAATTTCCAACCATTTCATGCAGTCTCCTTACATGTTTTACTTTTACTCTTCAGATAGTTTCATCTTTTCAAGATTGCTTCAGCAATTTCGTCACTTAATTCAGCATTGTTTCAACAATTTATTCAGCTCATTTAGCTTCCAGCTTTCAGCATTCACCTGTATTTCCTTCAGGAAATGCATTCTCTAGTTATTTGTAAATGTTAAATGGAGCACTGTTGCATAATTTCCTGCAGGGGAATGATTAAGTGTCCTGACTGATTGATCTCACACCCGATGACTTCGATAAAACAGGTGGAAACAGATGCTTTGAATTAAAAAACTGAACCAAAACGTTGTGTTTTCTTTCTGTTTCTGTCCTTCAGGCTCCAACTCATCCGGTTTACAACATCGGTCCAGAGAAGGTGGCTCAGGCCCTGCAGCACTTTCACCGGCTGCCCGTCCCCGATGACCCGCGGCGGCCGGAAGCATCCGCCGCCGCCGGCCCCTCGGACCCCTCTGCTGCCTCTGCACCGGCCGAGCCTCAGTCCTAGTCGGTCCTCGGTCAGCGGAGACGTCACTACACGTGAACCAGCCGACTCCGGGGTTAACGGGACTTGCAGCGACACACGGCCGAGACCAGGTCTGATCTGGACCGAGGCCGGGACCTGCCGGACGTCGGAGCTTCAGTAGAGAAGAGGGGCCGGAGTTTAGGAGGAGTCTGCCCTGGTAAAAGCTCGACAGTCCTGTGTGGGCAGCTTTGCATACAGCTGATTTTTTGTTTGTTTGTTTTTTTTGCTTGCAACGCCTCGTTTTCATTCTCTGAAATAAAAGTGAAACTATGAGGTTTCAGTATGAGCAACGTTAATAAAACTTTGTAGAGCACTTTTCATAATGGTGTTTTAAAATGCTTTATGACTTTGAGATATGCTGAGCTTTAAGCACAGGCAGGTAAAACCAGCAAACTACTACAACTGTGGTTTTAGCTTACCTGTTGATTTCCAGAGGAATTTCTTTGACAAAAGCCCTTTAAATAATTTGACAGCCAACCCACTGAATAAAACATGAATCATCCAAATGGTTAAAAGATTTTAGTATCTTGGTGCATCAAGGGGGGGATTTTTACATCCTAAGGGAAATGTAAAATAAAAAGTAAAGTCCATGATCCTTAAATAAAGATACTTCACGATGCTCAGACTCTTAGTAGGTTTTCCACGGCTGTTGCTCACAGATGAAAACATCAGATGGCCCAGTTTTGTTCCTCCTGGCCACAGTTTAAAACACACAAACCCCCGGTGTGTGTGTGTGTCTGAGGGGGGAGAAACTCGTTACATAATGGGACATTTACGTGCATTACGCCCTGGTGGAGTCGTGCTCCAGACACCTGTCTGCTGCTCCACTGCAAACCAGAAAAACCTGAAGCTACCTTTGACTTCCACTGAGGCGACCTTTACTGCAGCAGTTGGGGAAGTTAACGAGAGAAATATGGCTCATTACAAAACAAACGATAAGTCATAATTAAATTAACTGCAGCAGACTTTAACCTCCCGGTGTGACAGCTTCAATAAACAAGACACAAGCAGCATGTTAAAGGATAAAATAGTTTATTTTATAGTCTCATAGTAAAGGTAGGCCTCAACTTGCAAGACAATTGTTGGCAGTATGTACAACATACTTGTAATTTCCATGGAATGGAATCGGACAAACAAAGACCTATTACACTAATTATATCCTCCTAAATGGAAATAAAATGGAAACAATATACATACACACACGTTTCCTAGACACGCAAAAAATGCTTCCTTTTTTCCTTGGGGGATTCAGCAACATTGATTTTTTTTTTTATTAACTGTGTAAAGCACGACACATCGACAGGGACTCGTTCGCTTCCTTGTACGGCAAAAAAGACGGGAGCTACCTTTTGACATTCAATACCTATTTTCATACCCTTAAGGAAAACTACAAGTGACAAATTAGCATTTTCCCATGACTTGTGAGATTACTACGAAATGCATAACATATTTTAGAACTTGAAAACATCCAATCAATGCTTCTTTTTATTTCATTTTTTAATAATAATAATATATAAAATGAGATGCCTAACGTATTCAGCCACCTAAAGTCATTCACTACTTCAAGCTAAAGGACAAAATACGATACAAGTTTAGGAATATTCTCCTTCAAAACATCAATTTCAACAAAGGAGTCACGTTTTCTTTTTTTCTCTCTCTCTTTTTTTTTTTTAAATCTTGTGTCTAACAAACGTGTCAGGCAGAAAACATCTGCAATCCAGTGGGCCTGAGGTGGGTATCACTTTTACATTTGCTTCAAAGCGTCTTCACATTCTTTAGTGGAAAAAAGTAAGCTACAAATGTTTTTTTTTATTTATTATTCTGGTTTTTATTCTAAAAAGGTAAACGTCTTCTCCAGGACCATTTATATCTAGGTGTGTGTGTGTGTAAAGTCTAAACAGGTTTTTATCAAGAATAACAAAAATTAAACAAAAAAAAGAAACAAAAAGAAACAAAAATATATAATATAGCAGTGCTTGAAGGAGTACGCCTGGCGCACCCTCCCACCCCCCAAAAACGACACGGGTAGGAGGAGGGGGCTTTATTGAGGGTACAAAAAAGCATCAAGTCCTTAAGTAGCCAAGCTGCCTCTTTTTGGGTTTTGGATTGTTGTCATTGCTAGAGGAAGAGGAGGGAGGGACGAAGGGGGAGGAGGGGGGAGATACCAATGACGCAGAACCAGAGAAAAGAGAGTGAGGGGGGAGAGGAGGGGGAGGGGGAAGGGGGGAAAAAACCTGAAGCTCTCTAAAAGATGAACTGAAGCGGTCGTCTTCTTCCACCCCGCGGACTTTTCTCCCTCCTGTTTTTCGCTGGAGAAGGAGACGATGGTGGTGGTGTCGGTGTGAGGAGGTTTCGTTTCTTTTCTTCTTCTTGGAGGGAGGGGGTCATGAGTCTCCAGTGCGAGCCCACCCACCCACCCACCCACCCAGAGATGGAGGAGAGAGGAGGAGAGAGGACGAGGACGACGGTTGAGGGTGAGGGAGGCCGGCGGTGGTGGTTGTTGGCATGAAGGGGGGAGGGTCCGATGAGCCTCGAGAGCTTTGAAGGCTTTTTATGTTTTTTTATTTTTTATTTTATTTTATCCTCTCACCCTCCCTTGTGCTCCGCCACCTCGACCCTTGGCCAGGATGTTAGTTAGCTGCTGCTGCTGCTGCTGCCGGGCGCTCTCCCTCTCCTTAGCTCGGCTCCACGCGCAGCTTCTTCCTGTTGGGCGGCTCGTCGGGCTCCGACTCGGAGCTGGAGTCGGAGCCGCCGTCGAAGGCCGACACGGCGCTGCCTTTGGGGTTGGTGTACAGGCTGCTGTCGGACGACGAGTAGCTGGTCTGCAGCTGAGTGGAGCCCTTCACCTTCTCCAGAGCGCGGACTGCATGAACACACACACACAGGGAGAGACAACGGTCAACATAGGGAGGACAACAGGATTCACACATTAAAGCAGAAGAAAGCGATATTTTTGTGTTAATATAAGTCTTAAATAGTTATATCTTCCCACAGCAATCACTTACATACAGTGTTTGGACCGAAACACGGGTCTGTCAGTCACTCTGCTCTGCTCTGAGCCGAGGAGAAAACTTTTCTCGTATCCTACAAGTTTTATCGAATGAGGAGAGAGAACGGCATGAAGGGATGTGTGTGCAGCCAAGGGATGCGCCTGAATGTGGTGACGTAGGGACGAGGACTGTTATGGTGCGTTCAAGGCAACCCGTAACTCGCGTTTTTCCGACCTGTGAACTCGTACCAGTTCGATCTGGTACGAGTTCACGGGTCGGAAGTTACGAGTGGCCGTTATAGTGACTTTCACAGGTAAAACAGGTCGGAAAAACACGAGTGGGTTGCCTGAAACGCTACAAAGTAGTAAATCGTGACTTGAAGCTGTAATTTACGGTTACAAAAGCCTGCCTGGAACGCAGCATTAGCCAGAACGACCGGATTGCTTACTTCTGCTTTAAAGGAATAGTTCAATATTTAGGCAAATTTGCCTATTGCCATAATCCCTATAGTCATAGGAGTAGGTTCATGCATGTTGATTTGAGATCCGCGGGGCAGAGACGCAAGCTGCTCAGTGAACACAGTGGAGTGAATGCTACAAGTCCTGTTTCCCTCATCAAATACACAATCCAACAACTCCAAAACGTTCTGGTGGACAAGTTGTGACCTGCACATTCACCACGCTATGAGATAACAGAACGTTACGAGTTGTTTTAGAGGTAAATTCATGCAAAACCGCTGATGCCCGTTCCTGTAAGGGGCAGTTTTTCGGCAAGCAGTCTCTGTATTTATCTCTAAAACAACTCTGTCTGGTAACGTTCTGTTATTATCTCATAGCGTGGTGAATGTGCAGGTCACAATTTGTCCACCAGAGCATTTTGGAGTTGTTGGATTGTGTATTTGATGAGAGAAACCAAGAAATCCCATTAGCCTCTGTAGCGTAGCTCTGAGCAGCTCACGGCTCTGCTCCGCCGTTCTAAAAATAGCTTGCACTGACAATTAAAGGTAACGAACCTACTGCTATGACTATAGGGATTATGGCAATGGGCCAATTTGCCAAAATGTTGAACTATCCCTTTAAAGGTAATGAACCAACTTCTATGACTATAGGGATTATGGCATTTGGCAAATTTGACAATTTAACAGGGACAGAAACCAACATTGGGCTGCAGACACACGACTTATCTGTCCTCAGAAATACAGATAAACACAGAGTTTTAAATGATCGGTGGCGTCTCATTTCTTCTTTTCCACTTTGCTATTAACAAAAACTTCAGGTCAAACTCGACAGTTGACCTCAACCGAGCCATTGTCTGGTGTAACTACACTTAGGTCACGCTCCATTTCCATCTAGTCTCTGTTACACCATCATTATTTACCTCATGGAGAGTTAATTCGTTGTTTTTCCTTAAAAACACGACATATATTTAAATTATACTGCAAATTTTTTTTCCATCTGCGTCTGGTCAAATTTATCCAGCACCAGCAGTCCATACAAGGGCTAAAAACATATACTGAAAGTGAAAACCTCATATTGCGATCACATGGGCAGATAATGCATTATATATGATTTCAGCTTTTTATTTTCACTTATAAAAAAATAAAACTGGAGATGTGATTTCTCTTTCGTTTCGGGTCTTGCACTAAAACAGATTAACACGTCCCTTTGATTTGCTGTCCTGGATGTGTCTGTAGCAGTAACACCAACACTTTTTTTTTTTGTTCTAACAGGAAAATTGCAGCATGTTGTGGATATTGCGATTAAATTGTGTTGCTATACCAAGACAGAGAGAGAGAAAAACTCCAGAAACTTGTAACGCCAGGGTATCCGCGGGGTCTTGAAAAGTATTAAAAGGTGATAAATCAATTTTGGGAAAATTAAGACCCTTAAAAAGTATTAAAAAGTTAAAATTTTGAAGGTATTTTTTCTGAATTAGCTTTGAGTCCTAAAAAACACTGTAAAATTGTGTGAATTTATTAATTTTATTAAAAAACAAAGATGAACCGGTACATAAAAAAAGAAAAGAAGATTGTTGTTTTAGTTTTTTGAGAGTGGAGCAATTTGTTTTTTTTTTATTATAAACTTTTATAACTTTTATTTATTATCCCAGCCTATTTTGATTCCTGTTGTATCATAGTGGTCTATAGTCTTTATCACAAACTAGAACTGTTAAGTTAAAAGTGTCACTGATGTAAATGGTAACAGCTATCGAAAAATATTGAGAAGGTCTTGAAAAAGTCTTAAAAAGGTATTAGAATTAACTTCAAGATTCCTGTATATACCCTGAACGCTGAGAGAGCGACACTGAGACAAAGTGAAGTGTAGAAGTTGAGCTCAGTAGAGACTGATTGTGAGATTGGGACAACATGTTCTCCAGCCCATTCATGCGTGAGCTCCTCTATCGCCACGACATGCTCTCAACACAAAAACATGACGGTGGAGCATTTGCATTTCCTTGCCGCCGCCCCTCCCTCCCTCCCTCCCTCCCTTCCTCTTTCCCTTCCCTCCTTCCTTCTCTTTCATTCAACACCTATCAACCGCTGCAGGTCAAATCTCATCTGCTGAAGAAAAAACAACACTCATCCCTATTTCACATATAGAAGACGTCACGATTATAGATTTTCTTGGTACAGTTATTGTCAGAGAAATAATCACAATATCATGATTGTTATGCATTAATTAATTGCACAATCCTATGAATGTGTAAAATCAAATGAAGTCAAAATACAGTATAATTGGCTTTATGCCCAGGCTAGCTCCACTACTTCCTGAACTTAAACCAACTCCTTTATTCCTGTCTTACATTATTGGACCAACTGATTAATCCAGGTGTGTCTGACCTCACAACAATGGTCAGACACACCTGGATTAATCAGTTTGTCCAATAATGTAAGACAGGAAATAAAAGAGTTGGTTTAAGTTCAGGAAGTAGTGGAGCTTTGCATAAAGCCTATTTAATTTAACCAATTACATACACAAAATATTTCAAGTATCTATTAATATAGGACCAATTATTAATCCCCCAGGGGAAATTTTTGAATATTTAAGTCATTAATTGTCATCTATACCAAATGTTTAAGTTTATTTTAATCACTTTTTGATTTGTTTTTTATTACAAATGACACCCTAACATTTAAATTCCTAACAATTCGATGTTACGTTGGCTAAATTGATATTCACTTTTTTGTAATTTAACCCAGTTATCGTGTCTTTCTCTGCAGAGCGAAAACAAAGTTACACACGCGGTTGTTGTGTGTGAACTTTGTTTTCGTTCACACAAGTCGCGCCGATCTGCCGATATGACAATCTTTATTTTTTGGGGGAAAGTGACGGTATTTAGGAATCTTTACGATTAATTAATTGTGGCGTTTAATAATCTTAATTGTGAAAACAAGTAATCATGACATCCCTAATGTGAAATAAAGTTTTGAAAACAGTCGTGTAGCTCTAATCAACAGTGTATTGTGTTGTGTTGTGTTACCTTGTTGCTCCAGCAGGGCGTTCTGCCTCTTCAGGTCGTCGATGTCCTGCTGGTGTGTGTGATTTTTCCGCCTCATGTACTGGATGTACTCTGTGGCTTTGTCTAGGATTTGAGCTCGAGACGCCTGTTTGGTAGACTGCTGTTAGTGACACATGCAGAAATTGAAGCGATGACACCGGTATTCAGATACAGATTCCTTAAAAAAACATTTGTTAACACATTAACAGTTTATGTCATGCTGCTGCTGCTGCTACACAAGAAACACACACACACACGCAAGCTGCAGAGAAATCTAGGACGACGCAGCTTAACCTCTGAAATCCTCCAGCGCTTCAGTCTGACACCCAGGGGGCAGAGGTCGTGACCTCCGCCGCCTTCATTAACGCAAACTCCTGTCCGGTCCTGTCGCTACAATCGGCTCCTTCATCTTCAAGACGTCATGTCACAAAACATCTGTAAAGATCTGAGTCACACAGCTGTCTGTGGCCGATCACCGCCTTCAGAATAAAACGCTCTGTACTCAATAGGAGCTCTTTAATGTGTCTAATGCTAATTTCTTAAACTATTTTACAGAATAAAGCTTCATAACATTATTACCTCCACTGTGAAGGTTGTGTTGAAGCATTTTGCATCGAACTTGTTGAAAGGATGAGGCATTTACTCAATGGTTTTTTTTTTTCTTCTTTTGGTTGTTTAACATTGGCCTTGGCAGAGTCTGTATTCTCTGCGAGTGTCCTTGATTGTTTTCTTTATTGATTTATCTGCCAATTATTCTCTGTGGTAATTGGTTTAGTCTATAAGAAGGTCAGGGCGAATGTTAATGTAACATACGCATCACAGTTATCTTCCAAGGCCCAGCGGACAGACACTGTGAGCACTGAGAGCAACGGCCTGAAAAACCTTAAGATATTCCTGTTTTTTATTATAGAAACTAAAAAACTCTGAAAATATTCACATTTAAGAAGCTGTAGCTATTTCTTTCCTTTTAATTCACAACAAATCGATTCTTCAAAAATTGTTGCTGATTCCCAGCGTCGCCCTGTTTCAGCCTCAGCTGCTGTATTTAATGAGTGTGACTATTGTTCTGGCTGCCAACCACAAACTAAACTGATCGTGAAATGAGATGAGTCAGGACCTACGTGGCTTTTCCACCTCAGCTAAATAATAATCTTTGTACCAACCAACAGAAAAGACTTTGATGCCTCAACTTTGACAAACAAACATCAATAAAACTGTAACTAACAACAACTAGCGACCACACCACACACACACAGCTTCATTAAACTAACTGATCAGATAACAGACATTTAACACCAGTTTCTTCTCGTCTTCACTTCTTCTTGCTCTGCTTCCTCTCGCCAGAAACAATGCTGCACTAAAACACACAGCTACAACATCAGTACGGCGGTGGGAGAGGGGAGAGGGGCGGGGGGCGACGACTGAGGCGGCTGTAACCCAACACTTCGTACAAATTATGAGCAAACATCCCTTAGTTCGCAGCATCTCACGGGCCCCCGCCCTTCACGCTCTGTGTGTGTGTGTATATATGTGTGTGTGTGTGTGTTGAACTGGTCTTTTTTAGGGGAAAATAAAACACTGTGCCCAGTTACTGAACCCCCTCCAAATGCTCTCAATGTCATGGATGTCAAAACAGGAAGAGAGCAACAAAAAATTTCCTCATAATAACTTCCTGACGCTGGTCCAAGTATTTAGACTGCATCACTGTCTCGCTGCTGCCAATCTGCACTCCTCCTCCTCCTCCTCCTCGTCTCAGGCCCTTCAACTGTTTCCCTCCACTGACACGCACACATCCAACAAGTCAAGACATCTGCGTCAAGAAACCATTAAATGTAACCTCATGGTAAAAACGCTCTCATCCCTGCGTGGTCTCAACAACAACAACAGCAGCAGCAGCAGCAGCACATTTCATGTTCAACACAGTCACAGACATTTTAAAACATTATAACACTTCAGATTATTCACATACATTGATTCAGCAAAGAAAATAATGACAGAATTGTGGGTGTATGTGAGTGCGTTTTTTTTTTTTTTATATGGTGTAGGTAGATGCCCGGAGGACTTACAGTCTGAGCGTTACCAACCTTTTCTCCCTGCAGGGCGGGCACAGAGTCCCGAAGGCTGTGAAAGCTGTCTTTGATGTGGTCCCTACGCTTGCGCTCCAGCGCATTGTGGTGTGCCCGTTTGTCTGCCTGCAATGAGAAGAGTCACAAGGCCTTCAGCCTGGCAGCAGAGCAGCGTGGGTAGAGCCGAGAGGAGGAGAGGACGACGGTGGGGGAGTCCAGCGGCCGTCCGTGGTCAAACCTACACAAACCGCTCTGCTGCCAAGTCGCACTCTGCCTGCACCGAAACCACGACGACACTGTGTGCTTTGGATTATTATGTAAACCAATAAATACATGTATATCTATATGTTCACGTGTGATTTCTATCCATCAGAGATGAAAAACGACGACAACGTTTAGCCAGTATGTGATTTTTAAATAAAGGCCAACATCCAGCCATCAATTGGTTTCGTTATTTATGATCATTTTCTTTATTCCCCGGCTCATTTATCGTAAAATACTGAATCATTTCAATCACAAATTCCAAAAATTCAAAACAACGTCCTCTAATTTCTGATTAACCGCCACCAAAACGCAAAATATATATACACAGTAATACTTTACAATCATATATTTAGGCTAAATCGTCATGAAAATGATTGTTTCAGCTACAGATGTCAGTGTTTTTTTGTCATTTTAATATCAACAGAATCTCACTCTTCATGTTATTACAACTGAGTGTAAGGTATGTGCATAAAGACTGTCTGTGCAGCTGTTTATTTAGTTTTAAAATAAAATATGTGTCTTAACATATCATCATGGGTCCCTATGGTCGTTATAAAATACAGTAATTCACATGTCAGACCCTAATTTGGGCAATTTGGGCGTAGTCAGTGAGGTAAATAACTAAGATGGAGAAAAACATCTTTGCATCCGTGTATATTGATCGGATGTATGTGAGTTTCGGTGGTGGCTGCTGTCTGTCTGGTGAATACAAATTCATTTTTAAAATTGGAAAATGGAAATTTTCAAAGCCTCAACTCTACAAACATCAACTCCCCAGAGTAATATCCCCCCTGTGTGTTCATATAAAAATGACAAGACCAGGCAGGTTCTCATATCTGTGAATCAGCCACCAATAAATATTCTGAATATTTACTAGGGGAAACGGTGCAAATCCTCCAATGCTGCACAATCAAACTAAATTATCACAGAAATGAACCACTAACAGCTACAAGACAACTATAGAATAAACCCTCACTCTTCACATTCAAGTGTTAATCAGAGTTAATGTGGAAAATGTTTTTGAGACGCCTCATCTCCGAGTTTGGAAAAATTGTGTATGTATCATAACTTCAGTTAAGAGCCAAACCAAAAAAAAACAAACTAATCACATTCCTCGCACCAAGTTTCACTAAAACCCATAATGTTGATGGAATATCCTGCTAAGAGACAGATAAAACAGAAATTAACCACCTCGTTACTAGATATATACAATCAAACTGACTGTCACGGTCACCACCACGGACGACAACCTCACGTTATTGAATATCGCACTTTGAATTTACTTTGGGGTCAATAAAGTATCTCTAAGTTGAAAAGGTCCAACAACCAATAAACCCCAAGGTTCAGTTCCCTCCTCACCAGTAGCTGCTGCTGCTGCTGCTGCTGGATTATGTGGCCATTTTAACCCGGGACCAGGTCAAGGACAAGACACTGGGATCCTGAATGAGGATTACACACCGACCGACTGAATTAAAACAGCAGCACGGTGACCGACAGAGGCGTGAATGTGTGAAATGTAGATTTATGGAGGTTATGTTGTTGGAGATTTTGCCTTTTTGTAGCTTTTAAAAGCGGCTCAGTGTTGTTTAGAGTTTGTTTTCTGACGTGCGCCACCCTGTTCTTTCTACAGTACACACAGCTTCAGATCACATGACCTCCGCTGCACTGGGACAAAGTCGTGGTTAATTTCAGGCTACTGCTGCTGCTGCTCGAGCAAACTCCACATTTTTCATTTTTCTTCTGTGAAGTTTTTTTATTTTATTATTTTAATAATAACCGAGCGCCAACGGAAGCAGCATCTAACAGGCTGCTGCATATTTCAACTGCACATTTGCATCCTAATTAGACTGTAAAGGCACAAGATGGCTGCCACGGTCACATGACCCCCGAGCCAAAGACACAGAGAGAGAGAGATCAGTTTGTTTGCTTGTAGTTCAACCTGTTTGTGCTTTTTTTTTTTTTTTTTTTTAGGCCAAACCATCACGGCCTCCAATCACATCTGATTCGGGACTAATCCACGCTATCATCACCAGATCAAGACATCCAATCAGATCCTTTTGCTCAGCGACGACGACTGATGATCATCATACGTCGAAAACCAAAAGCGGCCTGATTTGAATATTAGCAACACAACAGCTGGATGATGCAAGCGATGTTCACACCGACGACTGGAGAGTAGACAGAGTAGAAGTCTAAGGAGTGTGACCTGGTATCATCGGCAGCTGACTCATTTTGGTCCTCTCTGATCAAAACAAAAACCAAAGTAGCCGCAAGTGAGACAGCAGCACGCAGGTTAAAACAAGCCCTCAGTGTGTCATATGTCTGGCGGGAGGGAGGGACAATGTGTTCAGTGTGTGTGTGTGTGTGTGTGCCATATAGAAAGAAAAACACCCAGCTCACGTGACGGACTGGTTAAGCAAATTACACGTGAGAAACAAGAAGTGGCCAAATGTCACAAACATGCGATTGAAACTGAAAAAAACCACACTATGTAATAAAATAATGCCTGACTTGTGATTGTGAGTCTGGCTGCCACGGAGACGGTTGCTCCTGTTGCACAAAAGCAACAAAACATCATCATCATCATCATCATCAAGACACAAGTCCACCAGGACCTTGTGCTGCTCTCTTCTCCTCGTATCATGCAAACCGCCAGCCAGCCAGCGGGGAGGGAGAGGCGTGGTCGGCCGCGCTCCCTCCACTAACGCTGGCATATAAAACACAAAACGTATGACTGGTGTTGATGGTATGTGCAATTACAAGTCTGCCAGCCATTTTCATTGTGTGTGAATAGACATAGTAGACGCCTCCTTCTGAATCACTACACGTGGCCGATGTATTTATCCCGCAAAAACTGTGACAGGAAATAATAATAACCCAAGTTGAATTTAACATTAAACGTTCATATTTTGAGGTTTTGTGAGCGTCGGCTTCACTGGTTCTTTAAAAACCACGATTAATCAGCGAACGGTTAATTAAGATCCGAGGACGTCCTCGAGTGGGAGCTGCTCCACATACAACCACTCAACGTTTTAGAGACATTATTTAAGTGGGCCTGGGTGGTTTAAATAAAAACTTGCCACTTTGACGGCATTCAAATTACATTTACTGCAACATTTACTTAAAAAACAAAACAAAACAAACACCCAACATTAATTTTTTTAAAGGAAAAAAAGGCAGAAGTTCTGTTTCACACAGACAAAGCTACATATTTTTTGAGGCGTGGCTGGTTTCAGTCGTCTACAAACTACAGAAAGGTCAAACGCATCAGGATCAATGACACCTCTACTAATTATTTTTCATTTTTAACTTCAAAAAATATCTGTATAGTTATATAGAACAGAATCTAAGTCTTTATATTTATCCTAACTTTGATTTCTAAAAGTTTCAGTGTCCATCCTGATACTTAACAAACCTTGGTTATGATTTTATATTTTCTAGGGGAGTAAATGTGATAGACAACTTATTATTTACATTACAAACTTATTATTTATACAACAATCTGAGAATAATAACCTGCCCTGAAGGTCTGTGTCTTTGTCAATACATCTGATTGTACTCAGTCACGTTGTGGTGCCTTGATGGCTATAACACACACACGCTATCTGAGTTGTTAAGCACAACAGGCACCACTTAAAAAAAAAAAAAAAAAAAAACCCCACAGGTGTCCAGTTACCTCAGCTCATCATAAAACCGACACCTTTCGCCGGCTGCTGCCTGGGCCACGCCAGCCGAGCTGCTCCCTTCCTTTCTACTCGTACCTGACCATGACATCATTACATAACCGATGATGATGATGATGATGATCGTCTCACTTTCTAAGAATGAAAACCTACACTGTGCTGGAGAACATGGAGCCTTGTTGCACTAATAACAGCAATAAACCAAACTCTGCTGCGGGCGAATGAGCTGCTGTTTTCAAGATGAGCTGTAAATACCACACATTTAAACTACAAATTCTTCCTGTGTTTTTTTTTTTGGTCTATAAATTGCAAGTAAATAGTTTTTAAAAAAACCACGTGCATGGCAACATATTCAAGTCTTTATCTGTCTGATTCACAGTCTGCAGTGATACAGAACAGATAAAGCAGCAGCTCCTCCCATTGTGAGCTCATTTTTGCCAAAATGTTAACTAGCGATGATCAAAATGGCTGCCAATTAAGTCCCTTCTGTCAAATAACTAATTGTTTTACCTCTATACTCAGGCCTCACACGTCATAATGAACATTTTCCATTTTTCCAACGCGACCACAAGACCGGTTCCTTATCTCACCCTAAAACAAACTGTATCTCCAGACAACAGACTCGCTATCTGTGTCTGGAAACCTATTCAATGTCTGCCACGCTTCACTCAACACTAAAAAAAATATCATTTGCATGCACGGTTAAATGATTTCTCACTTTTTTCTATTCAAAAAGAAGCAAGTTGTGGCATTTAATCACAACCCACATTATCAGCGGCGTCTTAACCAGCTGTAGCCAGTGAAAGTTGAAGCTGGTTGCGACTTCTCTCGGTAGTAAATGTTGCTCAGCTGAAGCTAATTAACGTTAATTCTGCCTGTTGCCAAAACCACAAAAAGAGAAATCTTGGCTGCCGCCTGGTTTTATGTGCTCAGTGCAGCCACCATTGGTAAACACGCCTGACCAAAGACGGGCGTGTGGGTGTGTGTCACAAGAAACGCCACTCTGTGTAAAATCTGATGTACGAAACGATGTCCGTTAAAGACCTACAATTGATTTCTAAATAAATAATCTGAGTGCGCTGGAAACCTGTGCAGTGAAAACGCCAGAATAGCTTAAATTACTGATCTGATTTTACAAAAATAAGTTCAGTTTATTATAAAGGGGTTTGTAATAAGAGCTGTAGTTTAATTTCCTAGAGAGTAATCAAGATTTTTAAATAGAAATACTTAAATCCTTCTGCTGAATCTGTGCATGTTGCAGATTTTTAAGCACACAGACAAAGTGCAGAGATGGAAGCAGCTGTCAGACACCGAGGGCCACAAACAGCTCTCAGCACATACATATTTATGTTTATGGCTGCTGTAATCAAGTTAAATGACACTATCTGAACCCAAATTAGGTTTCCAGTCTTTCCTGGCTGTGGCTGTGCTATTGAGCTGATGACTCTATATTGAAGCAAAAGGTCTGTTGGAGGGCGCCGGGATTTAAAGCTAGTATTTTTCTAATATTTACATCACTAATGTATGTTATTTACAAAGGGAGAGAGAGAGAGCTAAAGAGAGAGATTTAACACTAAATCACTAAATATGAGCTCTTGCGTTTTCAGTTCTCGGGTATCGGATTATAGAGACGAGGCGAGGGGAGGCGTCGTGTAGTGTTAGTGTTGTGTTTGTGCAGCCTGTGTGTGTGCATTAACCCAAAGTCGTGCAGGCAGGGTGTATATATATGCGATGCAGCTATACGTCATTCATTTAGACCGCCAGCCCCTTCAGTGAGTGGCCTGTACACACACACAGAGAGAGAGAGAGAGAGAGAGAGAGAGAGAGAGGGAGAGGGGGAAGATGGCTCTAATCACTGGCTGCAACACAACACAACACAGAGGGGAAACATCCCGCAGCAGCAACAACAACAACCACCTCTTCCCTTCCTGACACGAAGGCTTGGTCCGAGATGCAGGCGCGGCCACCCCCGCTCCTCTGCACATGCAACAAGCCTCAATGAGCTCTCTACCTTCCCTTCCTTTCCTTTCCTTTCCTTTCCCTCCTCCATCCATCCAGCCTCTGCATCCTCACCGCGGATGCACTGCGAAATGTAAACGGTCGTCTTTTTTCTTTCTGAGATGACCTAGATGTGTAATTTGCAAA
Organism: Trachurus japonicus; assembly: GCF_045865225.1. NCBI lineage: Eukaryota > Metazoa > Chordata > Actinopteri > Carangiformes > Carangidae > Trachurus > Trachurus japonicus. The sequence goes on from NC_140930.1 coordinate 10,663,996, forward strand.
TCATGAGCGGAATCCCCGTGGTGTGAAGTGCAACGCCGAAGAGGGGGGGGGGGGGGAGAAAGAAAAAGGAGGGAGGAAAAGAAGAAAAAAAAAACCCCGACTCCAAACCAGCTGCTGCCACCTGACACTAGAAAAGCTTATGTATTAACCGAGGAAAAACAATAATAAACATGCAACAAAAACGCCTTTGTAGCGGGATAAAGCTTTGGTCTAAATATAGATGTCGTGTCACCGTCTTCCTATGGCCGCGTACTCGCAGCACAGGATGGGGGATACCCTGCAGTGCACTGCTAACCAACGCTGATGCCGAGGAGGAACAATTGCTGCACGATTAGAAATGCATGACTAACTAGTTTAAAATAGAATAGAATAAAATTAAAAAAAAGAGGACGGGAAGTTGCCGTGCACACATGTTAATTTCATATATTAAAAACACATAGAAAGCAGCACTTTCACATTCAGTTTGAAGTAACACCAACCTCCACTGTGCAATCGACTAAATACCAAGAAATAAATAAATATATAATATATAAAAAAACAAAAGCAAAACAGTGAAGGGTGAATTAACTTTGCAATAACAGTGAGACATTTTCGACACTGGACAAATCCCCCCAGCATTACGCACCACATTGTGATATCTCGGTGATTCTTCCTGCAAAGAAACAGAACAAAAAGTACAATTGTAGCCATAATTGTTCAGCAAATCTCACTGTTTCGCTGAGAGTGAAATCATTAAGCTGATAATTAATGCTAAAAAAAAAAAAAAAAAAAGTAAGGCTAGTGTTAGTACTGCTTATCAATTAATTCGACTCCCGACAGAGAGAGAAAAAAAATACTTATCACAGAAAAGCAGAGCCTACTGGTAGAGCTAACGCTTTTAGCCGAGAAAGCTAGTTCAGCTAAACCGCCAGCTAGCAAAATAACATCCTTAAAAAGGCGAAAAGTGGTCATACTCACGTCACTATCGACTTCGATGTCATCGTTATCACTCATTCTTCGATAAAATAGTCTAGTTTAAAGGGACGGGAGGCTAAAAAAACAACATGAAGCGGTTTAGCACCGAGCGGCGCTCCAACAGCCAGACTCTGCTAACAGCTCACGGTCTGTTTGGACAGAACCGGACTCTCTACCGTCTCCACGTGACTACGCTCCACACACGAGCCTCCCGCTGAGCACCGCGCATGCGCATCGTCGCTAGGGCAACTGGGAAATGTAGTCGCGGCGGCGGTTGTTCGGCGCGTTAACTGAAAACAAACACATTCTTAAAGGAAAATGTAACGTATATTTACATTAAGAAATACAGTTATCAAACGATAAGATTAAAAAATATTAACAACCTGCTTTAAATGTTTTTCAAAAGGAAGTTAACATCTTACTCGAAGACTACAACTTCCATGTGTCGATGAGCTAAGCTTGCGACGTCAGAGCGTCTTGTTGCTGTGAAAGCATTATGGGAATTGTAGTTTGCGTCGTATTTGTATGTCAGAGGAGCTAAATAGGGCCATGGCAACAAAATATCGTCCAGGAGAACTCCGCTGGGACCTTTTACTCGTATCATGCGCATGCGCGGTGTCGCCAGGGCAACTGGGAAATGTAGTCGCGGCGGCGGTTGTTCGACGTTCAACGGAAAACAAACGCATGCCAACGGAAAAGGTTGAACGTATATTTACATCGAGAAAGGTAGTTTTAAAACGATAAGATGAAGAAATATCAACATCATGCTTTAAATGTTATTCAAAAAGATGGCAACATTTTACTGGTAGACTACAACTTCCATGTGTCGATTGCGACGTCATAGCGTCTTGTTTCCCCGGATGCATTGTGGGTATTGTAGTTTGCGTCGTGTTTGTATGTCAGAGGAGCTAAATAGGGCCATGGCCGAGACACGTGGATTTTTTAAAGAAGAGACACAGAAGACACACAAAACTCAGCAGCCAGACGCACACTCTCGTATCCGGTTACACCGGCCCACAAATACACACCAATCACCTTGTTCCTGCCTGGAGCGCTTGAAAATGCAGCTCTGGTGTATTCATCATTTTATTATCTTTCCTGTTTTCTTCATTTTCTTTCTTTCTCTCTTTATCACCATCGTCTGCTGTAGTCAATTAACTGATTGATCTGTTGAGCAACATAATGTTAAACTGCAACCATTTTAATAATCAATGAATCATTTAGGGTAAAAAAAAAAATAATAATAATAATCAATGAAAAATGATCATTTTTGGAGTTTTCCCAAGTCTTTTATTTTAGTGAGCTGACTCTCTGTGGGTAATGTCAACTGGACAAAATGATATTTGAACTGATGTTTATCAGTATTTTCTAATATTTCAAACATAAGACAGAAGAGAATCAGCAGATTCATGTATACCGGGAATAATCATCGGTATCAATTGGATGCAAAACTACACACAACTATTTTAAATCATCACTGGTGGAAAAATAAATAAATAAAAAAAACTTGTGTTGTTATGTTGTGTGGGGGCTGGTCACTGGACAAATTGCAAATAATCTGCTCTGGTGCTTCCTTTTTCACAAAATTGTGCTGTAGATAAGGAGCTTACACTGTGGATTATTTTGTGCTGCAACAGTGGATCAGTCAATGTGTAAAAAAAAAAGAGAAAAAACAAGCTGGGGAGCAGCCTCATCCGTTCCCCCAGCAGGTCAAGAGGCCACAGCAGCTGCAGGCGACACCCTGCCTGCATGGCCTCCATCGCCCTCCATGCCGAAACACGGCTTTAGACCTGCGCTGACCTTCATCCCACCATCTCTTCCTCCACCTTTAAGCTGGTCTGGATTATCCCCCATTCTGTCCCTTACCCTCTCTGCCAATTTTACCCCTCATCTACCACTTTATTTCATCATTCTGTACATCCTGCAGCAGCAGCGGAGCCAAAACAGGGTCACCCAGAAATATATGGTGGGTAACTGTATAGCCTATTTAAAGGATGGCAACACAATAAGGCCATGCAGGCTTTAATAATGCATCTGCTGTGGTGAAGTGAAGTCCCTCCATCTTCCGGGACGACAGCAAGGAAGCATTTTGCAATATTTGTGCTCTGCGTTCACATTTAAAACCAACCCAGGGGATGGGTACTGTTACAGGATGAGATATGATAATGAGGCAGAGCTCACAGCAAAAAAAGAAAAAAAAAACAAGATTTTTCTCATTTTGCCTTCTTGCCACACCCTTAGTGCTTTTCCCTCCGGGGCCTGAGCTTGAGTTATGAAGTGTTTTTAACACCATTTCAGTCCATAATATTCAGGCTGCAGGGAGCTCCAACACTGATTAGCTGTGGCCGGGGTCTCGAGGAGGAAAAAGTGGTAAAAATCCAGGCATGTGAAGCACTGAGCTGTAATTATAGTTGGAGAGGCTGATCAGGCCAGGCAGAGGATCCCTCCCCTCCCCCTATGTCCTTACAGGGCCGGCCTGTTAAACCATTAAAATGCCCTCCTTTTGTCCCTTTCCAGCATATTTGCCGACCACACCGAGGGCCCAGGACGCAGTCACCATGATAGATTTTGTTTTGTTCTTGCCCTTTATTGTTCCTGCATGACTTATAGAAGGGAGGGGAGGGGGTGTCACAGTCAGATATATCACAGTCAGATAGCGGTCTCACTGTGCCAGTGAAGTGAAGTGCACTGGACGAGCATAATGTAGTTTCCCAGAGCGGCTCATGAGATCCTGTCCAGTAATGTGAGCATCTGAAGTTGTCCATAAGCAGGAGTGTTTACAGTAATGTGATTTAAACAGGTATATGAGCCACAGTACTACATTATCTGTATACTGCTGCAGAGCATTTTACTGTGAATAAAAATCCCATTTTGAAAAAAGACTCACTCTGCATTATTCCAGATGTTTTGTATTTTCATTTCTCATTACAATTCATATGATCCTTTAAGAAAAATATATCTTTTCACATGACGGATTACTGATTTTCAATCAGGCCTTTATGAAACCAAGATTTGTCTCTACATGCTGCTGTACCATGGATTACTGTAATGTACGTATATCCCACCAGAGGTGATCTACTTTACTGTTGAAGGGGAGAGGACACTGAATTACAGACGGGACGCTGCCGACAGATTGATAACCAAAGATCAGGATATCATACATTCAACTGTAGGTTCTGCTTTATTTTTTAATACTTAAAAGAAAATATTCATTTCTGTGTGTTTTATTTTGTGTATTATTATTATTTGAGTCAGGGTGGTTTGATGTTATGTTGTCATTCATATAATGTGATGCAATAGGCAATAGGCAAAACATTTTACTGACTCATTTCTCAGCTGTAAAGACACCTATGATTGTGCAACTTTGAAACATAATATAACAAAATTGTATACAGATGTTTGCATGCTGTATTTTCAGCATAAATTTGAATTATTGGATTTAATTATTTTGCCAATGCAGCCAAATATACTGTGATACTTTCTAGTGTTTTAAGATTGGACAGTGTTGTACTCATCTCCACTAAATTGACATGTTTTGTGCTTTAAATTCCATTTATGTGTCTTTTTTATATTGTTTCAGTTTCTTTACAGTAATATCTGGTCTTAAAGCCTCTCATGTCTGAATTGTAAAAACCTATTTGCTGCTTTACTCCTCTTTCTTTTGTTATAAGCACAGAGGAAGAGAAGCCTGTGGTTTATGGTTTCACAGAGGAAGAAACCTATTTACATATTTACTTTTCAGCCAAACTCGTCACGACTCATCAAGATTAAACCCATAAACACAACGCAGCCACGTAGTGCAGAATTTCCACAGAGACCTTTGTTGTGTTTAGTCTTAGTTTGCAATTTCTATTCTACTTTATTACCGACTGCCTTTCTTCACTCTTAATGGCAGTAAATGATGGGTCGAACTGTACTGTAATAGTTTTATTGATTTTTAAACATATTAAACACAAACACACAGTAACATTGACAAAGACAGTGAAATAATCATGTTTTCATATTAATAGATATCACATTTCACATATTAAACACAATTAAAATGACAATAAATGAATAATGAAGTAAATAACAGTATAACAACGACACCACAAAGCACTCAGCTCTTCACAACAATGTCAAAGTGGTGCACGCTGACGCCCAAGAAGGGGTCAAACTGGTTCATTATGAATGATAATTTATTGACTGTGGTGACAGTGAATGCCTCATTCCTCACAATTCATTACCACATTTTTTATGTGTATTCTCTTGCTTTCACACATATATTTTTCTACATCCTTCATTCATCACAACTGCAGAAGTGGCCCCGCCCCCGGGGTAAAAGCCAGGGCCGGCTCTACGCAGGGGCAAGAGGGGGCAGCGCCCCCCTCAAATAAATGTCTTGCCCCCTCAAATCCAAATTTTAGAAGCTGAGAAAGCACATTTTAATATACTCAAAAAAATTTGTATATTACAAGTTGACAAAATTATCTGCAGTAGCACAAAAATCCGCCAAAAAAGGGACACTGTTCTTTTCGAAAATGTTCTTTTTTTAGTATTCATAAGACTATCTTTCAGTTTTGTAAATCTTGACCATAGTAGACCCCCCCCCCCCCCCCTCTCAGAGTACACCAGAATGCTTCACTCACATTTTAAAATCTACAGGAGTTCAGCTAGGCCTACTCACCTTTTTCACCCCCTCTGGGTTTGCAATGCATCTTCAGATATGCACCCCTAACCCCCCACATAATGTGGCTCTTTGCATTATGACAGTAAAAAAATTTGGGCTCTAAGACCCTGGTTGGCCCCCCGGCCCCTAGTTGGACAGGTCTGAAGGTAGAGGCCTGACAAAGTGCAATCCACTTCTCCAGGTTGGGGTTGGACACATAGCCAACAACCCAATTCAATGAAGTTACTATAAGCACAGAGAAAAAAAAGTGCTGGAGCATGATGTGTTCACATTTCTGACTGCCCCCTCCCTCATATATGCCTGCCTAGAACCGGCCCTGGTAAAAGCACATCTGGCTGGAAATAACTGATGTTGTGCAGTTACCTTTATAGTCAAATGTGTTTATATCCAGAGCTGTGTGCACAAGGAGCTTCCTCCTCCTCCTCCTCCTTGGTTCATTCTCCTCTTGCAGACGATGAGGACTTTGCAGCACATGACGGCCATCATGAGCCTTTTGGCATCGGCTCTGGAGTAACAGTCTGTGAACTGTGTGTAATTTGTGATCATGTGCAGAGTTTGTTCTTGGCAGAAGCTTATAATGTGAGAGCTGTCGCCAACAAGCGTGATCACAACATTATAAGACTGCTCTTAGCTGTGAAGCAAAACTGTGGACTCCTAATGATCTGATCCATTACATTTGTGTTTTTATTTGCTTTTAATGTAATGGTGGTTTGGCATCAGGAGGTTTTTCATTGTGAAATGTCATTAAACTTGTCTCTGAAGACGTTGATGTTGTGGTTTTGTTGGTTTAAGTAGATTGAAGCTTCCTGACCTTTGCCTTACATACTTCTAGACGTCTCATTTTAGAAGCCGTGGTAGATAAGAGCAGTCGGTCCATGTGAATTATGTTCTCACAGGACGGAGATCATCATTTAGATATTGTTCTCTTCTCCTCCCTGACTCTTTGTGGTCAGTAGTAAACAAGTCAAAATGGGGGGAAAAAAGCTTCAGGGGGAATGTGGACGGTATCTTTCCCTGAAAGGAGAAGTTACAGTCAAAACGTCATAAAGAATAACTAATCTCAGACGTGATTAATGATATAAATCAAAGACGGGTTGATTAGTTAAAACTCAAATGATCGCAGAGCCAAACAAAACTGGCTTCAGCACTGACACGTTATGATCACTGCAAATGATCCTGTGTTTGCCAAGATTTAAAACCTTAGATCGGGAAATATGAGATTAACTGTCTCGCTTTAAAAGTTCTTCCATCTGTGAATTCAGAGTAGGCTACTATTCTTAAATTGACCATGAATGTCTCAGGAAATCATACAATGGAGTAAATTACTAGCAAAACAAGCTATATTAGATAGAAATAGACCAAATTATAATATATCTTCATTCAGCAGCTCAACATGCATCTTACTACGTAATCAGGAACTGACGGGACATTCATACCTTGGGTTTCTATGAGCCAACAGTTTCTTGTTTTAGGATGCATGTTGTGAGATGAAGGACTGGTTCTGGGTTTATGTCGTTTTCAATATGAGCCGACTATAGTTTCAATTATCACAATCAAGTATTTCACTCTTGAATTAGTCATTTATCAGATTCAGAATTATTTCTGAAACATTCAGAGGGCATGGTGGTACAATGGTGAGCACTGTTAGTCTCACAGCAAGAAGGTTCTGGATTTGATCCCAGGTCAGTCCCACCCAGCAGAAGATGTGAAAGGTTTTCAATCAATCAATCAATTTGTTTATTTCGGGCATGTCAATTTAAATCATCATCATCACACTTCATCTTAGTTCAAATACTGTAATACAATACACATGGCCGAAAGGGAAAGTGGGAGAAGCAAAAGCTTATCTAGTCCCGCCCCCATTACCCACAGAATAAAAATCTTTATCATAATCTTTTCTTTTTGCTTTTTTTTTTTTACATTTTGATATAACATTCTTTTACTTATGACATTTTGACATCACATGTTAGCAGTAGGTAGTATACAGAGCTGAAGTTTAGCTCTAGACAGTACATACAGATTCAAAGGTTGAAGATTCAAAGGTTGGTTAGAAACGGCAAATTTTAGACCTAGAGATATAAGTATAGGAAGTATCCAATAGCAATATATCGGGCATAGAAAAGCAGCATAAAACACAGATAAGAACAGTAAGAAAAATATACACTATCCTGCAGGTGTATGTGATCAGACCTGTGAGACTGGAGGCACTGTATTTTTGAATTACTGCGCTTTAGCAAACTCTAATATCAAGAAATTTCACTTTAAAACTGTCATTTTCTATTTATTTCAAACCTTTGACCACTTATCAGTGTTTTTTCTTGTATTTTTCTAATCGTTTGTGCAATGATTCAATAAAAAACACACATGTTTGTGGGATATTTGTTGACATATTCTGCTTTTCTCTACAGTAAAGTCACACTCTCTCTCCTCCTGAGCTGCAGAAGCCGACTGTGCACTAGATGGCACTTCTGTACCACCGGTGGCTCTTGTCATGTGCTGTCATTTACAGTATGATTGACAACAATAACACCAAAAAAAAAAGACAGCGGCAAAACACAAGGACCAGATTTTGTCTCATGCAGAGAAAAGAAGAAGAGAAGAAAGAAAAGAAGAAACCTCCATCCCATCAGGTGATAAAAAAAACTATGAAATCTAGCTGCAAACATATCTGACTTACAAACTAAGTGTTTGTGTGTGGGAGGAAATCCATTCCGGGTGGTTTCTTCTATTTTTGCACAAACCGAGCTCCTTGGAAAGGTGTGTAATTCTCACCTGCACAACAATCAGGAGGTCAGCGTGTAGCTGCGAGACACTTTTATGAAGCTCCGTAGAATCTTTTTATAAATAAATATAAAAAAAAAAGAATGTGCTTCTTTTCATGGGTGCAAGACAGATGTGAGAAATCCTGTGAAAGTAATTTGTCTGCACGCAGCATGTGAGCATGCCAGTAGGGAGGATGTGGTTGTCGACTCTGGAGATGCAGGTAAACTACAGGCACTGAAGCACAAGAGAAGAGAAGAGAAGAGAAGAGAAGAGAAGAGAAGAGAAGAGAAGAGAAGAGAAGAGAAGAGAAGAAAATCTCGAAAAACAAAAGAAGCAAAAAAAAGCACAGATTTAAAGCAGAAGTAAGCGATATTTTTGTGTTAATATAAGTCTTAAATAGTTATATCTTCCGACAGCAATCACTTGTATAGAGTGTTTGGTCTGAAACACGGGTCTGTCAGTCCCTCTGCTCTGCTCTGAGCTGAGGAGAAAACTTTTCTCGTATCCTACAAGTTTTATTCAATGAGGAGAGAGAACGGCATGCAGGGCTGTGTGTGCAGCCAAGGGATGCGCCTGAATGTGGTGACGTAGGGACGAGGACTGTTATGGTGCGTTCAAGGCAGTCCGTAACTCGTGTTTTTCCGACCTGTGAAGTCATACCTGTTCGATCTGGTACGAGTTCACAGGTCGGAAGTTACGAGTGGCCGTTATAGTGACTTTCACAGGTAAAACAGGTCGGAGAAACACGAGTGGATTGCCTGGAACGCTACAAAATCGTAAGTTGTGACATGAAGCTGTAATTTACGGTTTCAAAAGCCTACCTGGAACGCAGCATTAGCCAAAACGACCGGATCGCTTACTTCTGCTTTAACAGATTTTAAGTGAAACTCTGCAGAAATGTGGCACCATAAGGTTTCAAACACCTTTTGTGCTTCAGTTTCAATCATTGCATATATATATATATATATATATATGCAATGATTGATATACTATACAGTATACATATATATATAAATGTAAACAAAGAGTAAGTTTAAGCAAATTGAGAAACATATGTGACTTTTATTTTGTTGAAAATGACCCACATCTGTTTGGAAATACCTTCTTGTGATGATTCAGGCACCAGGATTCATGCTATAATTTACACCTGCATGCTTCACGCTTGCTACTCATAGGTTTCCACTATACATGGAGGATTTGTGAGGATATTAGGGGAAAGGTTCTCAGGATCATATAACGTGAACTATGAACAGAAAGATTGTGCTCACTCTGATCGGTGATGTTGAAAAAGCAGCCACACTTATCACACACACACACACAACGCCGACCTTCCTGCCGCTCACACAGACGATGAACGCAGCAGTGTATAGGAGCTAAAGCACCAAAAATAAAAGCACCATATTAACAGCAACTGTGAAAAAAAAAGGTATGGAAGCATCTGACCTCAGGGTCGTCAGATTTCTTTTTGCATGGCATAGTGTGTATGTGTATGTGATGTGCAAAGATGTCTAAGGAAAAAGTAGAGTTGTACCAGTGCTGTCAAACGTGGGCGTGTTTTTATTATTAGTTTTTATTATCTGTCACAGATTTTATTTTCCCCTCCTGGCTGCTTAACTCCTGTCATGCTCTGAGTGTCTTTTTATTGTGCAGGATTACAAAGAGCAGATGAAGCGTTGTGCATGACTGATGGATGGAGACATGAGGAGACAGTGAAGCTTGAAGAGACACAGAGTGTTTTCTAATCTCTCTTTCTCTCACTTTTTTGTGTTTAAAGGTTTTTACTTCCAGTGTCTGGTGTGCTGCTCCACCATGGAGGACGTAGGCGTAGTAGACTACGTAGATTATGTGTATTTTGATTCAGAGTTGTGGCTCAACGTCACGGCTGCCAACACCAGCTCTGTGTCGACGCCTCTGATTTCACCTTTACTGGACAAGTCCATCAACATCCTGATGGTGGTCGTCTTGTTCATCACCATGGTTTCACTGGGATGCACCATGGAGGTGTCCAAGATCAAGGTGAAACCGGAAACACTCACTATAGATGCAGATTATTTATGTTTACGATGAACACAAATATTCTTTGTGAGTAGTTTATGTACTAAACAGCTTTTTTCCCTCTGTTGCAGGGCCACATAGTGAAGCCTAAGGGTGTGACCATAGCGGTGCTGGCCCAGTACGGTGTGATGCCTTTCACAGCCTTTTGCTTTGTCAAGGTTGGTACTTTGTATTTTACTATCCAGGAAGCATCTGAAGTCTGAAACTATGAACCAAATTATGAATGATTTAAGTGTATTAATACAGATCAATATGTGTTATCATATGTTATCAGATCTGTTGTTTATGTTTGTTGTTAGGGAAAATAGTAAATTAATGCTACAGAGCTGGTTCCAGCCTTATATAGTAACATTTAACTTTTGACAGCATTTTATATGTAAAGAGATTATTTGATTAATGGAAACAATTACTAAAGAGTGTGATCCAAGAAACATGGGAACTGAACCCACGACAGAGTTGTTTTCGAGGCAAATTTGTGCAAAACCACTGATGTGTGTTCCCGTTGGGAGCAGTTTTTCAACAAGCAGTCTCTGCATTTACCTCTAAAACAACTCTGTCCCGTAACGTTCTGTTATTATCTCATAGTGTGGTGAATGTGCAGGTCACAACTTGTCCACCAGAGCATTTTGGAGTTGTTGGATTGTGTATTTGATGAGTTTGATGAGGGAAACCAAGAAATCCCATTAGCCTCCGTAGCGTAGCTCTGAGCTCTAAAAATAGCTTGCACTGACAGTTATAGGTAACGAACCTACTCCTAAAACGATAGGGATTATGGCAATGGGACAATTTGCCAAAAATGTTGAACTATCCCTTTAAGATTAGGAGTCACACATTGTACAGACAGAGCTAATCAGACAGACACATGGTCATCTGTCTCTCTGAACGCTGACATGAAGGAGCTGTCAACCCGTGTTGGACTTTGACAGTAAGAGAAAGTGATAAACACCTCAAACATCCGAGAGTCGACTTCATATAATGTCTGAGGGAAAAGTTTTAAGTTTAAGTTCATTTGTCCCCATGGGGAAATTTGTTTTCACAGACTGCACAATGAGAGACAATACATTACAAGACAGACAATGGTATACACAACAACATCCACAGCACCAGTGACAACATACAATACATGACGACACAGTGAAACAGCAGACAGACAGATTCAATATTGGACAGACTGATCAGCGGGGCCTGAGAATGGGTCAGAAGTTGATAAACTGCAGAGACATCAGAGGAGTCCATGATTAAATTGGTCAGTGGGTACTGTCATTGACTTTGGATTGAGAGGCTGTGGGTTTGAATCCCAGTCAGGGCTGTGTGGCCATTTGGCTTGTATGTTTCCTGGGTCAACAGTTTATTATTGCTTAGGACAATAGCTGCTCTCTAGGGTTTGGTCTGGGTGTGAATGACCTGTCTAAAGAGACAGGTGGATGACTTGTCACTGACTTTTGATGGGGAGGTGGGTTACGAATCCCACTCATGGCTGGTATGTTGCAAGTGCTGTGGAGAAGAAGAGGAGGACAACTTTATTATTTATGGGCCGTGGGCTCGGCAACGCACGAAATCCATTTATTTTTGTTTTGTTTTTTTTGTTTTGGGTCCTCTTCATTTTTTTTTCTACTTACCCCCATGTCGACTAAGGGCTGGGAGAAGTTTCAGAGTCCTCCATGCCTTTTTGAAGTTACAGCGGGGGTCCGCGCAGCAGTGCATGTCCATATGACAGTCGCAAACGGGGCTCACTTTTCTTCGTCCAAAAAGACACACCAAAAAACATCCAAATACCTCCACACAGCTCGTCTGTAATGTCCCTCTTGTATTGAAGCCCTGACATGAGAAATTCTTCCGAAAAAAATGAAATAAGTCTATATTTTAAGCTTGTTTGTAACGGAAGCTCCCAGTGTCTCAGTCTCAAATCTCGCGCGATTTGCACAGACACAGGCAGAGCAGTGAACTGAGACACTGGGAGCTTCCTCTACAAAACCCGTTTGTGACCGTCATATGGACATGCACTGCTGCGCGGACCCCCCCTGTAACTCAGAGAAGGCACAGATGCAAACTGTGCAAACTTCTCCCAACACTTAGTCGACATGAGGGTGAGTAGAAAATGAAATTTGAATTTTGGGTGAACTATCCCTTTAAGTATTTTTTTGGGAGGCTTTTTGCCTTTAATTGATAGGATAGTTGAGAGAGACAGGAAATGAGGAGGCAAAGAGAGAGGGGGAATGACATGCAGCAACGGGCACCTGATTTGGGATTCAAACTGGGGCCAGCTGCAGCGAGGACTGTATAGTTTCTGCATAGGGGGCACCTGCTCAACCAACTGAGCTATATTGCGCCCCCCAGTCCTCTCAATATTGTAGGTGTAGTGAACTCAAATTTAACATGGAGGATGAATGAGAGGAAGAAGAAGTAGAAAAAAGGCAAAAGAAGTTGAAAACATTATGAAACATTTACAAGAAATTACACAAATGGGGCAAAAACCTATGTAGAGTCAGTGACCTTTATGTGATCTATCTTTGATATACTTGTTGACAGGGTTTAATCCATCTCCCTCCTGTGCATTGGTGACATTGGTGGTATCAGTATGAGACATTGTTATCAGGAGCAGACTCTGATAACAGAGAGATGATGATGTTATCGTTCGGCGCTGCAGGCGTTCCAGCTGGACGACATGGCGGCCGTGGTGATCCTGATCTGCGGCTGCTGTCCAGGAGGAAGTCTCTCCAACATCCTGGCTCTGGCCCTGAAGGGCGACATGAACCTCAGGTGGGAAAAACTTTACATCACAATATCACCACACCTTTGTATGATAGTTAAAGGGATAGTTCGACATTTTGGCAAATTGGCCCATTGCCATAATCGCTATAGTCATAGCAGTAGGTTCGTTACCTTTAATTGTCGGTGTAAGCTATTTTTAGAACGGAGGAGCGGAGCGGCGAGCTGCTCAGAGCTACGCTACGGAGGCTAAGGGAATTTCTTGGTTTTCCTCATCAAACTCATCAAATACACAACCTAACAACTCCAAAAGGCTGTCGTGGACAAGTTGTGAGCTGCACAATCACCACGCTATGAGATAACAACGGAACGTTATGAGACGGAGCTGTTTCTTAAATTCATGCAAAACCGCTGATGCGCGTTGCGTTCAGGGACAGTTTTTCAGCAAGCAGACTCTGTATTTACCCTGTATTTACCTCGAAAACGGCTCCATTTCGTAACGTTCTGTTATTATCTCATAGCGTGGTGAATGTGCAGGTCACAACTTGTCCACGAAAGCGTTTTGGAGTTTTGGGATTTTGTATTTGATGAGTTTGATGAGGGAAACCAAGAAATTCCATTAGCCTTCGTAGCGTAGCTCTGAGCAGCTCGCGGCTCTGCTCCGCCGTTTCCACAATCCTTTTCCCTTTCCTTCCTTCCTTCCTTCCTTCCTTCGTCCTTCTTTTTTGACCCAATTGACCCAATCTGTTCCCTCCCATTTTTCTTTCCTTTCTTTTTTCCCTTCCTTCCTATCTTTCCCTTCATCCTTCCTGCCTTCCTTCCTTCGTCCTTCCTTCCTTCCTTCTATCCATTTGTCCTTCCTTCGTTCCTTCCTTCCTTCCTTCCTTCCTTCTTTTCCTTCGTCCGTCCTCCTGCTTCCTTCCTTGACCTAATCTGTTCCTTCCCTTCATTTTTCTTTCATTCCTTTTTTCCTTCCTTCCTTCCTTCCCTCCGTCCTTACTTCTTCTTCCTTCCTCTTTTGATCCAATTGACCCAATCTATTCCCTCCCTCTATCTTTCTTTCCTTCCTTTGTCCCTTCCCTCTTTCCACAATCCTTTTCCCTTTCCTTCCTTCCTTCCTTCCTTCCTTCCTTCCTTCCTTCCTTCCTTCCTTCCTTCCTTCCTTCGTCCTTCTTTTTTGACCCAATCTGTTCCCTCCCATTTTTCTTTCCTTTCTTTTTTCCCTTCCTTCCTATCTTTCCCTTCGTCCTTCCTGCCTTCCTTCCTTCGTCCTTCGTTCCTTCCTTCCTTCTTTGACCCAGGAGGACAACAGAAGGGTTAAATGAATCAAAGGGAGCTCATTCAGTGTGTATGTGTGTGTGTGTGTGTGTGTGTGTGTGTGTGTGTGGTGACAGCGGGTGTCATCAGTCTCCCTTGAAGACTTGTCTCCTTGAAATGACGGATGAAGTCGCAGCCTGCAGACATGCAGCGGCGTCTGCCACCTGTACTTGACAGCTGTTTCCTTGAGCTGCTGTCAGATTACAGTTATTTATCCTCTGAGATATTTGCCGAAAGTTTAAAGGGCAAGTTCACCCAAATCTTAAAGAAAAAAAACAAAAAAGGTATCCAGCCGTGTAGATATCTGATATCATTTTGACTCCCTGTGCCGAGGTGTTGAGGTATCTACTGCTGGGACCTGAGCTGCCATCACAAAACTGTGAGAATAAATGAATTTTGTCTCTGCTGTTTGTAGAACAAATCTCCCTGGAGTAAATGTCACAGATAATCCACAGTCCGCACTGTGAGACAATTTTATTGGAGCAGAAAACCCCCAATAACACACACACACAAAAACTGAAACTCTCTGCACGGACCAATAACTACGGTGGCCCTGAGAGCTCAACATACTGCAGCTTAAGAAAATATAGATACAAAACACACAAATCAGTTTGACAGCACTCACAGGGAAAGTGTTTCCAGGGACACAAAACAGTGACGGACCTGGTTGTTTGTTTGGTTTATTATCACGTCAATGTTGCATGATTCAGATATTATACAGCAAATATATGTTGGGCAACACTTTATAATAAGTACACACTATTAAGCATTAGTTAAGCATTAATAAATACTGAATTTTTCATAACGCATGAATACTCATTAGTATGTAGTTTATAAATACAGTTAGGGCTAATCAATGATGACTAAAACATTTTTAACTGTGTTTATAAACTAAATACTAATGAGTATTCATGTGTTATAAATGATGAATTCAGTATTTAATGCTTAACTAATGCTTAATAGTGTGTAGCCTACTTATTATAAAGTGTTAGGCTACCTGTAATTGTGAAACGTTATGCTAATGTTAGTGCCGTACCCCAGCTTGTCACTATTTCATGTCCCCATAAACACTAATAATTAATCACAGGTAGTTGTGGATCAATCACAATTAATCAATTTTCCTAAAAAGAAAAATCACAATTTGTCTGTATAGGCTATTGTTGTTGATATTTATATTATTGTAATTTTTACAATTTAAAGTAATGAATATTGACAGCCCTAGTTATGGCATGTGATGTTAAACTGTGGTGTATTGACCTCTCAGGGCCACCATAATAAATGGTCTTGTGTGTTTTTATTGAATAAGTAAAAGTTCAAGGACCTCGCCCACGTGCTGCTTTCTACAGGTGTGATTAATGACCTTGTGCCAATCAGAGAACATCCTGTGATCTGATCATCAGTGGCACAGTTTCTACCGTTATTAAGAGTTGAACGACCTGCAGGACGTCGCCCGATCGTCCGTCTGATCGTAAAACACACGTTATATGACAATAAGAAGATAATAATAATAATAATAATATGATATTACTACTACACCCCTTTACTTGCAGCCGTGAGGCCGTTCACCTCCTCAGGCTCAGTGTCGTTCAGGACATTCCTGCTCTATCTGACGTCTGAGGATCTTATCTGCCCTGCAGCTGTGAGGCAACATGAGCCATTAATGAAATAGACTGAAGCATTGTTTTGATAAAATACTTAATACACTGCAAAAACTCGACATCTTTCCAAGAATATTTGTCTTATTTCTTGTCAAAATGTCTAATTTCTAGTCAAAACTAACCTCTTTCCACTTAAAATAAGACTCATCACCTAAAAATTAACTTCTTTTTAGATCATTTTCACTTGTTTCAAACAAAATTTCACTTGAAATAAGTAGAAAAATCTGCCAGTGAAAGCAAATTTTTTTGTGATTGTAATAAGAAAGAAAAACTTGCTTTCACTGGCAGATTTTTCTACTTATTTCAAGTGAAAATCTGTTTGAAAGAAGTAAAAAGTGTCTAAAAACAAGTTACTTTTAGTAGAATGAGATTTGTTTTGACTAGAAATTAGAATTTTTTACAAGAAATAAGACAAATACTCTTGGTAAGATTTAGAGTTTTTGCAGTATAGAGAATATCATAGATTTTATTCTGTTTGTTTGTTTGTGATCCACAGTTTGTGTTTATAAGACGACAAATGAGTCATAATGTTATTTCTTTTCTGGGGCTCAATCAACTTTCACAACAACTGCAACAGTTTACAGGACTGATTATTAGCATGTAAAGGTGTGACTGTGACATGCACAGCTGCTGGGAGGGGGTCATAAACCTCGGCACAGATAAGTCTAATGCACCTCAGTAAATGAACATGTGTAAAGTAAAGCTCCAGCTCCAGCAGCAGCAGCAGCAGCAGCAGCCTCTGCAGGCTCCAGGCCTCATCACACCTCAGTGACAGTTACTGTAATGTGGACGGGAGGTGAAGTAAAACAACCATGGAGAAGTGCATAAGTGTTGATCCTGAGCTGGAAATGGAAATTAGCTCCCACAAAGACCCAGAGAAACAAAATCAACACACATCTTATCTTAAAAAAATATAAAGTATACTCAAATGTATTTTATACAATCTCCTTATTTATGACTGAATTGCACATACATTTTTTTGATTTGATGGTTGAGGGGTCACCAAAAAAAAAAAATCATGGTTCATGGAGATGAAACATGTAAAAACAATTAATATCTTATCTTGTTTTCAGGAAACCGGTCAAAACAGGAAGTTTGGAGTCACCGCCAAAATAAAGGGGAAGCTATAGGAATCATAAATTATCAGAGAACCACAAATATCTCCACAATGTGACTTGGAAATCTGACCAGTGTTTGTTGACATGTAATAATAATAAGTTGGACAGACAGACAGTGTGAATTTATGTTGGGAAATTAAACTTGGCAAAGCAGTTAGGTGTATGTTAATTGATTTCCACATTGAAAGTAAGTTGAACAATATGAGAGGCAGTTTAGGAAATAATTCAAATTTGCTCTCACACACACACTACTATACTCTCTTACACACACTATACTCTAACCAGGGCCGTTGCTAGGAATTCTGGGCCCCCTTAAAGAATACTAAAGTGGGCCCCTCCCCATAACTTTTTTTTTGTTTTGACGCTAACGCAGCATTACACTGCAAAAACTCAAGTATCTTACCAAGAATATTTGTCTTATTTCTAGTCAAAATGTCATTTCTAGTCAAAACAAATCTCATTATACTTAAAATAAGACACATCATATTAAAAGTAGCTTGTTTTTAGACACTTTTTACTCCTTTCAAGCAGATTTTCACTTGGAATAAGTAGAAAAAATCTGATAGTGGAACAAGTTTTTCTTCCTTATTACAAGCACAAAAAACTTACTTTCACTGGCAGATTTTTCTACTTATTTCAAGTGAAAATTAGTTTGAAACAAGTGAAAATGAGCTTTAAAAAAAGTACATTTTTAGGTTATGAGTCTTATTTTAAGTGGAAAGAGATAAGCTTTGACTAGAAATTAGACATTTGGACAAGAAATAAGACAAATATTCTTGGAAAGATGTTGTGTTTTTACAGTGTGCTATGAGTATTAGTCAGGGTCTTACGCAGAATAATTCAGTCATACAAAGATTAGACTACTGGGGTTTTTTATGGGCCCCACTGGGCGCTGGGCCCCTAGAATTATCATCACCTTTCTCCCCTATACAACGGCCCTGACTCTAACACTTATAGTGGTGTGTGTGAGAGCAAATATGAGCTATTTCCTAAACGGCCTCTCATAGAGCAACATGTTTCTCTGCGTCTCCTCAGCATCGTGATGACGTCCTGCTCCACGCTGCTGGCCATGGGCATGATGCCGCTGCTGCTCTACCTCTACTGCCAGGGCCTCACCGACCTGCAGAGCTCGGTGCCTTACGTCGACATCATCGTGTCCCTCGTCATGATCCTCATCCCCTGCGGCGCCGGCGTCCTCATCAACCACTACAGGCCGCGCTACGCCACGACCATCACCAAGGTCAGTGGAGTGCAGTCAGAGGTCAGAGGGTCAAATCAGTGAGTTGAAAACCAGGGCCGGCCCCTGGCATAAACACTGTATGCGGTTGTTTAGGGCCACAGCCGTTAGGTGGGGGGCACATGATCAGAAAGGTACCGTCATTTAAACATCCTGAGGTCTGCACATGCATGCTATGAGCTTTATATGTCATTTGAAGTCAATATTCAGCTTCTTTTATCTCACATTTGAGACATTTGGTGAAAATAGAACGGCAGAATGACAACATTTGTGCTCAAAAAGCAATCTTACAAAATTTCATTTTAGACTTGTTTTCTACACTTATCTATTACTGTATTCATATCCTATTTCAAGCACCAAAACAGTTCATTCTCATGACTGAAGGTGTGTTTTTACAAGGGATTTGAAATTTTTCAAAAAGCAGACCTCAAATTTCCAGCATTTGGCCTAAATTATTTCTTTATACAGTGTTCTAGGACAAATTGGCCTCAGTGTGCTTACAGCAGAGGTTCTAATATTTAGACATAAAACACTTGAGTATTGTTACATCTGCAAGTATCTTAAAAAGATCAATTTAAGAAAATATGTAAAAGTCGAGGAAATGGCCTCAAACCTCAGAGGGCATAAACATGTCTGTATTCAGTCTTAACCAGTGATTTGGTGTTTGCGCTTAGAGTGCAGGGCCACAAACAAAAATCTTGTTTAGGGCCACCAAAATCCTAGGGCCGGCCCTGATGAAAACATAAGGAGATCAGTCAGACTTCTGTTGCTGTGTCATAAAAGCGTGGAATTACTGTAATCAAACATTTTGGTATTAGTTTTAGTAATTTATCAAACAAAAATACAAAAAATGTGATGTTTCCTGGTCCTCAGGTGTATAGATCTGCTAATTTTCTCAGTTTTACGTCATTGTAAAATGCAGATTTTTGGGTTCTGGGCTGTTGGTGATAAAAACAAAGCAATTTCAGGTCATCATCTTGTACTGTGTGCCATTATAATTTGGTATTTTCTCTATTTTTCTCTCAAATAGTCATCAAATACTAAATGATAAAAAGAAAGATCATTAAAAACAACTTCATTATATGATTTCACTTCATTTTAAAGCTGAGTATTTTCCTGAAATAACAGGACACTGACTTTTCAAATTTTTTTTAATCAAACATCATTAATGCTGCATTTGTTGAGAACTACTTTCAGCCATGGATTGATACACATTTAGTGTCCTATGACTACCTCCTACAGCAGAGGTCTTCAACATGGGGTCTGCAACCCCCTAGGGGGTGCGGCGAGGTACTGCAGGAGGGTCGCAAAATTTTTGGTTAATGAGACAATGTCTTTTTTTGTTTTTGTTCATACATTTGTGTTTAAAATAACAATGTCAATTTGAATAGCTTGTATATGACCATACCGTAGTATTGAATGAATAGTATTGAATGCACAATAACAAGGTATAATTTTATATAGTAGGGAGTCCCTGCTCTATCTCTCCATCAGTTTGGGGGTGGAAAACATTGAAGGATTGATTCAAAACAAACTGCACTGTAGTAAAGGAACATGGTTGCTCAGACATGTGCAGGGTCAAAAACACAAACATAAACAGCAGGGCCGTTGTATAGGGGAGAAAGGTGATGATAATTCCAGGGGCCCAGTGCCCAGTATAGGGCCCACAAAAAACCCCAGTAGTCTAATGACTGGATTATTCTGCATAAGACCCTGAATATTTGTCTTATTTCTAGTCAAAATGTCATTTCTATAGTCAAAACAAATCTCATTATACTTAAATAATATAAAAAAGTAGCTTGTTTCTAGACAGTTTTTACTTCTTTCAAGCATATTTTCACTTGAAATAAGTAGAAAAATCTGATAGTGGAGCAAGTTTTTCTTTCTTATTACAAGCACAAAAAACTTGCTAGATTATTCTACTTATTTCAAGTGAATATTTGTTTGAAACAGTTCAAAATTATCTAAAAACAAGTACATTTTTAGGTGATGAGTCTTATTTTAAGTGGAAAGAAATTAGTTTTGACTAGAAATGAGACATTTTAACAAGAAAAAGGACAAATATTCTTGGAAAGATTTTGAGTTTTTGCAGTGTAAAAGAAAAAAAAGTGGAAAAGTCAGGGGGCAGGGGCCCACTTTAGTATTCTTTCAGGGGGCCCAGAATTCTTAGCAACGGCCCTGATAAACAGTACTACTGAGAGTCTGAGCCACTTCCTGTCCGGCTGCTCTCAGGTCGGCCTCGGCATCATGATGATCTCTGTGCTGTTCATCGGCGGCGCTGCCAGTTTCTCCATCGGAGGGTCCGCCCTCCTCACCGTGCTGTCCCCTCCTCTCATGGCCATCGGGGCTCTCATGCCCTTCACAGGCTACACCTTCGGATACATCATCTCCTCGCTCTTCAGACTCAACCAGTCGTAAGTCAGGAAATGGTTAATCAATTACCTATAAAGCTTTTATAGATCAGGTATAAACCATTTAAATGAACTGTTTGTTTATATTTGTTATTTAAAGGGATAATAGCATTTTTTTTTAAAGTGGGGTTGTATGATCTACAAATAGCCCCTAAGTACTTTAATTGCAGTAGAAGACTCTCTGCACTCCTCCCGTTAGCAACACCAGCCCATAGCCCTGCCCAGAGATTTACAACATACAGTGTTGTGAATGGACCCAAAGAAACGGCCTATTTTCGCGGCCTAAAAGAGGTTTTACCTGAAAAAAAAATACACAGTTCCATTGTTCGCTATAATATAATTTTTTCCAGCCCCTCAAAGTTCAGGAAAAACACAGTTTTTATTTGGACCTAACCAACTGCTGATCGGCGGGCGCTAACCCTGGGCGGAGGGATACGTGAGTTG
The DNA here is from genome assembly GCF_045865225.1 of Trachurus japonicus. NCBI lineage: Eukaryota > Metazoa > Chordata > Actinopteri > Carangiformes > Carangidae > Trachurus > Trachurus japonicus. Next base: position 10,685,331 of record NC_140930.1, read on the forward strand.
GTTAGGTCCAAATAAAAACTGTGTTTTTCCTGAACTTTGAGGGGCTGGAAAAAATTATATTATAGTGAACAATGGAACTGTGTATTTTTTTTTCAGGTAAAACCTCTTTTAGGCCGCGAAAATAGGCCGTTTCTTTGGGTCCATTCACAACACTGTATGTTGTAAATCTCTGGGCAGGGCTATTATGGGCTGGCGTTGCTAACGGGAGGAGTGCAGAGAGTCTTCTACTGCAATTAAAGTACTTAGGGGCTATTTGTAGATCATACAACCCCACTTTAAAAAAAATGCTACTATCCCTTTAATAAGCCTCTGATGGATATGGTGGCAGAGTCATGATGAGTCTTCCTCATTATTATGTATCAGTGACTTAACAAATGACCATCCCTCAGGGAGCGGAGGACCGTCGCCATGGAAACGGGCTGCCAGAACATCCAGCTGTGCTCCACCATCCTGAAGCTGGCCTACCCCCCCGAGGTGATCGGGCCCCTCTTCCTGTTCCCCATGGTCTACGTGGGCTTCCAGCTGCTGGAGGCCGCCGCGCTCATCCTGCTGTTCAGGTGTCACCAGAGGTTCACGCAGAAGGAGGAGACAGGTGAGAATTTAATTAGTTTTTATCTTTATTTAGTTTGCTTTTTTTTATTTTTTTATTTCAGTTTAGTTAGTTAAACAAGTGATTTAGCAGTTTTAGTTTAGTTATTATTTTTTGAGGAATTGACTGGTTTTTATTCAGGTGTTAGGAGAAAACCTCTGAGACCTCTGAACATGAACTTCCAAATTTGTGGGATTTTCCCCCTTTAGTTGCATCCCATAAATGTTCCCATCAGTCCTCATTATGTTACATTCACTCTTTATCTACCTGTGGGTCGTACTCAAAGTCGTCCCATATTGAGTTGTGGCGTTTTATTCCTGCAGCTTTAGCCATCTCTAAGAACAACAAAAAGTATTTGAACATTTTGATTCAATTCATTAAAGTAAAAAGTTGTGATATATTTGCACTGCAACAATGAACATAGGTACTGTATATTATGGGATGACCTTATGTAAAATGTTTTTCTGTCATACATACTTAGAGAAAATATACTACATTACTGTTTGAGTAGTGATGGTAAATATGAACTAATGATCGCTTATTTTCCTAGTTTAATTGCCTAATAACGCAAGTCAAAATATTTACTTTTGATTTGATTTTTAACACTTGATCTACATCTACATTAAGAACGAATGAGCCTGGAGCTATTTATTAAGCAGCAATTAAAAGTATTTGATAATTTCATCTCCGTAAATGTGCTGATTGTTGTCCGTTGTATGTGATTTCTAACTCAAATCCCTAGTTCTCTAACTCTAAATATATTTGGATTTTGAACAGCTTCACTGCAAGGTTTTATGTGGTTCAACCCTTTTTCAAACTCACTTAAGCCCTTGACAAAAACCTCTAATGTGAAAGAATCATTTCCCTAGATTCATACTTTTATTTTGGTTTCAGACAGATGATAGCCATTGATAAAAAGAACTACAGCAAATGATGTTGAAATAAGAAATGACTTGTCACTGTCTAACCTGCAGGCTCGTACAAGCCGGCGTCCTGCGAGGACAAACTGAAGGATGCGAGTGACGTGACGGTGTGACGGACCGACCTCCAACATCCCCGAGTGTTTTTCTTTGGTCCAGTGACGTGAACTCTTTGAGGACCGAAGCCCGATGGGAGCAGACGTAGCCCTGCAGGTCACTCAGGACTCCCTGCACTACTAAAAACAAACTGCAAAGATGTGTATCAGCAGGGGGACGCCATTTTGTGCCAAGTAATTTATCTGTACATTGTCTTGTAAATGTTTCTTGATCGAGCGCCGACGAAGACGAAACTGCACGATTTAGTTAAAATGCTTTTATTGAGTTCTTTGTCTTCCTACAGCATACAAACGTCCATCATATTTTTTTTTCTTTTTTCACTGTAAAATAAAATCCTCACGTAAAAAATGTTGAATTTTTTTTTGTCTACATGTTCATCTTTGAACCACAGTAACACCAGTCACAGTACCAACAAGTATTCTTGGAATTACATTTATACACTAAAATAAAAGTCTCCAATGCAAAACACAAAAACCCCTTTAACCAAAAGAGATAAAATAACATTCATAACAACAATGCTAGTATCAACTGCATCATGTGTCAACATCATTTTTAAAGTGTTGAAATCAAAAGAGTTGACCTCATCCTCGAAGAGAGCCATACATCCTACAAAATAAAAGTTTAACAGTCACCAAATGAAATGAGTCTAATTGCCTGTACAGCTTTTTAACCGGTGGAACAATGTGCTTTATTTTTACACAGGTGTTCTTGATAATGAAGCTGCCAAAACCAGGTCATAATAATCACGGGTTGTATTTGAGTTAGAAGCACAAATAAAGTATAGAATAATAGATTCTTAAGTTTGATCAAACAAAAGCCCATGCAAGCATCCTAAAGATTTTTACCGACCACTCACAGCAGCCGTGGTGGCGACAGTGAGGCAAGGAAAAGAGGGTGGAGGGGAGAAAAAGACGTGAAAATGTGTGGAAAGTGGTTAAAAAAATTCTTGCGCCTAAGAAGCAGAAGTATCACGAGGAGTAAAGATTAGCGGACGCACGACTCGTCAGAACCCGCTACTGCTGAAAAAAAAAAAAAAAAAGGTTAGAGATCGGTGGCAGCTCCGCGCCGACGGTGGATGTAGATGCTGGTTCACTCTGACGTTAGCGATGATGGCACAGCAGCAGAGCTGGACCTGCAGCCTCGTGGGTGAATTTATTAAAAAAAGTTAAAGGATCATAGGGCAGGATTTGTGAGAAAATACCGGAAAATACCCATGCGTTTTACGTTTTTTAAATAATAATGGGTGAGGAAGCGTTCAAAACCAAAAAGAACGAGCCCACCCGCGTATCTCTCCATTGCCCTGAACGGGGTCTGTGCTGCAAAATGCGCTGCAATTCAGGGGGTGAATTTCGCGCGCTGGCCGGCGGACCTGACGTCAGCGCGTCCACGACTGCCTTCGAATGGATCAATGGAATGGAGACATGAAGAGGGCAACCGCGGCAGAGCGACTGATACAGTAACAGAGTGGCGACACTCCCTGTTGTATCAATCGCTCTGAACCACGGTGGATCCAAATCAGGCCTACTGTTACTGCCAGCAAACGACCCAGCACAACTGAAAGCCCTGTTAAACCCCCCCCCCCCCCTCCACCGCCGCCGCCACTCTCTCTCCCCCTCCCTTCACACACGCACACAGCAGCAGGCAGGTCACTAACTTACACGCCCTCTCCCTCTTCACTACTGTCTTATTATTAGCCGTTAGCCGCAGCTAGCGGTTAAAAGCCGACGTTATAACTTTAACAACGTTATCAGGCAGGTGGACAAACGTCCTCTTTTGCCCGGACACGTCCACTTTTCACGTCCTGGCCGGCGTGTCCGCGACGCGTCCGTTTTCTTTTTTTTATGAAATCATGAATATGTCCGGTGTTTATTGGTTTTCATGGGACCGCGGACCCTGACAGATGCGGCCCGACACCCGGACCCGGCGCGTTAATTCTCGGTACCGGCATGTAGGAGTAGGAGCCCATACAGATCCATGCAGAGGAGCTCAGAGGAACAGACAAGCAGCCTCCTGCTGCAGCACAGTGAAGGTGTGTGTGTGTGTGTGTGTGTGTGTGTGTGTGTGTGTGTGTGTGTGTGTGTGTGTGTGTGTGTCTGTCTGTCTGTCTGTCTGTCTGTCTGTCTGTCTGTCTGTGAGAGCGAGAACCTACAGTAAAATACCCCCTCTCCCTCCCCAGATAGGAAAGACTGTAAAGAGTAAAGTAAACAGTGAAAAGTCTGTGCGCGCTCCCGTGCCGGTGGCTTCCCTGGTTGCTGTAGTTACGCGCAGCGGCCGTCGCGTCACTGGCCGTTCTCATTAATCCTGCCCTATGATCCTTTAAGGGAAAAAAAAAAAAAAAAAAAAGGCGAGGAGTCGCTGGGTGTAAACATACGACACAAACAGACGCACTGAGAATCTGCCGTCCAAATGATGTCACACCGTTTAAATGCCCAATAATGAGAATAAACTATCTATAGTTCCTGTCTGATATTGAATTCATGTGGTTAATGTGAAAAAAAAAAAAAAAAAAAACCTAGAGAAAAATGGCGAGAAAAATCCGGACAGGAAAAAAATCAAACGTTACTGAGAGGGGGGGCGGGGGGGGGGGCTCGTCTCGGCTGTCAGACGGGTTCATGGGAGCTCCGGTGTGCCAACTCCTCCAAGCTGATTCTACTGCTGAAACAAGTTGTTTCTACGGTTTTCTTTTGATTCCCATTGAACTTACACGCGAGCTCCTTAGCGCTGGCTGTCGGTGGAAGGGGAACGAGAGCGGGAGCGTGAACGGGAGCGCGAGCGGGACACGGAGGCTCTCGGCTCTCTCGGGGGCGGCGGGGAGGGCGGGGTGGCCGACTTGCTCGTCTTGGAGGAGCGCTTGGGGGGCTCCTTCGACTTGGGGGCCGGCGACGAGTTGCTGCCGGCGGGGGAGGCGCTGCGGGAGCGGGAGCGGTTGTGGGCCTTGGCGGGGCTGCGGGAACGCCGGGGGGAGCGGGACGGAGAACGACCACGGGAACGAGACCGGGAACGAGAGGAGCTCTCAGACCGGGAACGACTTCTCGACCTGGAAGACAGAAAAGAGAAAAAAACACTGGGATAAGTCACAAGTATTGATCGTTTCTGACGAATTTTAAAAAATGAATATTTTTTCCTCCTAGAATGCATCTTATCTTGTATTAAAGCAGAAGTAAGTGATATATTTGTGTTAATATAAGTCTTAAATAGTTATATCTTCCGACAGCAATCACTTACATAGAGTGTTTGGACCGAAACACGGGTCTGTCAGTCCCTTTGCTCTGCTCTGAGCCGAGGAGAAAACTTTTCTCGTATCCTACAAGTTTTATCCAATGAGGAGAGAGAACGGCATGAAGGGCTGTGTGTGCAGCCAAGGGACGCCGTGAATGTGGTGACGTAGGGACGAGGACTGTTATGGTGCGTTCAAGGCAACTCGTATTTTTCCGACCTATGAAGTCGTACCAGTTCGATCGGGTACATAGACTGTAAAAAAAGACGTACTGGTACGAGTTCACGGGTCGGAAGTTACGAGTGGCCGTTATAGTGACTTTCACAGGTAAAACAGGTCGGAAAAACACGAGTGGGTTGCCTGGAACGCTACAAAGTCGTAAGTCGTGACTTGAAGCTGTAATTTACGGTTTCAAAAGCCTGCCTGGAACGCAGCATTAGCCAAAACGACCGGATCGCTTACTTCTGCTTTAAGTTTTTGTACTAACCCTTTAATTTAGGCTGCTAATTACGTGATAATGTCAAGAAATGGCCAAGAAATAACAATTAATTGCGTAGTAATGTCTAGAAATAAAGGTCAATTTCATAGTAATGTCATGTTTTCCACAAAAGGCAAAAGATGACATGCTTTTCATGCTTTGAATTGTTTTCCACCATGTCCTTGCAACGGACCGTTATTTCTATGCAATCAATTGTTATTTCTTGGCTATATTTCTCAACATTACTATGAAATTGGGCGTTATTTCTAGGCCATTTCTAGACATTATGACGCAATTCTTTGTTATTTCTTGGCTATTTCTTAACATGATCACATAGCTGTAAATGAAAGGGGTTACCAAGTTTGTTTTTGTTTAAAAAAAAAAAGAAAAATCTAAATCACTTTACTGTTTCCAGGGCCTAACAAAACAGAAGTGCAGCTCAGTCATTAAAGAGAAATGAAAGTGAGAGGATACAGTGACAGCAGTTGGCAGCAATACCAACATATTGACAAAACATCAATGAAGACCAACAAAACAAAGGTTGTTTATATTGTATGTTTGCCAACACTAAGACAGAGTGAGCTATACATCCTGGTATCTACTTGCCAGGACCAGGGACGTGCTGCGTGAGTCCTGTTGTTAAAACTGCATTTAATAATCAAGCTTTTAAACAGGCTGTGCTGTAATTTAAAAAAAAGGGGGCGTCCTATTTCCAGGCATATCCTATTTGAATTAATACATCCGATCTGATCTGATAACCATTGTGTATGTGTGTGAGTGGGTGTGTGTGGGGCAGCGTCCTTCATCCAGAGCAGGATGGAAAACGGGGGAAACAAAAGGATTAATGTGTTGTTTTTCTGCCTCTCCCCTCCAGAGCGCGGAGCACCCGGAGGATTTAGATCCAATTTGACACTTAACACCTGAGATGGAGTGTGAAAAATTCTCCATCCCATACTTGTTAAGTGTGGGGCCGTGGACAATACATATCAATGAGGGAGGCTTCAGCGGTCCTGAGCGCAGGATAATTTGGCTTTTGAACCATGAGCTTCTAATAAAGTGCATTTCAAGACAGGTGAAACATAAGCAAATAATAATAATAGAAAGCAGAGATTGGCTGTCGGACTTTGGGTGCAAGTGATGCAAATAATTAACGTCAACCCTGCCAGACGCGGTAATGATGAGCAGCATTTCCTGTGTCTGTGGTCTGCCTCTTAAGTTACTGCTATAAGTGCTATTCTCATAAACTACCTGAGTGGCACGGTGATCGAAAATCAATACTGTTTTACGCTTCTCCCTCGGTTTCCTGGCGGCGTGTCACAATGAGGCGCTCCAGCTAAACTACAATCAGCCTGAATCTGTAGTGTGATAACCAATATTATGAATCTATGACTTGTTCTTGTCTGATCCTGGTTACGGCTGAAGTCGTCTCGTCTGTTTTCATCCAGCTACATCAGTTCTTCTGAAGCCAGTGGAGCTAATCAAGTTAGTTCTTGATGACTCTCGGGGAACAGAGGGCTTTAATCGTGAATGAAAAGGCGGCATGAGTCTGAAAATGGAAACCGTCATCTGCACATTGCTAATCACGGGTAAGAAGGAACGAATCAGCCTCAATCAGCTGACTCCCCTAATATGTATTGATTTTTTCCCCCCTTTTCTATTTAGTGAATGGAGCTTCCAGCAGACAACTCACCTCTTCTTGGCTGCCTCTATGAGCTTGATTTTCCTGCCATTGATTTCCTTTCCAGACAGTTTTTCAAGGGCATTTTTCAGGTCGCTGTAAGAGGCAAACTCAACAACCCTAAAAAAAACAACAACAACAAAAGACATCATTATCTGGAACCTTAGTCACACTTTTTTGTCATTAATTGGAGGGTAATTTACCCCAAATTGCAAACATAAGCAAAGGGTAACCCTTTAATTTGCGGGGTGTTCATTACGTGTAGAAATAACGGTCAATTTCATAGTAATGTTGAGAAATATAGCCATTATTGACTCCGTAGAAATAGCCCAGAAATAGCAGTTACGTAATTGAAAAGGACTTGGTGGAGAAAAATTCTGCCCTTTCCCAAAAGATTCAAAGCATCAAAAGCATGTGTAATCTTTTGCCTTTATGAAAAACATGACATTACTATGAAATTGACTGTTTTTCTAGGCGATTTCTTGACATTTCTACGCAGTTAATTATTATTTCTTGACATTATCGCGTAATTAACGGCCTGTGAATTAAAGGGTTACCAAGCAAAGCACACAACTCGTACTGTGACGGCGGTTAATGGTCTTACCCTTCATTGAGTTTGGGGCGGTGTGCGTCTGCGAATGTCACCTCTCCAGCTTGTCTCATGAAATCTTTCAGATCCTACACATGCAAACACCAGTCAACTTACGGAGAGGCTTGGGACACAAGCACAGGCTGAGACATTAAAAACAGACAGGACTGATTTACCCAAAAAGAGAGATGGTTAGATTCTCTGAGAGGACTACACAGGCTACTGCAGATATGGAGCGTGAGCCCAAGAACCTCAAAGACGATCAGCAACTAACAAAACACAAAAACTAAATAAACTAAATATTTAAAAACATGTCAAAAAAGAAGAAGAAAAAAAAAAGTGTGTGCCAATTTGGTGAAAAATAATTTCGAGTGTTGTGATTATTATATAATTAAATATATATAATTAAATATTTATCATTACTTCTGGACAGGCTGAGTATTTGCTTTGAGATTCTTGCACCCACTGCTCGTTACAACTACAGAGAGATGAACACCATCTGCATGAACTGAACTGCAGTGGCGCCGCCTGGGCAGCGTTTGGCACAAAGAGCCCCATTTTCCCTGGCAAGGAGGGCACAGGGCTCCGCGCCGGGACCGCCCCTGTCTCGGCACCCCGCCTCAGTAAAGAGAGTGAACAGGGTGGAAGAGAGGAAACTACTACCTGAGAGCGAAACCCTTTGGGGTGGGCCGCAGGCTCTCCGAGCCCACCATAACCTCGGGATAACAGCAGATTATATCCATGGGCACCTGGGAGGAATTCACACTCTCTCTCTCGCTCGCGATGTGCGGGAACACCACAGGGGGGAGGGGGAGGGGGGATATCGATCGATCGAAGCCCCTCAAATTAACGAACCATCGATCAATACGCCACCACCATCACCATCATCATCGACTCTCGCTCTTTCCTCTCCTTTCTCTCTGCCAACTCTCTGTTTCCTCTCTCTCGCTCTCAACCACACACCAGGCGTTGCAAGTGAGTGAAGGGGGCCGCCAGCGCCTCTAGTGTGGAGCGAGCGCTCACATGACCAGCAGGCGTCAACTAGGAGTAGGACAGACTGGCTGACACCACAGGCTCAACCCAGACAGAAGGACCCAGAAGGGGTTTACTCCACCATAAGCGAGCTCTTCCACATGACACAACAGTCAGGCTGGCAAATAAAGGGGTGAAGAATTGGTTAAAATTTGAAAAACAGGTACAGATTTAATTGTTTTGTTGTTACTGCTCTTTGAATGTATTACTTAAAACTGCAATAAATGCAGATTGATAAGAGCCATGATTCTCAAAGAACAATTTGGGCTTGTACAGATTGTAATAGATACATATTAGAGAGCTAAATCATTATCACTGATTAGATTCAGAAACAGATTCTCTACGTTGTCGTTTAGCTTCATTTCTAATATTGTATGTGTGTATTGTTGGAGGCAGACTGTTGGTGGCGGTGTTGCAGCTGTCAGAGTTGACTGGCTGTGTTTTAAAAAATCATGTTGTTGTACTAACCTGCCAGCTGACACGGGAGGACAAATTCTCCACAATCAGACGGTTCTCAGTGCGCATTGGCGGAGGGTTTCGACTGAAACAGAAAAACAACTGGATGAACTGAAGGAAGAGACTGTGGAGCTGAGATACAGACTTCAGCACTAAGAGCTCTCATTAGCTACTTGTCAATAACAAGGCCAATTAAGGAGCTTTGAAATGTACAGCGCTGCACTTGTACTGAATTTTAAGAAGGTCCATTTAAGGATATTGAGTTCCACCTTGTAGATAATCTATCAGGTCCAAATTAAACTCACATGATAGGAAAAGAAAAATAAATGCCCACAATGGTTATAATCTGAGCTTTTTACAGTGAACTGACACAGCTACTAACATACATCTGTTCATTTCCCTTTTGAGCAAAAGCAAGGAATAGTTCACCAAAAACTGAAATTCATCATTAGTGAGTCATGAGTCATGGGTCATTGTTGACTCTGGAGACCCGAGAGGGGGGTTCGTAGTCCTACCAAATCCTTATATGAGAGTAATAGGGCCCGACACAAAAAGGTCAATAACACTGCATAATATTCCTCCATACTGCTCTTCCGCTGCAATCCAAGTGTCCTGAAGGGATATCCCTGTATTGCACTCTGACGTTCACACGTGCGAATGTGAGAGCGCGCCCCAGGCAAATTCAATACAGGACTGTTTAGGCTGTAAAAATGTCCTAAATGACGTTGTTTTGAGTAAACTCTGGACTATATCCCCTCAGGACACGTGGATTGCAGCGGACGAGCAGTAAGGAGGAATATTACATGCTTTTTGTGTAGTTTTATGGACCTTTTAGTGTCGGGCGCTATTGACTCTCATAAGGATTGCGTTGGACTACGAACCCCCCCTCCTGGGTCTCTTTGAAGAGTAATGAATTTAATTTTTTGGTGAGCTACTCCTTTAAACTCTTATTATCAAAACTTTAGAGTGGTGTGAAAAGCTTACCTCCGACTGTTCTGGGAGCCTCTCCCATAGCGATCAGAGAAACGTCCACCTCCACCGCCACCACCTCTGCCACGGCCGCCACGCAGACGGACACGGGCGTGCTCAATGGTCACCCTGAAACAGCGGACCAAAAGATTTTTCTTTTTCTCAAAAAAACCTGCTTGTCACTGAGAAAATTGCTTTCAGCACAGTGGAAATCGCTACCTTTCATTGCACAGCTCTTTGCCATCAAGTTCATACACTGCATCTTCAGCGTCTCGGGGGTCGTCAAACTCCTACAGCAAACAGAGCATAAGACAGTTTTTAATACACCTACGCACACAACCACTGTTCTTGGAGTTGTTCCACCACAATCCTCAGATTTAACAACACATATGCCCTTTCAGAGTTGCACAATAGTGTCTATCAACAGAACCATATATGCACCAGTAGTTATAAAAATATCTCCCAAGATAATCGGGGCAAACAGGAAGCAGCTCAGGAGCTCAGTTTACTGTGCACAGCAGCAAATAGATGTGGGATTTTAATACAACTGTGTATAATGAAGTGTATAATTACCATCTTGAGCGAAAGGCGACAGCTTCAAAGGTTTTGTTTTGACTGATCGACAGTCCAGAGCTCAAAGATGCTTATGCACGATGAAGAAAATCATTACATTTTGGCAGTGTTACTGATTGAAAAATGATTGTAATTGATGAATAACTTTTCAATCAATCTTCTATCTTCTATCTATTCATTCAACTTTAAAAGGGACTGAATACTTAATGAGTCTCTCTGCACTATGTGATTGAGACTCTGTTGAAGGTTAAGAGGTTTTTATGAACATAGCCTACATGTATGTGCTGTGTTGGTAAAATTAACATGCATAAACCTTCACCAATCAACACGTATTTTCAACAATGGATGACATACATTATTCTGGCTGAAGGTGTGTCAATAAAGGTCATAAGAAACAAAAGGGCAGCCATTTAATGAACAACAACTTTGTAACGTTAGCTACATCTATTTTGTATAAACGCCGAGGTTCAACGTCTCACTCATGAATCTGTTGCTGTAAAAGCTAAAGTAATAAGTTGATATTTCCAAAACAGAGTTGTGCACAATTCACTGTTATCTGTATAAGAGCTACTATGACCCATTTCCAGGCAGGTAAGTAAGTTAAGTTAACGATGGGAGAGACTCACCACGAAGCCGAAGCCTCTCTTGAGGTCGATGTCCCGGATGCGGCCGTATCCTTTGAAGAACCGCTCCACGTCCTTTTCTCTGGCCGACGGGCTCAGGCGACCGATGAAAATACGACATCCACTCATGTTATTGTTGTTGGGAAATGTGTCTACAAAACAAAAACAATTCGGCCCATCAGCATCGAAGCTTAGCTAGCACACAGCGAGAAAGAAAAAGCACGATAAACTGATGAATTGCCCTGTTAAATACTAGCAGGCCCGTGTGGGTTTTTGGTAGCAAGCTAACACCAAACCGTTTGCAACTTGCTTGCTTGCAACGGCCGTGATTCCAAATGGAACCCAATTTTAAAAAAAAACCAACGGTAACCGCTCACGACAAGTTACGCTAATTATAACGACAAGAAAATTGGCATTACGATGCATTTAAATGTCTGGAAAAAACAAAACATACCTTCAAGTTGTTAGGGTTTTTGTTGGGGGGGGTGGTGATTTTTGTTTTGCTAGCTGTTCCTACAGTTCACTGCAAAAATCCAGAATAAAACAAAATGGAGCCTCCGTCGTTCGGCGAAGGGGCTGGGAAAAGAAAAAAAAAACGAAGCAGGTGACGTGACGCAGGCTGACACTGCGGGAGACGGAAACACCCGAAGAGAGGGGGCGGGGGTCTCCGAACGTGACGTCACTCGAACCAATGCCGCTGCAGTTTCCAGCTCTGACCACTAGGTGTCACTCAGACAACAGCGGTGATGATGATACCTTATGGGTGATACCCATACCATACCAAAACGTCTCTGGTGATATTCATACAAAGAGAAAGAGCAGATTATTTTGTACAGCAGCTGTCGCTTTGTGAGGCTCGAGCACAGCGAATACAGTGTAAAAAGCAGGACAAAAGGGCGTGATAATAAAGCATATTTCAACCAGAAAGAATCCGTTTTTTACACTAGACAAACGCACAAAAGTGGGGTTTAAGGGACGTTTTAAAAAGAAAAAGATACTTCAGTTTTTACAGGGAGCTTAAGTCTAATCAAAATACAGCTGTAGGCCTATATTTCAAGAAGCTTTTATGATTCAGTTATTGATACAAACACTAAGTCGACCTTTGTTCCAAGATAAATGATTCAGATTGGTAAATGACTGACTGAATTTTAGATTGATGCCGCACCTTATTCTAGGTTAAGAGAATCAAGAGTTACTGTTTACCTAAAGGACCCCCAGGTATAGCTTTAAAAATATTATGATCACTGGTGTGACACAAAGCTCGGGTGTAGCTGATCTTGACCAGGAGCAGGATTTCCATGCTTCAGATCTTCCAGGATCTAATCCAAAGGAAAAATGAATCACATTCTTTTGACTAACATCAGTGGATAAACACTGTCATGGTTAATAGTTACTGGAAAAGTCTTTGCACAACTTCCAGTATTAAAATGTAAAATGTATTAGTGAGAATAACAGAGAAACACACGGGGGGATAGTCCGACAAGAGTTTAAATAAACCACACATCATCTTCCACATTCAAAAGAAAGCTTTAATTAGAAAGTTATATACACACTGTAAAATTAAATTAAACTTTATACAAATATTAAATTACTATCTTCACACCCACTGCCATGTACAGAGGAAAAACCAAAGCTGAAAGCGTTGAAACTAAGAATCAGGATGTGTACTTTTTTTAACCTGTTATTTTCAGGGAAGCGACACCGTACAACAGTGCTTCTGAACGAAAAGTTAATTTCAGTTTTTTTTTCTTTTCAATCCCATAATATTTTTAATGCCTTGTAGCAAAAGAGAAGCAAAGGAATAGTGAAATATAGGTGCTTATAGATTCATCATTATCATCATCATCTTTATCATCATCATCACAGTAGCTGGAAAAGCTAGGGGAGGACAGAGAAGGATGGACATTCGTTTAGTCGTGTCCACAACAGAAGTAAACTCATTGATAAATACACAAAGACAGTTTTATGCATAGAATAGAAAAGAACAGAGTAAGGCCATTGGGAAAACAGAACATGTTGCAATATTGTAAAGCAACCAACGCGGAGGCTTAAGATTATACATCAAAAAAAAAAAAAGGAAAGAAAAGAAAATGTACAAGTCTAAGGCAACATTCTGTTTGCATTAATAATGTAGCCGTTGACAATGACGGACAGCCACAAATGCCAAATAAAATTGACAACAGATATTCAGGTGGTCGTGTTGAGTTTTTTTCTGAGCCGTTGAGCTTGAAAAGTGATTCTCAGGATCCATCTGAGTCATGCTGTTTCCACGGTGACCAGCTCAACCACCAAAGCTTTTCCAAGAGGCAATGAAAACAGAGGATGACTTCTAACAAAATAGCATGATTCTCTCTTAACTTCTGCGCTTGGCATTAGAGGAGGGAAGGGAGGAGGAGGAGGAGGGGGGTGAGTGAGTGAGTGTATGTGGCGGGGGTGGGGGTGCTATATAACAAAAAACTTTTTTTTATCGTTTCACTGCAACCAGTTGCAGTTGTGTCAATAATGCACAAAAGTGGAGAGTCTTCAGTTCAGTGTGAAGGTGGGCGACAGCCAGTTCACTCTAAGGAGGCTTGTGTTTTCCAGCCATTCAGCAGAAAATGATAAATATTCTAGGTTGAGAGTGCATGAATAATACACACATTGTGTAGTGGACTCTTGGCCCGAAGTGACGCCGATTTGTTCATGTGACTTATTCAAGGCTGGGAGGGACATTTTCCTATGGTGAAAGACAGGGGACATTGTTGGAGCCAGCCTCTGATCTGAAGAGAGGCAAATCAGGAAATGGCCGTGTCGAGGGCCTACCATATGAGGACAAGTCCTCTCCTGCCGAGCTGCACACCCACACACATGCACGCACACGTACACACGCACACATGGACTCAGATTCAACAACTCACGAGCCGCACACCAAACAATAAATAAGTGGGAAGAAAACAAAAAAAAAAATGCAAACAACCTGTAAAGTGTGCCCAGTCAGTCACCAGGATCAAAGACGGCCCTGTCTGTCCTCAGCCTTCAGACGGATTCTGACATCATGTCTCCCTTTTTTCCTTATACAGGGAAGATGTGTCACACAGTCCTGGATCCCAAACACCAATCAATCCCACTCATGTGACAGAAGCGGCACCTTCCAGATACCGAGTGCAGCTGGCAACGGAAAAGAAAAGGAGCAGGTATTTTTATAGCTGTGATATGGTGCTTCGTAAAATGCTGCACCCTGCTTTTAGCTCTTGTGAAGTGGTTCGCAATCCCACTAATCCATATGCTAGACGCCAACCGGATACACAGATAGCTAGACAGCTAGAGAGAGAGAGAGAGAGAGTAGGAGAGAGAAAGAGAGAAAGAAGGAGAGAAAGAGAGAGAGAAAGAGAGAGAGAGGAGGCTTCATGCTTCATTCGGACTGTGCTGTGACAGCAATAACTAAAAACAACATGCAGCATTCACAAAGAGGGCCATAAAAACCCAGCCCGTCACTCACAACTTTTCAAGTACAGCGGGAAGACGATTCTGATTCTGAGCGCCACAGCGTCTGGAGCGAACATCACAAGTTTTTTTGTTTTTTTTTGTCGTTGTTGTTGTTGTTGTTTTTTTATTCCAGACAGAGTCGACGTGTCTCGATTGCGAGCGATGTTAATATAGAGAACTACACCTGGGAGGAGGCAAGTGTATGATAGTACGTAGCCTATAGTACACAACCTTGACTCAGTATGCATGTTTTTACTCATATACATCTACGGATCTACAGGATTTATGTTGAGCTGGCACCACTTTATGTGTCTGACTTGTCTTCGGTTTGATCCAGCAGCCGGGTCCAGTGGTGCTCCATCCATCACTGCTTTATGATGCAGCGACTGTTGGTTGTTGGCTTTGCTCTGCATGGGTAGCAATGGTAGAAGAGGTTGCAACAGGGAATGGGCACAGTTCTAGTCTTTTCTCTGCTGGCTGCTGGCTGCTGGCTGCTGGGGGTGGGAGGGAGTCGAGGAGGGGAGGAGGGGAGGAGGGGGGAGAGTAGGTTGACAGCCACAGTCAGTCCTGGTCAGCAGTGACAGATAGTGAAAGGGAGGCTCTGCTGCTGATGCTGATAGCAGGCTGGCAAGCTTCATGCTTCCTTCAGCAGGGGAATATCTGCAGGGAAACAGAACACACACACACACACACACACACACGTTAGAAAAGAGCAGAGGAGGCTCCAGAGCTCGGTGCAGCCAGCGCTCGGCTCGACCCACCACCAACACAGTCACGGTGTTCATACCTCTTTAAGCAATCCATTCTATCGCCAGGAACATTTCGGTGTAAATTGATTTGAAATGTTTTAGTCATTTGCAGCCGCTGGCTTTGTCTGGTCTCAAATTGTGTCAGAAGTGCCAATAAAAAAACCCACAGTCCTGAATTAGACACTGAAAACTCCTAATGCTATTGTCTAAACATTTCCTGCTGTTTTTACCACTACATGCATGAGCAGTTTGAATAATAAGCTGAATTTATTCAATCATGTTTATGTGATGAGTGAGTTTATGGTTGATTACAAACTTTATCCAGTACAGACCACACACGATTTTAATTAAAACGTCTTCTGTCTCTGCTGAACATCTTGATCTGAACCTGTATCTATACAATAAATAACACAGGGAGTGGGGCTGACATGTCTATTAAAAAATATTGATTTTGTTGGCCAATAAAATTACTCCTGACAGGTGTTTTTTGTCTTCACTAGTCCTTGGCATCCGGGGAAAGAGTTTGAATAACTTTGAACCAGCTGATATTTGCTGAAGGCGCACAGGTGGACGCAATAGGTGACGTGACTTTGCAGTGTTGAAATACCACAGATGTGTGTGACAATGACATCATTTGTCTGACGATGTTTATTTTTAACTCTAACCCTGTTGAGATTCTATCAGCATCTGTTGCTGCTTGTAGGAAAGCCGTAACGAGGAAGTGGCTAAAACTAGAAAAACCTACGGTGGATGAGTGGATTGACTTCATTCATGACATTTTTAAGATGGAAAGAATTACTTTATTACTTTTGCCATAAGACTACGACAAGGTCTGTGTTTGAAAAGAAAGGAAAGATGGATTCTGTATGTCAATCCGGTTCGACCATCGTTTATCTAATGCCATGTCTTATGACCCTTTCCCCCTTTTTAACCCTTTTGTATTGGTGTTTTTTTAGTATCACAAATGTGAACAGCATTCCTGTTCTAGGGAGTTTAGTTCTTAATTGTATATTTTATAAACTTCATCTTTTATATTATTGAGGAAGGACCAGTCATTCATATCTGTATTATTTATGGAATTGCAAACATATTGCTGTGTGATTCAGTTGTAATTTACAGGTGAATGGATGAAAATGATGAACTGTTATGTGAATGAACATGTGAACCATGGAAAATCATAATAAAAAGAGAATTGAAGAAAAAAGAAGAAAGAGCAGTATCTGCATCATTAGGACTCAAACTGTTCTTCTCTTACCATCAGAGTAATCATCCGTAGAGGTGACAGAAAGCAGACTGTTCTGGTCACTGCTCTCAGAGTCTCTGCGGAGAGGTAGGGGGCCTGCACACGCACCCCCAGGGTGCTCTCTAGCCCATGATGATGACGAGGAGGAGGAGGAAGAGGAGGAGGGGGCCTGATGTACCAGCACCGTCTCCGCATGACGGCGGGCGGAGAAGGACGACGATGAGGAGGAGGTGGATGGCAGACAGAAGTCTAAGTCTCTGTGGTGGCGGCTTCTCCTGGGGCCGTGGCCTCCCGTGGCCCCCTGAGGAAGACCCTCGGAGAGCACGATGGGGACTCGGGTCTCTGGAGGAGCCGAGGGGGGCGGCGGAGAAGGAGGAGGACCGGAAGCGCCGCAGGGTCCGCCGCTTCCGTACACGGCCTCTTCGTAGGAGGGGAGTGTCACCTGGACGCCCTCCACCATGATGGAACTGGACTGGCCCGAGACGCCCTGCTCCCTCCTGACGCACAGAGACGAGGACGGAGTGAGAACGGACGGAAAGACAAAAGCGTGGACAATGTGGCATGATGCGGTCGTGTGCGTTCGTTGCGTGCTGCGGCAGAACCTCCGGGTGGAGGAGGTGATTAGTGTTGACTGTACAATCCCTTTATAGCAGGCTGCACTAAGCCCCGAGGCCCACCACACAATCAACAAGAGTGCCAATGAGCATTAGATCAAATGGTTCTGGCCTTTTTATCACAGAGCCACAGCAGAGGTGGCGAGTAGTGACTGTGATGAGATCAACTTCTGTTTGCTTGTTTTACTTTCACTTATCAGTAATCAAACTGGTTCAACTAGATGTGATCTGACGTAGACACCTTCACATAGTTTAGTTTCGACCATCACTCCTGAGTGATAGGTGTGTCCACGGAAAGAATGATGGGTAACATCACCTGTGTTCATTTGAGACACGGTGAAAGGTCGCTTTGAAACAATTATAAAAAGGGCAGAGCAAACAAAGGTAAAAAAATTTAAGACCCCCTAGCAACAGCAAGTTGCTTGAGGAGAGGAAGGCTGATTAAAAAAACAAAAACCCACACTCTTCTCTTTAAGTCACATAGAAAAGTAAGTGCATTTAAAACAACGTGGAGGCTGAAGGGAGATGACCCAAAAACTAATAACCTATTTAATTCATGTGATATGGAGACGTGTCAGGAACAACTTCACAATGGAGTCCATTAACGCAAGAAACAAGAAGCCAGAGGGTCGGAGGGTTTAGCAGGCAGGATAACAACAACATATCTGTCGTCCATCTCAGGGAAGAGATGATTCAACAATGCAATAAACTGGACGAGCCATTTCACAGCAAGACGTGAGTGTGTGTGTTGTGTTTTTCAAGTTTCAAATCTATTGCAGACATGCAGTCAGTACAGATTGTGTAAAGATGTGCTGAGTGGAGTTACTGGGTGATTATAACTATAAAAGTCATAACCAATGTCATAACCAATAGAAATGATGAGCCAGAGCAACCAGAATAAGATCTGAGATAAAAGAAAAGAAGCTCTGTCTTCAGTTTTCAGTTTAATAACCACTGGAACAAAATACGAACAAGCTCTGTTCTCACAGATAACGAACAATTAATTTAACAGTATGTCTGGCAATGGCAT
The DNA here is from genome assembly GCF_045865225.1 of Trachurus japonicus. Lineage (NCBI taxonomy): Eukaryota > Metazoa > Chordata > Actinopteri > Carangiformes > Carangidae > Trachurus > Trachurus japonicus. The sequence continues at coordinate 10,703,673 of NC_140930.1, forward strand.
TGTAATCCAGATAGGGTGAGGAGGTTGAGGAGTTTACTTAGGGGTGAGAGTGTGTGAGAGAGTCTTACCTGCTGTGGTGGAAGGACTTGAGCTTTGGCTGGACAAGAACAAACAACACCACTAAAAGCAGGATGAGCGCCACAGAACTCGCTGTGGACGCCACAATAGACAGGGCCGGTATACCCAGCGGAGAGGTCGGCTCTTTGTCTGAGGGACACAAGGAGACAGAGACAGAGAGAGAGAGAGAGAGAGGGGACGTGAGTACGTGGGTCGTACACGTCCTGCATGAGGCCATGTTTGTTTGACTACAAACAGAGACAAGGTACACGGGGGGGAAATGAGGTGAAGGACCTTGCGTTAGTCGGCAGCTGATCTGCATGGGGCCGTCCCACTCGCCGTTCTGGCAGGTGAGGAACTTGTAGTCTCCCTTCAGAGCGAAGCCCTCGTCACAGAAGTACTCGATGACGGTGTTCTGGGTGAGGCGGTGGCAGGGCGACGGGTGACAGCGGTAGCCCCCGTTCTCTGGTTCAGTGGGGGGTGCACACACTGGGAAGAAGAAAAAGAGGAGGAGGGAATTGAGTTTCATTTATTTATTTATTTTTTCTACAATCATGGCTGTTGTGTGCAGAAAATGTGTTTGGATGTCATTTCTACCTGTGGTCAGGGTTTGATTCCTGTGGTGTGATAAATGCTCTGATTTGGATGAAATTTCCAAGTGTCCCCTGCTGGCTCTCAAGGACAACCTCACAGTTTGTGTTTTGATACCGTCTGCTATTGAACTGATGTTATATTTATTTCAGTTTTGATGCAGGCAACCTCACAAGCCCACAAAGATGACTTTTTTTTTTAGTTCATCATCTCATGTGTTTGACCTGTTATGATGAGGGATCTCTATCAGCTGGAGTTATTTCTTCTTAGACAGGCAGAAAAATGAGACTTGCATAAGCTCAGATCATATATTGCTTGAAATTATACTAGGAACAAAAATTGCATTCTCATTTTTTAATCTTACTCACCAGTACTTCCTTTTTTTTCTTATTATTGATTTTTAAACTTGGTACAACATTTGTCCAAGATAATTAGTTACATCTTTCAAGTCTCTAAACAACTTCCCTCCCTCCACCCAACCGTAAACTCAGAGCCATCGGTCTAAGAAAACAAGGATGCTTTGGCAACTGAAAATAAAGACAATATTTACAGCACACCTGCATGTCATCTAGTAAAGTGTATATATAAATAATTAACTGAAAAAAGTATACATTCTGAATGTATAAAAATAAGAAAAAGAGAATATTTATGTATGTAAAATTAAAAAAAGAAAACATAAATAAAATGTAAAGGGTACAGTCTTACTTGGTAGATGTTAGATTTAAGGAGTTAGGATATCAGGTCTTGATCCCAAAAATATCATAAATGAATCCCATACGTTGTGAAGAATATGACTTTTTTGTTTGATTGTATATGTGAGTCTTTCAATCGATAAGCAAGAAGAAAAGTTCATTAATCCACATGTTCCACTCACCAGTACTTCTGATGCAGCGTGGTGGTTGCTGGGACCAGGCTCCGAGGCTGGTGCAAATGATGGTGGTGGGCCCATCTGCAGTGTAGCCCGGCTCACAGCCATAGGTTAGGAGGGTGCCCGGGGCAAAAGACCCCCGGTTAGCTTCGGTCTGGTTCAGCAGGTCTCCGTGCTGCACGCTGGAGGGCCGCGCACAACCTACAGACACAGGAACAAGGGAAGAATTTGTTTACTTAGTTGTTTTTTTGTACATGGATTATATACCATTAGTCGCCACCTTGGTTTAAGACAGTCAAAATAGTCGAACAATTAGGTCAAACTACAAAAATATAACAACAATCCCTTATAATTAGTACAACAAACAGGATAAAACCCTTTAAAATAGTCTAGTTTATGAAAAGCGGGTAATAAGTTGCTCAAAATATGATCATTTCTTTATGCATGACACCTTTCTTGAGTGTCTTTTTGAATCTTGATTTATTACCAATACCAATAAGATCAAGAAGAATCAGTTGGTTGTTTAAAGGCTTACATGGGTACAAGTGCTTCAGGTGTTAGAGAACAAAAGTAAGATATGGAGCTTCTTCCTCTGGCTGTGGGCAGGTCTCATGATCACTGACTGCTTGTGTAAGGGAACTACCAGCTGCAGGCCAGCAGACAAATCGGGAATCTGAACCATATTTTAATAATGTAAGGTAACAAGCTAATTACGAGGTATGCAAGTAACCTTGGTGGAGTTGAGGCTGCCTCCAGACAGGATATGGAGCATCTTAATTTTCAATTTATGCAGGGATTTCCATGTATTAAAGGCCTGCTAGGGGAAACGAGGACAATTTGTCTCACATGTGGTCTGGGTTTTTGAAGAATTAAATACCAATATGATGTCAAATAAAAGCAGTATTTACGATGACTAATAATGTTTGTTGCGGCTTGCTCCATTCAAGTCAGAAAACAGAAAAACACTGATAGTTTTCCAGGCTCTTTAAATTTTTTAGTATTACGTTAATGTGGGTGCTGCTGTGCTGGTGGGATAATGTGCTGTTCCATCATTACACTGACACAAAATGTCTGCTGGTCTCTTTCGCAGGGAGCTGCCACCAGGGTCAAACAACTTTTCACGGGGGAAACTGTCAAGTTGACAGGCCGAGCTGATAATTAAAGCTCAGAGGTATTGTTACTTGAAACTAGGCTGCATTTTACACAGGCAAGGGAAGAAGCACTGTATCAACATGACAAGTTAGGTAGAGAGTAGACAGCCACGGTGTGAAGCACCGAGAGGATCGCAAATGCCTACAGTGGATTAAAATGTCACGAGGAGCTTCATATAGATCTTATTACTCTCGATTATCTTCTGCTCATTAGACGGTGTTGATCTCCCAACACCAACGCTGGTCTGTCTCTCCGGCGGTGAGACTGGTTCTTTAGGGCTGCAACTAACGATTATTTTCATTATCGATTAATCTGATTATTCAAACGATTAATTGATTATTTGTTTGGTCAATAAAATGTAAATAAATGTTGAAAAATGTCAGTCAGTGTTTCTCAAACCATAAGATAACGTCCTCAAATGTCTTGTTTTGTCCACAAACCAAAGAGATATTCAGTTTATTGTCAAAAAGGAAACAAAGAAACCAGAAACATTCATATGTAAGAAGCTGAAATCAGAGAATTTGACTTTTTTTCTTAAGAAAACTACTTAAAATAGTTGACGATTTATTTAATAATCGATTATTGTTCGATTAATCAATGAATTGTTGCAGCTCTAGGTTCCTTACTTGGCTCTAATGACAGACCCGAGGCTCTAAACCAGCCAATAAAAGACAGAACGAGGAAGAAGACCTGGAGTTAATTGCGGCTTGATCCATGTTCCCATGCTCCGTCTATGACAGAGCCATGTCACGCCAGCTTCTTGTGTGTGTAACTTATCTGAATCTGTGCTGCACACACACATATGGAGGATATTAATACACACACACATACACATACACATGTGGAGCTGCAATCTGGCAGAAGGCAGAGAATCTAACTCCACGATCTGACATAACATTGCGACACCTGTGTAAACGGAGACACAACAGCAGGAGGCTGGAGACAATTACTGACCGAGGTTCTGTGGAAATCACAGATACCAGCAACCCAGTTTTACTGGTGCTGATCTGGCTGATATAATATGTGGCTCTGAACCAAGAATTTGGGGTTTGGCCTCAGTGGAGCACTAACTCTAAACACTTAAAATCCCTTCAGGCAATCGTATGTGAATTAAATCTGTCATAGCAAATTAAGGATTTTCAGTGTTTTATCTGTGCATCTTATCTGTCTGGTTTATTAAATAGAATTACATGATGATGTGCAGTGATTTTTCGCATAACATAAGAAAATGCATAACACCCCCACAATAAAAGAACATTAATAAAACCATCAACACTAATGACCATATGGCTCATTATTTAATCCTGGGTCTGAGCGTTTAAAAAAATCATATTAGCCACGGTCTATTGCAGTGCCTTATCACTCGCATGACATAAACAAACACACCAACACAGCAAACAGCCACTTTGTCTTGCCTGTGTCTGTTTAGAGATTGAAAGAGACTATTTCCACAGCAGTGCTTCTAACATCCTCTAATCTCCGGGGAAAAACGCGGCTCTAAGCTGGCAGCACAAGATTAAATGCAAACACTCAAATGTGCGAACGCCCATTCACACACACAGAAACAGACAAGCAACACACAAACACACAGAAACAAAGTCAACACCCACAAACAAAGACACTCCCAGGACTAAAGTCATGTAATACCAAAGGGTGTGTTATTGAATTCAGATGGGGACAGATCTGCTGTGTGTGCTCAAGAATCGCTAAGTGGAACCAAACATGGACTCACCACCTGGTTCTTATAGATCTCTTGTAAAGCTATAGACGGGAAACTACAGGGCTCGCTAATAGCCCCTCTCACATTCTATCATTATCAAATACTTTGCTATAGGGCTGCAACTACCCATTTCTCTCATTGTTTATTCATTTTATTCAATTAATAAATAAATAGCCAGTTATATGACCCACAGAATGCCAAAAAATCATCTTCAAATGAGCACAAAAGCAAAATATATTGAATGAACTCTGATCTAAGACAAAGACACATTTAAAAAACTAAATCAACCGCAGGCTGTTTGTCATTTTTGCTGATAAGCTGATGTATAATCAATAGACTTGATAAATCATCTGATATTAGCTCGTTGCCTAGAGGAGGAGCATATGCTGAGATTATCCAGTATCCAGCTCTGACAGACGGTCAGGTTTAATATCTCAAACACAAGCTGAAGGTTTGTCAATAGGATACAACATGATGCACACATAGATTTGTGCGTTAAAGTAGTGCTAATATTTCTTCCTCACACACATCCATACTCTTGATCTCTCGCACGCAAGAAACTAAATCTGCACAGCCACATTTCAGGGTGCCATTTGACACCGTGACCTGAGCAGTTGTTCACTGAACTGCTTCGCTGCGACTAAAGGCTCTCTGAGGAGGAGATGGTGCTAATGGAGGTGGTAAAGGTGATGAATTGATGACCCCAGGCTGTGAGGCAGCAGGGGACAGAAAAAGGCCTTAGGGTGCAGTTTGGGACAATAGGCTTTCGCCGGCAGCCGCTGTTATGATCTTTTGTGATGCACTGCGAGGCGGTCAATTGAACTGTAGAAGACTGATGATGACTGTTAACTGGCTTTATCATCTTTAGCTTTAGAGGTGCTCTCACATGTGCAGGATTTTCTCAGAGATCAAGGCATGTGAATTGTGAAAACACAAATGAATGGTGCATTTAAGCACACCAATTTATATTGTTTTAAAATAAAGGATGAAAAACTCTGTAATCACCATGTCTTAAAAACATTGGACCCTATCAGCACCTGAAAACCAAACTGCAACAAAAGCCTCCTACCCACTCCGCAAGTCTACAGGAATCAGATCAAACTACACACTGTGTGCAAATGTGCTTCTTGATCAAAAATAATGAGGAGGGAAACAAGAGGATGAGCTTCAGACGGATGAAAAAACAGCATAATCTGGTTTTAACGCCTAAAGGATGACAATGTCCTCATCAAGAACAAGATTTTTAAGCAAAGAATGGGACAAGCTGGTTATTCTTGTAGATTTAAGCAAATCCTCTATTGTTTTTGCTGTTGTTAGTTTGTTTCCTCCCTGCATTAGCATGTGGTCTGTCGATGAAGCGGTAAGAAATAGTTACAGTGTCGGGCCTCAGCTGGGTGGGGGTTAATTCTCACAGAGAGCTCAGCAGGTCACAGGGGTCACTGGAGTCAGGTCGGTCTGAAGCAGTGATTTCCAAACTGGGGGGTCAGGCCCCCAGGGGCAGCATAGAGCCACAGGGGGTTGGGGGGCGGTGTGTGTGTGCATTACGAGGGGGAAAAAAAGAGACTGGAGCAAAAAAAAAAAAAACTGAAGCTGCATTCAACACATTTCATTTCAAAACAGAAAAACAGCACGAATGAGCAGAATTTAACAGCTGCCTGCAAATACACCGACGTCAGCAAAGCTTGTAATTCATTATCCATGTTGCATTCACTGCCAGTCGTCGTGACTGATAAGACCCGTTCAGTAGGTGAAGTGGGCGCCTATGTCATTGTTTCTGCTTCTCCGTCCAGACTAAAAATGCAACGCGGCGATGTTTGACGATGACCTAAGATGGGTTCAGCATCATTTACAATCATCTCCAGGCAAAAACGCAGTGATGCATTTTAAAAAACTAAATACATATTCATGTGGAAATGCATTTAGGATAAACAAACAAGTTCATGACCCTTATTCCACTGAAATCCAACAGGGATCCTTTGTGGCTGCTTCCTCTGTCTGTTTAATGATTGATAAAACTTGTGGGATGGGGTGTGGCGGCCCTTAAACGATCCATCAAGGAGGTAATAAATTCTCCATTTTGTAACCATTTCAGAAGAAGTCCAAAAAAAACAGTCTCTCCCCTCTCATGCAGGGAAAACCTTGCAACATGTACAAACCAGCTAGTTCTCCAAACGTCGTGTCATCGCAGCATCTACACTTACACAAGTGCTTACATGCCTTCACCTGCCTTGTAACTCACACAACCAAATACATAAATTCAAAACACCTTGTATGAACATGATCTTTTACCACCTACATGCAAATTTCCAGACATGCAGTATCTCTTTTAAGGTGTTTTATTATCCAACGTAACACTACACTACTACAGCAATGACAACAACACTAGACTGAGGCCAACAATACTTTTAAAGCTGACATAAAATGACAAAGGTTACACTAATATACTGTATATCAGAGCACCTCTTGCTGATGTTGCTATGCGGGTTTCACTTATTCTTATGATTGATCAACAAAAAAGTCCTTTATCTCATTCATTGCGTTTTAGTGGCAAACTAACATCATGGACCTCAAATATAAAGTAGATATACTTGTATGCGCACACACACTTTCCTTCCTTCCCTTGGGAAAAGCAGCACTCAAACCGATGTCGGCTTAAAAAGTGGAAATGAAGAGAAAATCTGGAAAAGATAAAGAAATGTCAGAAAGTGGTTGTAAAACTTAGAGCTGTGAAGAAATTCAACTTAAACTCGCTCTCCCACGGGATTATACTTGTCAAGAGAAGTCAGGCTAACGTTAGAACAAGAATCTGAGTGAAATATATAAATATATTCAACTTCAAATCATTGAGGAAAAAAAAAAGATAGGTGAGGTCAGGTAATTTTTTTTTTTTTTAAAAGAGTAACTAAGAAACTGAAAAAAACAAACACTGACGGGAAAATGCACTCATCATCCTCTGAACAGAGGAAAGAAGAGGGGGAGGGGAGAGAGAAAGGGGAAGAAGAGAGTGCAGAAAAACGTCAGTATCATGGAGAAACTGTGGCCCAGAGCAATTACAAGCCAAAAAGAGACATGCCTTGGCAGGTTGACCAATAGCTCCGCGTGTTGGGGAGAGGCTCAGTACAACAACAATGGGAAGAGGAGGCGGCAGGCTGCTACAGAACATACCACACTGTGGGCTGGGCGAGCACAAAACGCAGAGAGAGAGAGAGAGACTCTGTTAGAGGAAAAAGACTCAACGCCTGGCTCAGGATCCAGAGAGAGGTGGAGTGGTAAAGATATATAACCTCGCTGTCTCTCCTCTTTCCATCGCCCTATCAGCCTGGATTGACTGCTGGCTTTGAAAGCGCAGACACACATACACACTCACACAAGGGAAGAAAAAAAAAACCTGATTAAAGCCCGATGCAATGCCAGAGTGGATTTCTGCGCACCATGTTTTGTGCTTATGAGGAAGGGAATGAGTCACAGTTAAACACAAGCTGTTCTCCCACTGGTCTGATGTTAAGAGTTTGCTCAAGAGAACGGGGTCTTTTCAGAAAATGTTGAAAACAATAATGACTAAAGCAGAGTCACACAAGTGCCTGGTGGAAACTAGTGGAAAAGTGTGAGCAAGAAAAACCACTTACACTGATTTAAAAAAAAAATACAGAAATGTAAGGTAAGGTAATCAGAGCTTCCGGTTTCCGGTGGCATGGAGTGAGCGTCCTCAGACCGCATGTCGCGGTAATCCTTCTAATATCTCTTAATTGAACCTCCAGTTACCTCAGTCAATTTATTAAGATACAACAAGTAATCGCACACTTTTGACTGTGTCTGAACTCTGCTGAATGCCGGGAACGCGTCAACAAACAAAGTTTGTAATGGAGAACGCTGAGCTCGCTGCACTCATGAGAGCAATAGTGCGCGAAGAAATAGCGACAGGGCTGGAAACTAATTTAAAGCCCATTCGGGACGAATTGAGCAAGATTCAGCTAAAAGTAACATCCTGCCTCGATAAAGTTGACTCACTGGAAGCTGCGGCGAATGAGGCTGAAACAAGGCTGTTAAAACTGGAGAACGAGAACAAAACGCTGGCTGCGGAAGTTTCTTTATTGAAACAGAAAGCTGAATCTCTTGAAAACCACAGCCGAAAATTTAATCTGAGAATACTCGGATTACCGGAGGAAATAGAACAAGGCAGACCCACTTCGTTTGTGAACGACATGCTGCGCGAGCTGTTTGATCAAGTGGACTTCGGTCCACTACCACCGGCCAACATCGCCCACCGCATCGGCGGCAGGGACAAGGTCTCACGCTGCATGATTATACGGCTGTATAGCTTCGAAGTGAGGCAGCGTATCATCCGGCTGGCAACGGAAAGGAGAAAGCAACCAGATGGGTTAAAGTACAGAGGACACAAGATCAGCATCTTCCCGGATCTAACAGCAGACCAACGGAAACAACAGGCTGTCTTTGACGAGATCAGGGCTCTGCTACGGAAGACAGGCATACGGTATGGAGTGGCGTATCCAGCTAAGCTGCTCATCACTTTTGGCAACAAGACACATGTCTTTGTGAATACATCGGAGGCGATGGACTTCTACAGAACTGTAATCGAGCCCACGTTGGACAGGAGTCCCCGCCAGACGGCTGAGGGATAGATGACGCCCACCTGGTAGCTGCAACCACAGGTCTGTCAAGCTCACACGGGAAAATATAGACTGTAGATTTAGTATGGTGACTGGAGGACTGATATTCTAGAATGCCCTCATTGTGACTCAATGTGCCCCTCATCTTTACTTTTTTATTTATTTTTTTTATTTTTTATTTTGGGGTGAACGTTTTCTGTTCAAGAATAATAGCCTATATTAAGAATCCCCCTTTTTCTTTTTTTTTTTCTTTTTCCTTTTCCCTTTCTCCCCCTTTTTTTATTTTTATTTTATTTTTTATTTTTTTTTCTCCCTACTGAGTGGCACTGGTAGTAATGAATGAATGAAACAGGGCGCCATTATTGGAGGGTGCTGCCGACTGCGGCCCCCATGCCACAACTCTCGCATAAGGCCGAGATTAGGAAACCTGAAGAGGGTCTCGTGTTCACGGGACCGTCTTCCTGGGGGGAGGAGGGAGGGGGGTGGGGCTGGAGGGATGAAGCCGATATGAGGATGGGTTTCTCTGGGGTAACAAGTTTTTGTAATTATTTCCTGCACGTTTTTTTTTTCCCCTTTTCTTTTTCCCCCCTTTTTATTTATTTATTTATTTTTTCCCTCTTTTTTTTTTTCGCATCATGTGTTCATATGTTTTTTTTTTTTTTTTTGCCCACTATGATAATATAACTTTCAAATGTTGAAACTCTCAATACTTTCCTGGAATGTACAGGGTATCAATAAGAGCACTAAATATACAAGTTGCATTGAATTTCTAGATAGGAAAGGAATTGATATTGCTCTGCTTCAAGAAACTCATATACTGTCATCAGATATAGGTAGATTAGACAACAGTAAATATGATGTTGTTTCTTCTTCTCATTCCTTCAATAGGACAAAGGGAGTGATGATTCTAATGCGCAAGACTTTTAATTTTAATATAGATGAGCAAGGAAATGACTCTGTTGGTAGAATTTCCTATATTAAAGGCACTTTTGCTGATAAAAAGATGGCATTTATATCAGCCTACGCTCCCAACATCTTTGACCCCTCATTTTATGCACAATTGACAAAGAAGTTACAAGACCTTTCAGACTGCTTAATTATTTTAGGTAGTGATATGAACGCAGTGCTTGATCACTCTATCGATAGGTCTGGAGGGCAGGTTGCTCAGAGTGCAGCCAACTTAACTCTGAGAAAAATGGTAGACACCTTTTCCCTTATTGATGTTTGGAGAACTTTTAACCCTCATATAAAACAATATACTTTTTTTTCTGCGAGACACAGAACATATTCAAGAATAGACTATATTTTGGCAACTCCTAATGCGTCTCGCTGGGTCAGAAAAGCGGAGATAGTCTATACATCTTTATCTGACCATCATGCCAACAAGTGTGAATTAGTATTTGTGAATTACCCAAAACGTGCTTTAAGGTGGAAATTTAATTTAACCCTGTTACAGGATGCTAATTTCTGTGAGCATCTTAAATCAGAGCTTAATGCATTTATAAGTATTAATAAGAATTCAGTGCTCGATGTAAGATTTTTATGGGATGCAATTAAAGGAAGTATCCGTAACTGTACAATCTCATTTGCATCAGCACGTAATCGGACTTATCTCCAAGAACTAGCAAAGATGGAGACTAGATTTGCATCTCTGACATCCCAACAACAAAACAAGCACGACCAAGAGAGGGAAAAAGAATTAGGGGAGGTTAAGGCTGAACTAAATACTTTTCTTATGCGAAAAGCAGAGTTTCTAATCCATAGAGCGAGAGAAACTCAATACTTAAATGGAAATAGACCTAGTTTTGTTCTGTCAAGAAAAATTCACTGTAATGATAAAAAAGCAGACATTGTCGCAATCCAAAACAGAGAGGGTGAAGTGATATATGATCCCCTGGAAATTAATCATGAATTTAAGTTATTCTATCAACAGCTGTACTCTTCTGAAGCAACCTTTTCAAAAAATGATCTTGTTTCCTTTTTTGATGGCTTAAATTTACCCAAATTATCAGAAGAGCAGAGACACTTATTAGATTCCCCACTTACAATTAATGAATTATATGAGGCAATTAAATGCATGAATCATGGCAAATCCCCAGGCCTGGACGGAATCCCTCCTGAGTTGTATTTAAAATTTTGGGATGATTTGGGCCCATTTATTTTTGAAATGTTTCAACAAGCCATCAATTTGGGATCCTTCAACAGAGATATAAATACAGCTATCATCACTTTGCTACATAAAAGAGGCAAGGATAGCACCTTATGTTCCAGCTTCCGCCCGCTGTCACTGCTTAATGCAGATATAAAGCTTTATGCAAAGGTCTTGGCTCAAAGGCTCGAGACAGTTTTGCCAACTCTGGTCCATCCCGACCAAACGGGTTTTGTTAAACAAAGATATGCATCTGATAATATGAGACGTCTTTTACATATTGTTGATGCTGGTACTAATATGGCTTCACCTTGTGCAGTGCTTTCAGTAGATGCTGAAAAAGCCTTTGACAGGCTCGAATGGGAATATCTGTGGCATACTCTGGAAACTATGGGCTTTGGTGACAATTTCATTGGCATGCTAAAAACGTTGTACTGTAATCCAACTGCTGTGGTCATTACATCTAAACAAAGCTCTACTCCGTTTATTATAGAAAGAGGAGCTCGCCAAGGGTGTCCAGTCTCTGCGCTGTTGTTCACATTATCTCTGGAACCCCTAGCACAAAAAATCAGAAATTCAGATGAGGTAAAGCCAATATCAGTGTGCAGAACTTATCATAAGACCTCTCTGTATGCGGATGATTTATTATTATTTCTTAATGATGTGCTGTCTTCCCTTCCTGCCGCATTGAAGATTTTCCATAATTTCAGTTTAATATCTGGACACAAGATAAATCTGAGCAAGTCCTCTCTGCTTCCTTTAAATGCCGCTATGAACAACCTGCAGTTGGATGCGGGGATCCCAGTAGCCACACATTTTAAGTATCTTGGAATCGACATATATCCATCTCTTGAAAAAATTGTTTCTAAAAATTATAAGCGCCTAAAGAATTCAATATCTGATGAACTAAACAGATGGTCTGCACTATCAATTTCCTTCTCTACTCGAATATCAGTGGTTAAGTCCCATATTCTTCCCAAGGTTAATTTTTATGCAAATATGTTACATTTACCCCCACCAGCTGGTTTTTGGGAGAAGATACAAGGGTTGGTATTTAAATTTATATGGCAAAACCAGCACCCAAGAATCAGTAGGCCTACGCTTCAGAAGAGTAAGACCTTAGGAGGCCTCTCAGTGCCAAATTTTGAATTGTATTCCCTATCCTTTATGCTGAAATCTGTATCAAGGTGGTTTGACCCAAATGCAGACACACCTTGGGTGAATATAGAGCATCATATTGTATCCCCCTTTATGCTTAAGGATGTTCTTTTCTCAGGCCTCTCCCCAAAATTTTGTCTGAACAAATTTGGACCAATTATCGCAAACTCAATTTTAGTTTGGAATAATATAGTCAAATTAGCTAAATGGGATTCAAAGTGGCACTTAGATACGCCAATCTTTAGAAACAATTTATTGCTTATAGGTGGTAAACCAATCATATTCTCCTCCTGGCAAAACCAGGGAGTTCATACTCTGTCCGATATGTATAATGAAGACAGTCTTAGATCATTTCATGAACTTAGACAAACTTATAACTTGCCTGGCACCTCTTTCTTTTTTTATTTACAGCTGCGCACAGCAATGCGTACATATGGTGTCCCATGGAATCAAACACTATTAATTCATCCCCTAATGCATCTTTTGTACACTGCAAAGATTAAAGAAAAAGGTTTTGTGTCTTATATATATAATGAGCTACAAGGAAGATTAACTGGACCAGCAGGCATTGTTCTCGTCTGGAATATGGATACTAAAGATTACGGGTTTAGCATCAACTGGCAGAGAGTCTGGAGTAATATTTCCCTATCATCCCGTAATCACAACCATCAGTTAATTCATTATAAGTTAATACAAAGATTCTATCTATCCCCAAGACGATGCTGCCAGATCCATATTACCCAGAACCCATTATGCCAACTATGTCCTCACCAAGTGTTGGGCACATACATGCACATGATGTGGGAATGCCCTGGAGTCTATTCCTTTTGGCTCAGTATTTCGAATCTTCTCTCACGTTTAATTCAGACAAATATACCTTGTTTACCACATATATTGCTTCTGAATGATGACACCCCTCTGAATTTATCATTTCTTAAGAAGAGAGTACTGTTTGCAGGTTTAACTGCTGCTAAAAAGATGTTGATAAAAAGATGGAAACCACCACATGTTTTAAATGTGTATCTGTGGAAATTATCATTTTATGAAATTTTGTCACTAGAAATCTCCAGTGCCCGTGCCCAAAAGGCAAAGGTAGAAGCTATACATAGCCTAGAAGCGGCAGCTGAGAATGTCAAAGCGTTGTTTTGATGGGCTTGCGTGTGTTTTTTTTTTTTTTTTTTTTTTTTTTGGTTTGTTTTGTTTTGTTTTTCTCTGTTTCATGAATATGTCTGCTATGTACTTTTGATAATTATTGATAACTATTTATTTATTTTCGTTTGTTTGTTGTTTTTGTTTTTCCCTGTAATCACCCTAACCTAATGTTACCCCCAGGACCCGGGACAAGGGTGGGGTCAAGGGGAATGGATAAATGGAATTGTAATGAAATAAAACAAAATAAAAAATTGATCACAAAAAAAAAAAAAGAAATGTCTGGTACATATGTGTTTAAAGTCAGATTATCCTTTGTTTGCTTTTAATATCCACTGAAGACTTCAACAGTGCTTAAGCTTTGGCATATGCCATATTGAATTAACTGAAATTGACATTTAAAAGGATAAACTATTAGAAATCTCCTGGGCACACAACCGTAAACTGATCAAAGAGTTTAATTGGTAAAAAGGTTGGTGAAACACTTGTGCTGTAGTGGGAGGACTGGGCCAGGATGGAGGAGCCACACATGAGGATGATTGCTAATCCCAACACCCAGCGTCTTACGGCCGTGCCGGAGGAGACTCGGGCCATGGGGGGCGTTAAAATCCCCCTGCCTTACTCCCAAGTGTCTGCCTGGCTGTGAATATCTCCCTTTCCCCATCTGTTACCGATGGCACTCGCCCGCTAAGAACCAAGAGGAGGGGGAGGATTGAGGAAAACCCATGGTGGTGGTGGGGGGGGACAAGGGTTTTAGTCCTCTTTGCCCAGGCAAATTAAAATTCTAATTATCCTCTATTACAAGCTGGGAGCGCTCTCAAGCAGATCAGATACTGATGACTTCTGCATCCAGCTGTTTGGTTGCTCCACGGAACAATAGGCCATAAAGGAGGGTGGGTTTTCCACCGTGTGTGTGTGTGTGTTTCAAGTGTGTCGGGAAGCAGGGGAATTTGTGTGTGTGTGTGAATGTACGCTTAAAGAGGGGGGCTGTGTGTTGGATTAAGCTAAAGACCGAGGGGATGATGATGCTCTCTTTGGCCTGGTTAATATGTTTTTGTTGCATCGCTGGCTGCTCTCCAAGTCCTCTGTTGTTGTTTTTGATGATGTTGCTGTCATTTTTGGGACGAGGGTGTTTTTGTTTTTTGCCACGTTCCCCAGTCTCTAACGCTAATCCATGGGATTTTTTAGCCAAGCTGTTGTTATTAGAGCGCAGTACAGTGCGTGCGGCGGCGGCGGCGGAAGCCGTGGTGCCATTGGTGCTGGAAAGAATAAGATGCCTCCCCATTCAGTTGTCTCTTGGTGGATAGCGGCTGCTCAAAACAGACAGAGACAGAGGGAATCATGTTTTCTCTTTCTTTCTTCTGAGATTACGTAGTGTCATTTTAAACATTTTTTGTCTTTATTAAGCAGCTGACAAGTGTCGCTGAGGACGGGAAACATTGGGAAGACGGAGAGACAACTAATGATATGGTCCCCAGCTGCAATGAAAACCAGGACACTGTGGTTGTATCGTACTCAAGTTGAACCGAGGCCACCAGACACCTTCGAAAAATGTCTTATTAAACCCATCGCTGTCACAACCAATGAAAAAAGTAGAGTCGACTGATGTAAAATTCATTTGTAACATTTTCTAATATATTTTTTAGGATATTTTTCATATAAAACATTGTAATAATTTACTTCCAGCTTCTTGACAAGTGTATATATTTTCTGCTATAACGCTAAAGTGGTTTTGGATTGTTGGCTGTAAATAATGAATTTTGAAAAAATGGGTAGAGTAGATGATTTGTAGAGGAACTGCAGCACAAAATGACTAATAGTGAGGATGCACAAAGGCGATACAGTACAAACAAAAAAAAGGAATAAAGACAAAAAAAATGAAAACAGAAGAAGAAGTGTTTCTGGATATGTTTCTTTATATAAAAAAAAAGAGAAACTGAGGCAAACAGGCTTTCTGTTTGTTTTAAGTGTAGTAGATGTTTGGTGGCAGGCCTCAGGGACTTCAAGTTAATATGGACATAATTTCTTTCTTACAGCATCAACTCCTGAAATTCAAAGAGGCTATATTGCTGCAAACAGTAATAATAAAAAAAAACTGAATAAAAAGATTGATATTAAGATAATATGTCTTCAATTCCAGACAGTTAAAATACCTTAAATATTATTAAGTAATAACTCAAACTAGAAACTGTCAGACCAGTCATCATGCAACTACAAACTGTGATATAAAGTTGAAACACAGTTTACTAGATGTGTGTGCGGAGAGTAAAAGAGTCTTGATCTCCCTCACTTTCGTTCTATCACAGACACACAACAACACGACAGATTAGTTTTCAGTGAGAGACACTTCAAACAGCGTGACGTGCCACAGCTCAGCGTGCTGACCTGGGGTGGGTGACAGACATCGGGCTGCAACATGGGACTCTCGATGTCTGGGTGAGCGATACTAGCAGTGTCATGTTCTACCGTGAGCGACTGAGAGGTCGTCATGCAGTAACACACACACACACACACACACAAATATCTGCTTTCATATTCTGTTCACTCATAGCAGCTGGGCTCTGACTCAAAGAGAGAGTCAGAGAGAAAACTAAAGCACATTTTGTGGAACAAGGGGAAAGGTTATGGGAAATTAAAATAAGAACAAGAAGATGGACTTGTATTACTGCAGGACCTAAAGAATGCAGAACAAAGTTAAAACCTCAGAGTATGAAAATGAAATTTCTTTTTTACCCAAAAAGTGCTTTTTTGTTCCATCTCCTGGGCCCTTAAAGGGAAGGTGGAGGGACCTAACTGGAGGAGGAAGAGGAGGATGAAGGAGAAGAAGAAGAGGGAGGCAGTGTGAAGGAGGTATCACGTTTTATATAAAAGCCTGAACACACACAGATACAAGCAGACGGTTTATTCACTATGCAAGTGTAGGCTGGTGGAGTCCCAGGGCGCCTCTGTAAACAGCAGGTTGGTGTTACTCGCTGACAACCTATCTCTTGTTGTGTGAATGGTTAGGGGCACAAGTTATGAATCCGGGGCGCTCGGGTCATCGCCACACACTCCTACGGAGGCCAACCGAGTGATTTGTTCTACAGTAAACAGGAAATACGCCTCAAAACATGAGTCAAATAGCTGCGGGCCTCCATGAGAGACCTTAGCTGACCACTTGTGACATCTCCTTCCTGCAGCTGCAGCGCGGAAACAAACAAAACACGCTCGCAGCAGCACACACCCATGGTGAAGGGAAGTCTCTTAACAGACAGAAACATCCCCCCCACCCCCCAACCCTCTACCTACCCCACCCATTCCTCCCCTGCTGTTGCAATGCATTTAGCAAGCCACGTGTGCTGCCATTACACCCCATTGTCCCTGCCCGCCCCGCCGGTGGATGGAGGGATGCAGGGGTTCACAGTGACAGATTTAAGCAGCGTGCCTCGGAAGAAAAAGCACAACAGACAACTTTGCATTTGAAGGGTTAAATATGCAAAAGAGGCCAAAGAGGAGGGTGATGGCGGCGGGGGAGGGTGAGGGGGTACCGCCACCATTGTGTGACCCTCTCTTCAACCCCTTAAAAGATACAAGCGCACACACACACATGCATGCACACACTTTCTGCCCTGGGGTAACAGATGGGAGGATGTTAGCAGAGGCGAACAGTGAGCTTCCCCCCTTCTCTCTTCTATCACCCTCACTCCAGAGGACAGCTGGGAGGCAGACATTCCTTCTTCTCAGCTTTCAGAGGAAAACAAAAGAGTGTGTGGGACCCCTCCTACACACACGTGCACACACACACATACAGACACAAACTCCCCCCCTCAAAAAAACTGTCAATGCAACTGTGGGCTGATCATATTTCAGCGGCCTGAGCCTGCCAGCCAGCAGAGATACTACGTACGTATACGAGCGAGTGCTGCTGAGCCCGGGACATTTGTTGAAGGTGAAAGTCAGGGAGATAATCCCGGCCCTGCTTACCAGAGCTGGCACGTTGATGTGTTAGTAGGACCGGAGCCACTGGTGAGGGCAGTGTAAGTCTGTCCAGAGCTGTAATAGTATGGAAATTTTCCTTTAAAACTGCAGTAAGACAAAGGCTTAGTCTTGCAGCCGGCTGTTCTTTTCTGGCTGACTTATCTTTACCGGCACGCCTGGGCTGTTTGGTGAACAGGTTCACTGCAACAGCTCAGCACATACCGTACTACAGACAACACACACACAACATGAGGAGGAGAAATGAAGCGGTGATATTGCAGAGAGCAGGAAGACTTATAAGACAACAATAACAGTTTATTTCTGTTATGTTGACACAGCAGGATATGGGATTATGGTGATGTATCCTTTTCAGAAACACACAAAAAAAGGCAAAAGGAAGACAGAGATTGTGTCCCACATTTTGAATCATCTCCAGTGATCCAACAATGCGCTCATTGTTGCGGCCCCAAAGTCCATCACCGTCCTAATGAAGCCCAACTGCACTTGGATAAAGCAACTGCTTGAGCAAGTCACCATGAGAGAGAACAAATGGCAGCAGGCATCAGTGGCCTATTCAACACATGCAGCCTGCTCTGCTCAGAGAAGTGCTATGCCATTTGCTGCTGGAGTGCGTCCCGTCTTTTTTTCATAACAATGGGTTCTTGCATGATAACATACAGTGTGTTTAGTTAGTATACAGCATGGACAGTTACAGATGTCCTCAACATACAGCACAAGCCACTATAATGTGAAACTGCTGCTACAGATATGCAAAGCTGGATTTTTTTCTTCTGAATAAATCCTATTGCTTATATCATGTAAAGCCTGATGTATTTCTAAACTGTATTCATGCAAAATAGTGATTCTAACAGAGAATATAAAAGCCATGCATTAGCAAGCGATGTTAGTGTGCAAGGCGCTAAACCAGGGGTGTCAAACGTGCGGCCCGCGGGATGAATTTGTCAAGTGTGAAAAAGTTACATAGACTACTAAGAGGCATAATATTGTTGAAAAATTGTTGTTGATAAAAGTTGTTCATAAAAGGATTGGATTTTTTTATGTGAACATCTTAATAATGTACTTCTTTGCACTAAAACAAAGGAAAAGGTTTATAGTTCTCTATTATGCTGTTATTTTACTGGTCTGACACATCCAATCACACTGTATGTGGCCCCAACTGAAATGAGTTTGACAATCCCTGTGCTAAACATTAAATAACCCGCGTTTTGGTTATGAGCAAAAACAAAAAAAAAAAAATTTGATCCTGACATGACTCACTGGTATCACCAAATCTGTGCTACTGAAAAGAATAGAAAAGCTTGGATTAGCCACAGCTTATTTGTCAGGAGCAGTGAAAATATTCCCAAGGAAGTATATCAAGTTCCCGGGCACATATCCATTAGCCTCAAGTAAAAAGCCAAGCAACACATGTCAAGACAAGTTGGACAAACCATCAAGCCTTGTGAGCTAACTTGACATTTTTATAAGGAAACAGGGTTGTAGAAATGCAAATGTCACTCGGGCCAAAACATACTGGAATTGCAGAAAGTTTGCCATCGGTAGGAGGTCCAGCGATAGCGCTTCCAACAAACTACTGTTTATCATACCGAGGAAGATACAAAGTACAGTTTATATTGCAGGTTAGACCTCCAACGTAGCAAACTGCTTGTGAACGCAAACACAGTTATAAAAATTTCCCCTTACCCTAAGTCTGGATGGGACTCCTGCCAGCAAGGTAGGAGAGCAAGGTAACTTCACTCATACATCTGTCTGGGTGTGCATGTGTGCGTGTGTGTCAAAGTGTGTGAGGGAGCACAGCCAGCAAACAACAAACAAAACACTTATTGACTCACACATGCTGAAAAAGATGCCGAAGTCATTAAGCCTAAACTTATGAAATGACAGAGAAGGAAAAATCACAAGTTCACAGGTTATTTTCAAACGTGCAAAATACGCTGTATCTTTGTGACTCAAGACATCTATAGTAACGCACACATACGCACACACAAACTCAAGCTGTCAAAGATAACAAGCTTGAAGAAGCTGACACTCAAAGCCATTGTTGTATTTATCAATAATAATAATAAAAAACATTTCTCCATTTTGTATTATAGGTTGATCACTGTGTTTTTTTTTTGGCTGTTGCTCAGTCTATGCTGGCAATTTAAAGAAGTCTGTGAACCGATAGCTTGCGATGGGCCATGTGTTGTTGTTTTTGAGCCGAATCTGAGACACACAGAGACATGCAGGCTTCTCATAAATCCTGACACAATTATCCAAATGGAGTCCAGTGAAGCCTACCACACAAAGACCTCCACCGCTTGGCCACTGTTCGTTACAGAAGAGAGCTGTTTACAGATGATGTAATAAGGACAGAGGGTATTAGAGTGGAGTTAAGCCAACTGGCCACCAAAACATCTCACATCTCCATCTAATGGAGTGGTTGGTTGGAGTGACGGGACTGGACGCAACAAAAAAAATAAAACAAACAGAATAATGAGAAGTAGAAAGGAGATGCCGACTGTTAATTAGGACATTGAGCTGGCAGAAATGAGACTGAGGCATTTACAATGTACTCACATTATTAAAAGCTTAATTCTAGCCATGTTGACAAGGTTGTGGAGGAACCAGGGAGTCAATGCTTTCAGTATGCACTAAGACTCCACCTACAAAGTCAGCGCCCATGCTCAACACTGAAGTGTCTTTTAGGAAGACATTTAATCCCTAACAGCTCCAGGGGTGCTGTTCTGAAACCCACTCTCAGCTCCGACTTCTCTCTGGAGGACGATCAGCTAAGAATCATGAATTTTTGGTACCTTTTCCCTGTCTCTTCTCTTCATTTACAATCTCTATTAAACATCTATTAAACTAGAAATTGCCTAAAGAAAAGAAGACAGTAGCAGTGATGGATCAATTCCTGCAGAACCAGAACCAGCAGTCTGTTAAAGGAGACACAGCTGAACGGCGCCTTACGCCCATAACAACACGTGTGGCAGGACTGCACATGCACGGCACTGACGGCCCTCCCCCCTCAGCTCCATATCAGCAGGTCTGTCAGATCAAGTGGTTTAAAGAGGAACTATGCAGGATTTGTAGCTATATGCTACATTTTTACCCCAATTAAACAGCTTTTGAGTGATTGTGATGGTTTAAAAAATGGCTTAACTTGTTACGAGGGAGAATGGAGGCTCTCCTTCCACGTGCGTGTCACTTATTGTGTCTTTTGACTGAAAAACAACTTGGCAATATCAACGCTGCTGCCTCGGTGTCCAAGCTCTCGTGTCTGCGGCACCGTGACACAAACGCACCCCGTGACCTCTTGTTCAAGACAGATGAAACTACACAGATATACACGTCGTAACATCGTATATGATATACAACGTTATCTACCGCTCTACTGAATGATTTCTCACCGGCTTCGTTGTAAACAAATGCACATGGGCGAGAGGAGGGTTAGCAAAACAGCGGAAAAGCGACCGGATTTACACAGCTCCTCTTTAATTTATTTTGTTGTAATACTGCAAAGACTGGCAGACACGTCAATTGGCAAGAAAACTATAGCAGAAATGTTGATCAGAGCTACTGACAGAGTTTAAGTTGGACTAAAGCTAACAGCTGAATCAACAGATTCGGCACTTGTGTGTGATTCAGAGTGATATTGCCCCATTTCCACTGTGGCATGTTGAGGCATGAAAACATGAATTTCTTCCTCTGTGCTCTAACCGATAACTGTGATGGCCATTGGCCACTGTTGTGATTCAGTGATGGTCATGAGGGTAGCTCTAGCTTGAAAAAAAGAAAGAAAGAAAAGTCTGTCTAACCCAACCTCTGCAGTTGTAATTCCTGTTCTAAGATACTGCTAACAAAAGCCAAACATGCACTGCTGCTGCTTCACATTAAAAGCTTTCAACTTGAAAAGGGGCTCTATTGTGAATCAGCTGCAGGAAGTGTAGCTTTAATCACCAACATAAGAAAGTAACTGAGCTCTCCTTGGTCTACAAAGGAAGATATGCATGTCGTTTTCTGCACTTTTTAATCAGAGGATCATTTC
This sequence comes from Trachurus japonicus, assembly GCF_045865225.1. Lineage (NCBI taxonomy): Eukaryota > Metazoa > Chordata > Actinopteri > Carangiformes > Carangidae > Trachurus > Trachurus japonicus. The sequence continues at coordinate 10,725,153 of NC_140930.1, forward strand.
CCAGCCTCAAGTTTTCTTAATTATATTAAGTGAAATGGGTAAATTCTTCAACTTGTCATCAGGATATTATTTTTCTACCCCGTGGAGCTGTTGCATAGAGACACATTCATGCTGCTGCTGCTGTCATGGCTTCTTATCATGGTTGCTCACAGTCTGGCACTGTGTGGATGTCTCAACAATTGGCAAATTCAGCATGTGTGTAGGTGCTCGGTGCCGTATGTGTAAGCTGATGAGCATGTTTGAACATGATGCTGTTGTTGGCTAACGGTGTGACGACAAAAACCGGCCCACACTGTTTCAGTGGGCCTGAAAAAAAGACATCAAAGTGGTGAGGGAGGAAGGGGAAACAAACAAGAGTGATGAAGAAAATGGGAGACAGAAAAAAAAGTTTAAAAAAAAAAGATTAACACGCATTTGTGTTTTGGCAAGTTTCTGAGGATAGAAAGCTTGACAATGCAAATCCAAACAGATCCAAGAACACAGAACAGGAGGCTATAAAGTAGAGAGATGGTCAGATGTAGGATGAAAGTATATTAAAGAAAAAGAATGAATAAAAGTCTGAGAGACAGAACCGAAGCAAAAGCTAGAGAAGACAGGAGAGACTGGGGGATATATTTAGCAGCTCATTAGTCAGAGATGTCCTCTCCTCAGCAGGCTGGTCCCTCAGATGAGGCCCTTTGGAAATCATTATGACTGCCTGCTGCTTCAACCACACACATTTCTCTGGAAAACAATTTACAAACTGCCTCTCCTCTCCCCAGCCTTAATGTTACTTTAAAATAATCCCCAAGTTTTGGAGAGAGGCCCAAAAACAAAGCTTTGAACAACGCAAAGTGAATAATAAGTGCGTGGGTTTTAATTCACAGTATTAGCATAGAAAACAACCAGTGAGGGCTCGGGTTTATACATCCAACTCCATGTATCCATCTTCTGTCATTTATTACGTTATCAGATTTGACCGTTGGTGTCAACGGTGCTGCCAACACCACCACTCCCTCCTTCGACACTCATTAACCTTAGAAATAAAGCAACTGTCGTCAGGAATTACAGCGTGCAGTCAGAATAATCTCGCACACACAGTATCGGGAGAAAAATGCAAATATCGATTACACCTGGGAGTCAAAAATGGAAAATCACGTCATTATGTATAGCTGACAATAATCCTGGCCATGTGGGACCTTCACCCAAATAACAACACCACACCATCTGGTCAGCTGTTTAAGGTGAATGAAATGGTCTTGTGTTGTCTGTGTCCGCAGCACTGCAGTATCCGTTTCCATGGCGTGTTTCTTTGTCTGGCGAGGCGTTTAAAGTTTCCCTTTAGGGCTTGATTGGGTGGGAGAGCTGTTAAATGGCACAGGGTGAGAGCAGAGAGTGATGGCTCAAGTGATAAACACACAGGTAATGAAAGAGAAAGGCTGATGGATTCGACCAGACTGCTGCTAATGGGCTCCGGTCTCACCTGGCTAATGGCTGGAGCCTTTAAGAGAGAGGGAGAGAGAGAGAGAACAACGAAGAACAGAGACATCATAGAAAAAGGGGGCTGTGGTGTGCTCAATATACCCTGCCTCTCTCTCTCTCTCTCTCTCATGGACACACACACACACACACACACACAGAGTGAGTTAGCAGTCCTAATTGCAGACTGGTGATCTAGTGGAGCTGCAGCTTGCTGTGGTTTGGCCCGTGGCTTCCAACACCGCCCCCTAAAAGCCCTCTTTGTTCTCACATTTCAGAAAAGGAGCCAGTAGCCAGCATATTGCTTTACTCCTGCATGAACGCCGTGCTAACAGGACTTCAGGGGGCTATTTTGAACACTTAATTGTACGGGAGTCATTGTGCGCCCCCCCCCCTACCCACTCCCCACTGCTAACCCATCCTCCTATCTGCAAAAAACTTTCTGCAAACCAGCAGACTTGATGCACACTGTGGCTTCTTTGTACACACACACACACACACACACACACACCATTTTGTTTGGCTGCAGAAAGGCAACAAGTTTCAAAGAGTACAGCTGTTTGAAGATGCCAGAAGTAGGGCATGGCTCATTCAGATATTTTCCTCTGTGGTCGAAAGCAGTGACGCTATGCTAGCCACTAGAGCCTCCTCTGTTATTAAAGTGAAATGAGAGTTGTTGGGTCTTTTTTTTTTTTTCCTTGAGCGTCTCTCTCTCGACTTTCGAGAAAACATCCTCACATCCTTTGGGTTGGACCTACACAGAGTACACGCTGATTCAAGGAGAGCAGCCAAAACAATGGGTTCAGAGAGTAGACTTCGCAATAGGTCTTCTTCAGGCACTGAGGGGAATCTATTCAACTCAGGCCAAGAATGGACAATCGATTGTTAAAAACAAACACAAATCTCAAAGGAAATTAGGAGAGGCAGCTCTCTGCTTCCCCCTCTTGCTCTCCTCCCCTTTCACCCCCCTCCCCTGCTCTTTTCTTTACCCTATGACTCCACTTTTCTTCCTGGCCCAGGGAAAGCCATTTCCCGTTCTCACACATGAACATACATAAACGTCACTGCCTCGCAGAGCACACAGCAGGCTTGTTTGTGGGAGACTTCTGGTGCTCACTGGCGCTTTCATGTACAGCTGTAACTCAACTTCAGAGGACAAGGGTTTTTTTTTTTTATTTAGACGGCATCGTTTATCTATTTAACTGGACCTGTAAGGATGGTCTGTGTCCCTTTTGCCTCCTGACATATAGCGCTTGTTAGAGCTGACAACATACCGTGTGATCGTGTGAATAGACCCTTTGGCGCTTGAGTTCCCATCTTTTACTCCTTCAGTTCTGACTCACTGTCTAGGCCCACTTCCTCTGAACTCAACCACAAAGGCTCACTGTAAGGATTGACATCATATTAGCAACTGAGCACTGTTCAGCAACCATTAGTGGGATCTCAAACAGACTCAGAAAAGACATGAAACAAGACATATTTGCACTGTATCCTGAAAAATCCCCTCAGAACAACGCCATTTATCCTTTGCATATACACAACCAAAGGTGTCACTCTGTGTGTGTTTACTGGAGCCCAGCGTGAATAGAGAGGTGTTTACCTGAGCACGTTGCTGCTGTGTTTGGGAAAAAAGGGTCCTGGATCATAAACGCAAATGTAATCGCACACGGTAATCACAAACACAAATTTGCGCGAGCCGTTTACATTAGCTCGGCAGCAGATACCCTGCTGGTAATCTTGTTTACAATGAGCAGCTGAACAACAGATAAAAAAGACAAGACTTGGACTGTGATTACTTCTAAAAATAGGTTGGCTCCAAGAGGTTTTGTCACTGTGTCCTAACAGAGCGTATTAACAGGTACAAGAAATCGTTGTCCTGACCTTTCTGCAAACAACATGAAAGCACCAGAAGCAGAAGCTTAAAGCTTTTCCTGTCTTTGTTAAAGGAATCAAAAGACAGAGCAAAGAGTGCCTCAACCTTTACGCTCCATCGTCCTGGTTCTCCATCTAATTCCCCATCACTTGAAACGCCAACTTTACTAAAAAGAGACATATCTTCAAAAAGACCAAATGTGGCACCTAAACCTCCACGGACCAGAGACTACTTTGATGCTGCTCTGTGCTGTATTCTCTGGTGTTTGGCGCTTTTTGCTCTAGTTCGCAAATACTGTACAGTATATATATATTTTTTAGTATGCATTTCTATTCATACCACTCGCTGCTATTTGTATGAGTCTGGAATAAGCCTGTCAGCAGTGATGAAATTTCATATTCATGAAAATTTCCAGAGCAATCTCCATCCCTGGAACACGTCAAGGGATTACCTGTGTGAATTATGTATGGTGAGCAGCAGGGAGAGAGGCCAGTGAACAGGAGAACTAATGACATGGTGACTTTTAAAGCTTTCAAATGAGGGCCACACCTTGGTAATGTGTCTTAATTATACATTTCCGGTCCCACTTTGATGGTGTTAACACTGCGAACTCAGGCCCTGGTTGTTTCAGTATTGTGAGTGTTGTTACATCTCTTTTTTGTGTTTACGTCTTATTGTTCTTCTTATTTATATTCCTCCATTCCCTTTGTTTTCCACTGCAACAAAGTCATTACAGTTTAATCCCTTTTTCTTGCGGGATCGGTACTCAACAAAAATATGCTGGAAAGGAGCAGTAGGTTACTGTATGTGTAAAAAGAAATATCCTCTTGTTTCTTTTTCTTCCTGATACATCTGTTATCAAGCATCTAAATCTTTCAATACTCAATTTAAATTGCTTGTGATGTCTGATTAAAAATTTAAGTTCATACTACAACGCCTGAATTGAAAATGCCATAAAAAAAAACATCAGAAATATGACATACTGTACTCATTTATCATTAACAGGTTTGGGAAAAGATTTATTACAGCACAGTTTTATGCCATGAGCCATTTGCTGTTATTATTATACTCAACTTGTGTTCATTCGACACAACAGAGCAAATATCAACTGCTAAATGCCATTAGGAAGAACAGAAACTCTTGAACTATGAATCAGCATAAGTAACAACCCTGTGCTATGAGGAAGTAATTATGTAAAGAATACAAAACTGTGACGGCATTTAAAAATAACCTTCGTACTGTCGTCGGGTCATTCAGAGTAGATTTTTCAATTTATATTCCCGAGAACTCGCTTCTTAAATAATGCCAGTGTCAGTGAACAATGAAAACAGAGTGCAACACGCCTGTAACCCAGCCAGTTGAAAGTCGTCCTAGCAATGGAGTCGAGAGAACTATCTGTCCTTTTCCATCAATTGACTGGCAGCCTTAAAGGCGCAGGTGCATCATGGGTACTGGAGAGAAAATCTTTGGTGCACATGTCATAAACAGAGATGATAGAGGCTTTGTGCTTTGATACACTGGCACAGAATTTATGTGTGCTGCCTTATATGTTATTCAAACACAGACAACCAGAGTGCATGGAGCGCACACAAAAAGATAAATAGAATATATAGAACTGTGCACACACACATACATACACATCTATACAGTGCAGAGAGCACGTGGGCTGGTGATCTGAGGACACAATTCCTTGGTGTCGGTAGGCAGCGCAGTGTGTGTGAGTGTTCTGGACGCAGAACGTGAGCACGATACCAACCCCTCTGGGCCCAACATGAATCATGTGTGTTACATAAGAGAGAGAGACAAGCAGAGAGACAGAGAGAGAGAGACAGAGAGAGAGGCGATGCTCTTGAGAGAGAAGTGCCCTCCCCTTTCTCATCTGCCCATCTCTTTCTACTCCTGTTGGTTCACACACTTACACACACACACACACATTCATTTATTTATGGCATTAAAGAAAGAAAATCAATCAACACCTTAAAAACATCCCAGACACCCCCATCACACACACTCATTTACTTATTCATACACATACACAGTCCGCCTTCTCTCTGTGGCAAGGACATCTGGCACATTTCACAAGCTGGCTGTGTGTGGGGAGTGTGTGAGTCTGAGTATGTGTGTGTGTGTGTGTGTGTGTGTGGGTAGAGCATGTGTGGAGGTAGTGTGTGTTTATGTGTGTGGCAGGAGGAGGGGGGACTGGAATATTGAAGGGCTGAAGTGAAAGGAAAGCTGGCACAAGCGAAGAGGTTCGATGAGTACAAGTCATAAAGACCGTCTTCCTTCCTTCAGAAGAAGAAAAAGAAAACTTCATTGATCCTGCAGTGATTGATTGATTGATTGATTGATTGATTCCTCTATTACCTGTTTCCTCTATTCCCTCTGTTTACTTTAACATCCACGCAAAAGCACAACGCCTGCAATAGATGACAAACGATTCAATTTTAAACGCTGGTACCTCCCATTCAAAGACAATAATCCAAGAACTCATGCTGATAAAAAATAAAAACCTGATCCGAGGTCTGTTGTGGGGTAATAACCAAAGCCGGCTAGCCGTGCTAAAAGCTCTCAGAGGACGCTAAATGTCACGGCTGATTAAAACCTTATGACAGCAATGTGACCACAGACAACACCATCTCTCTTTCACTCAATAGCGGAGGAAAAAAAAAACTGTTGTGACTCATTAGGGGCAGTGACTGGATTCACAGAGTGGGTGGGATCCAGCAGCACTCAAGCTGCCACACGGAGGCAGAGCAACCTGACCGACCCAAGGGTAAAAAAAGGAGAGCGGTTTAATCTGACTGACCTGCGAGAAGACGTCGAGGAGGAGGGAAAAATAACCTCAATCAATTTACAACAGATGGGATGAAGATGGCGGTTTGGTCGATGTGTATCATGTAGGAGCAGAGACAGAGAGAAAGAGAGTGTGTGTGTGTGTGTGTGTGTGTCTCTGTGTCTTACCTGATGCGTGACCATGAGGGAGCAGGGTGAAGAGGAGGAGAAGCGCGGAGGCAGCCAGCCTGTGGGCTAGAGAGGAGGAGGAGGAGGTGGCGGCGGAGGGAGGAGAAGAAGAAGAAGATGAAGAAGAGGAGGAGGAGGAGGAGGACAGGGCTCTCGTCTGAAACGCTACCATCCCATCGCACATCTTTTCCTCTGGCGACCAGCGAGAGTCCTCTACGGCTTAACCTGTCCAGGCCACATAGAGAGAAAAAAAAAGGGATAGAGAGAGAGAGAGGGAGAGGGGGGAGGGAGGAAGGACACGGATTACTATCAACATTCAGCGAGGATTACGTAACCAAAAGCAACACAGAGAGACAGGAGGGAATAGAGAAAGAGCTTTAAAAGACAGGAAGAGGAACGCAGAGAGACTGAATCAAGGGTTCTTCTGTGCTATGCCATCAATTAACAATTGGATTTGTGATGATTATGATAATAACTGAATTAATAACTGTGCACTTCCTGTGTTAATTCCTCAAAACAATTAAACCACCCCCCTTGAGGAGGAGGCAACACCTCTGCTTTTTTTTTTTTTCAATGGAAATCCACCAGTGGCTGCAGCAGCAGCAGGAAGAGTTCTTCTGATCTCCACTCGATCCCCAAATCTCGTCTTTGCCACAAAATCTCACTAAACGAACCAGCAATTAGATTCTGCCACAGATGATGTAACAGGGAATCACATCCCTTGCTGCTGATGAGGTAGCAGCATGAGAGGGACAGAGGCTAAAATGTGCCCGAGAGAATCCGTACAACAACAAAACAGTGATTACAACTGCAGCTTATACCAAAAAACCCTGCTGGTGAGTGGAGGAGCTCGCCCAAAGAGATACGTTTTACTCTTTTAAACATAATATAAGTACAATTTTTGAGATTATTAGTTTGTGCAACTTTAAAAGCAAGAAATAAACACATTATGCAGGAATTCCTTATTAAAGTCCTGATAGAGAGGGCACAGTATTTTACAGTTGAATGATAAACAGATGCTATTCCACGGGCTCTCAGCTGTGTTGCTGCGCTGCCATATGCTGCAGATTGTTATCTGTGATAGAGTTTGACGGACAAATTACGTAAAGACAACTACATCAGGTGTCACTTTCTGAAATATCCCCTGTGTTTTTTAAACTATGCATGTGGTGCATATCAGCCAGTAATATAAGTCTAATAAGCTCCTGTTTTGTTTTGTTCCTTCCATCATTGCAGCCTGCCAGCAATGTTTGTTTTTTTCTCCATTTATCTGGGATCTCTGTCTGTAAGAACAGTGTAAGTGGTACAGTATCTCTAAATGTAAAACATCTATGAAATGGAAATGGTAAATGGAGAATCAAATGTTGTGTTCCCAGAACAGCTGGATGACAGCAGAGAAAAGTAGGGAGGAGATAAAGAGTTGCTGTAAAACACCATTAAACAGCATCACTGGGAGGGAAAAAAAAAACACAGCCATATGCGCGCGCACACACACACACACAGACACACACACAAAAAACAGCCCCATCCTCTCCTCACAAATCTCTCTCTGTGATACCAACTTAACGAAACTTCCTAAAAGCATTTGTTGGTTGATTGCAGGGGTTACAACAAGACGAACACTGTCATTACGTAAATGAGATGCAGGTGCGTGTAGCGCTGGGTCTGTGGCTCCACAGACACTGGGATGGAGCGGCAGTAGCTGTGTTGTTTGGTGGGGAACTACAGCCGGCTGGCAGGCAGCATATCCTCCAGAGAGGGCAGAGGGCCCATTACAGTTACACAAGGCTGCTGAGCTAATGGCTACAGTAATGGCATGGCTGCAGTTAGACAGCCACAAATTTGATTGCAGAGCGGCTGCGCTGCCACATATACCATCACGAGCCACTATGATGAGGAAAGGAACAGTAAACAAACACACATGCTTTAGCCGGTAGCATCACTGCATGCTGGGAGGGTGAATCCGCTGGCCTGCATCAGGGCCAAAACAGGCCTTAGTAATCAGATTATGTAAATGTGACGGATCCATATTAAATAAATACAATTTCTTAGTCAGTGTTGTGATAAAATTCAGTTTTCACAACAGATTTTTGACTTCAGCCCATGCCAGCGCTCCCACGTGTCAGCGACCTACACTCGGCTAGATTTCAAAATTACCAAAAAATCCAAACAAGTTAAATTGGCAGAAAATTTCCAACACACAAACAGCAGGCCCCCCACCCCGACTCCCCACTGCCTTGCCACCTTTACTGATTTCTCCAGGAGTAGGTGGGATGCAGAGCCATACCTGCATGTGGTGCAGGCCAGTGGGAGAGAGTGACGTAAGTCGGTTTTGGCAGGACAGTCTGGTTACTGCAATGAGCCAAAGGGCAGCCAGTCAAAAACACACACGCAGCGGACCTGTGCCAGCCATTTGATCCACAGACGCTTTCTCATTTGTCCATGTTGGGATCAGAGCACTGCGCTGCACAGGCCCGGGTTACAGATTGGCTTTACATTAACTCGTCTCAGAAAAACGCAAGGACAAACAAAAGTCAAGGGCATGACAATAAAACAACGTGTTTTGTTCAAAGGCACTTGTTGGGATGTAAATAACCACTTGGGATGGCATTTATAATGCAGGACTGACCTCCGGAGAGTGCTGAGGGCAGAGTATTGAGCGGCCAGTACGTTTGCAAAGTGAAAACTTAAGCAGAATTAGCTTAATTGCTTTCACACGAACATCTGAGAAAGGAGAAAGTCATTAACTCTGTGCTAAGGTATCCCACAAAACACAGCATTTCCAATTAGTTAGAACAAGATAGCTCTGAGCCTTAAATTAATTTTTTTGCAGATCTCATGATGTGCTGACTTAATGTTCATGCATTTAATTGATTAATAACACAGCAGGCAGTTTGACAGAGAAAGCTCAGAAGCACGTCACATTTTACTTTCAGATTTGCAACTGTGTGGGCTTCCTGTCAGACACCACCAAAGATGGTGAGCCTTGGGTTTCCTGGAACTACATTTTGTTCCAAACCACACAAACAAATACTTCCTGCCTACAGCTGTGAGAAGCCAAGTAACATTACAGCTTACCAAAATCACAATATACTGTAAAGCATGTGATAACATTGTTGTTCGTTCAATCAAAGTGTGCAGAGTTTACTGTCATTCTAAATGGCTGATAAGTGAGCTATTATCACAGTATGAATACTTTCACTTAGCACCAGTGAAAAGTAACAGCACATATCTTTCCAAATTGAATCCACCAACACAAAAACTATTCTAAGGAATGAGCAAAAAATGAGCAAAACAAATGCCATTTAATTGGCTAAAGGGATAAATTACATTAAAATTAAAAAAAACAAACATGTTAAGACATCAAATAACATCAGCCCACCATGAACACAGATCCAAGAAAGGCACACATCCACACAAACCATCCAACAAAACTAGCGCTGCCAGTTCTCGCTCACCACTCTGTTCATATGAAGGAGCAGAGCACGTTGTACAATCTGTAATCTGCAGCTCTCTGTCAGATTAACAGGATAGAGAAGGATGGGACCCTTGTGAGGAAACTACTGCCAGAACCACAACAAAGCTGTTCTGAAGTTGTCCACTTTAAAAAAAGGCTGTGTTGAAATCAAACATCAGCAGCAGCTCACAATGAAGATGCACTGTTGCCGGCTGCCATTTAAAAATTCATGAACAGCAACTCACCCTTTGTTATCCCAGACAGTAGTTCTGTTTTTGTGCATTTCAATGCTCAGCCAACGGTATGAGTAGACATTGCTTGTTCAAAAATAATGATCAATAATGAAAACAGTCACTAGATGCAATGCAAAGCCACCCACGCTATAGGTATCCATTGCGTAGGCCGTCTTTCAACCTAATTCATTAAGAAAGTTGAGTATTTACAGCGTCAATACTTTGTTAAGTCCGCCACTTGGGGAAAAAACTATGCAACTCTCCACTTCAGACACCAGTGAGACAACCAGCCAGCCAGCAGGCTGCTACTGCAGTTTCTCAGCTGCCCGGGGCTCCTGGTATGCAAAGGGAGCCAAGGAGAGCAGCAGCACAGGCATGTGTCCGGGAACAGAGAGCACTCAGTGTGCCAAAGAAACAGCCGAGAGGAGATTTCAACCCAATAGGCCCCCGATGCTACTGCTGCTGGTGGAGCCCGCCTGGGCCTGCGGAGGGAGCCCAGAGATGGGACTCTGCGTGGCAGCTCTGAAAAGACCCTTTGTTATGAAGCATTTTGTAGTGTTAAGCCCCACAGGGCCTGAGCATCCCTCTGCACTTCCTCAAGGAATGGGACAGAAAAATTGAGAGGAGAAAAGATAGAGATAAGGAAGAAAGGAAAGAAGGAGAGAGGAGTAAGATGAAACGAGAAAATAAAAGGGAAAGCACACACTAAAATATGAAGCAAACACATGGCATATGTTGCTCTGACAGTGGTGAAAGGTAGGGATATCTGAGAATGGGATTTAAGCCAAACAGTGCTCTTATCTTTGCTCACAAGATGTTTTCTCTAAGCTATGTTGTCGTACACCAAAAAGCCTCTGAATGTTGGACCGGGAATCATAAAACTCTCAATGCAGCAACACAATGTGTTTTAAATGGAAAGCCATTAAAGCTGCACATTGCATATCTGTCATTGCTGCATGAAAGCCAAAGTGTGTGCAAAATGTGAAAAAATTAAGTCATTCAAAACAACGGAAGTCAAATGAGTGATTGAGAATACTCTTATCACCTCTGCAAAGAAAAACATCTCTGAATCAAGCCATAAAAGGTAAAACCATGGCAAACTAACCAGCAAAAAAAGAATTCGATATTGTTGAACACTTAATACTGTATCAACAATTCACAGATGCAATAGAGTTAAAATATTGTACCATATCAGGAAATAATAGGCGCAGGCACAACACTGCACCACATAAAATAATGGCTGCCATTAAAAATTACACAGGCTGATTTTCTAGTGACTAAGTAGAGCAATGAATCAGAGCTAACACCATGTTGGATGGTCGATGAACACTGCACTGCACTGTTCAAACTTGCTTAGAAGCATGGGATTATAATTATGGGTACAGATTGAATTTACAGCAGTGTCAAAATTTTGCTAAAAAGAAAAAAAAGGCTCCTCTTGTGGTGGAAAGTATCCTAGCAAATGTATAGGCCTATTGAATCAGTTAAAAGACAAACAAGTCAATTAATCAGATATCTTCTTGCATTAAAATATATTGTCTGATATTGCACAGACCTTGTGATCATTTAGTTTATCATACAGTAATCAAAAATGAAAACAATTGCTAGTTACAGCAACACACACACTATATACAATGGATAGCGACCACGATATAAATGATATGGCAAAATGGGATGGATGACAGATTTATCATTTTTCTCCACCCATACTCCCATAACAACATGTGACTCGTAGAAAACATTGGTCACGGCTCTATAATAAACACAGCTAGAGGAAGCTTGTTTAGTGACACATTATAGTGGGAACTGACTACTTCCTTAACGCCACAACATGTATGTTTCTTTCTTTTCACAACAGCTCATATCTGGACTTCCCTGCCCTTTGCAATGGGAAGAGTGTCACACGGCAAAACCGCGAAGCAGGGTTGAAACTTTCCTTGAAACAAAAAGCGAAGGAGTAGAAAATATTACAGTTTTGTGCAAATAATGTGAGCAGAGACAACCCCTTTAAAAACAACTCAGAAAAAAAAACATCTACTGCAACTGTACAGTAGGCTACCAGACGTGGTCAACTACTGTCTTCATAGCAGCAGCCCCTTAAAGCAGAGTCACACGCTTCGACACGTGCAACTGTACTGCGAGCTATTTAAACAAAGAGTGTGGTGGGCTGCCAACACACATACACACACACACACACACACACAGGACAAAAACAAAGCAACCATATCCTATCAAAGTAACACAACTACCTACACACAATAACAGCAGTTTTATTTGCACTACTTTCATATATTTACTACTTTCGAATATTATGCGACTACGCCTTTCTATCAACTACCTCCAGCGATTATTGTTCACATGACCGAAATGTAACAATACAGTAACGTTACAGCTGTTACAGAGAAGACAGGACAGACTAGCTGCTAGAGCCGGTTTCCTGTCTTACTAACTAACTAAACACACTTTTGTCAAGCTGGTACATTTCCTCTGATTAAAATGGTTAGCTAGTTACACCTAGTTAAAACAAACTGTAGGTTAAAAACCTTGACAGAAACAAAACAGAACGTTCACCCAGAATGTTACGGTTGTCACTAGCAACAACGATTAGCTTGAATAACTGACAACTCCGTCACCTCCGAGCGAAGTTATTAATCTTTGGGACGGTTTATTTATTTTGGTTTTAATTTTTTTTGTTTACAATGATGTAATGAACCGAAACAGGCGGCGGTACGGAGGAATAAAGGGAGAGAGAGAGAGAGAGCGCAGGAGAGCACTCGTAGTGGCCTATCTGTGCTTAGCTTGCGAAAAAAAAAAACAGACAAGACTCACCAACGTAAAGGTTAACAGCAGCGAGCCTCTCCCCTCTCTCTCTCTCTCTCCGGTTCACAATCGAGGCATTAACGGTTTGTTCAGACGGAGACACCCGGACGAGAATGTGGCGAAATACCAACGAAAAAAGCTAAATGTTTTTTTCCGTCGTCTGGCTGGCTGGCTGTGTCAGTGCCGTGCCGCTCCGTTGTTCCTCGTCCTCGACTCGACTCGACTCGTCAGCTCTTTATTTTAGGTGAGCGGAAACACTTCTCTGCGAGGGCTCTACCAGCTGCCTCGCTCTCGCGCGGTCTCCATGGCTACCTCGTTAAAAGGGCGGGTCCTAAATGTGACAAGCCAAACCTCAAGGCTGTAACCTTCAAAATAAGAGCACAGAGATTTTTGTTTGAGGGGTGGGGTGGGGTGAGGGTATGGGACAAAAGAATACACTAGAAGAAAAAAACACTGCAATTTAGAACAATAAAAACGTTAAATGCCTTAAATAGATGCTAAACGTGCATGTTTTTACACTGAAGGGACAAATTGCACATTTTATTTCTTTAAGTCAATCCCTGCAACAAATGTAGCAAATTGAATTGAATTATTTCATTAGCTTAAAATATGATACAGTGAAGGCATTTGAATTATTCACCAAGTTACTTCTTGTAAGATGACTGAATAAGACATTCAGGTCTGTGGATATATTATGTGTTGTGTTGTTATGTATTGGACTGCCTATATTTTACAATTTGCTGTATTTCTTTGATACTTAATGCTTCCTGAAAAAAAAAACATAAATATTTGCTCATATAAACTGTGTATTTACTCCCTTTTTTCATAAGTATCTACTAACTGAATGCCATGTTAGACATTGCTGGACTGTGTGAATACCAGGAAGAAAGATGAAAATAAATTCAGGACTTTATCTTTCTTTATCCTCTGACATTTCACAGCAAGGTGTGGCTGTTGTAGGGGTGTTTCATCATTTGATGTGTTTTTTTTTTCATTCTGTAGCCGTTTTGCCTTGAAAAACATTGCACTTCTTCACAGTTTGCATCTGAATTAGGTCTACATTAAGGTGTTTGTGTGTAAAATTTAAATTTATAATAGTGCCACAGTTACATACAGTGTGTGTGGTGATGGTGGGGGGGGATGTACAAAGCATGCACATCAAAAAACAAAATTGTGCAGGTGCTGAGCTAATAGAGTAGAAAAAGTGAAGAGAAGGAAGTGAAATGTCTCATCATGCCTAACCACAGTTCATTCTGTACTTTAACATTGCAAAACATAATGCGTCACTGTGAAAGCACATCAGAAGAGGTGTGACTTGCCCTGCCTACTTCCTGTACCCATATGAGAGTTCAAATCATATTTACAAACATTTCTGACATAAAATGAAACAATTATTCATTTTCAAACACCTTTCCAAATAAGGTTTATTATAGATGTTGCATGGAAAGGCATAAAGCGGATTTGGCTTTAATGTGAGGATAATGTAATCCATATCATACAGTAATCTGCCCTTTATCCTCAGTGTCAAGTGCAGCTCTTAAAGCCTCTAAGAAACTATAAGGACACCAGTGCTGACTAATCAATATTATAATTTTAGTATTTCACAAATTAATCTATATTTTCCTTCTTTTAAATATTAAGTGTTTTGAAATGATCTGCTCTTATGTAATGGTTCAAATGTTCAGGGGTCATATCCTGCAGTGGTTTAACTGGAAAGGGAGTTCTTACGCCAGCAATTGTCTTTCATCAGACATTAGGAGGCTCTGTGGAATCCACTTTCACTTTCACTTTACCCAGTTCCAGTTAAATTACGTTGTTACCGATTACTTCTTACTCCTACACCCTGTCTCAGTTGACTCTCATTAGCTATGAAATCTTCCTCTCCTCACTCCTCACCCTAATAAGACTATGATTTTTTAAAAAAAATACAGAAAGAAAAGAGAACCAGGGATTAACATCTTGACATGCAGCCCACTGTGTCCTGGAAAGAGCCTCTGAAAACATATCCACAGGTTCACCCTGGAGATAAACAAGAGGCAGCAGAGCTCTGAGTCCTCCCATTGTGCTCATTACTGTAACACACACACACACACACACACACACACACACACACACACACACACACACACACACACACACACACACACACACACACACACACACACACACACACACACACACAAAAACATGGTTCAACATCTTATCAGATCATAGAGGACAACACACATGGTGCAGATGAGTTCTCCCACCATGCAGTGCTGTTAATTTAATGTGCTTACAGTAATGACACCAGTGTGCTCTCCACATACTGTGTTAGAAGATTAATATGAAATAAATTAATTGCTACTCTTGTACAAAGGGACTTCTTTATCTGTCAAGCTTCCGCAGTGTGTAGCCAAAATGTGCCAGTGCTGACATCTAGTGGACGCAAAACCTTCCTGCCAAACTTCAGCTTCCTGACTCCATCACGTGTGTTGACAAATCTATTTCTGACAATTGTATTAATTGATTCAATTATTGAAAGAAATAAGTTTATATATTAAAAACCCCACATATTTCAACGAATAATTTGACAAGTGCAGTGTACATAAGACAACACAAAAAAGCAAAGGCAGCTGATACAAACCTGGACTCCCCCCTTTCTCTGTAAAAGTGGTAGCGCCCAGTGTCTTAGTTGGTATGTCCCACATTTGTATACAACTATGCTTCTTCACATTACAGGTAGGACTTTATTTTGTATTTTTCGTAACTTTCTTACTGGTAGGAGGTGATATTTCAACCGGTTTGACATAGAATATTGTTGTACTTTTGTTGTTCATTCGTTAATTTGTCTAAAACAAAGGCGCTAAACAAAAACAATGACAAACTTTGGTGCTAACTTGCTACTGCTACTGATAGATATACTGTAGGCTACTGACAACAACGGATGGACATACAGGGTGCTTAATGTAGCTACAGTGTGTAAACCTCTTGTTAACTATTTTTGTTTATTTATCTTTTTCATTTGGTGAACATTGAGTGAACGCTGCATAGTTGTGTTGCCTGACCTTTCACCCAGTCAGACATTTCACATTCAGATTCATAATTTATTGTCCCCCCAAGGAGAAATTCATTTTCACAGTTTGTTCCAGACAGGCACCAACACACCACCAGAAAAAAAAAGAAAAAACATAGGCTACAAACACGACACTGACTGTCCCCACATGAACCTTTCTCCATCTGCTGCAGACAACCTCCAACACTTTTCCCAGTTAGCGACACACACAAACATGTGTATGCAGCAGACCATAGCATGGCTAATGTTTTTTTTTCACTTGGCTACTAGCCTGTTTCAGTTTGAACCCATTGGAGCTGCTCATGTGATTGTCTGTCACCGAGTCAGTTGTTAATATCTGGGTGAAAGGTGGTAACTGAGTGAATGTAGTTTACATTTGGGCTTCAATGAAACAAAGACAAAGATGTTTAGTTTTTTTTCTTCCTCTGAATGTAGCCTATGTGCATTTTGCAAGAACACTGGCAGACAGACAATGTAGGCCTATATTGTCAGCCTATAAGCCTGTTGGGTGGCTGTAGTGTAGTAAGATCAACCATACAATCCAAGAACATAAATGGTCACAGAAAACTGAATTGTGGAAAATAAAGATTGCATTGATAAGGATTGAACATGATTACTGAGGGCAGACAGGCAGATTTGAGGAATTTTGAATCTGCTGATCTCCAACGACTTTCACACATATTAGTCTGGGTGTGTATGATACTCTGAGTTACATTTAGAGATGTAATATATTAAACCCACTGTCAGTGCCCTGATTGCATGCAAAATTTAAGTGGCCAATCTGTCTTAGTTTTAGTTTATTGCCTGTAATGTGAAATGGTTTACTATGTAGGCTATTCACTGTTCATTTAAAACTCGGATTAATTTGAAAAAAAAAGTGTGACATCAAATAAACATTTGAATAGTCTGATCACAAGACAATTGCTGAATATAAATCCACATGTTTCTCAATCAGACTATTTTGATAACACTGTTTCAATACTGCTAAGTCACATGGAGTGGATTTTTTTCATAGATATTCACTTAATTTTTCCTTGTCTTTCTTTACAGAGGGTAAGAACAAGACAAAAAAAATCAAATAAAAGGAAGGACATTCAGGGTGTTACTGTGAGTCACTGCTCATCTTGAAGAACTGAAATGGCTTACTCACAGATCCGCCTGAAAATACTCCCCAGTGTCCGTTGCCTGTTTGATAAACTGGTGCAGATAAAAGTGGAGGGACTTGCTCCTTATAAACCAGTGGAACTGAGGTCCAAGCTGGTTGACGACAGAGGGGTGACGTTTAAGGCCTCTGCCCGGTACAAAGCAGATGAAACGGGTCACGTGGATGTTTCCCGAGCACCTTCTCTGGGAGGAAGTTACACCGGAGTGGAGCCCATGGGTTTGTTCTGGGCCATGGCGCCTGACACTCCACACAATAAAATCCTGAAGAAGAACGTGCTCAGCCCAACGCAGGTGGAGATCACAGCTCTGTGCGGGGAGACCGGCGAGCTGCTGAGCTCTGAAACTAATGAGAGAGAATATATGACCGAAGGGATGAGGAGAATACCTGTGCAAGAGGGACGGATACGAGGAGTGCTCTTCATACCACCAGGTTGGTTGTGTTTTAGGGAGAGTCGAGAAATTCATAAGAAATGAACAGTAGGGATGTCACAATTACTTGTTTTCACAATTAATCGTGGTATTAAACGCCACAATTAATTGATCGTAAAAATTCCTAAATACCGTCACTTCCCAAATAAGATTATGTTGGAACCATATCGGCTGATGTGCGCAAAAATAAAGGTGAATGCTCAGATACTGGTCCATTTAACTAACCTAACATTGAATCGGTAGGAATTTAAATGTTAGCGTGTCATTTGTATTAAAAAAAAACACAAAATAAAACAAAAAATTATTAAAATAAACGTAAACATTTGGTATAGATGACAATTTATGACCTGAATATTTCAAACATTTCCCCTGGGGATTAATAATTGGTCCTATATTAATAGATACTTGAAATATTTTGTGTAAACAATGAGTAATGTAATTATATTTTGACTATATTTGATTTTACACATTCATAGTGTTGTGAAATTAATTAATGCATAATAATCGTGATAATCGTAACACCGTGATTATTTCTCTGACAATAATCGTACCAAGAGAATTTGTAATCGTGACATCCCTAAAGTGTTGGTGTTTAAATCAGTGCTTTTTTTTCATTTGTTTGTTTGTTTGTTTCTTCAGGAAAGGGTCCGTTCCCTGGCATCGTGGATCTGTATACGCTAGGAGGAGGTCTCACTGAACCCAGAGCCAGCCTCTTGGCAAATAAAGGCTTTGTTGTTCTGGCACTGGCCTATTATCGCTTCCAGGGTTTACCAAAAAACCCTGAAAACCTGGATCTGGAGTACTTTGAAGAGGCTGTGACATATTTGAGGAAGCAGCCAGAGGTCAGTGACACTGATTAAAACAGTAAAAAAATAATTAAAAAATCATGCTAATAATCATTATCTTAGAATCTCTTGTGTGATATTATTAATGGACTTCTTATTTAGTCCTGGTAGATTATTATTCAGTTAGTTTATGCAAATTGTGTGAAACTAAAGATTAAACAATGGTTTATAGTGGCAGGTGGTTCCAAGCTGTGCCAAAAATGGACATTTTGGAAAGTTCGCCTGAATATTTTGTAGTAAAATCTCAATAATTTTGTCTTGCTTCAATTAATCAGAATCAACCACTGCAGAGACAATGTTCATATGTTGTACAATGATTTTATAGAGAGTTTGAGCTTCATTAGCATTATTCTAAAGGGCACTCATCAAAAATATGATTTTTTTTTAGGCGAATATTAATTTTATTAATTTTTTTCTGTGTGTCATCTTCATTTACTCTTCACCAGTAACAGATATACTGAAATTTACACATCTCAGCAATTCCTCATTTTTTTCCCCTTTACTATGACACCAAAAGTATTCAAATAGACCTTGTGGTTGCAGAGATATACTCATTTTATTATGGATATGCAATTTTCGAGAAAAGGCCTAAAAAATAGGCTGGTTTTTAAAAGGATAACTTATTGTGAAAACAGTGTCCTATTGATCCATAACAAATGGAGTGACACTATGATTTATAGTCCTCCTATTTGTATTTCCTGTGTCAATGTTGCCATCTACTGGTTTGTCAGGGCACAAACGACTGTGACGAAAGCTTTATTAAAATGATTAATTGATTAATTAAGAAAGTAAGTGGCAGATTAATAGGTAGTGGAAATATTATTTGTACGCTCTGATGTCAAATAAAGTTGAGGCACGGTTGTTATGCATTAATCAAAAGTATATTTAATCACAACTTCATGAGTGAAGACACTCTGGCAGGGCCACAACTACGTACTAACACATTGCCTCTCTCTACAGGTCAAAGGTCCCGGGATCGGCATCATATCGATCTCTCACAGCGGCGCTTTGGCGTTGTCGATGTCGTCTTTCCTCTCGGGGATCTCAGCAACGGTCTGTATTAACTTCTGCAGCGCAAACACCGTGATTCCTCTGCACTACAAAGACATTGTGATACCCCCGCTCCCCCCTGTCTTGGAGAATGTCAGATTCACAGACACCGGGCTCGTAGATGTACGTGACGCCTTACCAGACCCTACCTTGGGAGAGAACAGGGCGTCTTTGATTCCCATTGAGCGCGCCACCTGCCAGTTCCTGTTTGCAGCTTCTGAAGACGACCACAACTGGAACAGCGCCTTCTTTGCAAAACAGGCCGCTGCGAACCTGAGAGATCACGGCAAACGTTCCTTTCAGGTGGTCACTTACCCCAAAGCCGGACACTTCCTGGAGGTCCCTCACATGCCTTTTTGTCCGTCGGGGTTTCATGCAGCGGTAGGGAGAGCCGTGGTGTTTGGTGGCGAGCCAAAAGCCCACTCCGAGGCTCAGCTGGACCTGTGGGAAAGAGTCCAGGAGTTCTTCAAGAGCCACTTGGACAACAAGAGCACTTGTTAGCAAGCAATGCAGCATCAAGTGTATGAAGGATCCAACAATGGTCATCCATAGCGATGGTTAACCCTTGAATTTCTAATGAATTAATTTGTCCAAGGGGTATTTGATTAGACTGTAGGAGCATTCCTATGTTCGAGATTTTAATTTCAGACTTTGGTCATGAATCAAACACATTGAAGTGATCTTTTTTTCTACTTCTTCAGTGTGACCAGAAAAGAAAAAGCCTATTTGACTTTTCCAGTTAAATGCTCCTCCGAGGCAGCACAGTGACATTTAAATGGATTACAACCAGTACTGCTTGGATTAATCACCATTGCCCTTTTTCGACAATGAAGTGACCATATATCTGCTGCGATGACAACAACAATGAAATTAGTGTCCCACTGTGTGATTGGCTACTGACTTATCATCTCTGTCATGATGGACACTCCTTACCTCTTTGTCTAATGCAGTATCTTCATACTGAGTTCCCCGTGCTGCTGATAAAGGCTCCAGTTTCTACTTGAAAAGGGATGGTTATTAACTTATTATTGTATGTTATTCACTTTGGTATCATAGTGTGATGATGCTTTTGTATTGTGGTGTTGTGCAAAACAATAGCGTTGATATTCATGCAGCTGAACATTAACATTGATTGATTCAAACATGCCTAATTTATAAAAGTAGACTGATTTCCTCTATGTTCTAGACCAAAACTGTTGTGTATTTTAAATGTAGGAACTATTTAACTGTATTAACTGTATATTTTACAGTAATATCGCTGCTGTTAGAGGTTTAGAAACACTGCAACTCTACAATGGCAACAACGACGTGTTGGTCACTATGAGTCAGCCTGTGATTATAGAGTCTTCTCTAAAAACCAATCGATATCATTTCAATACAGTTGAGTAAACAGTGGAAGTCTCCCAGCAACAACTTCATCGATGTGAATGATCATTTGTGCGAACGATGGCATCTAGTGGCAGCTTGGCCTTCCTGCGATCAGCCCCACTGTAAAAACCTCTTAATGTGTAAGTAGAGATGTGTGTTCTCATGTACAGTACGATGTGAAAGTTAACGCAACGTTCATGATGAAAGACGTTGAAACGAGAAACAATAATCCCACTACTGCCGTGTCGAAAGTTCAAAAACTTTTTTAAGTTTACATCCCTTTAACACAAAGGGCTTTTGTCTGTTTCAAAGGGCGATGAATTCACTTTGATGATGTAAGTGTTTCCTTGTGGGGTTTTATTAACAGTCTAACCTGCCTCGCAGAAAAGAGGGAAGTCAGATTATGAAGTCTGAGACAAAGACGTCCATGTTTGGACACAGTATCTGGCGTGGGCATGCCAGGACGTCTCTCAGACTTCCACTGTCTTGTGAGAGTTAATATCAATTATATGTGAAAAAAACAGAAGCACAGGATGTGTTTTAGCACTACACTCCATCTATGGAAATGATTTTTGATTATTTTTGATATGTATTATTTATTTTTTTATGTTTCCACAGACATTAAACAACCGTCAACAACTGTCTCTAGTCCCAGTTGTTCTTATATCGCTTCACCATGTCAGTCTTATCAATGTGGATCCCAGGACTGCACTAATAAGGAGGCTACAACAGAATCAGAGCTATAATGAAAATATTATATAGGTCAGTGATAAAATGTTGTTGTATTATTGAGGTCTGCCTGCTCCTATTTTTGGTATTTTCAGCAAACCACTGAGGAATGTCACAAGCTCCTGCCAGAGTACAGGCTGAGCAAGACGACAGCAGCTCCATTGTCAAAGGGAAACCACCAGGTAAAGTCAAATTATCCACTTTTTTCCTGCTAATTTAACCACTTTTTTATTTTATATAACCTAATATTCTTTTCACTTGCTCCAGAATAGTTCAAGACTCATGAGTTGAAATAAAAAAAAAAAGACTATTTTTTTGATCTAATATCTAAAACTTGTTGGAGGGTGGTGATGATGATCATTAAGTTGAACTCTCTCCATCCCTGATCAGCAGGGCCGTTGTATAGGGGAGAAAGGTGATGATAATTCTAGGGGCCCAGCGCCCAATGGGGCCCATAAAAAACCCCAGTAGTCTAATCTTTGTATGACTGATTTATTCTGCATAAGACCCTGACTAGTACTCATAATACACTGTAAAAACTCAACATCTTTCCAAGAATATTTGTCTTATTTTTTGTCCAAATGTCTCATTTCTAGTCAAAGCTTATCTCTTTCCACTTAAAATAAGACTCATAACCTAAAAATTAACTTGTTTTTAGATAATTTTCACTTGAAATAATTAGAAAAATCTGCCAGTGAAAGGAAGTTTTTTGTGTTTGTAATAAGGAAGAAAAACTTGTTCCACTATCAGATTTTTTCTACTTATTTCAAGTGAAAATCTGCTTGAAAGGAGTAAAAAGTGTCTAAAAGCAAGATACTTTTAATATGATGAGTCTTATTTTAAGTAGAATGATATTTGTTTTGACTAGAAATAAGACAAATATTCTTGGTAAGATACTTGAGTTTTTGCAGTGTAATGCTGCATTAGCATCAAAACAAAGTAGGCTAAATAAAAAATGATAATACATACATAGTCTAAGAAAAAAAACTGGAAAAGTTAAAGGGAGGGGCCCACTTTAGTATTCTTTAAGGGGGCCCAGCAGAATTCCTAGCAACGGCCCTGCTGATCAGTGATCAGTGTGAGTGTCCACACTTGTCATTCATAAGATCCTCTCTGGAGTTTCTTGGTGCTCCTCCATCGCGGGGAGGAGGGGCTCTTCTCCTCTCCTCTCCTCATCTCTCCTCTCCAGTCTTGCACCTCACGCTGTGAAATATCCACTTGCCTGCTCCCCACACCAGCCAGTCTACCAATAAAACAGCCTCTCACTGCGCGATTGGCAGCGGCGGCAGGAGCAACAACAGCAACAGCAGCAGCAGCAGCAGCCTGTCACACACAATATTGATTTGCTTTTTGTGTGTTTTTCTCTCTCTCTTCTTCTTCATTATCCTCTGTACGACGGGAGTTGATGGGAGTGTGTTCTCGGTTGCTGCACCACGCTTCCTTCCTCCCATCTTTCCTTCCCGGAATGGACACTTCGCAGCCCGGTGTGGTTTTTTGGGTGCACCCGGTGTCAGGGAGTCCTCCAGCGTCCAGCCAGCCGCTCACTGCGCACGGATTTTAAGTAACCCTGCTTCATTCTGCTTTTTTTTTCTTTCTTTCTTCCATCCATTGCATCCGTGTGGTGGAGAAATGATGGAGCACCCTGCAGTTTAGACTCTCTTATCATTTTCCCTATATGCGATTGTTGCAGCATGTTTCGTCCTGATCTATCAGACATATTCACTGACAGACAGAGCTTCATCATCTCATCATCATCGCAGGCAGCTGGGCGCACTGCCTACATGTGTCCGTTTCTCTGACATCTCCTCTGCACATCATCTCTAGATTTTTGCCCCCTGCAAGTCAACATCATCATCATCATCATTATCAACATCCCAAATGCCTCTCTGGTGCTTGCTGCTGCTGCTGACTTAAGGAAAGAAAAGGAAAGAGAACCACCGGGAGGGGAGGATCGCGGGGAGAGAGCCGACATGGATAGTAGTGGGAGCCGGGCTGCGACGGTCGGGGACGGTGCAGTCAATTTCTCGGCAGCCCCCCACCACCTCTGGCTGGATCTCCTGAACGCCTCCAGCTCCAGCCTCAGCTCCAGCCTCAGCTCCAGCCCCCCGCCGCCGACCCTGCGCTGGGACAGCAGCAGCAGCCTTCCGCCGCCCGACGAGGGGAGCGGGCTGCTGGGCGAGGAGCAGCAGCAGCGCCTCCTCCGCGACCAAGCCTACCGGGACTTCACCACCACCATCCAGGTTCTCATCCTCATAGGTTCGCTGCTCGGTAAGTGTGTCTGTCTGTGCACAACATCTCATATAGCTACACACTCAGACTCACACACACACTCACTCACACTGCAGGCCCGGGATCCTGCACCAAATGTAGGCTATTATTATTACTTTCAAACGTAGGCTAAAAACCCATCTTTTTAATCTGGCTTTTATGCTATAGTCTCACAGTGTTTTTATTCTATTTTACAGTTTTATACTCTTTCTTATTGTTATCTTTCTCCTATTTTTATCCTGCATTTTATTCTATTTTGTTTTATAAAAGTGTATTGTTGTTTAAAGTTGTTATTTTCTCTTGTTGTTTTTTAATCTTTGTGCATTAGTCTCCTTGCTTTTCTTGTTTTACCTCCTATACATATATTTGTTCAGTCAAAATGTAAAGCACTTTGAACGGCATCTATTTGCTTTGAAAGGTGCTATATAAATAACATTTGATTGATTGATTGATATTATAGTTCCCATCAACCTCACCTGTTTATTTCTCTAGTCTGGGTCAGGTTGAAGTTAAATGAGGACACCTTTTGTACTATCAGGATAATAGAAACATAGCCTATCTCAGGCAATTTCCAACAACAAACAACTCTTCAAACTCTTCAAAGGCCAAAACACTTTGGGTGAACAGGAAGCAGTGTGGTGGTGTGTGCCTTAACAATGGTCCTGGTTAATGTGAACATTTGAAAAGGAGGTCACTGCTTGAAATCTTATAGGTTTGCATGCAACTCTGATATGTGAAAGATGCAACTAAATGATTAGTTGACATTTCCAAAACATCACAAGGTGGCAAAATGAATCAGTTTATTGGAAAAGAAAAACACCTGACATTATACTAAGAAAACCGAAATATCAGCCTTCATCATGTCATTTCATAAACTACTGCTCATTGTGGGCCATAACCGTCTCAATATCAACTTTCAGGATGGTTATTGATGGTGTCGTCTTTGTTTAATAGGTGATGTCACTCCATTTCATAAAGATTTATATGTGGTTTAGGTTGTAAACTCATTTGACCCACTTCCTTCTTTATTGTAAAATAGACAATGAGGTCAAAACACACAGCGTTGTTTGGTAATTTGGTAACGCTCCTGTTGGAAGCTGTTACTACACATACACATGAACTTTGCTGTCAGTTTTAGGAGCTAGCGGGATACTGGCACCAATCAAAGACAGATCATGTGAACACATTAACCATGCATGTATTATACAGTTAGTCTTTAACTGTATAATACATGGATGGTTAGGCTTGGTTTGGATATAGCATATAAACAAACCAGAGATTCTGACTTAACTTGAAGCCATCATTTCATCATTTTATTCAGAGCTATGAGCTTGGAGTTTACTGGAGAATTGGATGTCCAACTGAGATATATAGGCTAGGATTAATGTGGAAAACACAGAGTAAACAATCGTGGGCTTTAGTGTCAATGTCTTGAAGATTCATTTTTAAGTTGGGAACCCAGTGAGAGTCAGTTGAGTTGGTTGTGGTGGTAAAACGTTGCAGGTGTAAGCTGATGTTGAATGCAAACACTGTTCTGATATAAGCTTATTTCGGCCTGTTTCTGGCTCTGAGACAAATAAGATGTTGGTGCCAGAAGGAGGAGGAGAGGAGGCTACTACTGCTCTGCTCCTACTACTGCTGCTGCTGCTGCTGCTGCTGCTGATGATGAGTGAGGAAGGAGCTGTGTGAACTGCACACACCAGTCTCACACGGTCTCCTGGCTTTGACATCCCCTCCATCACATCGGCAGCCAGAAACATAATCCCTCTGCCTAAAATGAGAGTTGCATATGAATGTGTTGTTTGTCACAAGCGTGGCTGTAATATCCCGACTGCTCACTGCACCAAACACACACACACACACACACACACACACACACACAGAGTAGTCAGGGCTGTTTGGAAAGGCATCGACTTTGTGGCACTTGCACAGATCGTTCACCATGATGAAATACAGTGAAACTGACACCAAAACTTGCACAAAAAGGCTGTTTTCTATGAGTCATTATCACCTCCTGCTGTGCAGTGCAACGTGGAAGGGTCGGAGCAGCATGACAGAGGTGTTTGACTTTTGGCAGCATGGTCGAAAATGCATTTCTTTTTCTTTGTGTGTTGTTTCTTGGAAAACATATCATCCATTTTCCTTTCATTTATATTTATACGACTGCTTATATGACTCTTTAATTCGGCTGCTATCTCGGAGGCCGAGCTTTGAACCACAGGGGAGCAACAAGTGAAACATAGTAAATGGTATGTAAATATAACATAGATAAAATATATAACGTAGATAAAATAAACCTAAAGTGTGAATATGAAATAGAAAATCCTTGAGGCAAATTAAATCTTTATTAATGAACTTATTGGAAGAGTGAACTTAAAGGGATAGTTCAACATTTTGGCAAATTGGCCCATTGCCATAATCGCTATAGTCATAGCAGTAGGTTCATTACCTTTAATTGTAGGTGTAAGCTATTTTCAGTACGGCGGAGCGCAGCAGCTGGCTGCTCAGAGCTACGCTATGGAGGCTAACGGAATTTCTTGGTTTCCCTCATTAAACTCATCAAATTCAACATCCCAAAACTCCACAGCGCTTTTGTAGACAAGTTGTGACCTGCACAACCACCACACTATGAGATAATGACGGAACGATACGAAACGGAGCCGTTTTCGAGGTAAATACAGGGTAAATACGGAGACTGCTTGCTGAAAAACTGTCCCTGAACGCAACGCGCATCAGCGGTTTTGTATGAATTTACCTCGAAAACGGCTCCGTTTCGTATCGTTCCGTCATTATCTCATAGCGTGGTGGTTGTGCAGCTCACAACTTGTCTACAAAAGCGCTGTGGAGTTTTGGGATGTTGAATTTGATGAGTTTAATGAGGGAAACCAAGAAATTCCGTTAGCCTCCATAGCGTAGCTCTGAGCAGCCAGCTGCTGCGCTCCGCCGTACTGAAAATAGCTTACACCTACAATTAAAGGTAATGAACCTACTGCTATGACTATAGCGATTATGGCAATGGGCCAATTTGCCAAAATGTTGAACTATCCCTTTAACATTTTGGAATATTGTTGCTGAATGAATGAAAAATAAAATGCATCAAATATTTGAATCACCCTTTCGATCTGTTGTATATAAAGGCTGATTTGACTTAACGCATACAGAGAAACAACCAAATGAAAAAGCAATTTTCTCAGCTGGCAACTCTCGACCTGACCATGAATGTATAAATAACCCAGAGAACACAGCAATGAATGATAAAAGTCATGGCGACATTTGAGGTTTAAATGGTTTCTCCTCAATTCTCAAGCAAAAAAAATAAAAAAAAGGTTTAAGTGCTGTGATAAAAGCACAGTGCGTCTGTTTTTTAATCCCCATGCAGACCGCACTTTATTTGATAAGCGATGACATGTCGGCTCGGTTGTGTAGCACGTTTGTTGTCCTGATGATGAGGCGGGTGTGATTGAATTTCTTTTCCATCTCCTACAGGAAATTTGCGTGAGTGGCTGAAAAATGCCAGCAATTATCTTGTGGAAATATCCACAGTCGTGAGTCAGAGTGGCGAGGGAGCGTCCAGACCTCTGACACACACACACACACCTCTAGATAGATGGCAAGTCAGGGTTCAACGTTGTGTCAAAATGTCTCAGCAGATCATGTGTGACACCCGATGCATGGACATGAAGGAGTGGTTAGATAGAGGCTGTAAATAAATGCTTTGGTGCGTTTCCTCTTCACGTCCCTGGGAGGGAGGAGTCGTGACCTCGTGTTATTCAAACCACACATTCACATTAAAGCAGATATCAGGGGCACGGCCGTTTCGGCTAATGCTGTGTTCAAGGCAGGCTTTTGAAACCGTAAGTTACAGCTTCAAGTCACAACTACGACTTGGTAGCGTTCCAGGTAACTCGTAGCTCGTGTTTTTACCGTCCTGTTGTCTGTGAAAGTTCCCTATAACGGCCACTCGTAACTTCCGACCCGTGAACTCGTACCAGATCGAACTGGTATGACTTCACAGGAAGGAAAAACACAAAGTACGAGTTTCCTTGAACGCACCATGAGTTAGCAGCCCCCGCCCTTGTCAGGCATCAATTGGTCCTCGTGCTACGTCACCACATTCACGCGCATCCCTTGGCTGCACACACAGCCCTTCATGCCGTTCTCTCCCCTCATTGGATAACACTTGTATCCCACAAGGAAAATTTTCTCCTCGGGTTACAGCAGAGCAGAGTGACGGAGAGACTCGTGTTTAGGCTGAAATACTTCATGTAAGTGATTGCTGACGGAAAATAGGACTATTTAGGACTTATATTAACAAAAACATTCCACTGATATCTGCTTTAAAGGTCTCACTCAGGCAACAACCAGTGTTCGTGTCTGTGTGTGTGTGTGTGTGGCCGACAGTGGTGCTAGGACACAGGGCCGGCCCCTGGCATACAGTAAACACTCTATGCGGTTGTTTAGGGCCACAGCCTTTAGGTTGGGGGCCACATGATCAGAAAGGTACCGAGGTTCATTCAAGTCATTTAAACATCCTGAGGTCTGCACGTGCACACTATGAGCTTTATATGTAATTTGAAGTCAATATTCAGCTTCTTTTATCTCACATTTGAGACATTTGGTGAAAATAGAATGGCAGAATGACAACATTTGTGCTCAAAAAACAATCTTACAAAATTTCATTTTAGACTTGTTTTCTACACGTATCTATTACTGTATTCATATCCTATTTCAAGCACCAAAACAGTTCGTTCTCATGACTGAAGGTGTGTTTTCACAAGGGATTTGAAATTTTTCAAAAAGCAGACCTCAAATTTCCAGCATTTGGCCTAAATTATTTCTTTATACAGTGTTCTAGGGCAAATTGGCCTCAGTGTGCTTACAGCGGAGGTTCTAATATTTAGACATAAAACACTTGAGTATTGTTACATCTGCAAGTATCTTAAAAAGATCAATTTAAGAAAATATGTAAAAGTCGAGAAAATGGCCTCAAACCTCAGAGGGCATCAACACGTCTGTATTCAGTTTTAACCAGTGATTTGGTGTTTGCGCTTAGAGTGCAGGGCCACAAACAAAAACCTTGTTTAGGGGGCCACCAAAATCCTAGGGCCGGCCCTGGAGTCGTGACCTCGTGTTATTCACCTCCTGTTGTCCTTCTGGGTCAAATTGACCCAATCTGTTTCCTTCCTTCCTCCATCCTTCCTTCTTTCCACAATCCTTTTTCCTTTCCTTCCTTCCTTCCTTCCCTTTGTCCTCATTTCTTCTTCCTTCCTCTTTTGATCCAATTGACCTGATCTGTTCCCTCCTTCCATCTTTCTTTCCATCCTTTTCCCCTTCCCTTTTTCCTCCCTTCTTTCCCTTCGTCCTTACTTCTTCCTTCCTTTTTGACCCAATCTTTTCCCTCCCTCCTTCTATCTTTCCTTCCTTTTCCCCTTCCTCTTTCCTCCCATCTTTCCCTTTGTCCTTCCTTCCTTCCTTCTTTCCCTTCATCCTTCCTTCCTTCTTTCTTTTCTTCCTTCCTTCCTTCTTTCCCTTCATCCTTCCTTCCTTCCTTTTTGACCCAATCTTTTCCCTCCCTCCTTCTATCTTTCCTTCCTTTTCCCCTTCCTCTTTCCTCCCATCTTTCCCTTTGTCCTTCCTTCCTTCCTTCCTTCCTTCCTTCCTTCCTTCCTTCCTTCCTTCTTTCCCTTCGTCATTCCTTTCTTCATCCTCCCTTCCTCTTCCCTCCCATCTTTCCCTTTGTCCTTCCTTCTTTCCCTTCATCCTTCCTTCCTTCCTTCCTTCCTTCCTTCCTTCCTTCCTTCTTTCCCTTCGTCATTCCTTTCTTCATCCTCCCTTCCTCTTTCCTCCCATCTTTCCCTTTGTCCTTCCTTCCTTCTTTCCCTTCATCCTTCCTTCCTTCTTTCTTTTCTTCCTTCCTTCCCTTCGTCCCTCCTTCTTCCTTCCTTTTTGACCCAATCTTTTCCCTCCCTCCTTCTATCTTTCCTTCCTTTTCCCCTTCCTCTTTCCTCCCATCTTTCCCTTTGTCCTTCCTTCTTTCCCTTCATCCTTCCTTCCTTCCTTCTTTCCCTTCGTCATTCCTTCCTTCATCCTCCCTTCCTCTTTCCTCCCATCTTTCCCTTTGTCCTTCCTTCCTTCCTTCTTTCCCTTCATCCTTCCTTCTTTGCCTCTTTCCTTCCTTCCTTCTTTCCCTTCGTCTTCCTTCCTTCTTTCTTTTCTTCCTTCCTTCCTTCCCTTCGTCCTTACTTCTTCCTTCCTTTTTGACCCAATCTTTTCCCTCCCTCCTTCTATCTTTCCTTCCTTTTCCCCTTCCTCTTTCCTCCCATCTTTCCCTTTGTCCTTCCTTCTTTCCCTTCATCCTTCCTTCCTTCCTTCTTTCCCTTCATCATTCCTTCCTCTTTCCTCCCATCTTTCCCTTTGTCCTTCCTTCCTTCCTTCTTTCCCTTCATCATTCCTTCATCCTCCCTTCTTCTTTCCTCCCATCTTTCCCTTTGTCCTTCCTTCCTTCCTTCTTTCCCTCCTTCCTTCCCTTTGTCCTTACTTCTTCCTTCCTTTTTGACCCAATCTTTCCCTTTGTCCTTCCTTCCTTCCTTCCCTTCATCCTTCCTTCTTTGCCTCTTTCCTTCCTTCCTTCTTTCCCTTCGTCTTCCTTCCTTCTTTCTTTTCTTCCTTCCTTCCCTTCGTCCTTACTTCTTCCTTCCTTTTTGACCCAAACTTTTCCCTCCCTCCTTCTATCTTTCCTTCCTTTTCCCCTTCCTCTTTCCTCCCATCTTTCCCTTTGTCCTTCCTTCTTTCCCTTCATCCTTCCTTCCTTCCTTCTTTCCCTTCGTCATTCCTTCCTTCATCCTCCCTTCCTCTTTCCTCCCATCTTTCCCCTTCCTTCCTTCCTTCCCTTCATCCTTCCTTCTTTGCCTCTTTCCTTCCTTCCTTCTTTCCCTTCGTCTTCCTTCCTTCTTTCTTTTCTTCCTTCCTTCCCTTCGTCCTTACTTCTTCCTTCCTTTTTGACCCAATCTTTTCCCTCCCTCCTTCTATCTTTCCTTCCTTTTCCCCTTCCTCTTTCCTCCCATCTTTCCCTTTGTCCTTCCTTCTTTCCCTTCATCCTTCCTTCCTTCCTTCTTTCCCTTCGTCATTCCTTCCTTCATCCTCCCTTCCTCTTTCCTCCCATCTTTCCCTTTGTCCTTCCTTCCTTCCTTCTTTCCCTTCATCCTTCCTTCCTTCCTTCTTTCCCTTCGTCATTCCTTCCTTCATCCTCCCTTCCTCTTTCCTCCCATCTTTCCCTTTGTCCTTCCTTCCTTCCTTCTTCCCTTCGTCCTTACTTCTTCCTTCCTTCTTCCCTTCGTCCTTACTTCTTCCTTCCTTTTTGACCCAATCTTTTCCCTCCCTCCTTCTATCTTTCCTTCCTTTTCCCCTTCCTCTTTCCTCCCATCTTTCCCTTTGTCCTTCCTTCTTTCCCTTCATCCTTCCTTCCTTCCTTCCTTCTTTCCCTTCGTCATTCCTTCCTTCATCCTCCCTTCCTCTTTCCTCCCATCTTTCCCTTTGTCCTTCCTTCCTTCCTTCTTTCCCTTCATCCTTCCTTCTTTGCCTCTTTCCTTCCTTCCTTCTTTCCCTTCGTCTTCCTTCCTTCTTTCTTTTCTTCCTTCCTTCCCTTCGTCCTTACTTCTTCCTTCCTTTTTGACCCAATCTTTTCCCTCCCTCCTTCTATCTTTCCTTCCTTTTCCCCTTCCTCTTTCCTCCCATCTTTCCTTCCTTTTCCCCTTCCTCTTTCCTCCCATCTTTCCCTTTGTCCTTCCTTCTTTCCCTTCATCCTTCCTTCCTTCCCTTCGTCATTCCTTCCTTCATCCTCCCTTCCTCTTTCCTCCCATCTTTCCCTTTGTCCTTCCTTCCTTCTTTCCCTTCATCCTTCCTTCTTTGCCTCTTTCCTTCCTTCCTTCTTTCCCTTCGTCTTCCTTCCTTCTTTTCTTCCTTCCTTCCCTTCGTCCTTACTTCTTCCTTCCTTTTTGACCCAATCTTTTCCCTCCCTCCTTCTATCTTTCCTTCCTTTTCCCCTTCCTCTTTCCTCCCATCTTTCCCTTTGTCCTTCCTTCTTTCCCTTCATCCTTCCTTCCTTCCTTCTTTCCCTTCGTCATTCCTTCCTTCATCCTCCCTTCCTCTTTCCTCCCATCTTTCCCTTTGTCCTTCCTTCCTTCCTTCTTTCCCTTCATCCTTCCTTCTTTGCCTCTTTCTTTCCTTCCTTCTTTCCCTTTGTCTTCCTTCCTTCTTTCTTTTCTTCCTTCCTTCCCTTCGTCCTTACTTCTTCCTTCCCTTTTGACCCAATCTTTTCCCTCCCTCCTTCTATCTTTCCTTCCTTTTCCCCTTCCTCTTTCCTCCCATCTTTCCCTTTGTCCTTCCTTCTTTCACTTCATCCTTCCTTCCTTCCTTCTTTCCCTTCGTCATTCCTTCCTTCATCCTCCCTTCCTCTTTCTTCCCATCTTTCCCTTTGTCCTTCCTTCCTTCTTTCCCTTCATCCTTCCTTCTTTGCCTCTTTCTTTCCTTCCTTCTTTCCCTTCGTCTTCCTTCCTTCTTTCTTTTCTTCCTTCCTTCCCTTCGTCCTTACTTCTTCCTTCCTTTTTGACCCAAACTTTTCCCTCCCTCCTTCTATCTTTCCTTCCTTTTCCCCTTCCTCTTTCCTCCCATCTTTCCCTTTGTCCTTCCTTCTTTCCCTTCATCCTTCCTTCCTTCCTTCCTTCTTTCCCTTCGTCATTCCTTCCTTCATCCTCCCTTCCTCTTTCCTCCCATCTTTCCCTTTGTCCTTCCTTCCTTCCTTCCTTCCCTTCATCCTTCCTTCTTTGCCTCTTTCCTTCCTTCCTTCTTTCCCTTCGTCTTCCTTCCTTCTTTTCTTCCTTCCTTCCCTTTGTCCTTACTTCTTCCTTCCTTTTTGACCCAGTCTTTTCCCTCCCTCCTTCTATCTTTCCTTCCTTTTCCCCTTCCTCTTTCCTCCCATCTTTCCCTTTGTCCTTCCTTCTTTCCCTTCATCCTTCCTTCCTTGTTTCTTTCCCTTCGTCATTCCTTCCTTCATCCTCCCTTCCTCTTTCCTCCCATCTTTCCCTTTGTCCTTCCTTCCTTCTTTCCCTTCATCCTTCCTTCATCCTCCCTTCCTCTTTCCTCCCATCTTTCCCTTTGTCCTTCCTTCCTTCTTTCCCTCCTTCCTTCCCTTTGTCCTTACTTCTTCCTTCCTTTTTGACCCAATCTTTTCCCTCCCTCCTTCTATCTTTCCTTCCTTTTCCCCTTCCTCTTTCCTCCCATCTTTCCCTTTGTCCTTCCTTCCTTCTTTCCCTTCATCCTTCCTTCTTTGCCTCTTTCCTTCCTTCCTTCTTTCCCTTCGTCTTCCTTCCTTCTTTCTTTTCTTCCTTCCTTCCCTTCGTCCCTCCTTCCTTCTTTCTTTTCTTCCTTCCTTCCTTCCTTGACCCAGGAGGACAACTGGGTTGAGGTCTCACTCACTCAGGCAACAACCAGTGTGTGTGTGTGTGTGTGTGTGTGTGGCCGACAGTGGTGCTAGGACGTCACTTATAAAGACACTTTGAGACGAGGAGAGTCTCACGCTGTATTTCTTGAGCTTGTTCAACTTCTCCACTGAAGTGTTGTTATTCAGAGGGAAATATTCAAAGCCATGACTCGCTATTTCAAATGCACTGTTCAATCGCATGTTAAAATATTCTGAATTATCTGCATCATTCTGTGCAAGTTTCCCCAAATATTCAGCTCAATAGAGTTCATATCTTTGGGAGATTTTGGATCATTTTCAGCCATTAAAATTAAGTCTTCTAGTTTTCATAAAACAAAAAGTCATCCATGTCCTTTAATATGACTGATGACATCACTGATGGTCAAATATATAGATTGCTTTGTAAACAATCTATTTTTTCTTTCAGGTATGAGTAGATGTATCTAATTGTGGAATATGAATTAGAATATAAAACACAAATCCACATAAATCTATCTGGCAAAACCTTATCTATAAACCTCCATAACAAATTACTGTATAGATGAAGACAATACACAGAAGTACTGGGCAAACAGATAAGCTGTTTGTTAAAGGTCCTATATTTGACCATTTTTCAATATCCATTAGAAGACATATTTGTGGTTTTAAATACCAAAAAAAAAGTAGTTTTACATCTCCTCTCTCACACTTCTTTGTGGAGCTGTAGCAACAACTGGTCAGCGAGCCAATCAGAGGAGAGGTTCAGAGCGATGATGTGACATCACAAAGATACTGGTGATGTGCATTGCTCTGTGAACTGAGCTCTTTACAGTATTTACTGTTATATAGCATCTGGATCAGTTGCTTTATTAAATCTAGGCATGGAAATCTCACTTATGCGGGAGATTTAAGATTTGCAAATGTCTCATGACACTTAACTCTCCACTTTGTCTAGTTTCTACCTCTCTGTTGTGATCAGATAAAACAAAGTAAACACAGCAGGTTCATTTGAGCTTTGCTGGTGTTGACAGGACATTTCCTAACTGGGAAAAGAGCCAGGCTGTTTCTCCTGCATCTCATCTTTACACCACAGTAAGCTGCAGTCTCCTCCACACAAGACAATCGATCATCTATTTTAATTGTCTGAAAAAAGTCAAATAGGATGTATTGCTGAAAATGTGCACAGCTACTTCTTTTTTTTATTTTAATTGTAACATTCCTCTTAGTAAGCTGCGGCTATTATCCTTTTTTTCCCCCTGATAAAGTCCAGATCAAAGTTTGGCTGTAAATCAGATTAATGTGCCACGGTGTGCATGGCACCAAGAACCAGGTCTGTGAGGAATTATGTGAACTATGTGGATATCTGGCTCTCTCTTTTTCGATTCATAAAGAAGCCTCTCATTCAGACTAAAGTAATGCGGGCACCACATGAATGCAGCTGCAAAGGTGTTGAACGTGTTAATGATGTTTCACACTTTGATTTTTAACAGCACATGCATCTATGTTTGCATGAGCCATGATGTCACTATTAAAAAGCGGCTAATTATCTAACACCAGTCCAACATAGATGATACAACATACTTTCATGTACATGAGGCAGACAAAAAAATATCTTTCTTTTTTTTTAATAGTATTGTGGGTTTGTATTGCTACCTATAGTTGGACTGCCATTTGTTAAGTGGAAAAAAGCAATCATGTTTAGTGTTTGCTCTATCTCCCCATTGGCTCCTCTGAGCACGGTTGCTAAGGTGTTCATCAAGTGTCAGGTGAGTATTTCAGGCACAAAAGGACAAAGTGGTTTTACAGGCAGCACTGACTAAGGGGGAAAAAAAGGTCACAATGTTGTCAGCATGAAGACACAAGGACACATCTTACAACTAGTTTGTTGTGAAAGCCACTTTAGAAAAAGGCAGCACTTATAAATGTTTTAAGATACTTTCAAAAACCACTTACATTCGTCATTGTGTAGTTTGTATAGACTCGATGCTTTTATCACAGATAGGATTATCAGCCTTAATGCTCAAGATTAAAATCTGTCAGAATAGAAAAAAAACCTCACTTCTTTAGTATCTGAGAGACATTAGTTCTGCTCCCTGTTTGCTTACTTTAGGTGGGAATCTCTTCAAAGTGCGTGTAACAGGACAGGATTTGTTTCACTGATATTAAACATTGTTTTGAAACTGTGATCCCACATACGTCACTTTGCATTTTTCAACCACAGGAAAGGTGTGACATCGCACCATTGCAGCTGTAGCTACTATAGTTAGACTCTCCTGTCAAATACCATGCTCTAACACCGGATTTAATACCTACAGTGATTTGTAAACAGTGTGGAAGCTATCAGTCATTAAATCCCACTATGGTTTTTCCATGTGTGAAATTGCTGAGATAAAAATAACCTGTTGTGTTTAGATTAAGACAGTTGTTGTTTTTTTTCTCCATTCTCTGAGATTTCTTTCTCTCTCTTCTCTGGCGAATCCTCCTTCTCCTTCTCCATCTCTTCTTTTCATTTTCTCGCTGCATCTTTAACCTCTCCTGCCCCTTCGCCTTGAGAGAGGCCTTAGGAAGGAGGAGATAGGGGGGAGACAACCGCATAAGTGATGATGATTGGTTGAGGCAGAGTAAAGGTTTCATGCTAAGCCAATCAGAGGCAGTGTTCAGTTTGTACACAAACCACACACGCAGTTTAGCCTCACACACACAAACTAGCAGAGGGAAGCTGCCGAGTTCGGAGGGAAAGTTGGCGTTTTCAAAGTGGAAACAGACACTACTTTAATCTCTAAAAGCCAAGAACACACACACACTTTCTCTCTGAGCGTCTCCGCCTGCAGACAATATTTGACACATGAAGTAAATACATTGGCCTTTGGTCACCCCTATATATTATGGTATTAAACTACATCTTTTTATTTAACTAGGCTAGTTAAATCACAGTAGCATACTGATGTGTTGAACTTACAGGCTTGTTACTAAGTATGTATTATCATGATAAATAAAACTCAACCTGTGACACAGCTCCATGTTGTCTCTGTGTGGTGTTCAGGGACAGGTCAGGACAGTCTGAGGACAGAGTTTATATTAATGCACCGTGACACTGTGGCAGGTCTCTGTACGTCTTCACCACAGATCAGCTGTTCAGCTGTAGGAGCGGAAACTCAGCTGTTCTCTCCACCGCGACTTGCGCCTGGCGTTTTTTTTTGTTTTTTTTTCCCATATCAAGCTCCGGTAGCACAGCAGGACGCTCTGCAGCTTCTGCTCACCTGACTCTGTGCAGCTTCTTCATTAAATCCAAACAGTCCGACACAGCGACGCACTGCTCCTCTTTGACTCTAAAGTCTCTGTAGCTCATCAGCCCGCAACTCGCCGTCATGGACCAGAAGCGACGGCGGCGTTTGGTCCTCAGTGTCTCGGACTTCCAGAGCAGCTACAGCGCAGCGTTGTGACCTCAACCATGTGTGGCAAGTGGAGGGTGGAAAAATGTGCCAACAACGCCACATAGTTATAGATATTCTTAAAGGAAAATGGTTAATACCTTTCTCTCGTATAAGGTCCTCACAGGTTCAATACCACGGGCAGAGACGTATTAGAAAAGAAGATGGTGGCTTTAACAGTTTTTGGGCCTCACCAGCAGGGCATTACGGAGCACCGGGAGGCGTAGTCTAGGACAACAGAGCAGGACAATACAATCAGCCGGGAGCGGCACAACAGACTGAAACGAGGGGCGGACAACGCCAACTTACCACGTGGAGACAGAGCAACAACACCGAAAGGCTTCCGCAGGGCGAACCAGCCCCGTAGCCCCAGCAGTCCGCCACACTGCAGCAGAATCACCAATCAGATCACCAAACAGTCGGTAGATGAGTGGAAGAGAAAGCAGCGGTGCGCATCAGTGCGCCTTACCTGTGCGCTTAGGGAAATAGCGTGCCTCTCCTGGCAACACGCCAGAGACGCTTCACTGCTGATGCAGCCACGCGGCTTCACAAACGCCAACCCCAGCTCTGCTACACCAGGCCACAGCCACCACCACGGACGAGCGGAACAGGAAGAGAGAGAGCGCGCCAGGTAGAACCAGACTCCTATATAGAGGTGTGTTCCCCGCCCATAAATCAGTGCACCAGAGCAACACAGCGCCCCACTGTGAGGAGGAGTGAGCCGTGCTCCGGCCACACATGGTTGATGAGAGCAGAAATGTTGTTGTTGTTGTGAAAATGGGCGAGCTCGTGAAGACGCGAAATTACATAAAATGGACACGAGTCAAAACAAGCGTTAAATCGCGTATCTCGCGTTTGGTCGCGCGTCAGAACTCGAGCGAAAAAAAAGCGTTCCTCGTGTTTGAAAAATACGATGAAATAGACGAAGCGACGAAGACACGATGGTCCCGTCGCCCAAAAAAAATCAGGTGTATTGAGTCGCAAAAAAAAAAAGTCGCGTCTACCGCGTCTCGCGCCTAATCGCGTCTTTGCGTTACGGCCTTTTACACCGCGGACGTAACGAATAAACAGTTACGGTGTGAACGAACAACATAGAACAGGACCAGACGTGGCGTTGTTTCCTCTTTTCACCCACAGCTCCACTCTCCCTTACTTACACTAACTACTGTTATTGTTGAGGCCAGAGAATTGTGGGATTTGTAGTTTTTGACCAATCGCAGGTTGTGCTCTTTCTTTTTGTGATTTTCCTGGTTCACACGTTTTTTTTTTTTTAGGGGCAAATGCGAGTGAAATGCTCGCCCATGGTGGGCATAAGAAAATGTAAGACCTGTCTAAAATTATTTAAGACTTGAACACAATAATTCAACAAATTTAAGACATTTTAAGACCTAAAATTTAGATTTTCACATTTTAGACTTTTTAAGACCCTGCGGATACCCTGTTATTTCATATAAAAGTTTAAGTGCATACATATTTTATGATGCTGTGTATTATATATTATATATTTAAGACCATCTTAGAATTTTCTAATAAATTTAATACTTTTTAAGGCCTTAATTTTAGATACATGAATTTAAGACTTTTTAAGGATCCGCGGATACCCTGAGAAGTTGTGCGCTCGCAGCAGGACAGATAATCAGATGGATAATCGGTAAAGTTAATAATTTCACTTAATGTGGCCGTGAATAAATTAATTTCGATGTTTCGCCTGTTATTAAACGCAAATCTTGAATAGGTCTCCGCTGTTTTCACATTTAAAAAGGTCTTTGTTGTCTTTGTACAGAGACAATATGAGATTTGCTTGTAGCCACAGCACTTAAAAAACCCACTGTAACCTATTTTCATAGGCACACCAGCCTCGCTTTCAATAAAACACACACACTCGCATTCCATAATTGCGATCAGTGAAATATATGAAAACAATAAAATACAATTTAAAAATGAGAGAAAAAAAATTCAAATTCTTCGACATATTTAAACTTTAAAAAAAGAAAGAAAAAGTAACGCAATAGTTACTTTCCCTGGTAACTAGTTACTATTATAGTGAAGTAGTGGAGTTACTAACTCAGTTACTTTTTGGGAGAAGTAATTAGTAACTATAACTAATTACTTTTTAAAAGTAACGTTCCCAACACTGATAATCAGTGACATGTATGTTGGTGTGCATATTATCATATATGGCCATTTTGACCTGTTGTCTCCACCATTTGTTTCCTGTCATCAATCAACACTTGTTTCTTGCCATTTCAATTGCTGGCTTTTCCTAACCAGCGCTCAAAGGCGCTATTTATATAATCACATAACTAGCGTTAGTGTTAAAAGCTGTTTAACAGACTTTTGTTTAGATTACAACATTTGAAGCTAAACAAATGTGTAAAATATGCTAAACTGGTGGCAAATATCTGCATATTGGCATCATTGTTTTTTTGTTTCTCTGCTTTCAAACAGGTTAAATTAGCGGTTTGTAGATTTTGCTATTGCGACATAGATAGTGCAGCTGTTCACCTGTTTTGAAGAAAGAATAACATAAAACTTCATTCCTTATACTCATAGTTAGTGCTTAAGTGGTTGACGACAACAACAGTATCAATCATTTTTTTCTTTCTTCAGCAGACGCTAGCTAGCGAGCCAGCAAGCTACTTAGCCCTGGCCTGCTGTAATCTCGTCACTTTCCGATAGCGAGTCACAGCAAGTCTAGACATAGCGCTGCTCAGGTGGCGCTCATGAATTATTTCTGTAACAGTCAAAAGGGATGCCATAAAAAATAGCAGTAGCCTATGAATATAACCATTTTCACCTTTTTTTTAATAGACTGAAAACTTGGCTTGTTATTAATACTTTGATCATAATATAGCAAATTGTGTACAAAAAAAATCTATTTCATTGTCCAGGGTGAGTCAGGTTCACAGAAATCAGCGAGGCTGAGCGTACCTTATCATTCATTACCTCTACATTTGGGTTTCCACGAAATACTAGATATGAAATACTGTGTGGTTTTCCGTCACACAGTGTGTTAACACAATCCCGCATCCTAGGAAAATTATGCTCCATCTAAAAACCTCTCAAGACCCAATAACCCTAATCCACAGTAATTGATTGTTATATCTAATCTTGCCCTGAGTTTCTATCGGGTCCATTGTATTTTTCTTTTTCTTTTTTGCAAGCCAAATAATGGAGGAGCAGTGTTTGACTGTGGCCTTTTTGAACATTTACAGACACGAGAAACAAATCATGGTAGGAAAAAAAACAGCTTTCCTTGCCGCCAGAGAACATCTTGCTCTGTTTCTCACAATGAGAGCACAGCTCACACTCTCTGGGTAATTACATTTGGAGAGTCTGGTATCACACACGTGTCTCTGTGGGACCTGACATCAGTCGGTCCTCCACAGGGAGTATAGAGTTCACCTTTTTTAAACCCAATTAAAAATCATTATTCTCTCGTCGCTCCAATTCATGGAGGGATTTTACCATACAAACCTACTTGCACTTGAGTGTGTGCTCTCGCACTCAGTTCAGATTTAATTGATTTCTACTCTCTGCAAAGAGCTCCTCGTGATTTCAATTTTCAGTGGCTTATAGAGTTTAGGGTGAAAATTACACTTTATTAAGAACGCCTCCACTTGCTCATGCATTCTTATTGATTATTCATGTAGTTTTCCAAAGAGCCAATCGTGTTGCAGCAGTGTAGTTTATAAAATCCTGCAGATACAGGTCAGAGGAAAACACAACAACCATGAAGAGCAGGAAAACATGTAAGGATGCACAACATGTCGAACCCTAAAGTTGATGGGCTGTCATGACAGACCATGACCACATCAGGTTCAAGAAAACAACATTCAGAGTCTCAGTTAAGATGTAGTGGCAGGGTTAATCAACATCACTGAGATTTTCTTAATTCTATTCATCGCTGTTTAACAAAAACAAAGATTTACTCAGTTTAAAACATTATTCACCTTACTCTTGGGCTCACTAAGGCCTATGCCAATGTTGTGACAATCAATAACACCTGTGCTGAGCCATAGCACCAAACATGACAAAAAAAAGAAAGAAAAGAAAAGTGGCTCATAATTCGCAGTTTGCTGACATTGTTATGGAAACAAGAGCAGTTGTTTTATTTTCATACACTTTGGTGACTGTTGAATGAAAATTCAATGATGAGAATGAGAATTCATCATTCTACAGTCTTGTTTAGGCTTGTCAAGAAGTAAATTGCTTTGTGCAGTGGATGAATTAAGACATCTATCTGAAGTCTGGTTATTTGTTATAGCTTGTATTAGTTATAGAAGTGATAATCAAAGTCCATCCTAGTGAAACCAGCCTGGTCTTTGAGCCTCTTATTATCATGTTTTAAATATAGTCCCAGTTTACCGTCTCTTCATGGAAACTTCCTGCAGGATAACGCACCGTGTCACAAAGCAAAAGTCAAACAGGTTTCCTGACCATGACACTGAGTTCAACAAACTTCAGTATCCTCCTCAGTCCTTAGATCTGAGTCCAGTGGAAAATCTTAGGATGAGGCCGAACAGGAGATTGATAATGAACAAAATCCAGCTGCACGTTCACTTTGGCCTTAAACGTTTAACGACTGGTGGCACCAGTTGAGAGGTAAATTTAGTGTAGGTACTACGTGGTGTAAAAATGAAGAGCTTGGCACCGATTTGTTCCAACATATTATGTAGAGAAATCATCCGCCCATCTGTGCTCACTCACATAGATTAGACAGACGGTCTGCTTTCTCTCATACCAATGGGTAATTTAGAGTCTCCAGGCGACCTAACTATTTACTTTCTGCGATGTGGAAGGAAAGTGGAGTCAAGTGCCTGGAGGAAAACCGTGAGGAGAGGATACAGAAAAATCTGGGGGCTCAGCCTCTGTAAATATTTTCGTTGATAAGAGGTGTATTCCTCTAATTTTGATGGATTTCCTCATCGACAGCATCAGTATTTCTGAAATTAACGTTTTTTTTCCAAGTGAAAACAGCAGAAAACCAACTGTATGTCTTATTGTCTTATCTTATTCTAATGATTTCCATCTTTTCTCCCCACAGGTAACGCCACAGTGCTGTGGTGCACCTGCTGCACAAATGTCTTTAAAACCGTGACCAATCGCTTCATCAAGAACCTGGCGTGTTCAGGTATCTGTGCCGGCCTGGTGTGCGTTCCCTTCGACGTGGCGCTCGGTGCCAGCCCTCGCTGCTGCTGGTGGCTTCACACGCTGGTGGTCTGCAAGATCATCAAGTTCCTCCATAAACTCTTTTGCTCTGTCACCGTGCTGAGTTTCAGCGCCATCGCACTCGACAGGTCAGTTCAGAAGAACGACGTCTGACGTGAAATCCTTTTCAGTTTACACACATAGTTAAAGTATATTCAGATGGTATGTTTTCGTAGTCATGGATAATTAAGGTTTCCACTTGAATTAAAATCCAAGCATCTTACAAAATAGGTAAAAACCAAAAGAGCACTCTGCCCTTGAGTAGGATGACTGATGTTTTGTTTTTCCGCTCACTTCAGTTCTGCAGCCAGAGCCACTGACTTTGAAATATATGTTTGAAATAGGCTAGTGGGCACATCCCACTCACTTCACGGCGTGTGGAAGTACCACTTGCGAGAAGTGGATGGTTCTCTGATCAGTTTATCAATACGTTGCCCGGCTGAGTCATCTGAAGTAATCCTTTTCCCTGAAAATGGAGCACAAATAAAAAAAAAAGTGCAGCAACAAGGACTCAAACAATGACTAAACTCTGGAAGGTTGCCTGTGTCTTTTTCGGTCTCCATCTGCACCCTGTGGTGTGGATGAGAGTGGGGGGTGTTTGGGGCTGCGATTGATGGAGCATGCGTATGCCATGCTGAGAGGCCGTGTCCCAGCCTCCCTGCGGCGTTAAAAGCTGCAGCCAACAGCAGCCGGAGATGGCTGCTGTTTCCTCCACGAAGCCTCGCACTTTACGAAATAATGGTGATCATGCCCTTACTCATCTAAAAGCAAGGTTTACTTCGCCGAAACATTTTTATTTTAGGCTACATATGTGTTTGTAAATGTAAAAAAAAAAAATCATGTAAGATAGTACAGTTAACCCTTTCTCTTTAGTTCAGCTGACCAGATTTCTGAAATGAAAATTGTGCCACTTTCTGCTGCAGAAATTATTTTTGAAAATGAAAATAACATGATTTGCCCTTGCAACAGCGTCAGCAAAACTAAATGGCATCAACAAAGTGCCACTCTATTAAGATTAAATAATAGCCTACTCTGCTGAGGCTGCAAGAGCAGAGTTTATTTGGTCATATAACGTCTCCAGCATTTAACATTAGAGCTGTAACAATCGAAACCAGAAAAAAGAAAAAATTCTCCCCCATTCATAATCAAAATCGGGGACATTTTCGGGACAGCTTTAAGGGACAGGTCACCCAAATTGGTGAATGGGAGTATGTCTGGTTACCCTATATTTAGTAGGCTACACAGTTACACTAATGAACTGTTTGCTGTTTAGCTCTTAGTATTTAGAAGTAAAATGTACATTGGGTGTTACATTTTTAAAAACATTTTGGGGCAGGTAATAATTTGCTTTCAGGCTGATAAGAAGACTGGTATATCTGTAAAGTTGAGGTTAACAGCTGCAAGCTTAGCGTGCTACACAGTATGGAAATGGAAATGGGGGGGAAAGAAAGCAAACAAGCTGGATTTCTCATTTGTAATGTCAGCATTTACGAAAATCCTGCTTTTTCCTCAAAATCTAACAGAGTGACTCACATTCATTCCCCTTTAAGCATCAAAATCCATGCAGGGCTTCATCAAATCAGCATAACCACACCGAGCACAGTAGGCTTTGACAATAAGTGTGGGTTTCGTGGGATTTTCTGGTGATTGCAGTCGGATGCTGTGTAGTTGCAGCCTCCTCTTGTGCTTGGTTTCCCTGCTACAATATTACAGTATATCACCTCCATCGCAACTCATACAAGCAGAATGCTATCAAACGGATGAATTATTTATTCTCAAGAAGGCTGTGGATATACTGACACTGCTGCACAGTTATAGGCTCTTATATTAAAGGCACACTCTCATATACTCGTATGTGCTGATGTAGAGACAATTCAGGAAAATAAGCGAGTCCCTAATGCAGTTTGTTTTGTTTATGATTACAAGACAATAACAGGACAAGAGACGATCTACATACTATTATCTGTAATACAGCTGTGGGGAGATCCAGTTATGCTGATGTGGGTGTGCATTAAAAAAAAAAACCACCCACACGATTTTAACTTCTGCATACACCACCGATAAAGGGAGAGAAAATCCTTTCATCCCACTCCGGTGAAATTATTGTAGAACATTCGCCCAATATTGTAGCAGTATTTCAAAAGCTCAATTCAGTCGACAAAAAAAACATTATTTACTTTCATTATATTTGTAATTCAGCATTCAAATTAGTTAGTTTTTCCATAATTGGCTGTTTAAAGTATTTTTCAGAGGCAATTACAGAACATTTTCATGCTTTGTATAGAAAAACACCTCACAAACTAGTGCTGACAAATGCATCCAATAAACCGCTGTAATACAGTACACAGTAGTAGCACTGTAACT
The DNA here is from genome assembly GCF_045865225.1 of Trachurus japonicus. NCBI lineage: Eukaryota > Metazoa > Chordata > Actinopteri > Carangiformes > Carangidae > Trachurus > Trachurus japonicus. The sequence continues at coordinate 10,769,326 of NC_140930.1, forward strand.
CTTTGAAGAAGCTGCAGGGTGGAGTTGATGTCTGCAGATTTCAGTATTTCAGCAAACGAGTGCATGAATTCTACTCACTTATATACTTTAATCTCTACTTCAGTGTTATTGATGTGGATGTTTAGGTATTTTCGTGTTTTCTAATGAGAGATTTTCACAAGGTTTTATCAGCACAGTGCTTTTTCCCAGCAGACGTTTTCACTTTAAAGGGATAGTTAAACATTATGGCAAATTGGCCCATTACCATAGTCCCTATAGTTTTAGCAGTAGGTTCATTACCTTTAATTGTCAGTGCAAGCTATTTTTAGAACGGCGGAGCAGAGCTGTGAGCTGCTCAGAGCTACGCTACGGAGGCTCATGGGATTTCTTGGTTTCCCTCATCAAACTCATCAAATACAGTACACAATCCATCCAACAACTCCAAAACACTCTCCTCACCTCTAAAACAACTCGGTCTCATAACGTTCTGTTATTATCTCATAGCGTGGTGAATGTGCAGGTCACAACTTGTCCACGAGAACATTTTTGAGTGGATTGTGTATTTGATGAGTTTGATGAGGGAAACCAAGAAATCCCATTAGCCTTGTGTAGCGTAGCTCTGAGCAGCTCCACTCCGCCGTTCTAAAAATAGCTTGCACTGACAATTAAAGGTAACAAACCTACTCCTAAAACTATAGGTATTATGGCAATGGGCATATTTGCCAAAATGTTGAACTATCCTTTAAATTTCACAGTAAGAAGATCAGGGATGTTGCTCGGCTCTGTACTGATAGATTTTCTTGTCGTCTCTAGATACTACTCTGTGCTGTACCCGTTAGAAAGGAAGATCTCAGATGCGAGATCCAGAGACCTGGTCATCTACATCTGGGTCCACGCCGTGGTGGCGAGCCTCCCCGTGTTTGCCGTGACCAACGTGACGGACGTGTACGTCACCTCGTCCTGCTCCGACGACCACGTGCGCTCCCTGGGCCACATGGTGTACGTGCTGATCTACAACGTCACCACGGTGATCCTGCCCCTAGCCCTGGTCTTCCTCTTCATGCTGCTGATCCGCCGAGCGCTCAGCGCCAGTCAGAAGAAGAAGGTGATCATCGCCGCGCTGAGGACTCCCCAGAACAGCATCTCCATCCCGTACGTGTCCCAGCGCGAGGCCGAGCTCCACGCCACGCTGCTGGCCGTGGTGCTGGCCTTCTCCGCCTGCAGCGCTCCCTACGGCGCCTTGGTGGTTTACCGCACCGTTCTGGCGGACACCAAGGAGCTGCCCGTCTCGCTGTACCTCACGGCCCTCTGGCTCCCCAAGGTGTCGCTGCTGACCAACCCGCTCTTGTTCCTGACCGTCAACCGCTCGGCGCGTCACAGCTGGCTGGACCTGCTGGCCAGGGTCCACAGACGCTACAGCCGCCGCAACGTGGTGAGCATGGGCGGTCTGGCCTCTCTGGGGGCGGAGGGGGCGATCGGGGAGCCGGTGGGGCTGGAGGCGGCCGGGCGCTCCGGGAGCCAGCTGCTGGAGATGTTCAACATCGGCCAGCAGCAGATCTTCAGACCCTCCGAGGAAGAGGAGGAGGAGGAGGAAGACGTGGAGAACGAGATGCCTTCTCAAGGATCGGGAACCTGCTCTGGACCAAAGGAGGAGCTGAAGGGCGGGGCCGGACTAGTGGTCACCAGAAAGGAGCCTCTGCAGGGTCCGGGGGGGCTGGTCATCACCAAAGAAGCCCCCCCCCCTCCTCCTCCTCCTGCCATCGTAGCGCCGCGTGCCTCTCCGGTCCACACGTGCGCTTACGCCTCTTCGTCGCAGGTGGCCCCGGCTACGCCCACGGAGGCCGAGGACGCCACGCAGTTTGGTTTCGGGCCGTTTGAGCTCCCGCCTCAGTGGTTACCCGAGACCAGGAACAGCAAGAAGAGACTGCTGCCCCCGCTGGGCAACACCCCCGAGGAGCTGATCCAGACCAAGCTGCCCAGACCGCGGCCCGAGCGCAGGATCAGCAGGAACAATAAGGTCAGCACCATTCCTACGGTCGACCAGTGAAGCCTCCGATCTGCAACACCGGACGCTCCTCATTACAGTGGGTCGAGCGGGCCTCAGCAGGATATTGATGCGTCAAGCTGCTCGGTGAGATGCTTGGTTTATTTTGGTTAATTCAAACCTTTTGACTTCTGATTTTTCTCAGAAGCCGTCGTAGCCACTAAAGAAGTCCAGGTTTTACACTTCACTGCATAAAAACCAGCCGCCTGCGGCTCTGCCGTTTTCCTGTCGGACAAAAATCAATTTGATATCAAATATTTACACTGCTGTGAAAAATACGTCTGCTCAGTCCAACTTCACTGCCACTTTGTCCAGTCCAATCCCATAATGAAGTACTTCTGTAATGACTACATGATTGAGAGGGCAGACACCTTTTTGAATCTCTCGTTATTTTGATCAGAGCTGACGAAACGAACACATTGTGCGAATCCAATCATCCTGAGCGAAGCACTGATAGCTACTGGAAAATATGTTTGCACAGCAAATAATCACAGGAGGATATTGAACCTCCAGACAAAACATTTTGTAAGATGGTTATACTGTGATTGCACTCTGTAAATGAACACATCTCAGTGTCCTTGTTTGCCAAGTTCTACATCAGTATTTGGGATTAAGTCGCCTTTTGTTGACCCCACCCCCCTCCTTTTTTTTTCTCAAGCCCCTATTTTGGGATATTTGCATTTCTTTCTTCTAATGTGGTAGATGTTGTCCTCATTTGTATTTTGAATGTAAGTGGATTTGACAAGATGGAAAATGCAGATGTACAGTATGCAAATTCATGTTTTAAAAATGTGACATTTTCAGAGTTTAACCGTTTGTTTAGATTTTCTGCAACCCAAAGTGCAACAAATAGGAAAATGGAAGAATATCACAGGTAGGCTATGTTTTTTTTATATATAGATATATGAAAAAAAAAAGAAGAGGCGGAAGAGAAAATCATTCAGGCCAGGGATCTTTTAGTCCCTCGTGATCAATTTTATTGATTTCTCCCAGGTTTCCTGAAAATCAATTGCGTGTTCAATTTGTAAAATAAAGCAAATAAGAGCAGAGATACAAGCACACATTTCACATCATCATCAAATCTGTCAAATGATTTTCAGTTTCGGCTCGGGACTATGTTGAGTCTGTTGACTCTGTCTTCTCTGTGATTCATAATTCAATAGTATAGCAGCCTCATCCTGAAGCTTCGGCCGAGGCAAACAGTGCGAGCTCGGCTGCACTTCAAATATTTGTCAAGCCGTAACTCCCTTTGGGGCTACCCACAATCCCCTGCTATGTCCACAAAGAACCTGAATCTATGCTGCATCCTCGCCGTGCTCTTATCAAACAGAATTGTGCAATCACGCCTGCCTGGAAACAATATCCAACGCTATACTGTACTGTACTCAGCCAAAGTGAATGTTATTACCACTACTGAAGTGTCAGGCCAGTTGAATCTTGACAGAATATGACATATATCTCATCTGTCTTAAAGGGATAGTTCACCCAAAATTCAAATTTCACTCATTATCTACTCACCCTCATGTCGACTAAGGGCTGGGAGAATTTTCAGATTCCTTCGTGCCTTCTCAGAGTTACGGGGGGGGGGGGGCGGGGTCCGTGCAGCAGTATTTGTCCATATAATGGTTGTGAATGGTGCTCACTTTTCTTCGTCCAAAAAGACACACCAAAAAACATCCAAATACCTCCATACTGCTCGTCTGTAATGTCCCTCTTGTATTGAAGCATGAGAAATTGTTCCGCCGGACACAGGAAGAGCAGCGAACTGAGACACTGTACTGGGAGCTTCCGCTACAAACAAGCTTAAAATATAGACGTATTTAATTTTTTTCGGAACAATTTCTCATGTTGGGGCTTCAATACAAGAGGGACATTACATACGAGCAGTATGGAGGTATTTGGATGTTTTTTGGTGTGTCTTTTTGGACGAAGAAAAGTGAGCCCCATTCACAACTATTATATGGACAAATACTGCTGCGTGGAAACCCCCCATAACTCAGAGAAGGCACGGAGGACTCTGAAACTTTTCCTAGATAATGAGTGAAATTTGAATTTTGGGTGAACTATCCCTTTAACTATCTATTTCTTAAAAGACGTAGCTACTAGTAGATGTAAAGAACAGAGGGAATACTGAGGCCAAAATGCTGCTGGAAAATCAGAGCGTTACAGGAAACAGGAAGATCATTGATTTCTGTGGTGTCAGTGTTTAAGAATACACAGACCTCAGCTCATGTTTCCCACCTCGCTTGATTCAGGGCTTATTTAAACAAACATTATTTTACTCCTGTGGCTACTAAGAGCTTGACAACAGGGATACATAGCCCAGGCCGGGGGTTCAAGAGGGCTGCACTCGATCAGGATTTACAACAACAACATTTGAACCGTAATCAGAGAAATGTCAGTGGTGTTGTTTGCTTATGTTGCCAGGTCAGTGTTGGATCAATCCACACAACCACACAGACAGTCCAAATCCCCAAAAACCCAAAAGACGGGTTGCTATTTATCGAATTATCACAAGATGCCAGTGTTTAACTGCATTATTGACGTTCGCGGTTCAGTTCTTGGCCTTGGAGCAGTTGAGACATCATCACATCTTCCATCCGCAGAGTTGTGTGTTGGAGCTTTTGATCCCATTGCATCGTCTTCATCCGTCTCCAAGTTCAAGAATGACATTTGAGCTTTTAAAACCAGACATGTAAGAGAGGTATTAGTGGTGTCTGAGAAAAATCTGCGCTCCAGTCATAGACCTTTTGGTCAAAGTCTGTTATTGACTTGAATACAAACACCTTCCTGCAGCTAACTAAAGAGACAGATGAGATATCGACTTGCAGCACAGTTCGTATTGTAACATTGAATCACTGCACATTACCAGTATGTACAGTTTCCTACAGTACAAGCTGACTTTTCAGAGAAAGCAGTGGCTTAATTTTGCCATATTTTCAAGGATTTTGTTGTTGTGACTGATGGGGCAGCGAACGTCTAGACATGTTAATAAGAGATCAGAGGCTTACTGCCCACGCAAAAGGCTCTCTAATGTATTCTGTCAGCAGCACAGCCTCTGGATTTGGACATCTAGCAGCATGTCCAGCTCTCCTCTTCTACTTTGTTTGCAGGAACAGCAGCAGAAGAATGTTTTTTTTTTTTTGATCGATATAACATTTTAAATTGCAGCAAAATACAGCAGCTGCAATCCAGACTGTAAAAAAGTTTAAGCTTCTTTGCAGTCAGTGTTAAGACGGAGCGCATGAGGAGCCTTTGAGTAAGAGAAGCAGCAGAACAAAGCCTCTTTTTGTTATCAGCTTTGCTTCATTGTAATCTAAGCAGGAATTGTCGTCACCGGTGTCGTCATTGTTGCCCCCAACTCTGGTCTTTTTTCTTCATGGAAAACCCCATTGTGGAGAACAGTATTGAATGGTGCGGTGGTTCAAATCGCGCCACACAGTCGATTCTGTTGTGTTATCATCAAGGGGTACTTTGGATAGGTAAGAGAAACTCACAGGGATGTGCATGCATACATCGTGCTGAAACCCAGTTTATTCTCATTTTATAGGATTTCAATTGAGACTCATGCATTTTCATGAGAACATTATTATGTTAACTTTTTTTTTATTGAAGCTGTTAAGTTAAGAGTCATTGCATATTCAAATATCCTCATTTTCTAAGCAGTTTCAGACAAAACCTCTGGAAATGCATCTAGTTTTACCCTCAAGCATTATGCAAAACCATCCATTAAACCTAATTTGATTTCACTCAATATGCCGATGTGTTTTAGTTTATTAGAAGAGAGGCTTCTTCTCTTTAAAGGGCCCTGTGTTGTAAATTCTAACGATTTATGCAGTTTTTATTATTATTATCATTTATTTTTATTCATTTATTCACTTGTTGGTGAAGTGATGTGGCCTCTTGATACTGATGGTGGTGGTGGTGGAGGCCGAGAAGGGAAGAAAGCAGAAAGAAAGAGGAACAGGTAAGCTGGTCTAAAACAGCATAGACTTGATTTTTTGTTGTTTTTCAGATAAAATTGTATTTGTGGATCCCACATAAGAGCAATGTTTGTATCTCTTTGTATGGTTCATATCCATAAAAAATGAATTCAAGGTTGTATGCTAATAGAGACTCAAAGAAAACAACAACAACAACAGCTCTGTGTTAAATGTGACTGGTTCATTCAAATGCACAACAACAATGGCAGTTTAATATTCTCCCTCTTATTATGCAGTCGTCAAAGCTTTGTTTCATTAGGGAAAATCAATCACCAAATGGTTGACAGAGCCATAATTGGACGCCATGGATATTCATTCATTAACAGCAAATCGACTGATTGGACTTAGAAATACACATGCAGCACAAAAGAGTTTTTAACAACTTCTCCTTTTTGTGTCCTCTTTTTATTTTTTGCTAACCATTAATCGTAATAAGTGGAAGCAAGGCCTGATTTAATTAGCGCGGTTGCTAGGCAACAGGTAACCCAGATGCTGTACAGCAGTGTTTCCCTGGCTGCTGCTGCTGCTGCTGCTGCTGACTTCAAACAGAGGGCTGAGGGAAGCACGAGTGTGAGGCTGAGGACATAATACAGTGCAATGGTGTTAATGCCGAGTGACTTAGTGAGTGACGGCCGCGGCAGATGGAGGCAAAGCCCTCGAAGTTCATTTCAAGCAGCCCAGAAGGAAAGGAGGATGTATGAGGATATAATTAATTCACTGCTACTACTTTCTCTTTTGGCATCAATGGGCTGCTTTTTTTTTTTTTCTAAGAAAATCAATGTGACATTTCATCTGTTGTTTTCTTCTAGTCTAGTCCACCTCGGCTTCTGATAAACAGTCTCTCCTTGATTCTTATGTAAGCTCTCAGACTGACTGGTGCTTTTCTTAATGGGATGATGAAGCATGAACAGTACACAGTTAAAAAAACAACAACAACACACTCACACATGTTATGTTCACCATTTTAATTGTGCTGGCCATGTTACATGTACATTTACTGCTTTGACAGATGACTTTATCGACTACTTAGAAGACACATGTGAAATGGAAAAACTGAGTGAGATGGGGAGAAAAAGAAAACGAACAGAAAAAAATTAGTCTGGAGCCCTGATTTGCCAGCCAGATAAGCTTCTTTATGACAATACGTGCTAGAGCTCATGGGAAATGCAGTCTTCATTCCAGCAAAACATGAAAATTCCTCAGAGGGGCTTTAATTAAACATCTTCAGAGTAATTGTGATGGTTAAATAAATGACTTGTAACTTGTTACAGGGAGAATGGAGCCTCTCTGTCTTCCACACAGCGTCTCTTGACTGAAAAACAATCTTGCAAGATCAGAGCCTCCGACCCGGTGTCCCAGCTCTCGTCACTGCGACACAAACGCGCCCTATATCCTGTAATCTCTTGTTTATGACAGACAAGACTACACAAATATACACGTCATAAAATCATATATGATATATAACGTTATGTACCGCTCTATTGATTGATTTCTCGCCAGATTCGTTGAAAACAAATGCACATGGCAGAGAGGAGGGTTAACAAAACAGCATAAAAGTGACCAGACTTGTTCCTCTTTATCGTATCGTGTCGTCTCTTCTACTAAGATTAGGATGCCAACCAGCTAGCTATGAAGTGTAGCCTCGACTCCGCCCTGAAGATGTAGCACTGAAATGAGGGTGAAGTTCTGACAATCACCACCACCAAGAAACCACTCAAGGTTTGAAGTTACCACAGTTCATCATGACATTGACATTCACCAAAAGTTAGGACCATTCATGTAATCATTGTTGGGACATTTTACTCAAAACCAAAAATGTCGCCTGAGAGGAAAAGGTTGGGGATCACCATTATTCAGGGATCATCCTCTGGGAACCATGAATTTCAAAGGTAGACTATCCAATAGTTGTTGGACCAACAAAAAGCTGCCAGCCCTAAAAATATAATCTGGCAGAAGGAAGGTCTACCTATACTGACTTTTTCCAGAGCTTTCAGCTGTATCTGTGATTCCTCCTCAGATGACTCCGTTGTTTTGGAGAAAACACTAAAAAGAAAGTTGACCTGTGTCATGTTGTATCATTACTTAGAAACAGTTTTAAGAGATTCATTTTATTACTTTTTAAAAACACTGTAAAAAGTTATAGTAGTTGGAACCGATGCTTAAAACAGCTCCAAACCAGACACAAACATATGACAACACACATTAAAGTCATAATTCAACATTTAACAACTGCAAAAGATTTAATTTTCTGTCTTTTAACAACTTTGTATACCTCAAATGTAAGACATCTGTCTCATCTCTGATTTTTGACCTTTTTAGTTTGTTGTGTCCGTTATATAAATGGATGCAGCTGCGTCTGTCTGGTGGAAAGCTGTTGTTGTTCTTCTCCGCTCGGCTCAGATCAGATCAGTCTGACGGCCAAATGACTGAGTCACGGTTCCTGTGCCTGCGCAGAGTTTGAGTGAGTCAAACAAACAATTAACTCGACCTGAAGCTCATCATCGCTGAGACGTCACGTGGCTCCATTATTAAGCCAGAGAGGAAAGTGTTTGAGTGCACACAGAGGTTCAGAATGAATTAGAAAGTGTAGCATCTGGATTTGTACTGAAGTCGCCCAAAGGAAAAAAAAAATAAGACTGACTTGCACATCTGTCGTTACAGATTCAAGAGCTGAGCTGAGTTCAAGTGTGTGTGCAGGGTGTGAGGTGTGTGGCAGGTGTGATCACCGTCAGTGTCAGGTCACCTTGACTCTCTGGTACTCGAGCACATCTGTGAAAGCTTCACATTCATGCAGCTGAGTTTCAAAATGTACCAAACAGCCAAAAACGGAGAGAAATTTAGTATCGTTTCATGTCCAGGTTTTGTGTTTGTTTGGTTATGTTGTGGCTGTGGCAGCTGGCACACATGCCGGTGGCCCTCGCCATGAACTCTTGCCTCTCGTCTTTCATCAGTAATGTGTTTTTCGTGGAGACATGAAAGCCTCTGATGATGAATCTCTTGAGACTTTTGCAGAGCGGCTGCTGTCGAACCATCTCGACCCCTGTTCCTCCTCTGAGGGATCCAAGTCACCACTGTCTTCACATTTGAAGCAGATATATTTGTGTGTGCACTCATTATATAGTATCTTATGTTAATCAAGTTTTTGGGTTCATTTAGTTTTGAATTACCCTCTGATTTTGCTTAATTTAACCCGATTCACAGTGGATTGTATTTCATGTTAAAAAACAAACAACTTAACACCAATATGATCAGTTCAACTATTTTAAACTGAGCTATACAGTGTTGTTTGCACCTTCGCATGTTTAAATGCTGTTGTTTCATTCTGTATCCTAATTTTTAGAGTAACCATAACTAAAGCTCAATATACTATACATTTTACGCTAATACTATCTTAGTGCAATAAATGGCAGATTAAACAAGAACAATGAATATCTGCAGCAATAATCACATTTAGTTTATGTGGTCACAGTGTGTTATTGTATTGTTATTGGATATGTGAGCCAAAATATCAGTTATTGGTACTTTTCAATGTTTCAAGGAAACTTGAAGGGCAACCAGGACTTTAAAAAACAAATTCCCAGAGTCTTTATTGCATAATAAAACATATTGCATCTCGTTTAGTGCTAAACTTTAGTATCAGGCAGCAAGACGCATGCTGGCTCCTGTCTTTTGGAAGAAGTTCACGGTCTCTGTCAAGTTTTTTCCTCACAGTCTGGCCTTCATGTCTCAGAAAAGAAAGGAAAACATGACAACTTTGTCACCAATATTCAAGTCCCACAGGGCAGGACCTAACCCCAGCTTGTTGCGACCTGTCAGAGAGGTTCAGGCGACAGACCATCATCACCCTGGGAGGCCGGTGTCGGCGTCTCCTGTTCTCGAGGACTCACGCAGCGTTTGAGTCAGAAGGTGAGTCAAAAAATGACGACAGCAAAAATACAGCCTGAAGTTAATGGGAGGTCTGTGGATCTCACAACCTGCCTGCTTCAGCTAATGAATTCATGAATTAAAGGGATAGTAGCATTTTTTTAAGTGGGGTAAAACTTATTTTAAGCCATGGAAATAGGCTGTTTCTTTGGGTCTGTTCACAACACTGTATGTTGTAAATCTCTGGGCAGGGCTATGGGCTGGCGTTGCTAACGGGAGGAGTGCAGAGAGTCTTCTACTGCAATTAAAGTACTTAGGGGCTATTTGTAGATCATACAACCCCACTTAAAAAATTGCTACTATCCCTTTAAAGGGTGACAAGGACCAATAATCAATAGTGTCCTCATCTGACTAATGTGTGGGCATGCCGCTGACCTTTGGTCTAAATTCAGCGATTCTTGACTGCAGTGTCTGTAGCGATCACCTGTCAATCAACAGGCTTAAATCTCAATGGGTTACTTACATGTTATTTCCCTAGTGTCTCTGTTTATCGACGCTGTGCAAACAACAGAACTTCATTTTATCGAATGGTTTTCAAGTTTCAGTTTTATTCAAGTTTCTAAAATCTTGAGGATACCTGTGTAAAAAATCCACAAAATGGAAATATTCCAGATTTACTGTAAGATATATCGGGGGAACAGTGGAATAAGTTGAATTTAGCAACCAACTGAGGGGTAAACTAAAATAAAGAGGATGCTAACAGATTGATATTCATCTTGCCCACTGGAAAAATACAAAATATCATTGACAACACCTGTCTATAATATACATGAGATGACTATATTTACAAAAACCCATTTTTAAAATGGAAACAACCATCATTATGCAGCTGTTTTCTATTGTTATGAAGGGCTGATATAATGCCATGTCTTAGCTTGGATGAAGAGTTGAATATGTGTTTTTACTTGTGAACCGGAGAATTCAGTGCAACTTTTAAGAAAACACATGCAAGTAGTTAAAACACCAACAACACCTTGATCAGCTGCAGCACAACCAAATACACACAGACACACACACACACGTGTTGTTTGTGAGCACCATCTAAGTTCTCAGTGGGGTTGGATGCTGAGAGCTTTGATGTTGATGCATGTTCAAATATAATCAGCATTTGGTCTGGACGTCATATTCAAAAACCTCTTCATTTTTAATCTTTGTTCCATACTCTTCTGATGACACAGTTTCCCCCTATTAATCCTAAGTGCTGCTCTCATCACCAAGACGGCTGATTATCCATCCTATTTTACGCTCGAATGTAGAGACTCGTTAATACACGTCTGCATGAGAGCTCACTTCAGTTATTTTCCACTGTGTTTTTATGGTTTCATTTGAATGTGAGGATATGTGAGGCATTTCGTTTTTTTTACTCACAGGTTATTCGCCGACCCAGACAGTGGATATTTGGTCCAAAAAATGACTGTTGTCCCTAATTCTGATAAGAGCCCGGCCCTCAGACACTTAGAACCAGTTGGTGACATGATTGGCTGTTTAATTCCCCCCCCCTGTTACAAGTGATGCTTTATCATCCCTGTAGGAAGAAAACATAGATTGATAATAAAAAAAATAAGAATAAAATTACTACAACCAGGGCCGGCCCTAGGATTTTGGTGGCCCTAAACAAGATTTTTGTTTGTGGCCCACTCTAAGCGCAAACACCAAATCACTGGTTAAAACTGAATACAGACATGTTTATGCCCTCTGAGGTTTAAGGCCATTTTCTCGATGTTTACATATTTTCTTAAATTTATCTTTTTAAGATACTTGCAGATGTAACAATACTCAAGTGTTTTATGTCTTTTTGAAAAATGTCCAATCCCTTGTGAAAACACACCTTCAGTCATAAGAATGAACTGTTTTGGTGCTTGAAATAGGATATGAGTACAGTAATAGATAAGTGTTGAAAACAAGTCTAAAATGACATTTTGTAAGTTTGCTTTTTGAGCACAAATGTTGTCATTCTGCCATTCTATTTTCACTAAATGTCTTAAATGTGAGATAAAAGAAGCTAAAGATTGACTTCAAATTACATATAAAGCTCATAGTGTGCACGTGCAGACCTCAGGATGTTTAAATGACTTGAATGAACCCCGGTACCTTTCTGATCATGTGGCCCCCCACCTAACGGCTGTGGCCCTAAACAACTGCATAGAGTGTTTATGCCAGGGGCCGGCCCTGACTACAACACAAGTATCAAGTCAAAATACAATCATATAAACATTGCATTTCTTAAAAGAAAGTAACAAATGAACAATTTTGAGTTGAAATAAACTTGTTTTAATCAGAGAAATCTTACAAGACAGACAGCTGACTATGTAGCTGTTGGCAAAAAAGGAAAGGAAAACACTCACTCTTCTGCCAATAGGGGGCAGTGGTGTCCCATAGGAAACACTTCTTGACCTTTCAGGTGCTCTCCTTTAATTGACAGCAGCATCTAAAGGGCACATAACTGTGTACAGTAGGTTCTCCATATTCTTAAATCCTCTATTATTGCCACCTATAAAGATTCTGTCATCATTCAACACTGAAAAAGAAAAAGACACACACCTAATTTACTACAAAGAGGGTCACGGGCGGCAGCAAAACTGTCAGGTGTAGAGGAATGTAAACTGGGTCAGATGAAACCAGGATGGTGTTGTTGGAGACACAGACATCTGCCTGTGGTGTCTGTCTGGTGGTGATAACAGGCTTTGCCGCCCCTCAGGCCCTCACTCCATTCCTGACAATTAAACACACATTACAGAACAGTTTTAACACATGTGACTGGCATGTTTTCATGTTTTTCGTGACAGCCGCCTTCAAAAGCCGCAGTGTTATTAGGATTAAAGCAGATTCCCATGAGGAATGTGAGCAGCAGCAGCAGCAGCAGCAGCAGCAGCAGCAGCAGCAGCAGCAGCAGCAGCGGTATGACAGGTGAACGGTGCCGACATACTGACCGAGGTGATGCCCATTGATCTCTTTATACCAGATGATGATCACTAAAACAACACAACCTAGCAGTTGTTTGATGGATGGCTGTGTGCAGGCGGCTGCTGAGTTCAGACTATGTTAATGTGACATGAAGGTTCAACATCAAGTCGAGCGAGAGTAAGACACTCACAGTTTGACAACATCATCCTGGAGTCTGACTGCTGAATGGAGCTCCACACATCAACTCATACAGATGTAATGTAGAGTTGGTTTGATTATGACATGGTCAGGTGTAACACGGCTAATTTGTCCTTGTTTATAACTTGATTCACTTTATATCTGCTTGATTCAGTCTGTCACATGTGAAAAAGTAGATATCCTCTGTCAGAAACAGACTATTTTAAAAGGGAAAAATACATTTGATGAATTTTGTGTTATTGTTATTGTCATCATTACTATTATTAGTGGCCTAGCTTGTAGGCCTATAGTAGTAGTAGTAGTAGGCTACTATTTTACCTAATATAATTTTGTACTTGACCACTGCTACTCAATTTTATGTCATGTCTGTTTTAACTCACTGTGTGTATAGATATGTTTGTTTGTTGAATGAATGAATGAATGAATGAATGAATGAATGAGTTTATTTATTTCGGTATATCAAGCTTACCGAAAGGGTGTAGGTTGAAGCCAAAGCTTATATAACCCTACCCCTTTTACCTTAAAAAATTCAAAAAAAAAAAAAAAAAAAAAAAAAATATATATATATATATAGCCTATATATATCAAGGGGGCAGTTGTGAGTCTGAGAAGTGAAGCTCACTGCCGCGTTCAAAAAGCTGCAATCCCCTCGGCTTCCTCTGGGGGCTGGCTCCAGAAGGGAGCAACTCCAATTGAGCCCCATGTTAAAATAGCCGATTTTACAGCTTAAAAAAACATATTTACAGCCTGGTACATTTTATTTTTTTGGTCTCAACCGATAGTTTCTACCCCCGCACACACTCTGAGGGGGGTGAATTTTTTTTAAACTCTACCGTTTTACTATTATTAGGTTTAAAGTTCTGGCCAATTAGGGCGCAGAACCGTTGAGTGACAGGTCCGGAGACCGCTGCTACGAGGCCAGTGGGCGGGCTCTCGGCCGGCCAACGGCCGCACCGCTCCAAATATGGCAAGTAGAATCCAACATGGCGCGGTTCAAACCCCCGTAGTAGCGGCACAAAACAGACTCACCAAAACCAATGGGTGACGTCACGGACGCTACGTCCATTCTTTTTACAGTCTATTATGTATATATATGTACACATTAATACAATAGGATCAGATCACAGACATTTGAAATTAATCAGTACACTTAAATTTCTGATCACAACAAAATAAAGAATTGTACACAGCGCATAACCCAAAACAGTACAAAATCATTGAACTTAATTTTCCATACTGTAACGAGAAATTATGTTGTTCTTATAAAGTTTTTTAAAGCTGACTAGAGTACAGCATAATTTAATATTTTCAGGACAATTATTCCAGATGTTCACCCCTCTAACAGAAAGACAGTGATTTTTTACAGTAGTTCGAGTCTTTGGTTTCTCAAATAATAGTGGTCTTCTCAGGTTATAACTGAGACTGTTCAACAAGTCCTCCAGCCTTAACAACCATGTGGTCTTTTACCCTCTTTACACGACTCCTGCGAGCGTTTCCCGAGATACCACCATGGTCTCTAACTAGACTGTGCCGGCATAATGGTCGTTGTCGTTGTGGTTACTGAAATAACGGTCTTGGCTTCCATGGGTTTAGGCACAAAAGGTAAGTCACTGCACCAGTTCCCTCCAGTTCTGTCATAATTACCAAGGCCAAAAAACAAACAAACAACCAAAAACATAATTTTGGGTCATAATAAGCTGCTGAAGAAAGACGTGGGTGCTTGTCGTTTCCCATTAGAGGACAGTTAGCTAAACAATTATACGTGATTATTTATTTCATAGCTTGGCGAATGTGCAGGTCACAACTTCTCTACGAGAGCATTTTGGCGTTGTTGGATTGTGTATTTGATGAGTTGAGGGACAGGCGACCCGTACCATTCAACTCCATTGTGTTTGCTGAGCAGCTCGCGTCTCTGCCCCGCAGATCTCAAAACAACACGCACCAATAATTAAAGATATAGTAATGAACCTACCCTATGACCGCTATAGGGATTATGGCAATAGGCAAATTTGCCAAAATGTTAAACGGCCCCTTTAAAGCTGATGAACCTTTGCACATTTTGTTCATTTGTTATGTTTTTTTATCTTGGCTCACACAGACACAATCTGAAAAGTACTTTAAGACCATTTGAATGTAAATGCACACAAGCAGAAGTCATCCATTATACTGTACCTTTGCCACAGGGCAAGATTGACCACTGTCTCGGGCTCCATAAGCTTTAAAACAATTTGCACCAAAATAGTCTGAATTCACTTTCATTTGAATGACACACAAATTGCAGTTATGACTTTTCCCAGCAGCAGGAGCAACCCCCATCAGGACTCCCTGCTAATTAGCTCAGGCTCTGTCCTCCACAGATCAGTATTACCATGGAGATACTGACAGGTAGATGATAAAGGCCAAAGACATTAGTACAAAACATTTCCTCTGACACAGGGGAATGAGGGGAAAGGAAATGAAAAGAAAAAGAATGGACTGAACAACACTTTAATTGTCCTTCTTATGAAACCTTGAATTATTTAGTCACTCTTCTGCAAGATGTTTTAAAGTAATCACAAACACTGATGTGCAATATTGTTGATAACACACATAAGTACATGCAGAGTTAAGCAACAACACAAGAGAAACAGTCCAAGTTTTGGTAAATGATTTAAATTTGAATGAACAATAAAAATGGTTCAGATTTCTTTTCTTTACCTAGAGATTAATAAATCCAGTGTGACCCAGTAAGACTGGACAGACTTCGGTTTAATTGGCCCCGGTATGTTTCTTGGGTTTGTATTTGATGGGCTCTGGTTCAAAAATGCCGGTGAAAAAGTGCTGCTGAAAGGAATTTATCGTCAGAATTTAATTTGGATGTGTGGGCTTTGTTTGGATTTTGGCAAGCGGTCTTTGAAAAACCCCGTCAGTGTCTTCGAGCCAGCGTTCTATATTTGTATGACTGAGCGAGATAAGAGACCATGAAACAACACAGCTCTCAGTAGTTTGTAATTTTATACAGAAATCAGGCTGAACGGACTCATAATGATGCCAGATGAAGGAGCCGCGGAGCGCTGGTTGGAGCACCATCACCATCTGCTGGATAATACGGGACAAAGCACTTAATTGAAAGACTACAGTGTGAGGTTTTTACAGTAATGGGCACGGACCAGTACTGCATTTTAGTTGGGCTCCATCTTTAAGTGTGTGTGTTTCAAAGTACTAGCAGTAAAGATACAAAGCCTAAAACTAAAATTGAAAACCCCTTGGAGGAACTGAATGGGGGCAAACACGTCTAATGAACTACTACACTTTGGGCCATATGATGCTGCTCAGAAACTCCATGATGTTGATTTGTGGTTTTACTGCTTGAGCTAGATGCTTTGCTGCGAGGAAAGGTCTGTTTACCAAAAATGTGTTATTCTGTGGCAGAAAGCAGAATAGACGTTTTTGCAACTAGCAACTAGAAAAGAGGTCTCACCCTGGTGCCAGAAACACCTCCTTGGTGCCAAATAGCCTTGTTTTTTTTGTTTTAAGAAAGGGAGCCTTTCAAAAAAAAAAAAAAAAAATTGGGTTGAATCTTTAGTTCAGTGGCAGGAACATAAACTCTTCCACAACCCATAAATCAGTTTTACAAGCATGATAATCTTTATTTTACGTGCATGTGTTTAATATTATGTAGTAAAATAATCATTAGGATTCATATACCAGGCAGAGGAAGCCTGGCTTGTTTTCACATAACAAAGACATAATTAGGGTGAAAATCAAAAAGTGGAACAAACACTAACCAACTTAAATATCCTAACTGTAATCACATAAAGTGACCTGTGTGTGTGTGTGTTTCGGTGTGTGTGAAAAAGCCTTCCCTCTTTCTTTACAGCCGTTTGAGTGAGATTTTATAAAAACGTCAGTCTTGCAATTTTTTTGTCTTTTAAAAACTAGAGCTGATTAAAAAAAAAAAGCAAACAACCCAAGAGATCAAATCAAAATGTGGGACGTCTTCTCAATATACTGTAGCTACATGACGTATAGGACAAAGGTACAAAAATGTTGTGCAGACACTTGGTCACACTACACATGATGCTGCAAGCTTCATTTAACACAGAGTCTGTAGACCTGGCTGCATTTTTAACAGCACACTGTCCAAATTGAAGGTATTTACTGATGTTCCTCTTAGGAGAGCCCTTTGTGAGGGGGTGTATTTCAGGTTATATTGTGTGTCTTGTCGACCACTGTGTCGCTCTTGTGTTTTTTTTCTTATTTTTTTCTTTTCTTGTTTTCTCTTTCAGCCTCTCCTGTTCCTGGCTTCAAATCCTTGTCTCTTGTTCCTTTGCCCTCTTGTAATTTTAAGGGAGAATTTCTGGTTAACCAGCAGCATACCCCGTTCCCCACAGTGGCTCAGACTCCGTGTTCCACTTGTTATTTCCATCCAGTCACCTCCCTCTGCCACATACCAGCTTTACTGTGTCTCATATAAAAACATGCACAATGGCTCTTAGAGTCTCATTCTGAGGGCTGAGGTCGGTCGTTGCTACCCAGGTACAATTTTATTGCCTGGAAAACTAGATAGAGAGAAGGGGTACCCACGGGGTTACAGCTTGGTTGTTGGCAATTACATAGGACATTTGATCAAAGCTGCATATCACTTCAAAGTATAAAGATTTTGTGCTTGTGATTTGTTTTTCTTTTGTTGGTGTGTGCCAAAGCAACATGCCCTTAGGAATGTTTGATACAGGAATCTAGTGCATTTTCATAATGAGCTCATAATGGGGAAGGTTTAAATTACACTTTCACCAAAAACCACTATGATGGGGTTTCAACATAATAGTTAGGCTACTTTTGTTGCTTTCACTGATGCCTTCAGTGTCACATCTGCATTGTTGGGATGAGTGATAGGCTCACTGTGGTTTGATACGACCTCTAGGGAGCGCTAAAAGCACAAAATTTCAAATTATTTACGAACTATCTTTATAGTTACTCACAATATATGCATCAAATGACTGTATATAATGTGAAAGTTTTGTCTCATAGTGATGAAAGTATGACCTGACTCTGCATTTCAGCTCAGCTCCACTGAGCTAAGCATTTTATCATCCTTCAGCTTGTTGTTTTGATTTTGCCTGCGATGTTTTACTGTCACTTCTGTTTAAAGAGCGAGCAAGTTAATTTATGTAGGAGACACAACTCCAAAGAAATGCTAATTGCTCACTGTATCTGCCACGTGTTAATACGTTCATCATTATAACTTTATAAGGTGGGAGCATGTCATATGTGCTGCATGGGCTGCCTGCAGATTCATTACCGACATAAAACAACAAAACATTCTCCTAACATTTGTTTGTAGCTCATAAATTGGAGAAGCATTTACAATTATTGTCGTCATAGTTTTCTTTTATTCAATAATTCCATTTAAGTATAAAAAAAGAACAATCATACTCACCCTACTGCTGTGAAATGGGCAAAAACATTGAGTTTGTTTTCCCTTGAAAACAGTATGTTAGATCTTAACATATCAATCACGTTACACGCAATGATTGCTTACTGCATGTTTTACTTTAAGCAGTGACACATTTGAATGAGTTGTATTGTGTTGTACAAGAAAAGGAATACAGATGTGCACAACAGCCAGACACTTTACAGCCGTGTGGTGAAGACCAAATGTAGATTTGGAATTGCTGAGTCATTATTATCACAGCCAACATGTTGGTGACTTGTTGCATGTTTGGGTTCGATCAATAGAACCTTGTTTTGTAGCTCATGAGCTTTAGGAAAAATATTCACGTGATAGTTATTTCTGCGTCAAGTTAGATCATTTCAAAAAAGTCCATTGGATGAAGGATGAGCAGCTCGCAACTCTTTCCATTGATTGTTTATGTTTATGCATTTGGCTGAGCAGAGCTCACATGAGGGGAGCGTTGTTGTTTTTTGGGCCAAGTGAAGGTGACCTCAGGGAAGAGCTGAAGGATTATCCTTGTCTGTGTTTTTCTCAGTTGGAGTCTCGTCTCATAACACCACACTAACTTGTGGTCGGGGGACGAGGGGGTGGAAACAAACGAAGGGCTTCCCATGTGAAAGTGGTTCCCTCGCAGACCGGCGAGAGCTCTTGTCCTAATTAGCAAGAGTGAGCAACAGCTGGAAAAGCTGAGCTCAGGCAGGCAGGGTGAGATGGAGCAGCAGAAGCAGCCACAGTGTCGCACGGCAACCGTTCATGGCCTCGCCTCCTGATCCAAAGCAGCAAGCTCCCCGAGGCCGACACGGGACGGAGAGGTGAGAGTTTTAACCAAAAGTCCCGACGGCACCTGGAAAATCTTGCATGGGTATCATAAGGTTATGATTTAGCCGAACAGTAGCTTCTGTGAGAAAGGTAAAAAGCTGCTGGGTTCAGTGTAGGGTCGAGCGTACCATGGGGATCTCCCATCAAACCCTCCAGCAGTTGGGTCCAGGAACTGGAGTCTGGAGATGATGTAAGACCCACAAAGCAACAAAGACTCATTTGTGCCACTGTGCCACACGGTGCCTCACGGTGCCCTTCATATGCACCAGATTCCCAGTGAGATTATGTTTCAGGAAAAATACCTTGCAGTGCAGGAACTGTTTAAATATGTATCTTCAAGGTCAAAGAGTTTTTTTTGGACACCCTTCAAAAACAGAGGGCAGCGTCGCAGCGAGCATTGGGCTGCAGCTACATGCAAGGAGAGGTCAGGGATGCAGCATTGGTGAACTTCTGACAAAAGACGACTCACGTGTTGGGCCCTGATGCTGGACCAGTGCTAGGCTAACATAACAGCTGCTTGGCGCTGCGCTGAATCCACTGATCAAGATAAACTTGGACTAATGCTGCTGGTTTGGTTTGGTGCCCCAACTGGCAACAATACCTGGAGACTCCCCTGCTATTCATGGAGCTACAGTGATGTGATGAATGAATTACATCTGTACTGGCTAAATTGTATTAACTGCTTACAGTACTTACTTTGGTTGCCTGGGGAATAAGTTATTAACACCTTATATAGCCGATGGACACAGCCACTATGTTTCAAAACAGTTGCCTATGGAGTCATTGAGAAAAATCAGCATTAGATTATAATCAAGTTTCCAACCAAACAATACATTTTATTAATTAGGTCAGAATTTCTCCTTTTGGCTCTATTTTTGGTCTCCACCACCTCCTGTGGCAAAGGTCTGCCTGTGTTGAACAGCTTTGTCTACTACTTGCTCTTTGGTGCTGTAGAGGAGGCCTGGCCCTGCAGTGAGTTTTTCCACTGTAAAAAGATGCTTACTGTGCTGATGAGAGTGGGTTATGTGCAAAAACATCTAAGCTGTGGGATATAAAAGCAGAAAAATGAGGTGAAAGTTGCAAAATCACTATAGAGCTGAGAAGCTGCAACATCAGCTCGTTATTCTGAGCTACAAACACACACACAAGATGTATTGATTTGAAACTCTTAAAGCAGAAGTAAGCGATCCGGCTGTTTTGGCTAATGCTGCATTCCAGGCAGGCTTTTGAAACCGTAAATTACAGCTTCAAGTCACGACTTACGACTTTGTAGCGTTCCAGGCAACCCACTCGTGTTTTTCCGACCTGTTTTACCTGTGAAAGTCACTATAACGGCCACTCGTAACTTCCGACCCGTGAACTTGCACCAGATTGAACTGGTACGACTTCACAGGTCGGAAAAACACGAGTTACGGGCTGCCTTGAACGCACCATAACGTCTTGTCAGCCGATGGAGTTAGCAGCCCCCGCCCTCGTCATGGATCTATTGGTCCTCGTCCCTACGTCACCACATTCAGGCGCATCCCTGGCTGCACACACAGCCCTGCATGCCGTTCTCTCTCCTCATTGGATAAAACTTGTAGGATACGAGAAAAGTTTTCTCCTCGGCTCAGAGCAGAGCAGAGTGACTGACAGACCCGTGTTTCGGTCCAAACACTCTATGTAAGTGATTGCTGTCGGAAGATATAACTATCTAAGACTTATATTAACACAAAAATATTGCTTACTTCTGCTTTAATATATTTATTAAGATAAATAAAGCAGATAAGGTCCTGTTAACATTGCATGTGAAATGTTTTCCCCCCATTCCTACTGGACGCTGTCTCCCTTATGTCTGAAATCCTATACAATAGCTCCACCTGTCAGCAGAGTATAATTACTTTCACCTCCAGATATGGTGCACGTGAACCAGCGCCACACCTGCTGATTAAAAAAACCATCCACACTGCATGAACCATGGCAGTGAAACACAGTCTATCCTATTTGCAGGAGGTCAACAGGTACTGACCCTGAATGAATGATTCACCTCTCAGGTTGTGTGTTTGTGTGTGTGTGTGTGTGTCTGATCAGTGTGTGTGTGTGCGTGCTGATGACCAGCTGTGTGTTTCTGAGTCAAGTCCCTCTTGAAGATCAGACTCTCATGTGGTCATAACCCTGCAGCTGGTTATGAAGAAGAGGGAGTTGTAAGGGACTTGTCTATCGTCTCTTCTACTAAACATCCAATATAACTAATGCAGAGGTGACGCAGGGAGGTCGGCACATACATTTACAGTATCTGGAAGCAATTAGATACATCCAGAGGGGTGTTTGAACTCTGCATGGTATGGGTCGTAAAACCCTTTGAGACAAATTTGTCATTTGTCATTTGAGCTAAAAAAAAAAAAAAAAAGTTGACCTAATTTGACTCTAAGTTATTTTCAATTAGTAGCTTGCTGTTCATAGCTTTCTCTATACTTTTACAGCGTCTTTTGGCTCATTAATTATTCTTTTAAGGCCGTAACTTTATTGCATGGGGGTTTACTCTCTCGTAGCCAGGGTCCAGATGTTGTGTGCAGCTGTTTTCAGCCAAAAAAAAAAGAAGCAAAAAGCTGTTCCGAAAACTTAGCATCACCTGCTTGGACTCAATTAAGACACTTACAGACAGCCATATTTCCCACTGAGCTAAAAGAAAAGAGGATATATTGTATGGGTATGATTCTGGACTGAGATTTCCAATTTAAGTTTCCATTGCCAGATCAAATCAGTAACTTCATCTACCTACTTTTATTTACAGTGAAGAGGAACTATGTAAGTCCGGTTGATTTTCCGCTGTTTTGCTAACCCTCCTCCTGGCCATGTGCATTTGTTTACAATGAAGCAGGCGAGAAATCAATCAGTAGAGCTGTAGATTCAGCCAAGAGACGCAATAAGTGATGCACAGAGAGCCTCCATTCTCCCTCATAACGAGTTAAGCCATTTATTAAACCATCACAATTACTCCAAAGCTGTGATGTAGCACAGTTAAGATACAAATCCTGCAAAGTTCCTCTTTAAATTCAAAGTGAGAGTTAGATGAATAATGTCAAAGCAACACCTTGAAAGGTTCGACCAAGCACTTTCTGTCTGCACTTTTGCTAATTTAATTTGTAGATCACTAAAAAAAATGTATTACATTTTATATCACACATCACATTACATTTTTCTCTTTACTCTTTTACAGTAAATGTATGCCTTTTATTCTGTTTTACAATCTGTTTTCTGTAAAGCCTTTTGATTTAGCCTTGTGTGTGAAATGTGCTATACAAATAAAGCTGCCTTGCCATCACCAATCATTTACATTTTTCAAGTGGCCACAAGCACCACTCGAAATGAAAGATGATGTTGCTCTGTGTTTTGGATGTGCAAATAAATAAACATCTGTAAGCAACTGTTTAAGACACAGCCACATCACTATGAAAGGCTGTCATTGATGGCCTGTGTTCCCGAGGGAACTTAAAGGTCTAAGTATATAACCATCACTATTTACACAGTTTGTACTGTTACAAGAAAGCAGTACATTTGTCTTTGTCAGCCACACACATACAGTGTGAAAAGTGACACACACCTAATCACCACACACTGTTAAGTAAATGACAAAAGTGTTTAATGTTCATCGCCCTATGAGCTTTTCACTATTAGGCTTCAGACAAAGACATACTCACTGTGAATGTTAATCTTCTGTGATGTGTTATTGTTGCAGTGTCTGGTGCCCTTTAACATGCACAGTTTGAAAAACCTCAATAACATGACAGAATCAAAAGACAGAGAACAAAAGCGTTGTTAACATTGTTTGGCTCCAACTGTGGTTTTAATCTCAATCTGATTACAATAATTGGGGGCATTTATATCACAATGCAAGTAATCAAAGTGCTAGCACTAATGGATAAAGACTGAACTGTTATTCTGCATGTAAACACATTTAATGTGATAACCAGCTGAGTTATTTTAGCAATTATGTTATTTTTTTATTCTTTTGGCCAGGTGTTTCATTTAAAAAGAAAATAAAATGCAATAGAAAAATAAAGCTACAACACTGAATCCTCTTTTTCCAACGCGGCCGTCATGTGACCAACCCTCGAAATTGAAAACATCTTACAGATCGTCCTTGTTTTATTACTTTTCCATTCATTTTCAGGTATGTCTGTCTGTTAATTTTGTGATTTTAATGCGTCACTTACATTCTTTTGTGGATTGGTAAAGGGCAGTGGATTTCACATTGGAAGTGCACAATGATGTGTTTTTCCAATGCACGTGCAGGACGTCCAGGAAACGTCTGGCTGCAGCTGCAGTAACAACACGGAGCGGCTCGTGGCCTCTCTGCTCTGCAGGAGCGTGTGCAGGGGCTTGGACTGTTTTCAGACCGGCAGAGACCTTCTCCACAGGTACATCATGCTGCGATGTGTCATGTGAACGGCAGTCGCCTCTGCTCCTATTGCAAAAACACATCTATAGGAGGTTAATAGGTGGGAAACTGCGGTCAAAGTGTGATGACCAGTAGGAAATGAAAAGGACACAGTGTCTGGATGTGTTTTTTTTTCTCTGCAGGTTGTAGAAAAGTTAGCAGCAGAAATCACACCAGGTTGTGTTCTTTATGTTGATGTGGGTTCTTCATGCACTTTTAAGGCATATTGTTTTATTTCATATGGGAATCTCAGAGATTTGATACCCCCTTGCAGCCAGTAAAGCAAGAAAGACTCAGCTTCTGTGCTGCCTCTCCTCAAAAACAGGCAAACACCAGGGAGCCAGCAAGAAAACATACACACACAGGCCTATATTCATATCTTTTTCTCCCCTAAATAATCATTGCATTATAGCCCTGTAAGAGTTATGACACACAATATAATATCAGGAATTCTTGAAGCAGTCCAGGGGAGCAGCCTGATGCCATTATCAATTTCTCAATTTCTCTTTGTCAATAAGCTGCTTTCTTTGAGGGGCTTGGATCAGAGGTTAATGAGGGGGATTCATGGTCGTATGTCGTCTGAGAGAGGGAGCTTTCCGAGGCAGAGAGGACATATGAGTTATGATGCTGCAAACCAGTGAAACCACATCTGTAACAGCAGAGCCACCATTCGTCCGTAATCATATCATGTTGCTTGAGTCAAGGTCTCTGCGCTCCTCTTGGGATGCGGATTTTCCTGCGTTCTCTGAATAAAACCCTAAGAAAACTAAGACCGGTTGTAAACTTTTTTATGCACCACTGTCAAATGAATTGTGAATAAATACTATTGCATCAAATGAGATAATTGGTGACTTGTATTTAACTCCAGGGGTATTGTTAGTCCTCGTGTTTTTCCAGCTGAAAACCACATTTCCCATAAACCCTCTCCACTATTCAACAAATAACAAGCATGCACAGGGTCTTGGTGCACTACTTCTTGTTTGGGCCACATCAAGCCCGAGGGTGGGGGGGGGCACAATCTGTAAAATAGGAAGAAAGACACAGAGACGACTGACTGACTGCTGGTTTTGGGTGGTGCAGCGCTACATTTACACTTCTATTTTGGAAAACTTGGCAGTGCCCATATGGGAACTTCTCTGGCAAGGAGAAAAGTAATGAATAGAGAAATGTAAAGGAGGGCAGTGATACAGAGAGACGGCTGCAGTTATCATTGTCCACAGATGGTCACAAAGTCGTGATAAACTCAGGGCCATAGCTCAGACAAAAACACATAAGCTTGTAGCCTGAGCTCTGATTTTAGATCTGTTGTAGCAGTGACACGTTGTTATTGTCCATGATCAATAATTAAACTGTTCAAATGCAACCAAAATTTAAAAAATCATAATGAAATACAGCCTTTGCATCAACCTTTCCATTACTTTTAGGGGTTGTGATATCCTCCTCTGGTCGTTCACTCTGGTACAATTACCTTATGACCTTGAGATCAATGAGTCATTTGTTGAAATATGACTCTTTCCAAACTGCGACTATACCACATTGCTGAGTTTGCCAGAGATTTTCTGACTGACCGTGACTGATACATCACAGCAGTAGGGATGTGATGCACTTTAACTGTATGAATCTGGCCGATATGAACTGCATACTGTATTTTCATGTGAGTGAAAGCTGAATAACCTCAAGCGTTATAGGAGAGAAACAAGTCCCGTGGCATAAACATACCCCAGTGGTCAATATGACTCACATCACGTGTTCACGTTTGACTTTATAAACTGCATCATGACAAGCACTAACCTTTAGGGAATTCCCTATGTACACAATTAAACATTTATGAAGAAACTTTGTTGGTGTCTTTTTGCCGACTGCATTTATACATGTGGTTATGAAGTCACAGTTACCCACCGGGTGCATGGGTTGTGTGGGGAGGCCACGGCATGACAACAACCAATTATCAGTTGTGACTCCAGCTGACCATAATGATGGGTCCGAACTTTAAACCCCCATAGAAACACAACAAACAGGGAAATTAAGGTAGTAAAAGATTCACAATCGTGACTTAAGTGTTGTTTATTCATTACTGAAAGTCCTTTTAAGATAAATCTGGCAAAATTAAACAGAGAAGGTCTAATTTTGAGCTTTCCGCTTATAGATTCCACTCTTTTCTGGGTGACAATGAGACCAACTTCCCTGGCGACTAAAAATCATTGTCAGTTGACCTTCACCGGAAAAATGACTGTAAAACGACACTGGATTTTGAGCGAATGAGAAGGAGTTGGTACTTCCAGGATTTTATTTTTCCAGCCGGCAAAAATACCAGTTTGATATAGCCATCATGAAAAATATTATTCATGAAGAGAGATGGAATTATATAAAAATCAGTTATGTCCTACCCAATATCTGACACGTATGTCTCAATATATTGTAATGCATCATCTTCTATACTGGCAAAGAACAGTGTCAATCAAGGGCAAAAATGTAATATCTTTGCTTTGGTGGATCTAAGATTGCATTCCTGGTCAAGTGCAAATTGAATTTCTGTTGAAAGGGCAGTTAGGCTGCAGCCAGGCCGGTGAAAATGAGTTAATTTTCTCTGTCAGATTCTTGGAGGAGCTAAGTGAAGACAGCATCTGCTCAGAATCACCCGCCTGTCAATGAAACCTTCTGCTCAAAGTACTGGAAGGACTAGGAGAAGAAAGAAAATAGGATAGTAGATTTCTGAATTGCAATAAAACCCCTATTAAAGCCAAGGTAGATTTGAGGTCACATATAAAAAGTGTGTGTGTATGTGTCAGGTGGTCCAGGATCTAAAAATTCTGACTTTCCACAGGCAAACACTGCATCATATTATGGTTATTTTCCAAATTGCACATTTTATTTCTCTTACAACACCCATATTGGTATTTCTTGGATACAACAATCAGCGATCTTCCAGACATTATAACATTTCAGTTTTCATTCTTTATGGGACATTTATGGAGCATGCTGGCAAACAAGTTCAGGTGGATAACACATGAAATAGTCTGCCCCTATAAGAAATTAATTACACAGTGTGTTTTTCAGCTCTGACATGAGTTGCAAACATTAACATGCCTGACTAACTAGCGTACTACCTTCAGTGGTAACCTCACATTACTTCCAAGGCAGGAAAACAACAACATAATGTGTCTACCATAACATTATAACAGCTCTGTCCTGCTGTGGACTGGATTTGGATATGTTTTAACTCCTTACTCCAGCAAGCACAGTCAAAATGTTACACGATGTAGAATTGCATTTGCAACACAATTCACAATTCATTCTAAAAGCCTTCCCTCATGTTATAGTGATGCAATTTTGTAAAATTATCATCAATTCAATGTTAATATTTGAAATTATTTTGTCAAAATTTCCCATTTTACAGTAATACAAAAATAATATGACATAATTTCTATGCTGTCATATCATATCATATATCAAATCAAATCATATCAGCGTGAAAACATGGTAGCTAATACACACCCCAAAATCCATGACATGAAAAACATCGGGCAGGACATAATTATCCTTACCCAGGATTAGCTTTACTAACCTTCATAAAAATCTCACAACAGCTCATTTAAGTTGGGAAAATCGTCATTCAGCAACTACAAATGGAAAGCTTGTTTTTCTGCCAAGGTCCTAAATCAAAGCCCCGTAGTTTCATTAAATTATCAACAATTTGAAGCAGTTAACTTGCTACTTTTGTTGCAACTGTGAATTGCCTGCGTTCCATTTTAGAATGGAAGGCTGTAGCGTAGCAACGGTAACTAAGGGGGCGGGGCTTGACGGACTTGCCGATAATAGCGTTTAGTTTTTACTGCGCATTGGCTGCCATTTTAAAAACGCTTGCTTTTACACACTTAAGTCAGAAGTTTTCTGTCCTGTTGTTGACTTTTACTGATGGAATTACTCTCCACTGACACAAAGGAACCACTGCTTCACTTCAACAAGGTATGTCAGTGCTATTTTGTGCAACTGTGTGTCTGTTGGTTAGCCTAAAGTTAACTTAGAAGCTGTTAGCTAGGCTATTTGTTTGCTAACTGTTACCTGTTGCTTATTTCTGGCTCTCCTACCACTAGCAGTTTACATCTTCTCATACATTTCTATATTGATAAATAAATTGATGAATACATGTTTTTAAATATTTACATTATGAATCAATATCTTGTTGCCTGTTTGTAATATTTGGTTGCCTAGCAGGTGCATTACAATGCTTTCAAGCTGCTGATTTGGAGTATAATGTTTGATATGGACCGAATTGATGTCTGGCTTGTTTTGGCTGTTGCTTTTGATTCTGAGGATTTCCTGTCATCTCTCTTCTCTTGGTGGAAATTACAATGTGCTGTCTCGAGGGATAAACATAACCACAGTGCTGCACACAGGCCATTCACATAGCCTACCTCATTTTCCTGTAACATTGGCTTAATTCATTCTGCCTCACATGTAGTTAGTCACATTTGCATCCTCTCGTTAATGTCATATCAGCACATCAGAGAAAATAATACCTACTTTAATTGTTGTCTCTGTCACACTGACTCTTGACTCTTAACTGCTACTCTGCTACACTTATTTGAGCTCATGCCCGGAAGTTAGGCCTATCTGTTGTTTACCAACATAATTTCACAGGAATTCATTTTGCATGTTTAATGTTCCAATAGAAAAATCATCTTCTGCATGCCTGCCATGCTTTTAAGCTGCTAGGTGGATGCCTGGGTTTGTGAATGTACTGTAGATCCCAGTTTATTGACGGTGAATTCCCCAGAGTTTTGGGGAATGGCCACATAGCTGTTGCCTTATCCACACACTGCCATCTCTGTGATGTGGATAGTGTTTATTTATATCGCAGTTTTGGAGGTTATTAGTGTCCCAGCTGTGTTGAGCTTGGTGTTTGCTCTCTGGGAGTGACAAGGCCGAAGCCTAAATGCTAAACATCAATTGAGCACATACTTGGTTTTGATGTAAAATCTTTTCCATGTGTGTCAAATGACTGAAATCTGTCTTTGTTTTTCTTAACAGTTTGTGTTGTGTCCATGATATTGAAAACACAATTCTGACTGCTTTATTTGACAAATTCTGATAAGACATGTCCTGTACTGTTGGTCAGGGTGATTAATATACAAATATAACAGTTTTTGTTCTGTCCCATCTTCGTATGCTTGGTAGCTCCTCTTAAATAACAGATATCAATTTGATGAGGTGATTTGGTTAGGCTGCGAGGGACTCGTAAAGCTCATCTTGGTTTGCGCAATGAAGCTTTCATTCCCTGCCAGCAGTGGCCAGCGACCCAGTGTGCTTTGCAGATTGTTGTCTTTCTCTTATTACTGGCCGTGCTTGACAAGAAATTATTATCTGTCTGAAAACAATGACGTGCCAAATGCGAAGATAAAATGACCTGTTTCTTTGTACACACGTGGATGTAAGGCCAAGATCATGTTCCCTTATTTTCTGGCTTCCAGTCTGTTATGATAATAACAAATGAGGAGACACACCTGCTTAAAATCACATCCACGTCTTTCACATCCATGGATAATGTCGCAACAAAGTTAAAGCAGAAGTAAGCAATATTTTTGTGTTCATATAAGTCTTAAATAGTTATATCTTCCGACAGCAATCACTTACATAGAGTGTTTGGACCGAAACACGGGTCTGTCAGTCCCTCTGCTCTGCTCTGAGCTGAGGAGAAAACTTTTCTCGTATCCTACAAGTTTTATCCAATGAGGAGAGAGAACGGCATGAAGGGCTGTGTGTGCAGCCAAGGGATGCGCCTGAATGTGGTGACGTAGGGACGAGGGCGGGGGCTGCTAACTCCATCGGCTGACAAGACGTTATGGTGCATTCAAGGCAACCTGTAACTCATGTTTTTCCGACCTGTGAAGTCGTACCAGTTCGATCTGGTACGAGTTCACTAGTCGGAAGTTACTAGTGGCCGTTATAGTGACTTTCACGGGTAAAACAGGTCGGAAAAACACGAGTTACGGGTTGCCTGGAACGCTACAAAGTTGTAAGTTGTGACGTGAAGCTGTAATTTACGGTTTCAAAAGTCTGCCTGGAACGCAGCATTAGCCAAAACGACCGGATCGCTTACTTCTGCTTTAATGCATAAAATACAATTCAAAGAATAAAATGCCGTTTGAAAATGAACGGTTTGGTTTGTAACTTGACACTTTGTGAATGCCTTGGCAGTTTCGAGCTCTTGCGTGTCTTGATGTTGACATTGATGCTTTATTAAAGTGTGGCCTGTGTGTCTCAGTTTTCTGTGTACATCAATGAGAACCACATCCCTATCCCAACCTCTGGCCCTATAATCCAGACGCTTGTAATCTGGCCAGCTGTGGTTTGGCTGACAGGACGACGCGCAGCCCTCCGCTTCTGCTCTACATTCCCCCCACAAACCCCACAGTTACCCATATAGACAACAAGCCCTGTTATTCGTCACTCCTCGCTGTAACTTTGCACACCATCAAAGTGTTTGTTATGGTATGTTTAATCAGGAGACCCCTGATTTTGCTCAGCTGTCTTTACAACCAAGTGAGAATATACAGTACAATATGTGTATTGACAATTTAGAAACTTTTTGAAAATATTAGGCTAACTTAAACTACATCGCTTTTGACAGCCTCTATTGGTGGGAAGAACATTGTGTGTAGACTTAGTTGTCTACAGCACAACTCTTGATCAAGCAAAACCAGTTCTGATTTTTCAATAGTGATTGTTCAGATTTCCTCTTAAAACAGTCAGTGAAATGTGGATGATTCCAGTTTTAACATCCCAGAATAGAAAGGCATGTGTACAACTTGCACATTTTATTCTGCCAGCAGTTTAAACATCAAATATATTCGCTTCTTTCTCATATGTGATGAAGAAAGGCATCAAATCATCACATTTAGGATGTTGGACCGGCACATGTTTGACTTGGATTAATCGACTGTTAAAATAGTATGATAATAGCTGATTAAAGTCAGGCTGATCAGGCTTTTAGAAAGTTGAAATAATCTATTTCCAGATTTTTAAATATGATGATTTCCTGCCTTCCCATGTTTTATGTCTTTTTCAAATTGAATATATTTGGGTCTTGAACTATGTCAGACAAAGGAGCAAAGTGAAGACATCGCTTTGGGTTCTGGGAAATTTATGGGTCTTTTTCAGTACTTTCTGGAACTTAATAAAATAAATGATTAATTGTTTAATCAAAAACATAACCCACAGATTAATCAACTGTGAGCACAGTCATTAATTGGAGCCAGACTCTCAATTTATATCCAACTATGAGCGATTGTGGCCTGAATTTTAGAGAAATATTTTGCTCGATAAAAAAAGAAAAAGAAAATAGAGACCAGGTCCAACAGGAATCCAGCAGGAATGTCATTTGGTCTTTAAAATCCGGCCTTTTAGTCTTCATGGTCTGAAAAATCTTGCAGGGAAAGGCCAGGACTTGAAATCCCTCAACTGTTTTGGTACATTTGGTTCTTTTTGTACCAAAACAGTAAGGACTGGATTGTGAAATTATGAAACCAATATGCACCCAGTGCATTATGAAGGAGATTGCTTAGTCACTGGTATTGATCGTGAGTCCAGGAGATTGTTTATGAATGTTTGAATTATAATCTGTCATTTGATCTATTGGGGATCACAGTGCGTCTCTTTGGGAAGGTTCCCTCATCGCTTTCCTTTCATCCACATTCAGTTATGATTGAACGGTTGGCTGAATTTCTGCAGAAGTGCGTAGGTCAACAGTGTGGTTAATCGCTCTTGTCGTTGAGTCAGTAAAGTCAACACACACATCAATGAAGGTAGTAAAAGAAAAACTCAACATTTTCAATGGATAGCATAGCACTAATCTTGTTATTTAACTTGTATGTTAAATACATAATACATCTAGTTTTTCTACATGTGAATCCCTTGTCTTTGACCTCGATGTTTATGAGGTGATGCTGTAATTGTTTTCAACATGATATCACTATCCATCTGCTTTCACTACAAATTTGGCATCCCCCTCCAGATTTGAACCGATCCCTCTCTGTTTGTGTTTGTGTGGTCTTATGTGAACACAGTTTGTCTGTGTCGTTGGCAGCCATGATGCCGGCGACCAATGTGGATTCCCTGAGAGAGGCTTTTTCGAACCGTTTGGGTTTGAAATGGATATGTACTATACTGTATAATGAGTGGTATGATCGCCCCCTGAGGCACATCAGGAATCCGAACAGCATATGATTTCATGGAGACACCGTCTGATAATGGCCGGTTGGTTTGCGTAGATCTAAATAGACGTGGGTAGTGGATGACAACAACATCCGTATCTGGTGTTTCTCAGAGACTTTGTAGGCAAGGAAACTGTCAATTTACCCAATGCCGCAGCTGAGGTCAAACAAGAAATTTGATGTGTTAATCTGTTTTTTTCTTTTAATGCTTTCACTTTTTCCATTGGATGTAAATTTTTATGGACAATTAGGGTAAAGCTAGGCCATTGACTGTATATAAAATGGGATCATCTTAGCATTATATTTCTTCAATGTGGATTAAGACTACTAAAATTTAACTGCATTACTGCTCTCAGTTTATGGAAACATTGCTTTGAAGAAGTTTGTTAAAATTCTCGCACGCTCACGTCTCCCTCTCTTTTGGTCGACTTTGCCAGCTGAAGTGATACGATCTAGTTCAAACCTGGATAATGTTTGGTATAGCTACACTGAGGCACTTGGTCTTAGTCTGTTTTCAAGTAAACCCTTTTCATTGTTTTTACATTGTTGGCATGAGAACATAATACAAAACAACTGTAGGTGACAACCCACAAGCCCAGGGTCTGGGGATATAGAACCAGATGTTCATGTGTGATAGACATCGCTTCTTTATGTTCAGAAAGCTTTTGTACTGAAATAAACTGAGGGCATCAATTTGCCAGGTATAGCTACATATCTGTTGTTAATGCAAACCTGAAACCTCCTCAACATTAACACACAGGAGTCTTATGGCCACCAGTTTGAACAAGTATTGCAGTTCCCATTCTGTGAAGTCATGTTTTTTTTTTTTTTCCGCCAGTTGGCAGATGGCTCTTAATCCTACTACACCCATGAGCATTGGCCCTGAGTTGTTAGAAGAAGTCAGTCAGAGGCGCAAATCAAAATAAAATTAGAGCCGTAGTAAATTCAAAACACTTGATTGTTGCAGTCGGGAACAAAAACATGACTCCATTGTTTCACAGTTCCTCAAGTAAATTAGATTAAACTCCAGATTGTGTCATCAGTTTTATAAAAAGAGTGTAACCGTTGGCTTCCGCTAGTTGCAAATGGCTCACAAAAAAAAACACATTTTAAGCTTTGCGACTGGATGCGTTTTGCCAAAATGCTTCCTGGGAGTCGCCGTTAACTACTTTGCTTACATTTTTATTTACAGGCTGTTATTACTAACTTCTGAAATCAAAAAAGGAGATGTTTTTCCTTTGAAGGTGATTCTTTTGTTTGTTCTTTTTTGATAGTTGTGCAAAGAGAGACAGAAAATGAGGTGAGAGAGAGATTGAGGGAGATGTCATGACTTAATCTCCTCTGATTGGCCTGGTGCTATAAAAACAACTTCTTTACTTCTGTCTGCTAATAATTAAATTTTGACCTCATTCTTCTAGCAGTAAAAGAGGAAGCACAATAGCATGGTTCAGTTCATGCCAAGATTTTTAAATATGGGCCAGTTTTGACAGATCAGATGCGTGTGTGTGACCCTTGGATACAGTACTAGCGTAGAGCGTAATCGTAATGCTTTGGATAAACATGAAAAGTTGGTTATGAAGAGTTTTGTTGTTGAGCCAGTTGTCTGTCAGTCGCTGGCAGGTGTATTTGTTATTGATTTAGATTCAAGAGAGCACGCAAAGTTCAGACGATCAAAGAGTTCAGTGGGACGAGATGCCCTATAGCATCTGGGCCACCCAAATCTTTATCTGATCAGATTAAGATATTGAATTTGTATCATTCTTTTGTTTGGCATACAACTGAAAGCAGTGTTATTGTATGAAGGTGAAAGGGCCTTTCTCAGCCGTGTAACCTAATCCTGTAATGTGTTTGATTGTAGAAGTTGATGTTTAGATTAGTGATTAACACAGACTGTGTGAGCTGATGGAGACAGCAGAATAAAGGCCTTGTGCTGGGATACGGGACCTTTTTTTACCCTCAACACTTGAAAGCACAACAATCCATTAACAACATGAGGCAAGAACAGTAAAAAAAAAAAAAAAAAAAATCCAAGCCTGGCATCTTTTCTGCCAGCAATGCCAGCCATTGACTGCTGCGATGCGGTGTTAACGTGGCATACCCTGTGCAGAGCTGCCCCCTCTCTTTAGTCTGTCCAGCTTCCTGCATACATACAAATCTCTGTAGGTCTGGCTCGCGGAGCGGGTCCCTCGCTGTGCGCGTTTCCTTGTCTCGGTTTCAGGCCCCGAGGTGAGATCTCAGAGCAGAGCTGAGGATCATACAAGGACAGGCGCATCTGGAAAGTCTAAGCTGGCTGCACTTGCCAGTTTAGTGAGCTGGTGCTAATGAAAAACAGCACTCTGCCTACTATTCACATTGCATGGTTAGCATTAGTTAAGCCAATCATCTGCGCATCTTAATGTACTTCCATACTCTCCCAGTCTGACAATGTTTGAAAACCTTTGCATCTTTTTTTTCCACCTACATTATTTAGAATATATTATTATGATTTTGCAAGCTAGAACAAACACAAGAATATGCATCACACTCTTTGTGGTCATAATGTCGAGACAGCAGGACAAAACCTACAAGAGAATTATACACTTGGACCATAGGGGCTCCAAAAGTTATAATTTTCTTGCTTGATATTGTCTGCAGAATCATTGCAATGCTAATGTTAGACGTGCTGTGGCTAATACAGCATGTTGTGTGTACATTTAGCTGCACTGTAAGAGAGATTGTTAGTGGTTTTAAGAATGAGTAAGTACACAAAACACTTTTCCGTTCTCCCTCGGATGCCAGAGTAAGTGACATCCCAGTCACATGGCAGCACGTTTGTAAAGGAGCTCTGCTGCGAGGCTACTTGAGACTATACACCGTGTTTATTTAAACTTTTTGCAAACTGCATGCTGTGTGGCTTCTCTGTTCAAAGTGTGCCAGGCAGCAGTGTGTGTGTGCGCTGCTCTAAAACTAAAACTCCAACCGGTCATGAATCTTTTTTCCTAAGCACGTGACAACGCCCTCGCACATGACCGAAACCCACAACCAGCAGCTCACAAAGTACAGAGCCAGAGGGCATTACCATGACTTCGCTGGGTATGCGGGGTCGTCGCCCTCTTCAAAAGCTCAGGCCCTCTTCCCCTTCTCCCCCCGTCACCCCGGCCGCAGCTCAACCCGATGTCTCAAGGCTGCAGGCTGCGAGAGGTGAGCAGGTGTGACTGAAACACCGAGCCCCATTCAGAGGAAGAGGCCACGGGGCAAAGAGGAGCGCAAAGAGATTTACACCACGTCCATATCTTTACTGTACGAAGAGATTTACAGCCCCGTCCAAACGCAAAGCAGATTTAGAGCCCAGGACTCCCCCGACTTTAAACAGGACAGTCGGTTGTTCATTGCATGAAGCCGCCAGGTATTTTTTTAAAAGGGAAGTCAGATCTGAATGAGCAAAAGGTTATTTCTTGGAAGTCGTCACTCCAGGAAATTTATGTTTGTGGCTGTAATTTATCAGATGAGATATGTCAACTGCGTGTTGCGAATGTGGCAAGGATATGCGATTTTAAATATTTAAAAAATCACTGCAAACACTCAGAGGCTGAATGTGATATAACTTTGCATCCATTCACGAGTGAGTTCCCACAATTTCACTGAATGTAAACACAGACACCAGCATACCTGAAATAGCGTTAACGTGATATAGTCTCTCACATGTCGCACTGCATCATCACTTTCATTTTTGTTCCGTTCTTAGAGATGCCCATTACACTGTGAATATTATTCGTATCATGGTCTCACTTCGTCTCTGCTCAGTTAGCGAGTGATGCTGTTATGAGCAACATCGTTCGACGTGCAAACAAAAGGCCATGGCATGAACGTCAACCCAAATGAACCAAAACATTTCAAACGTGTCTTTGCAGTGTCCGCTAGATTGCAAAGACAGTCGAAAGTCTGCAGCCTAAACAAAAGACTTTGAAAAATAGTGTTTGTGTCAGTTGTTTAGGACTTGAAGAAACCAACATGGCCCGTTCTCAAGTTTCTAAAAGCAATGTTTATGGTCCGTGCTTCTGTGTTTGCCTCAGAGTCCAAACAGAGATTAAATATATATTTCCCCATTAAACAGCTTTGTGTTAATCTGTCTTCTTCAGATTTCTGTTTTTGGTACATGCACATGATCAAAGCACGTGTCAGGATTTTTCCTGAAAATCATTGTTATGTTACTGACATTTGTTTTCAGTGAATAAATGGAAACATTTAAGGAATTCAGTTTGTATTTTATAGGTCAAAATGGGGCAAAACTGGGTCTCTGGATTTCTTGGATTAAACAAAATCCTGCACAAATCATATCAAGGCAGTTATGAATCATTGAATGTGTCTGGTGAACCATCAACATATTGCACAGAGACAGAAACACTGAGCTTTTTTGCACATATGTTTATGCTTGTGATCAGATTGTTTTTCAAAAACAAAACACACTGTCTGAATTCAGTGCCTGTCTTGTCATCCAATACTAATCCAGTGATACAAACGTTGCTTTGAGTTAAAGCCCTGACGCTTCAGCCCGCCAGGAATCACAACAATAAGCATCACAAGCAATTACAATACTCTGCTATCTTATTTTCTGTCTTTCTTTGCTTGGATATTTAAATTTGTGAAGTAAATATAATTTGTCTTGTTTTAGATGATAACGGGCCACCATGGACCGGCAGTCCTTGTTCTGGTTTCCGGCAAAGCTGAGGGAAGAGGAGTCATTATTTCTGCCTCCAAGGGAGCAGGGACCAAAGGAAATAGCCGAAGTTCCGGTAGGAGCCGAGTCTGACTGTTCCCATCCCTCTCAGATCTGCATCATATTAAATGCCGCATGGGCCCTTTGTAGTTGAGTATCAGTAAGCTGCAGTGCTGTGCTCTGTGTTTCCAATTTCATTTGGACAGAAACATGTTGAGGTGAGCAATAACCAGTCTAGATATGAAAACGTCTTGCGTTTTGAAGCTATAATGATAAACACGGTCTGGTCAAAATCTTCTCCCAGAACCTTTCGATTCTCATTTAGACCTTTTTTTTTTTTTTTTTTAGAGGAAAGAAATCAGGACACTCCAAAAGTGCCTTAGTGGTGCCATAAGGACTGGGAAACTTGTAAACCTCGGAGCCAGGAGTGTATAGGAAAGTATGCAGTAAAAAGAGCCTTTATAACAGGCGAGAAGTTGATTGAACGAGTGTCAAACTGATGCAGGGAGGACACAGAGCCAGACACGAGACACTCGGAGTCAGGCTACCGAACAGCTGACTACATGCACATCAGGTTGGGGGCTTTTAAGCAGACTGGACTTTTTTTGCAGAGGAAAAATAACCTGAGTGCCTGAGTTAAAACCTCAGAACACAGAGTCCAGGAACCTCAGGTTTCTGGGAGCAGTAGCCAACCAGCTAACGGCTTGAGAGGCAAGGAAGGACCCTGTCTAAATGAGGTTTCTCAACCAAAGAGGATCAACTTGTTATTCACCATATTGGCTTATTTGTATAGTTTAACAATGAAGGTACACCAAGGCAGTTTTGGTGGCTATCAGTTAAGGCTAAGCAGCTGTTAAGGCTCTTTGATTTTGGCTGGATGTCACTGGGCTTCAGTTTATTTTTTCCCCCAGAAAAATGTTTGTTTTTATGTGACTCTAATCCTTCATAACCCCACAACAATCCAATTCAGCCTGTGTGCGACATGTGGTAAAGGCAACTTTAATGAAAAAGAAAGTTGCAGAGACTGTTTGATGTCGACTGAAAGTAAATGTCAAAAGTGCTGCTGATGCTGTGACACATCTATCATTGCCTGCTGCGCTACATGCTGCTCTGGTTTGGCTTGATTTAACTAATGACCGTTGAATTTCTTGGCCCGTGCACAGACTGCATCATTCTGGTAAAAAAAAAAAAAAAAAAACTGGATTATTGCAGCTGTAAAAAGGAGATTTTAAGCCACTATGTTGTATTTGTAGCATGTCTAGACTTCGGTAATGATAGGCTGTCATTTCTGAATGCAAATAGTATTCGTTTTATTTGACCATGGCTTTGTTTTTGTAATATATTCATTCTGATATTTATAATATTTGAGGGTTCAGCTTGAACGTAAAACAAATGAAACAGAATCACTTTATTCCTTAATTTATTAGACGTATTAACATTAACGCAGAACATTCGTGAGTTCATTATACACATTGTCATGCATAGTACGACCAAACTTCATGCATTTTTCAGACAAAGGGGGAAATAAATTTCCATCTATCTACTAACAGTCTTATAATTAGTGGTAAGACTGTCATAAAACACAATGAATATTTTGTTATTTCTTTGTTTCACTACAGCTGCACTTCAGAATAAATTAAAAAGTCGCACAGAACACGTAATTCTTTCTTTTGTTACCTCTAGTGATTTATGCACAAATATTCATCAACTATGATCAAAATCCTACAGGCCTCCCCAGAGTTTAACTTAACCATGAATTATTCTGCGGGCCTTTCTTTTCTCCTCCTCATAAAATATACAGCTCAGTTTCCTCAAACCTTCCCGGGCTTATGCACTGCAGCACAGTAGATCCACAACCAGGCCTCGACAGACAGACAGCACCAGGGCTCCATCATCGTATTGTCTGGAGTTACGCTCTCGAGATGTCAGCCTCTGTGGTCAACATTTTCTCTTCTGTTTTGCCTCCATGATAAGCTGACAGAGCCGACCTGACATAATTAGTTGTCTGGGGTTTGTTTGGGTTGTGAATTGCGGCTGTGGTGTAAATCAGCAAGGAGCTGGCAGCCAATGAGACAGCTCGAAGCCACATTAAAGGACGGGGGCGGCTTTCTCTGCCGCCGACCGCATTCACTGCTCAGCCGCTTCCCATTGTTTTTCCTCCAGGACCTGGCAACCGCCGTCGCAGACTTGGACCTGGCAGCCGCAGCCACGGTTTAGGTCATATTTCTTCTCACAATTTGTCCCCTGTTACACCATATAATAATGGATTAACAGTGGGCTTTAACGTGTCAAACTGTGGGTCATCGTGACACTGTGGATAGTGGACATGCTTTATTGTATTTGAACTAAAGTAAGGATAATATTTACCTTGATTCTACACACTGCACAGGAACTATGCCATGCAGTCGCGTGCAAAACATATCAGTAGAATTACTAGGTTTGTGCATAAGGGTCACATTCAGTGAGAAGAATAAATATAGCTGCTTTGCTCTTAAAATTATGAGGCCAGAGGCACAGACAGGGAGCCAGGCTGTCTGAGTAGACCTATAGTTCAAGTCAAAGGGAAACTCTCGGCACGTGCAGAAGCAGTTCACCTTACAGGTCAACAAGCTCAAGAAGGAGAAAGTTGTTGGAAACATGCTAAATAGAAACGGGGGAAGAGAAACTGTGGCTGTCAGGAAGCCCCTCCCTCCCAGCGGAGATATTTATACGACACTCCCAAGGCTATAATCGTCGTCTCTTAACTATGTCTTTGGGATTGTGGAATGGAAGTGTTTATCTGAACCCTGTGGAGAAGTGACAGGAATAGCCAATGGCAGAATAACATGAAACAGCCCTCTGCTGGCCGGAGTGTAGCTCTAGTTAGACTTGGCTATTTTGGGTCAGGAACCTCTGTGCTCATTTTTAGAGCCTTTCCAACTCTGGCCCCGTCTCTAATCAAAGGATCAAAACCGCTTTATTCCGAAAATGGGCGATTACAGTACCAGCGACATAAAAATGGCATCAAAGACCTCGGCTTAGTTTTTGCTGACTTGTTGATATAGTGGGATTTTCAGCACAGCTGCGTAGGCTTTCAGGAAAACATGCTGACAAGATATTTTTTTGTAGTCACTCATAAAACAAGTGGCAAAGTTGACATGACACTACACAAGCAATTTTAGAGGTCATCATTATGGAGTATACATTTCTCTATTAATCAATGGTTGATCCAAAACTGACAAAGATTAAAATATTATTTCTCTTTTTATTCTCAGTTACATATATATTTTTTATGTATATTATTTATTTTGAAAGCTATTTCACCACATGGCAGCTGTTTCCAGTTGCGACTGGAATCCTAAGAAAAAAAAAAAAAAAAATCTAAACATCTGCAGACATCTCCATCGGGCTTGCATCATCAGCTGCTTCTTACTGGTGCCTGTGGTGAAGTTGAAGTTGGAAAAAAGATAAATTTGAATAGCCTGATCTTAAAAATTTAATTGTCTGGTCCAAAGTCATAAAACGCATAATGAAAATTAGTTGGAAAACCTGTCACATTAAATCTAGAATATCTGGAACTTAAAATGTTTGATTTATATTTTAGTCGTGCAGAGCAGGGCTCTCATGACAAAAAAAATCAAAATAATCAAAACATGACTTCTCTAGCTGATCCAAAGTTTTGATTGACTGGACACTGGTGAACTTGAATCCGAAAACTTTAAAGAGCCCATTGTTTAAGAACGTATTCTGTTCAGTGTTGTTGCGCTACCTAGTAAATGCGTCTTTCAGCTGTCAACGTCGTCTCAAAGTGGATAAAAGGTTCGCTCATTCATCAAATTCGTTACCTTGTTTTGATGTTCTGCAGAATGACCATTTTTGTGTCCCCGGCTGGACTACATTGTGTAGTAATATTAGCTCCCCCTCCTCACCCAAACACAGTCCATAGGGGTCCCCCGAGAGAGGCGGTCAGCCCCGCCCTGAGAAGCACTAAGCTCGGTGATACGGCTGTCAAACAAAATCTCTGCGCTTCCCTAAGTCCTGGTTGCCAGGGGAGAACATCAGGAATGTCGCCGGGTGACAAAGGACGATTAGTGGCCTGATTTCTCCATATGCTGACATTTGTGAGTTTTCATGTGTTGTATGGGAATTCTTGGCATTGAGGTTGGTTGGGACACCACAAAGGGTCCCCGAAAGGTCGTCTTTCAGACACAACAACAAAGGATGTTGTTGAAACACGCAAAATTTTTGTCTCAATCTCGCAAACTAGAGAACGTAGCTGGGTGAGTATCGGCGTTGGTGTTTACAGCTATGTGACTTCAGAATCAGAATAACTTTATTGTCCCCTTGGGGGAAATTTGTCTTGGGCCAGAAAGTG
The DNA here is from genome assembly GCF_045865225.1 of Trachurus japonicus. NCBI lineage: Eukaryota > Metazoa > Chordata > Actinopteri > Carangiformes > Carangidae > Trachurus > Trachurus japonicus. Next base: position 10,810,294 of record NC_140930.1, read on the forward strand.
CTGCAGCCAACATGAGACACAATTTCATAAAACACCTGCACAAAAACCACTTTCATTCCTTTACAATACAAAATAAAATGACATTAGACTAGACTGCCCAACAGAATAAAAGCAGCGAATAAAAGGATATCGCACAGTTCGAGCAGCAATTTGATATTGCACAAATGAATTTAGCATATTATTGCACATGCACAAAGAAAAGATAAAAAGGATAAAAACACTACAAAAATTGATAAATAGTAGCAGATGGTAATAAATAACGCACCAAATGAGCAAGATGTCACTGTGTTTTTTCCTGCAGAGCAGCGTTTTTGTTGATTAGTGAGGTCGGGAGAAAGGAGAGTTTATAGCGGTTGCTTTTGCATCTGTTTGATCTATATCGTTTCCCTTCTTTAAGTATTTAACTTCTTTGCTGTCACCTTAAACAGTCACAGTTATACAAAGTGTTTCTTATTAATCAGTTTTGCATTAGTTAAAATGCTGTAGTGGTGTCGCTTTATGAAATGCAAACGTAGGATTTCCTGCAGTGTTTTATAGAAGGGGTGCCTCTGTTAAAGTCAGAGGAAATGATTGCATCATTTATGAAATATAAGGAAGGATTATTAAGTTTTGAGGTGAGTGATCAGTGGCGCTACATCAAAACAGCAAACACCATTTTCACCATTGATGACATCACTGCTTTATCCTTGAATCTTGTATTTGCCGTCCAAAGCACAATGTTGTGTATAATGTGACTCATGCTGAACATAAATGTAACTAAGCTCAATCCCAAGCCTTGTTTGTGTCTCGTTTAGATCCATCCGTCTGAATAAATGTGACATCAACACAATTAGAAGTTATTAATTGTAGTTACTCTAAATTCGACCGACATACTGTATTTTCCTGAAGGTATTTTGCTTAAACGTTCCTTCTTTTACTGGAATTAGTGGCATAGTTGTATGTAATTAGGAGAATGCATTTCAAGCTCTAAATAACAGATGATCGCTTTATGTAACAGGACTGAAATACCGACAAAAAGTTATGAAAATCGTTGCTCCAGAAGCCACGCCCGTTAACCTCTGTGTAGGTCCCTGTTTAACGGCTGAATACTTGTATTTTCAAAATGACCCTTTGTTTGCAAAAATGAATCTGTTTGCATACCTCAGAGATCCAATCAGATTTACTGGCGTTACCACAGTAGCTAAGCCTGTTGATCCCATAGTAAATCTCCACCGGACTCCTAATGGTGAGCTGTTAAGGTGTTTTGGGACTTCCCAATAAAACAAAGTGGACTGTAACTTCACTTAACTTTTAGTTTGCGTAATGAAGCGATAGAAACCACTTCTAGTCAAGTCTTGCTTGGATCTGATCCCTTTATATGATGTAAAAGTGACAATTAGTTGTTTTTTTTTTGTTTTTTGGTGAGGGGGTTGAACCAGTGCCCTGTGTGAGTGCAGCCTGACACAAAAGCTTTAATCTACCAACAAAGATGGACATTTCTCAGACAAACAGAAACCTGCTCATTCACTACTGCAGAGCGGGGGTTTGGTGTCGTACTCAGCAGGAACTTAATGGATGGCAGCATGGAGGACTTCAGCATTAACAGTATTACAATTGAGGATATTTCTCAATAAAATCCGTAGAATGGTCCTACAAATGCTTAAAATAAACTAAAATAACATACAGGAACATACAAAAGTAACCCTTTGAAAAATTAAATATAGAATTGCTATTACGGTACTGCACATTTTGTTATAAAGAATAGACCATAAGTCAAAAGTGAAACTGAATGTGTTCAATGATTTAATAAAAAATGTGAAATAAAGCTTCATACCTCCCAAATGGTAGAAATGTGAAAAACTCTTATTGCTCTACACTGAAATAATTGAAAAACGTATTTTCTCATTTGTCTTCCAATAGCTAATATTTATATTCAGTAAATAACAGGTCTGAACTTTAACATAACACAGTTGAGTCTAAACATCACAAAATATCTGAGCATATGAGTGCTCACTATGGGTTATGGGCACATTTTTCTATCCAATAAACGCTGAGTTTTGATTCCCGCCATCCCTATTTGGGGTTATAAGTATAAGGTACTATATGTTCACAAGCTATATGTTTAGTCCCAAGTCTAGCTGAGCTTTGTGTATCTAAGCTTTTCTGTATTTTGGTTTGTAAAATCAAACGGGTTAACCTTTGGAGGGGGAAGTGGTCTCTCTGTGATTTGTATTGGCTCCCCTTTACCACCATAGGAACACCCTGAAGCTGTGGCATCCCCCTCCTCTCCTCCCACCATTAATAGCCAAGCGGCTTGTGCCAGACCTGGAGTGGGCTGAGCTGGGCCACATCTGGCCACTGCAGCCACAGCCTGGTTATACTGGGCACGTCTGACATGCTTGCCTCTCTCTCTCTCTCTTTCTCTCTCTCATATTGGACTTTAATTGCATCCAGGCCGTCCAGTAGCTGGCGGAGAGGGGTTTCCTCAGGCGCGTCCAGGGAGCTGGCCCGGCAGCAGCAGTTCCATTTAACCCAAACTAATGTGAATGGCAGAGGGAATAACACAGATGCTGTTATGTACACACATACACACACACACATACACAGGGATTAATGCTCATCACCTGCACAGATTTTATGACTCACAGTTAAAATAAATAAATAAATATATATCATTCTCTGCAGGACTCAAGGACGGAGTTCTTCACGGCAAATTTGGCCTGTCAAATTAGATTCAAACTTTAATTTAAAATGCAACACAGCTATTGGTTGTTTAACCTGTGGAAATGATCAGTGCCACTGCAAATGTGCAAACACATGAATATTCTTTCACAGTGGGGGCTTCTGACTGCAAATGCATTAACTATCCCATTTAAAATAAAAGGGAAAAAACACATGGAGCATCCACTGTAGCTGACATCGACGTATTAAACCATAAACTGCTCATTTCTTTTGTCAAGTTTCCACACTTCATCGCACCATGATGTTGTGTCTCTTATTCTTCACACCTTCTTTTTGATGTTTTTATCTCGTCTTGCTGAAAATGTCATGGCAATTAACGACAGCACTGGCACCTGATCAGTTCGCCTCCTCCGCGCAAAAGATAAAAGAAATGAAGCTCAGTCGGGAGCAGTGATGTCCGCCGACTGACGAAGCACACAGAAAGACAACAAACGCAGCATGTCAGTGGAAGTGGAGATAAGTAGAAGCTGATGTAGCGTGGTGACCCTGCTCAGAGGGCAGTGTTGACTGACGCACAGCGGTGTCGTGTGCAGACAGAAATATGCCAAACAAGGGGATATCTATTAACTCTTTGCAGGAGCGTAGTGGACAATAAACTCACCTACACACACTTTCCAGACGGATGCACTAAATCATAACCAGACTCAGTATATTCAGATAATACATGGAACATTAAGTTATCATCCCTCACCTGTAAAGTAGCTCTTATTGAATACAAAAGAAATAAATGTACTGGGAATTAGCAGACAACATTTAAAAGCTTTTTATGGTTTGTGTACATTATGTAGAAATGTGTGCCTACGGACTTTGCGAACTTTGCGCTTGTTTTTTAATATTTATTTTGAACATGTAAAACTAAATAAGGCACAATTTCAGTTTGTTCCTTCGTATGTAAATAACATAAACAAGTTGAAGAACAAAAATTGGAAACAAAAGCATAACGTAATCATACATATTCGAAAAGGAGTGAGAAGAAGCTGTGCTTATTGAACCTACCCCTTTTCCACAAATCATAAATAAATCGATCACTTGTCCCACTTCCTTAATTGCCATTCATTCAATTGTTAGGAAAAAGAGAAAATGAAAAAAATAGAAGGTAAATAAAGAAAAAACTAAGTACTTATTGTTAAGGTTCTTCACTAAGTGCCCCTTAAAAAAGCATCATGAAAGAAGTCTGAACAGTCGGTAAATCTAGCAACCAAGATGGAGATGTTGGCAACAGGTGAAAGTTTCTGTAGAAGCTTTTAAGCAAATCACATATTAATTTTAGCCACAATTTTATTTACATGGTCAAGAGTGAATGTAAATGCCCAACCTTTAGGACACAGTATGATTTTCTGTCTTCCTTCTCTCTATTCTCATCTGTTACATTTACAGTATATGCCCTTGTTAATTTCCTTTTATTGCTAAGGGTCTATGTGTTAACTAAGAACTAACAAACAGTTTTAGATATTTGGAGATAGTAGTTATGCTGTTCCTGCTGTTTGTCTGCAGGCTAGGACCACACACCTCTGACCAACACATGTTTTCTTTTTAGCTCTTACAGACCTTATTATGCTCATTTGTGGTTCACTGAAACCACCCACTTCCCTCAGCATCAGCTTGCTCGAGACCAAACTCCGGCCTCACACGAACAAACCAGCTACAGGTTTAAATGGATCATTTCCACGCTGATAATCACACACACCGAGATCGCTGCGGTAGATTACGTCTAATTCCTCGGTCTCGTTAAGACTGCGGACACATTTGAGTCTAAATTCTTTGGACAAGTTTACAGACATGATGGTTAAACCAGGCTTAACTCTCATCAGGCATTGTACTTAAAACGCCTTCATTAGTGGCGATGCTGAGTAGCCAGCGCATTTAGTAAGCCTGCTGTGTGCTCGGTCACTGTCTGAAAGCAAAAGCAGCAAGCAAGCTTTGAGGAGATGGTAAAATTATAGCAATTCTCTGCCTTTTTGTGGTTAGCATCCTAAAACTCTTTAATTCCTAAATTGCCATGTAGATAACACCATAAATACATGGTCTGTAAGTGAGCAGAACGCTCTAAACGTTAAACAATGTAATTACAGATATAAATAGTAAATATGTAAGTGTTTTGGTACGCTCATTGGAATAAAAATGCAGAAACATTATGCAAACAGATGAAAACATGAACTTTCAGCTTCAGTTTGAATTGTGCACGTTGTTTCCCCTTTTCTCCGACGCGCCCCTTAAACACAAAATATATAGTACCAGAACCAAGCTTTTATAAGATCTCTGATTTTAGCTCGGGAAAGGAATGTGTTAGAAGGCTTCAATTAGATATTTGATTTTTCTCAATTATATTTTCGATTAATTGATTAGTGTTTTATTCTAGAAAACGTCCAGAGCGTGATGTTTTGTTGACCAACAAAAAAAGTTAGTCAAATAAAACCCCCAAAATTGCAACAGATGGACATGAATTGGGCCCAGTGTTTTTTTTTCTGTAATTTTTACTTAATAAATGGCAAATATATAGATAGTTATTAGTAATTATTGGATGGATACATAGTTTCCTCCAAGAACTTGGGAATTTGCTCAGCATAATGTAGGTTGTACAGTAAACTGCTCAGGTCCTTCATGAAAAAAGCGTAATACGTAGCAACTAATGTGAAATATATGGTGTTTACTATGCAAGATATTGTCTGTGGGTTACCTTCTGATGATGCCAGAGGAGGTGGCCCATTCTCCACTATATAACATGTCAGAAACCCCTGACACGAGCTGTTATGGTTTATGGTCAACGTCATTTGAGGACTACATCTTAAAAAGTTATATTTCTTATATATCTTGCGTGGTATTTGGTCAATCCAAAGTCTATTAATGGCAGAAATGTTTTAACAAGTATAATTTTTGTTTTAAGATGTCAGCTTAACTTTTAACAGGACGACAAACTTGCCATGACACGACCTTGCCCTTCCTCACGTGGCCATAAACCCTCAGAGCCTCCGTGTAATCATGTGGGGTGTGTCGGTCCAGCAGGTGACAGCTGAAACTGTTTAGTGCCTCTTTTAAAATGAAGGTCAGAGAGATTTTTTTTTTCTCCTGCTACCGAGCTGTTTGATGACACAAACACCAAAGAGTACAGTAGATGAAAGACGCCGGCCAGGATTGTACCATTACAACCCATCTTAGGTTTTTTGTACTGATGCTACCCTGTCATTTTCAGAGTCTGCCAACCCGACGCTAGCAAATTAGGTCACAGTGTCTGTCGCCTGTGAATGGGAAACGAGCTAGTGTTTTGGATTGTGTTGGATTGAATCAAAGATTTTAACCACAAACTCGATTCATGTAACCCAGACTGCAAAATCGAAAATCTAATGGGCCTGCGTTCATATTTGATGGAGACGACTGGATAATGTTTTCATAGTGGTTGCATTTTCCTGTCATGATCATTTACATTTCCCGGCCCCTTCGCTGAATGGCTGCATTTTGCCTAGTCATCAATGGCGTGCTTTTATCCAGAGAGAGCTGTGATGGTTGAAGTCATCTGAAGGACAGAACGCCCGCAAGTTTCATTGGCCACACTGATGCTCCTGTGTAATTCTGGAGGCATATTACTGGTTAAACATCCTATCAAGTACCATCTCATTGCAAACTGGTGATCTAAATTTGGTTTTGGTTTTGTGGTTTGTAACACTATGAATGATGATTATGGAATAGTGTGTGTCCCTTCAAATTACCTTCATTGTCCCAAGCTAATAGCTGTAATCAACGAGGCTAGGACAATTTTACGAGCACCAGGAACCGAGATTCTTACACCATGCACCACAGCGCATATACAGTCTGTAAGAGGTAATATGGATGACTTAATTTATGTATAATGCAAGTAAACTGTAGATAGGAGACTGTTTTTTCCTAATTAAATGTGGGTGTGATGCTATATATCAAAAATAAGGTAGTGTGAGAATTGTTGTTGTTTTGGTTTATGCACAGATACAATTGGGATAAACTGGTGGCATCTTAATAAGAGATAGAAGATTTCTCAATAAAATGGTTCTTAATGCACCTCAAACAAAGCTTATTTGATGTGCTTCCACCCAGATTTGACATAATTCTATATTTTTACCTTTACATTTTTCAGATTTGAGCAAAAACATTTTAAAAGAGCAAATTAAAAGACCATTTTTTTCCCCAGCTCTATCATTTCTTTTCTGACAAACTTCACACAAAACCTCTGTGGCTGTGTTGGAGCCATATGTCTGAAATGTTCTATTGGTTTTCTAGTATCCGTTAATCTTTACACCTCTAAGCAAAATAAAACTAATACCACAAAGATCGCAATAGACTTTTGTTGAAAGCATGGCTTTTTTTTCTTATGCAACCTCATACCGCTGTATAATTTGGGGTAAGACAGGTGTATTTTTCCATAAAATTCCTGCTTTACGTGGCTTTAAGTGCTTTCGGTAGCTCTGAAATGGCTCTCTGTCTGCTACATTCTTTCTTTTATAAACCATACTTGGTTCATTAAGGGACGTTTTTATAAGACAGAACAGCATATTGTCTGTGTGAATATGTCTGGCTACAGTACTGTATAAGGAGCCCACTGTTCTTGTAAGCTGCCACGTTCTGAGCAGTAGCCTGTAAGTTCTCCGAGGAATGTTAGTAATTAGCTCAGTAATCACAAGCTTTAGGAAATCTGCAGGAAAACAGACTTTATCGCTGTGTGAAAGTCTTCTGTCTGCACTACTTTGGCTTTCTGAAAGGCTGGTTTTATTGTGACGTTAAAAGAAAACAACATATCAACAGCTTACAGTACGCAGGGGTGGCTCGACGGTCCGGGCTGAGTTGGGACTTTCAGTATACAGGAAGATTCAATATTGAGGCTTAACATAAACAGGCTGCGAAAATGTGTCCGGTCTGTGTTAACCACACCATAACGTGGATATTAAAGCTAACACACCCCCTTTTTCAAATGTTCTGTTTTTTATTATCCCAAAATACGGTGGCCCTGAGAGCTCAACGCAGCGCAGCTTATGAAAATACATGAAAATGAAGACACTAGAGACGGAAACTGCACAATTTTATAGGACAATACCAATTATTCAGTGAAAAAAATTTGCAAATTTATTATTTTTCTGAAATTATTTAATGGTTCTTTATCAAACTGTATAAATTTGTTTTGTTTTAGACAAAACAGTAGAAAGGTAAGTAACTGTTGCAATCATCCAGATAACATTTTCAAATTGCTTGTTTTTTTTAGACTAAAGAGCACTAAGTCCAAGCAACAGTAGATCGAGCAAACATTGGCTGCTTTGCTTGATGGATATCTTAATGGACAATAATTGATTAATTAACTAATAGCCTCAGTCGTTGCCAAACGTTTAGCCTAATTTAGCCTTGAGAGACGAAGCACTGAGAGATGTCTTATCAGCTCCCTCTGGGTGTTTTCTGCAGACCTGAGTCACGGTCCTCAAAGGCAGCATCTCCAAGGGATTCTCTGTTTGTCTGTTTGACTTGGCTTTCGACCATCCGCCCGAGGACTCTAGATGATTTATCATTTTTGTTTGGATGATTTGTCGTACAAGCTTCTTTAACACAAGGGCCATTGAATGCACCGTCCTCATGGGATCATCACTGCAGTCTTTAGGAGGTTCTTCTGGACTTGACGAACAATACATGCGCCAGTTTCTCCTCCCAGAGCATCTCGGTGCTTTATTGTCTGTGTGTGAAAAGAAGGGGACAGAAACAAGGGAGCTCTCAATAGCTACGCCAACTCAGAGCGCTGTATTTGTGTCAGGACTCCCACACGTAAAAACGACAAAAAGCGGAGATGAACAGTCTGTGTTTTTTGTTTTTTTTGTTTTTGTTTCTCCACAAAAGGCTGCAGTGTCAGATGAGACGAGGACGGTGCTTTTCTCACTCTCTCGGTCTCACAAATGTGATTGTAGTGACTCAGCGAGCGGGTGAATTCACACCAGCTCTAAATGCCTCAAACCCTCCCCTGCCTCCCTAAGGCTCTGGCAAAGCAGAGGGGATCCTGAAGAGGAGGCCTGTGTGTGTGTGTGTGTGTGTGTGTGTGTGTCCATTATCAAGCCAACCCATCTCTCCTCCGTGCTGAGTGCTTCTCCTAGGTGTACAGTACAGCCAGCCAGGCCGGACGGAGAAAGGACTCCATTCTTCTGCTCCTCCTGACTCACGGCAAAAGTGCAGCACTACCTCGGGCTCTGGTTTCTGTGGTCCTTTTGTCTCGCGCCACCGATCGAGGACACAAAATGGGTCTGGAGGGAACCTAACACCGCGCCCTCACGTTTCTCATCGGCCCTGTCAGAGCTACAGTCGCAGGGATGAAAAAGAAAAAAAAAAAAAGCGAGCTGTTTTCCACAAAAAACATAGAAAGAAAAACAAAGTGAAACATTTCATCTTTTAAATAAGCTGCTCAGGTATATAACAATCCTTGCTCATGTACTGTACGCATAATACCTTGTCAACAACCCATCATCGTTAACCTGAGATTAGATAACTCGCTGCCATCTCCCTGCAACCTTTAAATAGGTATTTCCCGCTTACACTTGAAACTGTCCCAGGTGGGCTGCCCAGTAAAGCAATGCCGCTGACCCAGTAATGTGAGGAGAATGCCTCCGCGCCGCAAGCACTGGACCAGAAATATTACAGAGGCCAATCACAGCGGAGGCTCGTAACTGGAGCTTTTTGGTGAAGGAATGTTGCCGGTAAACACAGATTTGCCAGGAGATAGGTGCGGTATCAAATCTGACCTTAGCCATCAAACGAATAAAGTGCCTGTGTGTGAGATGGCATGCCAGTAGCTGAGAGTACTGCTGTTTATCTGTATCTGTACATGTGTGTGTGTGTGTGCACGTGTGACTGCATGTGAGGATGCTGGTGGATCCAGATTCAGTCGGTAATGTTATTTTGGGAAAGTCAAGAATTTGTATCTCACCTTAAGGACGGTAATACTTTATAATAAATACACACAATTAAGCATTAATAAATACTGAATTCTTCATTTATAACTCATCAATACTCATTAGTATTGAGTTTAGAAATACAGTTAGTGATGAGTAAAACATTTTTAACTGTAAACTAATGAGTATTCATGTGTTATAAATGATGAATTCACTATTTAATGCTTAATAATGTGTACTTATTATAATGTGTTACCCAAAGGACTTTACACACCTCGTTTCATTATGATACAAAGCAAACTCAACCTCCGGTTTTTCATTGAAGTTCTTTGATGTAATATATCATTAAATACTTCCACACTAATTATCACAGTTTATATTGAAGCTGTGAAGTAACAGCTGTTCCTTGATAAAGATGCTTAACCAGCAGTCAACAGAAGAATACTGTGTTTTTTCTGACCAGCTGGTGTGGATGTGAAAACTTCTGAGGACAAATTGCAATCACAGTATCATTTTAATCATGATATATTGTCTATATCATCTTGTCTATATTGTTGTGAGTGTATATAAAGCTTTGATAGCCCCTGGACCGGATGGCTCCATAAAAGCATCTCTCAGGTCTCTGTTTTTCCCCCCGTGATGCCCGGTGACAGATTGGCACCCACTTGTCAGTCGGCCTCATTTGCAGGGAGTTTTTTCCCTCATCGACTTTCCCCACTTTCAGCCGACACACAGCCTGGCACAGGCCCACTGGAGACTTTTGCAGCCTGAGTGGAAACCTCTGGTCTGGCCTTGCCCCTGCAACTCACATTCAGTTCTGTAAACCTTGTCATTGCATCGGCAGGACCTCGAGACTGGAGGTTTGCCCGCCTCTCTCTGTTTCTTCTTCTCGGTTTGTTCTTTCCTGGCTCGGATTTGAGTTCCTCTTCCGATGGACCCGAGAGCAGAGAGCAAAAGAGACCCGAGCCCAGCTTTTTTATCTCCTCACAAATATTTGAAAAGGAGGTTTTTCATGCATGGCTGAGGGTGTTTATGTGCAGTCAGACACTGTGATATGTCAATCAGCACTTACACAAGAAACCACAGTAACTGCTCCATTGCAATGCAGATTGAGATAAAAGAAGAAAAAAAAAATTGGGACACTTGGGGGGAAATATACTTATTTTCCTGCACAGTTATGCAGAGTTAAACCTCCAGCCATCCACTGACACAGACAAAACAGGGAAGAATCACAGAGCTGATTTTGTTTTTAATCATCAAGAATTTGTTCAATTGAATTTGAACCAATGATTCAGTTGCATCAGATATAAAAATGTCTAAATATTTCTTCATTAAACAATTGAGCAAAAAGTAGTGTTTATTCTAACCTTCTTTAATAATTAGTTCCCTTAAAGACATTTTACTAATGATGTATCTCTATTTAAACCACTGTGTACATATCATGTCTTGTGAGGCTGCAAAGATTAATCCTGGGATTTTAGGACCAAATAATGCATCATTTAAATAAAACCGGAGATTGATTGGAAAGTCTGTCTTGTTTATCTGGCCCCATTCCTGACTTTCCTGACCCAGAATTCGCCATCCCAACATCTGTCGATTCAAATAAGTCGAGTATCAGACTTCATCCACGCAGCGACACATAAACGAAACACAGGTGTCTCTATCTCGACTGTTTACGTCTCGGTCTCTCACGCAATGCCGGCCTGTAGGGAAGTGTAGTGTCTGTGTGGAGGTCTGTCTGCCACAGCTATCCCTAATATTTCACGCCTCCGTGTGGAGAGCAGAGGGGGGGTTGGAGGGGGAGGGGGAGGGTGGCGGATTTGCGGTCAACAACACACAGAACACTTGACTTCCTCTAGGTTAGTCATTCATCGCTGCGAACGTTCAAACAGAAGACATCATGTCCGTGTGCACAGCCTCGTCTGTGCCCCGCAGCCAAGTTTAGATCTGGTGTTTGTGGTCAGGCCGTGTGTGTGTGTGTGTGTGTGTGATGCTCAGTCAGCGCTGAGTAGCTGCTCATATCTCTGATTTGTGGGTTAGGATGTACCGTACACCACCACGTCAGTACCAATATGAATCGCAGTGTAATGAGAGAATTCACAAGTGCTGATTAACAACAACAGAAAATGATATACACTCTACGATAGCGACTTTTAGCCTCTCATTATCATCACTAGAGTACACGCTACAGTGATGTTAATGTGCAGCCGAGTGGTACTGGTGCAGATAGCGGAGGACACGCTGTATGGGCACACTGTGTCTTTGCTGTGGCATGGGGATGCTGTGTGTTTGAAGCTGAAGTCTGTAACTCGACACAAGGCCGAGGCCGGCAGGAATTACAGGCCATTGGATAAACAGAAGCTGTAGAGCAGTAGCAGGGCGTGCTCCCTTCAGGAAATTAAAAGCCATTGCCTCTTCCTTCAGTCTCCCCATCCTCTCTCATCTGCTGCCAGCTCGGCTAATGAATAGCACACTAATAGTGTCTGGGGTCTCTCTCCTCTGCTGTTCCCTGTAGTGGACACTGACCTTCATACTTACAGTGTTATATGAGCACAAAGCACCAGGCACCGTTATCACTACGATATCAGTGTCATGAAGGAAATCAGCGATAATGTGCTTGTTATTTCTGTGCGGGCATGATAAATACAGTGAATTAGCAGTTGTAATTGTTTTTAAAAGTTAGGTGGTGTGAACATTTAGGGCAGTGGGATCATTTTAAACACTTAAATGTGGAATTGACTCTTCAACTTTCAGTCAAACAACTCTTAGAGTCTCTTAATCTTCTGTTCTGTGTCATAACCCCAGACCTAAATGAAAAGGATTATATCGACAGGATGCTATTTCAAGGGGGATTTGGTAACACTTTACAATAAGGTACACAAAATTAGAGTAGTCAATGAGGAACTAATGAAGAACTAATGAGGAACTAATGAGTAGTTAGTGAGGAATTGAGGTACACAAAATTAGAGTAGTTACTGAGGAACTAATGATTAATTAACTATTCAGTGTTTCCCCCAGAAAATTTGTTAGTTAAGGTGGTGTCTGACCTGTCGACCGGGGGGGGGGTAGCGCGGAGATCTGTCGACGGGGGGGGGGGACGCGCCGTGCCGTGCCGTATTAAAGTTTCGCTTTCAACACGCGCTGCTGTCATGCGTGCGCGCTTCTCTGTGGTGTGTATGTGTGTGAGAGGATGCGGCCATCGTCCGACGGGGGGGGGGGGGGGGGGGCGGGGGCGGCGGCGGCGGCGAATATCGCTACTTTTTTTTTTTTTAAGATGTTAGTTTAGGCGGCAGCTCTTTGAGTGACTTAATCATTAGTTACCCTTAGTTATATTTTTCTTGTGTTCAGACAATGAAATCAAGGGTGATGTTACCTGCTTGACAGTTTCGACTGTGACTCCAGTCTTCCTCAGAAGCGTCATCCGACGTGCTGCTGACGTATCAGCTAGCCGATAAATAGCTGATAAATGACACGTAATAAATGACAACTAATGATTAAGTAATGATTCAGTACTCATTACCTACTCATTTTGATGTCTCACTTTACCTTAAGGTACACAAAAAGGGTAACTAATGATTAAGTAATAGTTAGTTCCTCAGTGATTAGGAGTTACTGAAAAGACTCGCCATTAACTAATATTGAGTTCCTCATTCATTCCAAATTTGTTTCATAGTAAATAACGGTAACACTTTATAATGAGTACACACTATTAAGCATTAGTTAAGCATTAATAAATATTGAATTCATAATTTATAACACATGAATACTCATTAGTATGTAGTTAGTAAACATAGTTATAAATGTTTTACTCATCATTGGTAAGCACAGTAGTTATGGATTAGTAAACACTGAATTCATCATTTATAAAGCATGTTTCTGACGTTAATACTCATTAGTATGTGGTTTACAATCACAGTTGTAAATGTTTTACTCTTCATTAATAAGCTCATCTATATAAATGATGGATTCAGCATTCCCAAGCTGCTCTTACACGTCCAGTATGAATGGTTAGTGAGTGTTAGTAAATGTTTTATAAAAACTCACAAATTTCATTTCCAATGGATGACTTATAAACAGTTATTAATGCAGGAATTCATGAATTCAGGCAGTTACAAAGCACTTACTACTCGTTAATTAAGTATTTTGTGTGAGCTCATCTAAAGTGGGCACTATCTATGCCTTATAGAGCATTTACAAATGAGATATTAAGGCTGGCAATGCCTTAAGACTCACAAGGAGAGACACAACACGATGTAGTTCATATTGCATTGTATTTATTGCAACTTGGGAATATTATAAGGGTCTGGTAAAAACGAAACTTATCAACCAGCGCATCCAGCGTTTACCATTTGTATAACTTATAAACGAGTCTGTTGCGGCCGCGACTCTCTCCCTGCTCTCTCCCTCTCGCGCTGGCGCACAAACGGGCAGATGGACAGGTCGTGTTGTGACGGTAACATGCTAATGCTAGCTAATGTGTTCAAATTGCTATCCGCCCCCCCATGGGGGGATTCCTAGTAGTGAAATGGCACCCGGGTACCGCCCAAGCCGAGCGAGTACTTGGATATCAGCTTCAGCCCTACAAACAATACGGCATCTACATTGATATCAGTTCACTCCGAACTATAAAGCTCCGAAAATGCAGCCATGACTCCGAAGCAGTCTTTTGCCCCCTGGTTTGGGTTGCACGCGCACCGGCGGTCGCTGGACGTGTACGTCGACGAGCCCTCAGCACGTCATCAACGTGACGACGCTGGGAGGCGGCAACACTGCAGCCGGTGCAGCCTGGTGCAGCCTGGTGCAGCAGCTAAGATGAATGGAGAGTTGGAGACGGAGAACTCTGCCCAGAATCGACGAGTCCGGCGGACGCGGGCCCAGAAGAAAGCCGGTGTGGAGATGGATATCGAAGTCGGCGGCCGTCAGTGGCACTAGTGGTGAGTATGTGTTTGTTTTGTTTGCTGCCACACATGGTCCATGGATGATAGCTAACGTTAGCTTGTCTGCAGCTGAAGGCTTTAGCTCTCGCTCCCTGACGTAGGCTACTACCGCGAGATGTAAACACACATTTCAGGACCGCTGACTTGTATCATCAGAGCAGCCTCCTTTCATATTTAATAGAGGGGGGACAATAACTGACTCTCACCTGTCAGAATGTGCCTGCTGTAAAGGATAATCATAGCTGAAAATCACAGGTTATTATTATGTCTGTTCTGATTTTACAAGTCAATGTGTGACTGTGTGTGTGTGTGTGTGTGTGTGGGTGTGTGTGTGTGTGTGCACTGTTGTTCCTATCTAAGAGGGGACATCGGCGTCGTTACACATTCACCAACAGGGGACCGAGCAGCCAACAGGGGACTTTTTTTAGGTCCCCTGTTGGACATGCTTTAAATCAACTTAAAATCATGTGAAAAACCTTCTGGTTAATTTTTTTAACTTTAGCCAAGAGGGGACCTGAGTGTGTGTGTGTGTAAAATACCATATTCAGCACTGCCCCGGCAGGCTGGAGCAGGGGTTTTAACGACTCATTCACACACGTCGTTTCTTACACTCCTCCATAGTGTGAACGACTTGCAGCCCCGGCAGCCTTTCAGACTGTAGAGAGGCTATCAAACAGGCTCCTTAGTGAACAAACCAGTACCTTGAAACATAATTTGTTATTCTTTGTAACAAAATATAAAGGTTCCGTTTTCATGGATGTCTTAAGTTTAAACTCAACACTGTATTAGGTATAATAGAAATTTTAAAATATTGAAAAAATTGATCACCCATAACAAAATTTTAAATAAAATGGTCATTTAGATAATTTCTGTTGAATTCTGATTAAACATTAAAAATAATTGACCTTGCTATTGTTGCTTGTCCAGTTTTTTTAAGCACAGGGTTTCAATTTTACAATATACATGTGTTCTTTTTTTTTTTTTTTTTTTTATTACTTTATTTTTACAGGGACAGTGCACAATTAAGGTAATTGTACCAGAGTTAGCTGACAGCTAATTTACATCTGTTGTCCCTGGACAGGCAGACAGAAGAAACAACGACCGTCAGTACACGAAATACAATACATAAAAATGAGACAATACATAAAGTTCCATCAATGTGATCAGAGTACAGGCCTGTCAATTATAGGTGGTTACACTTTTGTGTTTCTTTTAGCCAGAGCTTTAGGCTGGACTTAAATTCTACTAGGCTTACTGAGTCTCTTATGTGTGTAGGTATAGAATTCCACCTCCCTATGACTTTAATGGAGAAAGCAGATTGTCCAAAAGCTGTTCTTCTGAACTGTGGCACCCAGTCACCCCGAATAGATGCTCTAGTCCTGCCAGCTCTTCCAGTTCTCAATCTGTATAGGAATTATTAGTTGACTTACATTGCAGAAAAAGGTCCACACTTGGTTTATATGGAATGACAGGGGTCCACTGTTGGTTGATGCATAATGACACACGATCCCACTTAGTTAGCATGGAGTGACATACACACTCCATCATGTATGAATAAGAAAGAAATAAGCAAAAGTGATGTGAAGAAGTGAACATTTCTAATAAAGTAGCACCAATAATGTTGTAATTAATTTTTAAATGTAGGGTGTACTACTGCAACACACATTTCTACAGTCTATTCATTTTTTAATAGAGGGTTTTAGGATTTAGGGTAATCTTAATGTACTTGCATCATAAATCTGTATTCATAAGGATGTATTTTATTTACTGTTTTATATTACAGAAAACTCAATGGCAACCTATGATGATATATTATGTAGAAGTAAACCATCAAAGAGTAACTGATATTAAAGTATTGGCAAGGCAATTTGTTATCTTTGGGTAAAATACAGAGGGTTTGGGAGATCATCAGTTTGTCAGAGATACAAGGGATAATTCATTGAGAGGATTAATCTCACAAAGTCCCTATGTTAAACTATTGCCAGACACATTTCTACAGTCTATTAATTTTTCACTGTACTGGTGTTTTATACTACTTAACTGCATTGTTGTCATGGGAAAATACTTAAACTACTCACAGTTTGACATGGCCTGATGGCTCAGAGCCACAAAAAGTTACTTTTTGGCCACGTACATCTCATATAGATGAAGCTCTGTTGGGGCCACCTATGGTCAGACTTTTACTTTTTAAATGCATGTGATTTCAATTAATTTTAATGTATTTGCGTCATAAATCTGTATAGGAATTATTCGTTGATTTACGTTTTAGAAAAAGGTCCACACTTGGTTTATATGGAATGACAGGGGTCCACTGTTGGTTGGTGCATAATGATACAAGTGCCCACTTAGTTAGCATGGAGTGAAATACACACTCCATCATGTATGAATAAGAAAGAAATAAGCAAAAGTGATGTGAAGAAGTGAACATTTCTAATAAAGTAGCACCAATAATGTTGTAATTAATTTTACAGTCTATTAATTTTCCCCTACAAGAGTTTTATACTCCTTGACTGCATTGTTGTTATAGGAAAAATATTTGAATTAAAACTCAGGGTTTTAGGTCATTTTAATGTACTTGCATCATGAATCTGTATTTATGAGGATGTATTTTATTTACTGTTTTACATTACAGAAAAAGGTCCACACTTGGTTTATATGGAATGACAGGGGTCCACTGTTGGTTGGTGCGGAGTGACATACACACTCCAGCATGGGTGGATAAGCAGAAATGAGAGAAATTGCTAAGTTTTAAGATACATTTCAAATCTAAATTTAATACAAACATTTGTAACTATTAATACACATAACACACACACACACAAACACATGCAAACACACGTATTTCAACTTAAGTAGCACTGGTAAAGTTGTAATTGTAGTTTTGTTTTTAAACATGGGGTTAGGGTTAGTTACTGTGAAAACTCAATGGCAACCTATCATGATACTTAAGGGAATATTTCAGTTATGACATTTATGGATCAACAATAAAACATGTATGGGAAAATGAAAGAGGAGCTGGGGGGTCATCAGTTTGTCTGAGATACAAGGGATAATTCTTCTAGAGGATGGATTAACCTCAAAAGCTCAAAACTTCAATCAAAACTTAATACAAACATTTATAATGAAGTAGCAATGGTAATGTTGTGTTTTTTTATGTGGGGTGTACAGTGAAAACTCAATGGCAACCTACGATGATTATTGTACAAGTAAACCATCAAAGAGGTACTGATATACGACAATTTGATATGGGAAAATACAGAGGGAATGGGGGATCATCAGTTTGTCAATCAGTACATTTACATGACACTTGAAAAAACCGAATTATTGCCTTAATCCGACTATAACTGGACAACTGAAGTGCAGGTAAACACCTTAGTCCGACTGAAATCGGAGTTGAGAACTCCGATTAAGACACCCAGATAATGCGATTGGAATTCGATTTTCTCCATCATGTATACGCCTTAGTCGGAGTATAACTGGACAATGCATGTGCGCATGCTTCACAACAGTAGAGACGGCACCAAGTGGAGCAGAGAAGCCGCCTGAACCCTGCAAAGTAAAGGAAAAAACCCACCCTCAGCGCCGATTCAATGCATTTCACACATACACAGCGCAACCAGCCAGATTGTTTTATTAGAGAGAGAGAGAGAGAGAGAGAGAGAGAGAGAGAGAGAGGAAAAAGGAAGCCCGTATCCTATTCTCAGCGCGCATCCAGCCCAGACTGACGCGTCTGGTCGGGAACTGCAGTTGAGAATTTATTATTAAGCTTACTAAGTTGTTTATATTCAGTTTTTTTACGAGGTGACAGAGAAGTCAACAGGACAGGGAGCGTATTAACCTGCTGAAACAACGGGTGACGGCGCATGAGGGGGCGATGGACCCGTCAGTTATTCGATTTTCTCAGTTGCATGTATATTGAGACAAGGGCAGAAGTCCGACTTGACGCCAAAATCGAATTTTGAGCATAGCTCGATTAAGCTCTGCATGTAAACGTACTGAGAGATACAAGGGATAATTCATTGAGAGGATCCCTATGTTAAACTATTGCCACACACATTCACACAGTCAAAATGTTTTTAAACTGCCACGACCTCGAGAAAGCCATCCATGCGTTGCAGTAATCAGTTCTAGATTGGACTATTGCAATGCACTTTATGTTGGCGTCTCCCAGTCTTCGCTCAGTCGCCTCCAACTTGTCCAAAACGCTGCTGCCCGTCTTTTAACTAACACTAATAGACGTGAGCACATTACTCCTGTTCTTAACTCCCTTCACTGGCTCCCTGTCCCTTACAGAATTGATTTTAAACTTTTAATGTTTGTTTTTAAAGCATTTAACGGCCTGGCCCCACTGTATTTATCTGAGCTACTTTATTAGAAATGTTTGTGTTAAGTTTTGATGAAAAATTTCTCTTAAGGATGATCACTTTTGCTTATTTCTTTCTTATTCATACATGATGGAGTGTGCATTTCACTCCACTTACTTACATTCAAAACAGACTGACTGAAACATGGGTACATGCAATATAGAGTCACAGAGCATTTTTATGAGCTACCATTCTCTGCCAGAAATGTTGTCTGGGAACAACATCTTACTTAACATGGGACAAGAAATTAGGATTCATCAGATTGTCAGAGATACAAGGGATAAGGCATTGTGTGGATGGAATAACCCCAAATAGCTCAATGTTGAACTGCTGCAACACAAATAAAAAAAGTTGACAGTGGTGTGGTCCGTGTCTGAGGAATATAGTTCTTGCTGTGTCCTAATTGTCCTTTACAAGGCTTTGTAAGGCTTTGCATGTGTTTTTATATTTATGCGTTCCTTTGTTTCCCTTGATTTTCTAAATACATTTTAATGAGTAGTTTAACAGGGGGGTTTTTGGGGTTATTCCGTCCACACACTGACATATTCCCTGTATCCATGACAATCTGATGAATCCTAATTTCTTATTCCATGTTAATTGTTGTTCTCAGACAGCATTACTACTAGCAGACAATGGTGGCTCATATAAAGGCCCTGTCACAGAATATTATAACAGGTAATTTCACACCTTCACAAAACTCATCAAAGAACTGACAATTCTTTAGACAAAATGGAATATTGCTGGTACACCCACTCTTTACAGTTGCCACAGAAGTTGAGTCACCAAAGGCCATAGGTGCGTAGGTAGCACATGGCCAACCTAAGACCTGGGAATACCTGTGTCTCAGTCGGTCTGATTTGGATAAAGATATTGGCTGAAAGAAGGTAGAAACTCTGAAGCCCAACCTGAAAATACCTAACGACCATCGTCAGCTACGACAAACCATCCCCCACACTGCCCACACTCAAGGACTGACACAGGTCATCTGGCACTCACTCCGCTCTCACTCCATTCACTCACTTCTCAGATCTCAGTTCAACAGCTCTACCTTAAAGTTAGGATCTGTGAAATACATGAGTGCTGGTGACTTAACTACTTCAATGTAGAGGAATGTTTTGTGCCCACATCATAGACTGAAACCCCATTAAAAATGTTCAACTCTACTTAGAAAACTGTGTGTAAATGTAATGAAGTCACATTGCTTACTACAACATGCACAAGGTTATACCTAGATAATAAGGAATACACACTTGTGTTTAGCTGGGTACTGAAACGAAAGAAAATCATTAGGAAACAACCAAAATAGATAACAAATGAATTACTTAAAAATATAAATGAATTAGATAACGTTTTACCATCTTCTGAACACAATTAATTGAATTTGTTTATAATCCACTTCAGATGCTATGAATAAGGTAATATGGGATTGTTGAATGTACAATCCACACATCCTGAAAGCAACCAGACCCATTTCTGCTGAGCACCAGTGTGAACTGAATACAGCTTTTATTGTGTACTTCCCACTTAATGTAAACTCTCTGATCCTGTGCCAATCCTGTACCTTTTGACAACTTTAAATTAGGTTTCAATTCATACACCAATTTCATCTATGACTATGTGATACAGTGTGTAATATACAGAAGGAAAAAAAAACACAAATTTAGTTTTAGTTTTCATTTTTGTTGTGGACCAAAAATATTCAGACAGGTATACATGAACTCCAGTAGAGCTAATAGTTTGGTAAGTAAAAATGTGTGTTGCAGTAGTTCAACAGTGGGTATTTTGAAATTATTCCATCCACTATAGCTGATTTATCCCCTGTATCTCTGGAAATCTGATTAATCCTAACTTCAGACAACATTTCTACTGGCACACAATGGTAGATCATATCAAGGCTGACAAAATATTATACTGATCACAAGGCATCACACACCTTTACAAAACTCATCAAAGACTTGACAGGGTGGATTATTGCTGGGACACCCACTCTTTACAGTTGCCACAGAAGTCCATAGGTGTGTAGCACATGGCCAACCTAGGACTGGGGAATTCCATTGTCTGTTAGTCTGATTTGGATATAAGATCTTGGCTGAAGGATGTTAGTCTTTTCCAGGTTGCCCTTCAGAGTTGCTAACGACCATCGTCAGCTACAATTAACCATCCCCCACACTGCCGACAGTCAAGGACTGACACAAGTCATCTGGCACAGATTTAAAGCCCTCACTCACTTCTCAGAAGCCAGTTCCACATTTAGAGTGGAGAGTGGAGGTAGAGTTAAGCCTACCACACACATAAAGATAATCGGGCTGATTTTGCCCCGATTTCCCCCTTCCGACCAAAGACAAAAATCGGCCGATTATCCTAAGGTCTTAAGATTATTTTATGAGATTCTCTTGTAGTGTGTCAAGTAAGAGTCAAAATTCTCACAACAATCGCCTCGGAAAACGTTCGGCGCCGATAATCGTAAATATTAAACATGTTCAATATTTACAAATCAAAAGTCATCTTGCGTGTGGAAAGCTGGTGTTGTGCTGAGAAGTGCCTGCTTGCCAAGCTCTGCATGCTGCTCGCGGCAAGCCACTTCTCGACACAACACCGGCAATCCCACAGAGAGCCACGGTGCAGCCCTGGCATTACATGAGGTTCACACAGACATTCACGCATACACGGGAGATTTCCTGATAGCCGATAGCAAAGACGGGAGCGATCATAGCCGGCAACAGCCGGCAATAGAGCAGCCATGTTTAAACGATCATGTGACCGCCGCTCACAGCCGCTTTACTGCTCGGCGTCCGAAGCCACAGACACACACACACAGATGGTATCGTTGTAAAGGCTGAAGTGTCCCGCTTTCATTTAAAAAAAATTACATCGCTCTCATTGTCCATTCCGGAAATAGACCCGAAAGAGTAGCTACAACAATACGGATCTCTTTCTGAGTTTTCTGACCGGAGGGTCAAGATTCTGAAAAATCTTAATGTGTGTGGTTAGTTGTGAGCTTTGGAATATCACAGCACACCACACACAATACGATCAAAACTGTTCAATCACAGATTTTTTATCTTCACGTGTGGGGTCTTTCACAGATAAAAAAAATTGGTTGAAATTTAGAGAATCTTTATGTGTGTACAAGGATTTAGGATCTGTGAAATACATGAGTGTTGATGACTTCACTACTTCAATGTAGAGGAATGCTTTTGTGTCCACATCATAGACTGAAGTCTATGGGTGGGAATTGAGAACCAGTTCCTCTTCAGAACTGGTTCCCACGTGATCATTTCCTTGGGATTGTGTGCATGCATGCTTAATGATTCCGCTAATCGATTTAGCTTTTTTTTCCTTTGCAAATGTGCATGTTTCTAATCCAAACAACACATGCCATGTTCAGGTCAGAACGAAGGCAAACACGGCGTCGAGACAGAAGCGCTCTAAAGTGTCGGGGTAGATGTGATGAAAAAATATTCAGATTTATAAAACACTGCATACACACACTCGCAAGTAAAGTGCCTACAAGGCACATACATACTGTAGATAGTAAGGAATATACACACTTGTGTTTAGCTGGGTACTAAAACATCAAAAAATCATTAGGAAGCAACCCAAATGTGTAACAAATTAATCACTGAATCAGATTGCTATTCTACTATTTGTTTTCAATAGATGAATTAGAATTAGATTAGAATTAGATTTATTGTGTACCTCCCACTTAACTCATTGAGTGCCATTGACGTACATATACGTCAAACGCAGTTTTCTGCGGCTGGTAAATGGGGACGCTGTCGCCCACACTTTGAGTAATTTTGGGGCTTCTGGGATGTGTAGAACGAATGAGACTGTAGATCAGAGCAAGAAGTGAAGAAGAAGGAGAAGACGAGTGCGATCGCTACGGAGATAAAAAAGTTGGAAAAAGTTTCTATTTCTAGAGAAAAACGACGGGCAGAGCCTGGAACAAGTGTAACGTGGAGCTGTGATGAAAAATTTCTCTTACGGATGATCACTTTTGCTTATTTCTTTCTTATTCATACATGATGGAGTGTGTATTTCACTCCATGCTAACTAAGTGGGCACTTGTATCATTATGCACCAACCAACAGTGGACCCCTGTCATTCCATATAAACCAAGTGTGGACCTTTTTTTTCTGCAATGCAAAACAATAAGTAAAATGCATCCCTATTAATATAGATATAGAATGCAAGTACATTAAAATTGATTGAAACCATGGGCTGTTAAAAAGTAGAAG
Organism: Trachurus japonicus; assembly: GCF_045865225.1. Taxonomy (NCBI): domain Eukaryota; kingdom Metazoa; phylum Chordata; class Actinopteri; order Carangiformes; family Carangidae; genus Trachurus; species Trachurus japonicus. The sequence continues at coordinate 10,833,444 of NC_140930.1, forward strand.
AGTGACAATAGGTGGCCACCACAGAGCTTCATCTATATGGGATATTAGGTGACTACAGAATAACACTTTGTGGCTCTGGGCCATCAGACCATGTTGAATCCTGAGTTTAGTTATTTAAAGTAGTTTTCCCATGACAACAATGCAGTCAAGGAGTGTGAAACTGCATTAAGTCAAAAACTTGACAGACTGTAGAAAGGTGTGTTGCAGTGGTATATCATATTACTTAGTGAGGTTAATCCATCCTCTAGAAGAATTATCCCTTGTATCTCAGACAAACTGATGACCCCCCAGCGCCTCCTTTATTTTCCCATACATGTTTTATTGTTGAGCCATAAATGTCAATAACTGAAATATTCCCTTAAGTATCTTGATAGGTTGCCATTGAGTTTTCACAGTACATCCCATGTTTTAAAAAAAACTACAATGACAACTTCACCAGTGCTACTTTAGTTTAAATATGTGTGTTTGCATGTGTTTGTGAGTGTGTGTTGTGTGTATTAATAGTTACAAATGTTTGTATTAAATTTAGATTTAAAATGTATCTCAAAACTTAGCAATTTCTCTCATTTCTGCTTATCCACCCATGCTGGAGTGTGTATGTCGCTCCGTGCTAACTCAGTGGGCACTTGTGTCATTATGCCCCAACCAACTGTGGACCCCTGTCATTCCATATAAACCAAGTGTGGACCTTTTTCTGTAATGTAAAACAGTAAATAAAATACATCCTCATAAATACATTTTCATGATGCAAGTACATTAAATGTGACCTAAAACCCTGAGTTTTAATTCAAATATTTTTCCTATAACAACAATGCAGTCAAGGAGTATAAAACTCTTGTAGGGGAAAAATTAATAGACTGTAGATACAGTATGTGTGTTGCATTAGTACACCCTACATTTAAAAATAATGACAACATTATTGGTGCTACTTTATTAGAAATGTTTGTGTTAAAATTTGAAGAAAAATTTCTGTTACGGATGATCACTTTTGCTTATTTCTTTCTTATTCATACATGATGGAGTGTGTATTTCACTTCATGCTAACTAAGTGGGCACTTGTATCATTATGCACCAACCAACAGTGGACCCCTGTCATTCCATATAAACCAAGTGTGGACCTTTTTCTGTAATGTAAAACAGTAAATAAAATACATCCTGATAAATACAGATTCATGATGCAAGTACATTAAATGTGACCTTAAACCCTGAGTTTTAATTCAAATGTTTTTCCTATAACAACAATGCAGTCAAGGAGTATAAAACTCTTGTAGGGGGAAAATTAATAGACTGTAGATATGTGTGTTGCAGTAGTACACCCTACATTTAAAAATAATTACATCATTATTGGTGCTACTTTATTAGAAATGTTTGTGTTAAGTTTTGATGAAAAATTTCTCTTACGGATGATCACTTTTGCTTATTTCTTTCTTATTCATACATGATGGAGTGTGTATTTCACTTCATGCTAACTAAGTGGGCACTTGTATCATTATGCACCAACCAACAGTGGACCCCTGTCATTCCATATAAACCAAGTGTGGACCTTTTTCTGTAATGTAAAACAGTAAATAAAATACATCCTGATAAATACAGATTCATGATGCAAGTACATTAAATGTGACCTTAAACCCTGAGTTTTAATTCAAATGTTTTTCCTATAACAACAATGCAGTCAAGGAGTATAAAACTCTTGTAGGGGAAAATTAATAGACTGTAGATATGTGTGTTGCAGTAGTACACCCTACATTTAAAAATAATTACATCATTATTGGTGCTACTTTATTAGAAATGTTTGTGTTAAGTTTTGATGAAAAATTTCTCTTACGGATGATCACTTTTGCTTATTTCTTTCTTATTCATACATGATGGAGTGTGTATTTCACTTCATGCTAACTAAGTGGGCACTTGTATCATTATGCACCAACCAACAGTGGACCCCTGTCATTCCATATAAACCAAGTGTGGACCTTTTTCTGTAATGTAAAACAGTAAATAAAATACATCCTCATAAATACAGATTCATGATGCAAGTACATTAAATGTGACCTAAAACCCTGAGTTTTAATTCAAATATTTTTCCTATAACAACAATGCAGTCAAGGAGTATACAACTCTTGTAGGGGAAAAATTAATAGACTGTAGAAATGTATGTTGCAGTAGTGCACCCTACATTTAAAAATAATGACAACATTATTGGTGCTACTTTATTAGAAATGTTTGTGTTAAGTTTTGATGAAAAACATTATCTTAAGAATGATCACTTTTGCTTATTTCTTTCTTATTCATACATATTACATATTAATGTATTTCCTATTACTGTAATTGGTTGAAACCAGATGTATGGAGCATTTTGACTATTTAAAATTGAGATGATAGTAGGTCCCCTATTGGACTGCTAAGAATGACAGAGGCAACACATTTATGGATGGGTAAAGACAGACAAGCAAATTATCTTTGTTAAGAAAAAAGGAATTCATTAATTAAAGCTGGTTTTAAGTAAATGTTGTTGCTTATACTGCAGAACTTGATATTAGTGCATGCAGCCATGTTACTTCTGAATTGCATGCAATTCAATAAAAAATATTTACTCTCAAATGTGGCCATGATTATTTATATATATATATATATATAATTTGTATTACAGAGACTTTAAAATAAGTAATGATAACTCTCAAGTTATATTATCCATTCTTGAAAGAAACTGAGAAAGTCATTGTTGTAAACAAAGACTCATTAGGTGAATGGGTCGTTAGGTGAATGAATGGGTGCAGACAGCTCCACTGCAGTATGTGGAGGTCCACTCTTTGATAGGTAAATGTCGCTCAGAGATCCAAGTCCCCTCTTGGCAATTTCTTTAAAAATAATTAAAAGTCACATTTTCAGTAATATTATGGTAAAACACCTTAAAAGTCAATTTTATATTCCATTTTTGGTTTTTCAAAATAAGCAGAAACCTAAGACCCCTCTTGGCAGCTTGGCCTGACAGGTCCCCTCTTACCCCTATTGGTGTGTATGTGTGTGTGTGTGTGTGTGTGTGTGTGTGTGTGTGTGTGTGTGTGTGTGTGTGTGTGTGTGTGTGTGTGTGTGTGTGTGTGTGTTAAGTTAAATATCCTTTTTTCCCCTCTGTTCTTTATTTTTAAACTGTTGCTAACTTTCCTTTTTTGTTCTCTAAATTGCAGTCCAAAATCTGGATCAGGCCGTGTCCCGGTACAAGAAAATTCTCTGGCCGTTTGGTCTACTGCTTTCAAGCGTGTTGGGATGGACCAGAACACTGCTCCAACCGCAGAGAGCTGCCCCCAGCAAATATAAGGAACTGACTTAATTTTTTGATACAGAAAAAAAATAGGCTACAGAAAGATTTTTTTCAAAGAATTATTTGCTGAACTTAAACTTCTGTGATCCACTGTTGGTGTTGGCAAGTTTTTATTCAGCCATGCTTACCCTTGTTTGTTTTACATCAACAGAACAGTTGTACAGTTACAATATGTTGGGAAGTTGCAATAAATACAATGCAATATGAGCTATCCCTTTGTGTTGTGTCTCTCCTTGGTCTGTTAAGATAACCAAGACTTTTATGAGTCTTGAGGCATTGCCAGCCTTAATATCTCATTTGTAAATGCTCTATAAGGCATAGATAGTGCCCACTTTAGATGAGCTCACACAAAATACTTAATTAATGAGTAGTAAGTGCTTTGTAACTGCCTGAATTCATGAATTCCTGCATTAATAACTGTTTATAAGTCATCCATTGGAAATGAAATTTGTGAGTTTTTATAAAACATTTACTAACACTCACTAACCATTCATACTGGACGTGTAAGAGCAGCTTGGGAATGCTGAATCCATCATTTATATAGATGAGCTTATTAATGAAGAGTAAAACATTTACAACTGTGATTGTAAACCACATACTAATGAGTATTAACGTCAGAAACATGCTTTATAAATGATGAATTCAGTGTTTACTAATCCATAACTACTGTGCTTACCAATGATGAGTAAAACATTTATAACTATGTTTACTAACTACATACTAATGAGTATTCATGTGTTATAAATTATGAATTCAATATTTATTAATGCTTAACTAATGCTTAATAGTGTGTACTCATTATAAAGTGTTACCTAAATAACTACTCTAAATTTTGTGCACCTCAAACAACTTTACTGTGAACCACGGTGTGATCAGTATACAGTAGCCTACTTTACACACAGCCCCATGATACATTCATTTAGCCTACCAAACATGTGACAAACATCATATTTATTTCGAAGGCAACATGGATGGTCATATTGATGTGTATGTGGTCTGAAATTAATGAATAAAATCTTCTCAAGAATCCTGCTGTCTGTGATTTTTTTAAGGAACTAGGCTACTAATGTAAAAATGAAGATGAAGAAATGAAAAACCACTCATTATGTGTCACTTTAGGTCATAAAGGTTAACTACTGGACATGTTATTGAGTAATGATTCCGTACTGATGAAGTAACTAGTTCACTAATCATCAAGTTGTGATTAATATGAAATTTGATCACAAGTTAATGAAGAACTGATCATTAATAGTTCCTCATTAGTTCCTCAGTAACTACTCCTCTGAAATTTGATCAGGGGTTCCTGAAGAACGAACCATTAACTAATAGTTAGTTAATCATTAGTTCCTCAGTTACTACTCTAATTTTGTGTATCTCATTTCCCTAACTAACTACTCATTAGTTCCTCAGTAACTACTCCTCTGAAATTTGATCAGGGGTTCCTGAAGAACTGACCATTAACTAATAGTTAATTAATCAGTAGTTCCTCAGTAACTACTCTAATGTTGTGTACCTTAGTTCCTCAGTAACTACTGTAATTTTGTGTACCTCAATTCCTCACTAACTACTCTTTAGTTCCTCATTAGTTCATCATTAACTACTCTAATTTTGTGTACCTTATTGTAAAGTGTTACCGGGGATTTAAATCAAACCCACAATGTTTGATAGTTGGATGTGGGCCTGGTTGTAGGTGCTATAGAGGCATAACTCCCTTTTATTACAGAAGATAGAAAGATATAAGCACACTCTCTACAACCTGCACCCATAAATGTTTTGATGAACTGACCAAGCCATCGTAAAGCTGCTGCTTTTCCAATGACTGTGTATTGGAGAAATACTTTTTCAGCCATTTGTGTTTCACCTGATGTTTCCCAGAAGTCTTAAAAAAATATTCAGCAAAAACTGAAGGAAAAAAAAAAACATTTAGCCTATTGAACAATACTGAAAATAGGGCTCAAACTGGACTGGGACATAAAAAAGTCAAGGAAAGTTTGGAAAAAGCAAAGGTAGGTCACTTATTTCAAAGAATGAGTGAAAGGAAATAAAGAGTCGAAAAGCTGGAAACCCGAACCTTCATTAGATGCTGGACGTTCTCCCTGGAAACCCGTGTCACAGCTCTTTTGTGTCTCCTTTTTCGTTTCAACATTTTAATAGTGAGCCACACATGAAAAAATGATTGCATCTCATTGTGGTTAACCTGGATAGTGGAAGACTTGTAGATTAAGGTCAAGGAGAGCATGTGCTCGGTGTTTCCGCACTGCAGAGTAAAAGCAGGCACTTGGCCTTCGTCTCAGAGCAATAAAAATCGAGAAGAAGAAAAAAAAAAAACGAATTTCATCCATAATGGAGCTCTGGTCACACACCAGGCGTTGCCAACGTAGCCCTCGACGGATTGTTTTGGAACATTCATCTCTTCGCTATTCAAACATTTTCTCTGCCTCACTTGTGTCCAGAAGAAGACGGAGGAAAAACAAACAGTTGTAATGTGCAAACTACACACCAAGCAGACGTGACGGGGTTCACCAGCCGACCAAACATGTTTGCCACGTCGCAGTCAGCGCTGATTGCATTTCAATGCATGGTTCTCATACCAGACACTTGAAAACGATCATCAATTTCTCACCTCATTGTTTTTAAATGGTGAACTTGCTTTTCATTAGCTGTCATTCCATAGCCCGAAATATATATATATATGCTGACATGAGAGCGAGGATTTATGACATCCTTATACTGATGTGTGTGTTTTGTTTCTTCTTTACCTGTCGCTATTCATCCAAGGTGATAAAGGTCAAATATTTCCATCAAAATACCCACTACGTGTTTGAGTTTGCCAGGTGCAGTCAGCTCAGGGGTTCAGAGGTCAAAGCACATCCCAGTCAGGAATCACAACTGCCAACAATCACAGGAACTATTTTCCTCTCTATGGGGGATTTTTATTTAATGGTGGTGGTCTACAGAGGGGAATTCACAGAGAAGCAGCCCATGTATTTCTGATTCCTGTATATTGTCTGTTATGTTACCCAGCCAGACATCATCTAAGGGCCACTCGTCTCTGCTGTAAAACTGTCAAGAGTGGTGTTTTTCGACTGGTTTGACAAATACAATGTTCAGATAATCTGCGAGTGTCCCAAAGTGTGCTGTTAAACGCTGACCGCTCATATAAAGCAATGTCATCCAGCTATGTGATGCTTAAAGGTTCTCACAGAATATGAAGCATTGTCTAGAGCCAGGCAGGATTACAGAAGGCATGAAAACAGTTCTGGTTCAGTTTGTCATCTTTTAGCCGCTGCCAAGCCTCCCTACAGCTGGATAGACTAATCAAAAAGTATCTCTACAAATAAAGCATGATTTACTCAATTTGTCCAAAGTAATCCTGGTGTCAGATGTGTACACATCTCTCCCCACAGGAATGAAAGATCAAAACACCAGCGGATAATACATGATTTGCTTTTATGATCATTTTTTCAATAAAAAAATATTTTCTGTTTGTTGCTTCTTGGCTGTAAGACTTTGCTGCTTCATATTACTGAAAACTAGACATCTTTGGATTTTATAATTCCATATATTGGTCCGAATAGGATAATGCTGCCTTTGTTTCTGGGTGATTGTGATCAGTAAAAAATTTTAACAACTACACTTTTACGACTTTTGGTTCCCACATCTGAATGCTTCATTTATTTGAATGCTATAATCTTCAGAGATCTCCAGGACAGCAACAGCCTGGCATCCGCAGAACGAGAGAGTACAGATGACTCAAGATGTTGCATAACTCCTAGTGATTAAAGTGATGAGCCCAACAATTCGGCGCCTGCAGCTGTTCTTTCTCAGGAACCACAGTGCACAGGTATCATCGAGGCTATATTCTGATCACACCCAACACACCCATCTAATAATATAATGTCATGACTAAACCACATTCCAGACGCACATTCTCCAGGCTTTCATTGTATATGAAAATGTTATTTTATTCCTATTTGAGCTTCAAATCCTGTATGTTCAGGTGACCATACAGCTTCTGAAATGGGCGGTGGGTAAATACTTCAGTCTTCAGTGGGGGGTCTTCCATCTTAACATAACACTTCAACACCTCAATACACAGCAGTATGAGCATAGTGCGAAATACGGGGGGGTTTGGGGGGGTCGGACCCCCCCGATTAACCCCTTGAGACCCCCTGAAAGACTCAAAAGCAAAATCTGAGGGGGGTCTCAATCTTGTCAAAAAAATAAATAATATAATATAATACAATACAATAATTGTATTGTGGTCAATTAAATGTGTTTAAGATCACCATGTCCAGTATTCATAATTCAAAACATTTATTCGTTTAACATTAAGCTGAACCATGTCACCTGCGCATTATGCAAATTAGCCATGTGCGCCAGCCCAGCGCAGGAGTCGAGCCCACTCGCTATCAGAACAGAGGATCCCGTTCCTCTCCACCCTCTGCCGAAGAATGTGAAGTTGAGGCCGAGTGCTCTGAAGACGTAGCCGCAGCCCCTGCTGCTAGCACTGGTGATTGGCCGCTTTTCTTTTTCTTTCTTTTTTTTTTTTTTTTTTTACACCTAAGCAGGTGGGGTAATGGAAATACCGCAACCCTTGGCTTGACATTAAGGCAGGAAAATAACTTGAGGTAAGAGGCTAGCCTGCTTCAGCATACTATGGCCTGAACCCCCAGTGGTGTTGTTTGGCCAGGCGCCTGTTGTGAGCTATTTGTCTGTGCTTTTTCAATTTTCATGATGGCCCGTTATACAAATGTGATTTGTGGATGTGTTCAATGCTGTGTTTAAACGTATTTGCTAGATGGGTGGTTAGATAAGGCTACATGATCGGTCATAGTTGCAGGCTGAGGATCTCGTCGTGCACATAATTGCACGTCAGTCTCCGATCTCCAGATTTATACAGTTGGTTGTTATTCGAGTGCACGAGTTTGGTGTCTTTCATTCATTTTAATTGTTGTATTTTATTTATTGTCTATTCGTTTCTGCATTGCCCTGATCGCGCGCCAGTCTCCTATACCTGGCATTTATTCATTGTTCAAGTGCGCCAGTGTGGTGCCAATTATTGTCTTTTATTTATTTGAATTATCGTCTATTTATCGTCAATTACTTTCTGCATTGTAATGCACAACTTTGCCTCTCCTTTTTAGGCTATAGGCTAATTTTCTTGGCTTATTGTAATGTTATAGTCCTACTTTATAAAAAGAAAAAAAAATAACGGTATTGCACAACAATCGCGAGTTAGGGACCCCCCCGAATATTGATGGGTATTTCGCACACTGAGTATGAGGCTTAGAGGTGTTGAATGACAGGCCAAATGAGGTGGGAGGCCAGATCAAATGTAGCGTTCCAGGTTTGAAGTTTGAGGTTTGAGGCCAGTTGTGGCAGCGGGCTCCGCAAATGGAGTCTCTCCACTTCCTTGGTTGGATTACAGGAGCTAAATAAATCCGTTGTAACTCCAGGGTGAAGGGCCTTTGTTCCATTCATCAGCACTTTGCATTAGTCACCGCACTTCAAGGGAGATGTATATATCATTTTACTGCAAAAAGGTGCTTTTTGCAGACCCATTAAAGGTGCTGGGGGTAATTGGGTGGGTCCTTTTCCAGCTTTGGCCTGTCATTATTTGAGTAGTGTGTGTGTCAAATAAGCATGGTAGTGAGCTGTGACCATCCAGCTGCCAGTTTGAAGTCCTGGTCTTGCTGAGAAAATCTGAGGGTGGGCAACAATACACACTGTGGTTTCCACAAGTATTCACCATCAGGGTGTCTTACAGAAACTCATGATAGACCAGAGCAGATCAGTGTATCAGTGTGAGACAGCGGCAGTGTGTGCAAAATACATCACATGTCTACTTGAGACTAGTTGGAATAACTGATGAATTGGCCAACATTCCTCATTTTACATAAACACACTTTTTTTTTTTTTGCAATGACCTTGCAAAGTCCCAGTTATGACAAATATGTATTTATTTTTACTGTCATTGTTAAACAATAAACTTTTTATTTCCAGTGGACAACCAGTGCAAGGACTTTCTTTTTAAACAAAACCTGTCAAGTTCGCCTGCAAAGTTTGAAGGCACAAAAGAGTTCACACCGGTTCTTCGGTTCTTATTGGCTAACATTGGCTCAAACTGTCGTAATAATCGGTCAGGCCCTACTTGAGTACAGTACTTTTAATATTGTATGGTTTTGAATTGTTGGCTGTACAACAAGCTATTTGATTGTCACCTCAGACTATGGGAAACTTTTGGGCTTTTAAAAAAAAAAAAGCACATCAAATAAGATACATGAATTAAAGGTCTTGGCCTTGTTACTTTCATTTTCTTTGAGCTTCATCAAAGACGCAGCTTCCTCTTACTAGTACAAGTAGATGTTCTTTCAGCTGGTGGGGATTCTCAGTGTGGCAACACTCACATCCTGACACGCACCTTAAAAAGGGTCGGAGAGTAAACATGTGGGTGTTTGTAGACAGCTGGCAGAGACGTGTGAGAACTGCAGCTGGTATCAGGATGTCTCGCCTTCTTTGTTGCCACATTTCAATAATCCATAATGAGCTGTGCCATGCTGTCATCATAAATCAGAATGACTTAATAACTGACTTCCCAGATGAAGAAAGGTGAAAGGATTTCATAGTGTAGCTAATAAATGTCCGTTTGTCTTCCTCCATTTGATTTCTACAAATAATAGCGAGTCATCCAACACTCATTAAAAGTTCTTGGTGAACTTGTCTAAACACATTATGTCTGGAAGGTCTTTCCTCAGTAAAATGCCCTGGCACACAAGACAATGTGTTTTTCTTTTCCTTTCTAGAATTAACCGAGGATCTGAGTTTTTGCATGAGCAACCATTGTTGAGAAAGTCAGAGGAACTCAAAGTGCACGTCAGAAGACACCACTCACTGTTAAGCTGTGTGATTAGCTGTCCTACTTGCATGCAGTTTGCTTTGGTTTGGTAGAGTCCCCATTGTATTTCTGTAGGTGTAAAGTTTGCGTGACAATGCGTCTAATACCAGAGTAGATTCGACATTAGGTCTGAGCACATAATCAGTGTCAGAATCATTTGACGTAAGACAGAAAGTGTGAACCATGAGGCGCAGGAAAACATGATCTTTATTTGTGCTCTTGGACCCTGCTGCTCATTAATTAGCGGCACATCAGGCCGTCGGCAGCTTTGGTGTTCCCTCTCTGTTTTGGTTCGGTTCCATTTGACCGCATTTTTGATCAGGGCCTCATCTTGTTTGGATCAGATCTGACTGTCCTTTGGTCCTTTTCAGATTTAATGTCTTTTGGGGTGGGGTAGTGGGGGAGGCGGTATTTACTTTTTGAACTTGGGTTGATTGTTAACACATTTGTTTTTCTAAACTTTACAATCGGTGAAGTCATATACCAGGGATCTATAGTACATCCAGTGCTGAATGCCAAAGATGGACAGAAACAACAATGCAATCGAACTATGAAATGAAATACTCATTTTAAAGGTGTATAGTGACTTCAGCACATTGTGTTCACTGGTGGATTTTTTTTTTCTAGAGCCTGTCCTCCAAAGCCATTGAGCCAATGTCAAGGTTTGTGTTGTCCCAATATTTGTAGTCCGTGTCGTCTAACCTTTTTGGAGAGGTCAGTGCAGATCACAGAGGGGTCAGGCAGATGAAGCCGAGGAGCAGACGTTCGTGTCACATTCCTCATGTGGCCTTCATCACAGAGACGATGTGTGCCTGTCTGCAGAGACTCAGTTTGTACCTTGGGGGAACTGGGCAGTCATTTTGTGTTGGGCATTGTGGCTAAAGTAGAAAAAATGTTTGTGTTGTGATGTCTGCCAGCTGGGAGATCGACAGTCTCTACAGTATATGTCCACCTGACCAAGCTATAGACATAACCATGGGTTTAAACCTGGATAAAGCAGTGTGATCACAGTTAAGAGCTTTAATCTGACAAATAAATGCAAACACAGGATTGAGAATTTTAACAACTATTTATTGTCTTGAAGTATGTAACAAAATAATCGCTATGAATAAAACCAGCATTTTTTGCTTTGTACAACTACGAAAATGTTTACAAACAAGCAAAACTAATTGTACAAAAATAATGGTAACATTGATACACAATAACAAAAAAAAAGGTAAAAACGATAAAGAACAGAACATCCTCACGTCAGTGTGCAAACCGTTTATACAGATGGACCTGTGCCGTTTTGTAAGGCAGCAAATCCTGATAAATTATTTAAATAGCATTTATCTACACACACACACACACGCGCGCACACATACAAATCAAACCTCTCACAAACAGCTAAGACAAAACAGAACAATAATTTATCTGCTAAGAAACAGCAATGGACATACACGATAAAGCAAAATTATTTATATAAAAAAAGAAACCTCCCATTTTACCATCATTTTCACTGGGGTAGATCATGGGATCAGGAGCTCGGCTGTGTTTTTTTACTGTAGATGTGAAATGTCATACTATTTACAGCTCATGCTACAGTAGCACTAAGATGTCCATCATTTCAAAGGAATACGGTTGTGTTTTTGTTTGATCAAATTATACAACAGCAATGAGGTAATATTTGTACATTAAAGATTTTGTTTGTTTTTCATCTCTCTCTGAAGAAAAAGGCACAAAAGTCACATACACTTCATGCTAAAGAGCCCTATCTGAAGAATACCTAATTCACTTTGAACAGTGGGAGATGAGACACTGACAAGAGGATGCATCCTGCGTCTAACTGTACCTGGTTTTTACGACAGTTTTCACTGTGATATCGGGTGGAGTTTTTTACTTTTTCAAAGTATTCAAATTTCCTTTTCTCCCTACATTGTAGGTAAGAGTCAATAAATTACATGTATTTACACAATTTCAATTTGAAATCCTCAAAAGTGGAGGGAGATACATAACTTCAGTGACCAGGGTTTTGTTGTAAAATGGGGGATATTTTGGAAAGCTGGTTTTGGGATCACAGGCTTTAGCAATTTATTTCTGGAAAATATAATTCTCATATTCTCGCTGGTTTGATATAGAAGGATCATCTTCCATCTCACCTTGTGAGTTTATTCAACTAGACAAAATCATCAAAGCCCATGATACCTGTATGTTCAAATGATAACTAACCTAGATTTAAAGAATGTATTTCTTTTCTGTTCTTTACAGAGCGTCTTAGGTAGATGGGTTACACCACTTTCTTGTCTTTCCATTCATGACCGGTCTTCCACATACAGTACATGCAAGAACACAAACATCCACAACATCATCTTCCCCCTTATTTCTAACTCTCGCCACTACCAAAGGTTTTCTGAAGTTCCAAGTCCTTAACAACAGATTTTCTTTAAAAAAAAAAAAAGAAAAAAAAAGCTATTGCTGTCTTCATCCTTTGAGTCCTCAAAAATGTTATCATTCAAAATCTACATCCTGGCAGATCTTCTAAAGCAAAGGGAATATTTCATCAGTTTTTTTTCTTTGGGATGTCCATCCAGAAGTTAAGGTAGAAAGGCACACAGGTTGGAGTAAGTGAGATAGAAAGACAGAGAGAGATGTAAAGGCTTGGAAGTGCATAGTTGTCTATGGGGAGCCGCTCCCGCACAGAGATGAATGAGGTCTTTCAGAGAGCAAGAAAGCAGGCAGAGCTGGGATAGAAAGGTGTTGGTGTCCTACTGGCAAAGCTTGAGGGCTTGTTTTCTTTCCCCCCCAGCTCTCCCTGCTCTTGTGGATGCTAAGGGTGGAGGAGAAGGGGCTCTCTGATCCTCAACTGGCAGTCAGCCGGTTGGTGCTCTGCCCGAACCAGCTTCAAGTTACCCTGAGGCTGACCACATGCCCTTCGCCCCGTCCGAGTGTGCGTGCCGCAGAAGAAAGAGTCGCGGAGATAAATCGGTCCCTGGACTTTGCATCAGAATATATAAGTTCATACTTTATACAAAAAAGGTGCATTCCTCAGAACTTCCTGCGCCACGTGTTTATACATCTAAAAGAAAGAAGACACAATATGGTTAGTTGGATATGCCCACACCAGGATAGTCATTTCAAAAGAGCAGGAATTCGAATTCTGAGTTGTTTTGACATCCTTACCTCTGCATTCATACTTGAGGTCTGAGAAGTATACCATCTCTTGTGAGAAGACGAAAAGACCTAGCCTGCCGCCTGCATATGTCTTGTCATAGATGCTGCCAGAATCAGCCATGATCTTTTTGCCCTCATACATGACAACTCTGTGGAAACAAAGGAAGAATTTGTTGGAATGAATGAATCAAACTCATGTGAAGAGTGAACTTCTCTGTCAACTAATTGATGTTAAGTCCCCACCTAATATGGCCTGTTCTTGGTCTGTGGATCAGATGCCATCTGTAGGCAGTGAAGTCTTTCCATCCAACATTCTTGGGGTCATGCCAGAGAGTGCGGACCTAAAACACATGGAAATGAAAAAACGTGTTTGTTTTTTCCCTTCCTTAATTATAACAGAATTCATCCAAAAGGAGGTGGAGCCTCCAATAATGTCTTACCTGTCCAGGAGTGTTCCCAGTGTGCCAGAGGGCGTTCCTGAGGTGCTCTCCTGGGCCAGTGGTGGAGTTGACCACTTTAATGGACAGGCCAGAGTATCCCTGGGCCTTGGTGGGTTTATTCGACCAGTAGGTCTGCGTAATCTGCTTCCACATCACCACATAGAACCTGGAACTGGACTGGTAGCCAAACACGAAGCCGGCATAATCATCATCCCTCTCTGTGTTGATGAAGAAGGTCCCACTGAAATCCACTGAATTGAACTCGTGGTACCCTGATGAAGGAGAAAGGTCAAGTTAGGGGACAATAATCAATGACTTATGTTGGAAAATGATGTGCAGCTTATCGACAATTACACAACATCTCTTACTCACCGACAGCAATGCCAGGGTCGCAGTTGACAGTCTGGACCAGCTCTTTGCCCTGATGGCGGACAACCCAGTTAGGGTCGATCTGAGAGGTGCCTTTGGGGTCCAGAGGAACCATCTGGAACTGGCGGAAGTCTGTCTCACTAATGCCAAAGTTCTCTGGACACACATCATAGATGTCGGGCACATTGTCTTGGTCAAAGTCGTCTTTGCAAGCATCTCCACGGCCATCACCTGGAAAACATTCATTTTATATTGATTAATAATAATACTCAATGTGTTTTTTAGTACTTTTTTAGTATTTGCAATGTTTGGTGGTCCATTTTCTCACCATCAGAGTCCTTTTGATCAGGGTTGAAGGCCAATCTGCAGTTGTCCTTTTCATCAGGGATGCCATCATTGTCATCGTCATGGTCACAGTCGTCTCCCTTGCCGTCCTTGTCATGATCAGCCTGGTTGGCATTGGGAATGTATGGGCAGTTGTCCAGATTGTTCTGATGTCCATCCTCATCGATGTCCTGGTTGCTGTCACACTTGTCTCCTACACGGTCATCATCTGAATCCACCTGCAAAGGTTCAATGATTTAATGACTTTATGTTAGGCTTAAGGCGACAGTGAAAGAGAAGCATGTTAACATGGTGTCTACATTCCACTATGTTTATTTCCTTTCCTGCTGTACTTGTTCTTTCATCTCTCCGCCGCTGCTTTCATTAAGGACTTTCCTGAGGCTCCAATCACTCTTTGCTTGTGTTGAGCTGCCAAGCTCAATTTGTCAAAGATCTGTCGGTAGTTTTCATCTACTGACACTCAAACATCACTCTACAGGACGCTGTCGCACCTCCTGCTCTATTTTGCTTGCTGAGCTCCATGGCTGTCTGCGGTAAAAGCCAAAGTCATACTGGCAACACCAGAGACACCTTGCTGCCTAAATAAAGACTGAGAACAAGGAGGTGAATGGATAGAGATGGAATGAAGGAGAAGGGAATGGCTGACAGGATTTGGAAACTATATGATCAAATGTTCTGCTGTTGAAGATCTCAATAAGAAAGTGCAACCCTTGAGGAGGGCATTTCTGTGCATTCTTTTAAAAAATCTTTGCAACAGCAAATACCATTGCTGTGCCCACGCCCGGACTTGTCTCCTTTGGCCTTTTAATTTCAGTGTGCAATTCTCTCATTGAAAAACCACATCAGTGCAGACTTTGACGCTCCCCTCCTTCCCCCATTCTTCTCCTGAGTCTTGTTGTTCAACACATTCCTATTTCTCGGTGTAGCATGGCACAGGTGGATGGAGCAGGGCTGTGGTGAACAGACAGAGCATGTACACAGCCCAGGGCCAGCCCATTCCTCAGTAATATCCAGCCTAGGGCCTCTTCCCTCACATTAGCCGACTAACGTCAATGGGCCATTGAAAAGACCCCTAGCCCCCCACCACGCCTTATTGAACTGATGTGCCCTTGAGCTGCACACAGGATTTACTCCACCTTTTACATGGTGTGATAAAGCTTAGACAGCTACACAGAGCTAATCACGGAGGCTCTCTCTCAATTGAAACAGAGATATATGCTGAGCTATAGAGAAAGGCAGTGAGATGAATGTGGATTATTGTTGGTGGGTGAGGTGGAAGGAAATGGGGAAGGGAGGTGTGTGTGTGTGTGTGTGTGTGTGTGTCGGTGTGTCCACACACCTGATCGGGATTATGTTCCAGAGGACAGTTATCACACATGTCTCCCACTCCGTCCAGATCTGTGTCTCTCTGGTTCACATTGTAGACATAGGGACAGTTGTCCTTCTCGTTTAGTATACCTGGGAATTGAATGGTAACACGTGGTGTGAAAAGCCAATTCAGAAATACAATTATTGTAAAGCATTATTATGTAAAACGGTTTTCACGTTTTGTTAAATTAACTCCAGTGCTCACCATCTCCATCGATGTCCACAGCACAAGCATCTCCCTCTCCATTGTTGTCTGTGTCTGTCTGGTCTGGGTTACTGTTGTAAGGGCAGTTGTCACAGCGGTCGCCAACATCATCACGGTCATAATCATACTGCCTGGGGTTGTAGACGAATGGACAGTTGTCCTGTTTCAAAAAGTGAGAGGCAGAGAGGAGGGAAAAGAGTTGTCATTTGCTTTCTCAGTGTGAGTGGATCTATTTTACAGGGATGGAGCGATGCAGAATGAAAAGCTGCTTTATTCTCAGGCCCTGTCCTAAATCTAATGTTGGGATTAGCAAACACACACAGAGCCGCTCGTTCAGAGCTGTACCTCAGTGTTGGAATTTGAGGTTTTGGCTCGGGCAGGGGAGAAACATTTGCTTTCCTGCTGAGCCTCCCCTCCCCTCCCCACCCACACCCCCCCACCCCCCTCTCCACCTGCCTTCTTATTACACAGCATGAATGATGAATGCAAAAACCACAGTCAGAGAACATACACACACTCCCTTGTGCACTGTCACGGTCACATCTGGCCAGGTTTCACCTACCCTATCATCAGGAATGCCGTCGTTGTCGTCATCGTTGTCACAAGCATCTCCAATGCCGTCCTTATCGTAATCTTCCTGCCCAGAGTTGGGGAGGTTGGGGCAGTTGTCCTAAATAACAGACAATGTGGTCAGACACTCAGAGATTATAACAAACATACAGGTGGCCTCACAGTTACTTGTTTCTTCACAGAGCTTTTCCCTTTTTAAAAATCATTTTGCTGCCTACCTTTTTGCAGTGGTAAGTGGCGTTCTCCACACAGACCAGGTCAGCGTTTGGCCATCCATCCAGGTCTGTGTCCTCTCCGCAGATGTGGCCGTTGCCTGCGTAACCGGGCTTGCACTCGCAGCGGTACATGGGATCAGCGAAGTGTCCAAGGTAGTTGCAGCGGGCATTTTTGTTGCAGTCGTGGCTTCCATCAAGGCAGGGATTACGGGGTGTGCACACCTGCAGGGGCAGTGCATAGTTTGAACAATCAGCGATCACACTGGCTGCACATAGTCCAAATTCATCACATTCTGTTCTTAGAGAGGCCAGACATTCATCGCGGTGAATGACCTGGGTTCTGCCCTGGAGAGGCAGGTGTACTTGTACCTCCTGTTATCACTCTTTATTTACCCATTATGTCTACCTCTTAAAGCTACTCAAGACTGTACTTGCCTGTTTATTAGCAGCAGCGTGCTCCACACCTTTGCCAAAGGGCTGGGGTCCTGAGTAGCGAGGAGGGCAGGGCAGACAGTTGTAGCCAGGTTCTGTGTTTTCGCAGCGGTGCACACCATTAAACTCAAAGCAGGCGTCTGGGACCTCTTTGCACTGTTGACAGGATAAAAAGAAGAGTGTTTAGTGATCATTAGAGGTTACGCAACAGGCATACAACCATGTTTGTATCTGACAAAATCACAGCACAGGCGCCAAAGAATTTGTACCTCATCAACATCTTTACACTTGATACCGTTGCCAGTGTAGCCAGCTGGACACTTTCCACACTTCCACGAACCGTCGGGGAAACTGGTGCACTTGGCTCCAGCAAAGCAAGGGTTGGACAAACACCCATCTGAAAACAACAATGGCGGCTCATTATCAAGACATCATCTGCAAAGTTTCCTTTAGATGTAAACGTTTTGTTTTTTCAGTCAGGCACGTCCTGTTCCAGTTATGACTTCACTGATCTAAGATCCAAGTTATTAAAACGTGCAATGGACAAAGCAAAACAACAACAATTACATAAATTAATGGACAATATAAACTGTGGGATGAGATAAATGTGATTGAAAAAATGCCTCACCGATGGGACAGGACTTCTTGTTACATTTCTGGGACTCTGCAGATTCACCAACACATTCTTTGCCACCGTATTTTGGTGCAGGGTCATTGCACAGGCGTTTGCGAGACTGAGAACCACCTCCGCAGGTGAGAGAGCAGGTATCCCATGGTGACCATGGCCCCCAGTTGCCATTGACTGAAGGAGACAAGATGAAAAAATGATTGATTCCTGTCGTAGTGGTATCTAACACATGAATCCAACTAGGCAGTGAATATCAGACAGTTGGACTTACTGGGGCACGGAGACATCTGACACTTCTCGGTTTGGCGACCCTCTCCTTCGCAGTCCTTGCCTCCAAACTGGGGGGTGGGGGAGTTGCAGAGGCGGATATGGGTGATGACACCAGAACCACAGGTGACGGAACAGGAAGACCAGGGCGACCAATGGCTCCAGCCACCGTCCTGCTTGACTGAAGACGGCAAAGAGAGGTCAGAGGTCATTCATCAGGAAACAAACCAGCGGACCACTGATGTCATACATGATGTCAACCAGAAGATGACAGTCTAGCAAAACTCAGGATCAGACCTGCGTCTTAACAGGATCTAGTTATTTGTTTGTGTCTGGTTGATGGATGAGAGAGCGCTGCATTAACTCACAGCGTTTGTCACACTCCTGGAGGTAGCAGTCACGGGTCTGCACAGAGGTGCCCTCGCAGTTGTTATTGATACGGTCGCAGGAGCGCCCACGCTGCTGGATGCCCCGCCCACATGACACGGAACAATGGGTCCATTCAGACCACGGCGACCAGCCGTCCTCTGCATAGTCGCTCGCTGAGCAGGAGGGAGAGGGAGAGAATATGAGAGAGGGGAAGAGGGAGACAATAAAAGAGCTATTCCAATGAAGCTGCACCCCCTCGCAAACACCCCCGAGTCTAAATGAGGAGGGAAAGCTCTTAAAGTGGAGGACTAATGGTGAGGATTTAACTGGGCCTTAGACACAGAGAAGGCCTTCTGCTGAGAGGGAGAGCAGCAGCTAACACTCTTAGAGGAGCTGGAGAAGTAGAAAGGACCACTGTCCTCGGGATACATAGGGATGCCCCATTGACTTATGTTTTCCTAAAGAGGAAACAGATTTTGCAAACATGGCCTGGGTGTGTAATGACTTCAACAAGTGGCTGAGGTCAGGATGAATGCAACTCCCCCTGTTTATTTAGGTTTTAGGGAGTCACTGCAGCCAAGCCTGCATAGGTATGAAGAACATGTCACTCTCCCTCCTACCGAGGATGGACTCCACTAAAACAGCCGACCAATTTTCCATCTCGCTTTAACCAATTTAGCAAATTACAGCCATTTCGACTTGAAGATTCAAAGATCCTTTACAGCACAAAGCGCCTATGTTACTGACACATAAGCAGCCTTTCATTTACTCGGATGTTTTTGCAGTTAAATCATCTCTAAAATGAACGTGTTTTCTCTTGAATAGAAACCTTTACATCGAGGGGGAAATATCTGGCTTTTTTATTTTATATGGGAAATACCACAGAAAAACGGCTGTCTCAGTGAATGGGGCAGTGTTTAAATGATCTCCCTGTGTATATACACTGTATTTTATGGGGGGCATGTTTGCAGATGCTTATGGTGCAGGGAATTATAGATTACTTTCCTGTCACTTTAGAGAATAAAAATACTTACGTGTTCCACAGCGGGGGCAGCACTCTCCATCAGGAACAGTAGCGTTGGCACAGGGGATCAGGGGGCAGGAGATCTTGCGGCACACGGTAGCAGAGTTCTGCACAAACACAGAGATTACATTTATAGTCAAATACTGTAAATGGTTATAAACCCCAATTCTGCTTCTAAATTATGTCCAGGTGTTGGGTTGAATCCCCACTCACAAAAGCACCAGAGAGGCTACAGAGCAGTGTTACTAATGTGGTATAAGCCTATTCAAATTTATACTTTTTTTTCTCAGTCTATGTCCGTGCAACCAACTCATTAAATTCTCTGCTTAACGTTTTGAGTTTGCACAGACTTGCCATGCCAGAAAAAAAAATAAAAAGCAGCAGTTCTGGCTGAGAACGGAGACCCCCGCAGACAACCACCTGCCCACTGGGTCAGGGGAGGGTGGGAATGAGGCCAAAGTCCTAATAATGGAAGTCGGTTTCACTGCGGAGCCGGACTGGGCACAGAGCCCCGAACAAGTAAAGCCAGCCTGCCAGCGCGGCCTGTGTGGGTGCTCTGTGAATGACTCAGGGATAACAACTGCCTCTAACTATGCCTGCTCATGTTCTCACTCCTGGATCTGATCACTGACAGGGATGAAAGGCGAAATAAGGACAAGTGTATCAGTGGAGGAGGAAAAACAGGAAATAAACCCCATCAGAGAAATGCATGGATTTTTCTGTTGTGAGGATTTTTTTTGCACATGAACCCATGTCAAGATTCCTGCTCTTAATTATGGGTAATGCATCACTTAGAGTCTGGTCAAGTCCCTGGAGGCCACACTCAAGTTGAACTCCACACAACAGACCTCTCATTACCACAGTAAAGCCTGTTGGGCTTCAGCCAGGCCTTCACACTACTCATTACTGACCATCAGTGGAGTGGTGCTGAGTGTCTTTGCCTCGGAGCTGGTTGTCTCAACACATGAGTCAAAGCACAAGAGCGCCTCCCCCCTCACACGTGTGTTGAACTACTTACGAGCTAATGGGCGCCCACTCAGGACATCTCACCTGGCAAGTGCACTCGGTGCAGTCGTCAACGGTCCACTCGTCTTTGTTCTTGTGCACGATGCCGTTGTGGATGCAGACGCCGCTGCGAATGCCAATGCGGTTCATGATCAGCTTGTTCTCGTCCGTCTAGGAGGAGGAGGTCCAAGGGAAACAGTGATGTAAGAATATTGTGTATTGTTTATGAGTTGTTAACTGAGTCTCTGCAGCTCTACCTGGGGTCTATACTAAAATATAACATGTTGTTCCTGCAGTCTTACGCTATAGTTAGTAAAAACAGCATGATAGACGGAGTAAATGTCTTCAAGTAAAGCTCTACGGAAGCAGTTGTTAACTGATGACATAATGCCCCTAAGGACTCAAAGTATTACACTGAAGGTCATTTAAATAACAAAATACGTTATTTTTGCAAACATGTAACATTTACCACATCTCTTCAGCAGAGTAAACAGTTTATCTATTATGTTACAAGGCTGGACAACTACACACAGGTGGTGATGGTAACCCAGAGACCACACACACACACACACACACACACACATAACACACACAGAGACAGATATGCAGACGGTCTGGAGGGCTTCCTACTCACCAGCTTTCGGAGATCATTGGACAGCTCCTTGACCACCACACCGAGGCTCTTCAGCTCCTTGAACATGCTGACCAGGTCCTCGCAGGAGAAGCCACAGACCATCTGCAGGTCTTCACAGGGGAAGGGAGGGGGGGAGGGGGGAATCATTAGTAGATAACAAAGGCAAATGTTTCTACTCTGTTTTTGTCCTGACAGTGTCTAGACTTGCCATGGTGTGAACTGGTGCAACAGGGTATAATGAGAAGTCCACATGTGAGTCTGGTGCTGCGGTGTTTACCTTTCGTCTTGTGTCCAGTGTACTCAGTCCTGATGGCTGAGGAGCCATTGAGGTTCTCCAGGATCATGGTGTCAGATGTCATGGCTGCAAGAGAAATGAATCCATAAATCAAACACACGTCATCTGCATGCTCATCTTGATCATTTTCTGATTAATACTGCACATCCCACACACATAGAAATGATCCTGAAAAGTTAAGTTAACATCTTCTGAAACTCCCTGACAGATTTATAAACTGGCACTTCTCTGATAAACAGCTGTTCAGGCAGTGTTATATGCAAAAAAAAAAAAATCGCTATCTACACATTTCTTTGATAAGGAGTTGCTTAGACTTGGCAGAACATGAAGCAGATGAGTGATGAGTAAACACAGATCTCGGTCGTGATTACTCACAGCTTTGGCATCCTTTGTTGCGGAGGATGGCATCCAGAGTTGTCCCGAACACAAACCGTACGTTTTGCAGGACCCCCTGCAAGTAAACCAGTGATCAGTTTAAAGCCAGAACCACGTGCAGCGTCAAATAAAACATCTAATCATTGCAACGCATTGAAAGCATGCGATTACTCGGTCTAGTCAGCCCGCAGTTAATGTGTCATATGAGCGTTTTTACGCGCTAAAGACATTTTTACGCATTTGCAATATGAACGCATTTCTCTGCTTATAACACAGAAAAGAGACATGACTAAGCTGCTCCATTGAAATCATGCATATAACCACCCACTCAGTCCACAACCACCCCGTTCTCTCACCATGAACCGGTCCTTCACTGCTCCTTTGCCAATCCTGAGGCGCGCGCTGGCCGGCGTCTCCTGCGTCAGGATGCTCTGGATGGGCGCGTCCAGCTCGGCGGTGTTCACCTCCTCGCATCCCGCGTACAGCTGCGCCCGGTCCTCCTGCACGAACAGCGTGATATTCTTCCAGTGACCCGTGGCCAGGTCCACGTCTTCGATGGAAACCACCTGCTGCTTGTTCTCGGTGGAGAAAAGTATGTCCAAGGTGTTGGCTTTGCCGTTGGAGACGATCTCAAACACGGGTCCCGAGCCGTCCTCCTTCTCCACGGTCAGGAGGCTTCCCCTGGTCCGCTTGAACTGCTTGAAGTTGAGCAGCAGGAGGAAGCCCCTCTCGGCGTGGATGGAGTCGATCAGGTCCCTAAAGGCGCTCTCGGGGACCGGGGGGATCAGGTCCGGGTTGAGGATCTTGTAGGCGGGGCTGTACGGGTCGTCTCCTTTCACCAGCGTGACCCCGTGGTTCTTCTTGGGGACTTGGATGAGCTCAAACAAGTCATACACGCTATTGTCATCTCGGCTCTCTGCGGGTGAATAACAATAAGCAGTCAGCCTTTGTGTGTGTGGCAGTGTGGAGGATGTGTGTTGTTTTCACTTTCAGCGCACCACAAACTTTTCTTAAAAAACCACCACACATTCTTAATTGTATTTATCATAACTTCACAATCAATTCCCAATCTGAAATGTGAAGTAAAATCAGTTGTGCATGTTCAAGTGGAGTCATTCAGTTCATCCAAACTCACCTGCGACTCTCGCGCTCTCACAGCTCCAAAGCATCAACAGCAAAAATATCCCTGTCAGCTTCATGGTGCAACACCAACCTGCTGCCTGTGACAAATAACGACAAACACCCAATAATCGCAACATTTATAACATGAAGTGTCAGACAATTCACGTGCAACAGGTTGAATCAACAGCTAAACTTAATGAAAGCCTGTTACAAGTCAAATCATTTACACCAGTGCTGCTGCTGCAGAGACAGATGCGTTCCTTAGAATAAATGCCACTCACCTGCTTGATAAAAACAGCAAAGGAAAAGTAATAAAATCCCGCAAAAATAAATATGTAGAAATCCAGCAAAGAGTTGATGAATTAATGGCCAGTTATATTAAAGAAAAGAGAAGAAAAAAAATCCACCGTGTAAAGCAGAGAAATGATAAAAGAAATTTCTCTTCTTGATTGAAAACTTGTCCTCGCTGGTGTCGGCCGCTAAAAAACTCCCTTTTAAGCCGAGGGGGGACAAAGTGCTATTTAAATAGTTTGATGCCATTCCTAAGAAGTGGCCTCGTCCAATCACGGTGAGCGGAGAAAAAGGGACGAGCTTATCCTCTTAGCCAGAGAGGGAGAGAGAGAGAGAAAGAGAGAGAGAGAAAAAAACGCTTTCCACTGCGGGACCAGGGACCAACTTCAGTGTGTTGCACTCAGACTTTTAATGGACCAGTGTTTCCTCTCCCTGCTTCCATCCATCAGTCCTCTGAGGCGCCTCTAACACAAACTCTAATTATGATAATAAAATTAAAAACGCTACAAATAACTGTTATAATCAGATGATTCACATTCAGATAATTTAATTCATGATGCTGAATTAGATCTATTACGTCATGTGGAGAGTTGAAATGTTAAGTGGACAGTTTTGATGTGTTTTCTTAAAAAATACAACAGAATAACTACTCCTCCTTTTTATTTGAACTGTTTTAGATCATGTCACATCAGGTCTCATCAGACGGTTTCAGTTGCATTTTTCCTCCTCCGCTTGTTGCAGTTCCACCTCCGGCCACCAGGAGCCGACGTGAGTTCACAGGAGGAGGTGCCTGGGGCAGCTGAAGGTGCAGTGAAGTTGCAGCACACCTGAACTGACATTTAGATTTACACTCACACTCACTAAAGAACTTATAAAAGAAACAGAATAAAGCAAAAACCGACTTCA
Source organism: Trachurus japonicus (assembly GCF_045865225.1). NCBI lineage: Eukaryota > Metazoa > Chordata > Actinopteri > Carangiformes > Carangidae > Trachurus > Trachurus japonicus. Next base: position 10,857,665 of record NC_140930.1, read on the forward strand.
TCTCTGAATGGGTGACACGGAGTCAGAAGTTGCTTCACATTCAAGTTTTATGATCTTCATCTTCGTCTAAACCAAACAGTCACTTAAGTGTTTATACTCAGCAATAAAATAGTTATGAGCTCATGGGGAGAATTTCCTAGTTATTTACAGTGTATGATAGTGGGATGATTTGCTTTATTTACACTCTCTCCTTAGTCCAGGGGTTTCGCCTCTAAATCCATCAACACATTTTCTGTGGAATAGCAACAAAGCAGTGGGTTTTTCCTGGAAGTGATTTCACTTGTGATTTGCCTCTGTCTCTTTATTCTTTCTCCCACTCTTTATGGATGCTGCTTTATATAGATTTAAAAATCTATATAAATAGTCATCCATGTGGAGTTTAATCAAGTTTCTTCATACATGCAGGGTCTGTGGATTCTGCTCTGTGTAGTTTAAAGTCTTAGCTATTACAGAAATGTCTCATCCCCTGATTCCTTTTTCTGCCAGGGTCGGATTATTTTCCTTTATAACCGGTATTAAGGGGAGATTTAGAAAAGAGACATATTAAGTATTAATGGAGAGAGGGCAAGAGGAGAGGGCAAATGTGAGAGCACATGCTCCCTCTCCTTCTCCGCTGTGTAAAAACAGGCTGTGTTTTGACTACCTGGTGATGCTACACAGATCCACCTACAGCGGATCAGTAATCATAACTCCTGCCGTTCGCTGATGGGGAAACTCGAGCTCTTTTGGCCGTACACATCGATTATACTTTATCCACTTGATGCATTAGACACATGTCTTTAAATGTAACGCGACGGGTTTTCAGAGCTACGAGTTTAACAGACAGGTGTGCATGTGTTGCGCCCTGTGATGGAGCTGAAACCTGGTTTGGACGTCTCTGTGGGGCGGGGGCCGTGCCCCGAGGGGTCCTGAGGTCAGAGCTGAGCTGACTCCTGTGGTGCCTGTGAGTCTCAGCGTCGGATCAGGAACCAGAGGCAGCGTGTTTGAGCCTGTGGAGGCTCCACTGACGGTGCTTCAGGTGCCAGGACACTACAATAGAGAAGTGCGTATCGATTGAGGCTTTGTCAATATGAGAATATGAAGGGGGCAGACGTGTGTTTGAGTGACTCACAATTTGGGAGCTTGTTTAATCTCATTTAAGACTCCTGTTGGTGTTTGGTTGTTATTTTGTAAAAGCTCAGACTGTGAGGAAGAAAGCACATGTGCAGAAAAAAAAGAGTGCTGCTGTTTTTGGCAGGAAGCAATATAAATAAAGGATCAAGGGGAAATTCGTCTGAATACACACATGCTGCCACACACATTCACCGCAGAGCAGACTGTTGGTGTGTAGACATGTGCGTGCACAGTAAACAGGCATGTGCACGTGCTCATGGACACTGCATGCCGTCCTCTTTTTCCCTTTCCCCTCCTTTCATGTTTTGGCAAAACAAGGAAGAGAAGAAGAGAGAAATAGAGCAGAGGAAAGGATAGGAGCAAGGAAAGGTGGAAGAAGAGGTGGACAGGAGGTTTACGAGGAGAGGAATTATGGGTAGAGAGGGAGAGCAATACATTTACATGCACATACATGTCATTGAGTGGAATTAACCATCAGCTGAAGTTGTTGCGTGTTTCCTCTCAATCCAGGTAGCAAATCACCGAGAAACATCTCGTGACAGCTGACAAAATTTTCCACAACCCCCTCCCCCCCTTCCCGTGTCCTCTGGTCCGTCCTCTTGTTACTGGTATTCAGCATCCTAACAGGTCCTGATCCAGCCCCAGGCCTGCTCCAGCCTCTCCAACATCAGACACACCCCTTCTGCGTCATCCATGACTTTCTCGTAATTGGTGACTCAAGTCTTTGGTATAAAATGTGGTGAAAGACATAAGTTTCATCATCACAGGTGATGGACAGATTCCTTAATTTCCTGTCATTCAGATTCCCAGTCATGTGGTGGGCTTGATGTTCACTTGAAGCTGTGTCATACTTGCTTGAAAAAACATGAATGGATGTACTGTGGTCGACTGTACATCCGTGAGATGAGATAATATGAGATAATAACGGAATGTTACGAGACAGAGTTGGTTTCGAGGCAAATGCAGAGACTGCTTGCCGAAAAACTGCCCCATGCAGATGGGAACGCGCATCAGCGGTTTTGCATGAATTTACCTCGAAAACAGCTCTGTCTTGTAATGTTCCGTTATTATTTCATAGCGTGGTGATTGTGCAGGTCACAACTTGTCCACCAGAGCGTTTTGGAGTTGTTGGATTGTGTATTTGATGAGTTTGATGAGGGAAACCAGGAAATCCCATGAACCTCCGTAACGTAGCTCTGAGCAGCTCACGGCTCTGCTCCGCTGTTCTAAAAATGGCTTGCACCGACAAATAAAGGTAATGAACCTACTGCTATGACTATAAGGATTTTGGCAATGGGCCAATTTGCCAAAAATGTTAAACTATCCCTTTAACATCAAAACTAAAGAGCAGGAGCTGAATGACGTCATGTCACAACGCTGGAGGTTGTTTTTTCCTCAGACTCTCATCTTTGACACTTGTGTCCAGTCTGCCACCACTTGACAAAGGACCATAGCTTTTTTCTAAAGCTATTCCCACGCCCTACTTGCAATTACTACTTAGAAGATGACATGGGGAATTTTTCCCACTCAACAGCCCTCATTTACTGTAAATCCAATGTGGCATGAGCCCGACATTTGCATTTGCTCTTCCCTGATCCATCATTGGAGAGCAGGGGGAGCAGAGACTCTGGGTCAGGGCCCGAGCAGGAAATTGGAACCAGCAATGAAATAGGGACGGTTTTCTTTTTACATTCAGTAAAAAGTTGTTCAACTAGTCAGTCACTTATTGAAATAGAAAATGTTAAATATTTGCTTCTTCTGGCTTCTCAAATGTCTGGATTAATGATTTTCTTTATGAAAAATAAGAGATTTAAAGATACTTTTGACTCTTGGAAACTGTTCTTGGCAATTTTTTAGTCAATGTAGTTAACTATAATTGAGAAAATGATAGATTAATCCATTATGTACAATAGCAATTTCAGTCCAGATCACATGCTCCACACGTGGCTTGATGTAAATTCCGTCAATCCCAAATTTATCACCATATGTGCTGACAAATGTGTGAAAATGCCAAACTCAATATAGGAAACAGAACAGAACCGCTCACATCTGCTTTCTCTATCTACGTCCATGTCCATTTTGGGCTTCATTTTTATACCAAACATTCACTCATTCCACTTTCTCAATATGAGGATTTGCTGCCTTTCGTTGTTTAATATGACTACGATTGTAATTGTGGTTTTAGGACCGGTTGAAGAAAACAAGCAGTGTGAAGAAGAAACGCCTTGAGCCTGGTGTAATTCTTAGGGGAGGATTTTTTCCCAATATTTTTATACAATATACAGACATAACATTGGACTGAATCTGAAAAAAACAATCAGTGGGCGTACAGTATAAATCATTAAGGTAAACGTTACCTGCAGCCCCACAGTGCAGAGATCCTCCACATGGAGCCGTGCACAGGTGCTGAAGTGTGTGTTTGTTGCTCAGCTGGGAGGGACCCTGCCTGAGGTCACACACTCCCATGGGAGATTACTGGTGTTATTGCTCTGGGCACAATGCAAGACCCAGACAGACAGACAGACAGACAGACAGACAGACAGACAGACAGACAGACAGACACTCACACACACACACACACACACACACACACACCAACCCCCCCCTTTGCTTCTTTACGGCAATTAACCAGCACAAAGCACACAAACACAAAGCTTCAATGGGCAAATGATCCCCATATACATTCACTTGTCAGCACTGGCAGCTTTTAAATACCATGCTCTTATTAAAATTCATATCTGGTTGCTACCTGTTTCTTTATAGAGGAAGAAAACTCATTGTTTTGGTTTATAATTCTGAACAATGAAGAGACCGTTTGCACTTTCAGTCCATATGGGACAAAGGCAATTAGATCCGATGCATTCTTGAACTCAGAATCCATTTTCCGGCGATGCAGACCCAACAGCTGACCACCTGTGCGTCCCTTTCATTGGGTCCCCTCCCTGCTCCCACTAATTCCTAATAAACTACTCATTGGAGTGTTCACCCATGACATTACTGTGCCCGAGCCAGTGCCATTAGCCAGCAAAAAGACATTGGTTGCCGCAGGCTCGGCCGCTCAGTGATTTCTAAATATCTAATAGTGTCTAGGAATGTAGTCTTGATCCAGTTCCATCTTCAGCCTATTAGGAGGTCACGGTGTGCCAGCTTCTTTTCATGGGCGTCCATGGACAATGTAATTTGCATTCCAGAGCTCAGTGGGTTGGGGGAAAAAGACGTTTGGGTGTTCTGAATCATCTGATATAATTGCTGCTGAGAGCGTAACTGCCGATTCTATTTAATTCTAACGGGGCCTCTAGTGAAATGTTTTCCCCAAATTTGGCAAATTAATGCAGCAGCGGCCTGTCTTGACCATTAGCGACGTTGCAGCTGTTAACCAGCTGTTTATTGCTGAAAAAAAGGCACTCATAAAAGTGGAATTACACACGCACCAGGGCAGGAATGACAACTTTTTAATCGATTTCCTCGTCTTTTGGCTTCGATATTCACTGAATTCATTGAAAATTAGGGACACATGCTCTTTTGATCATGTGCAGCGACATTGTTGATTCTCCACCCTCATTAATTTCACTCATTACGGAAGTATTTCCTGGATGAAATCTATCCCAAAGAAGGAGGAGGACCAATAAACAGTAGCATTGAGTATACAAAAACAATTTAAAGTGTTCACACTAAAATCATTTACATTTTTCCCATTGCTTCAGATACAAACCATAGACTAACTTTGGGCTTGGTAAAATAAATCACATGTCAACTGTAGTCTACAGTCTGTAGTGTGTGAGGCTGTATTTGGTACTTTGCGCTAAATGCTAATGCTGACAGGTTCACAATAACAAAGTAATCCTTAAGCAAAGATGAATCTGCACAAAATGAAGTTGTTTTGACATTTTGGTCAAACCACAGGTGTCAGCGTCATCGCCAGCAAAGTCTAAAGGGTTCATCTCCTGGAGGTCATTAATGTACAATACAATTCCCATACAATAGATTTTGCAATATTACAAAGTGGATCAAACTGGTGGAGAAACAGCTGACCGACATTGCCAACAACCCTAAAGCTGCATCACTATCTGTTTAGGAACTTGATTTTTTTTCTCTCTCTTTTGTTACCATAGACATAATTTTGGGGGAATTTCAAACAGTGGCCGTCCTTTACGGCTCCACACACATTCCTCAGGCAAACAAACACAAACTGTGGTGACCTGGGCAAAAGCAGCAATAAACAACTGTCAGTGTGCCTTATTTGGAGATATAGAGAGGTCACCTGCCACGTCCACATTCTCCACATACCTCTGCGGCATACATAAATATCCTGGGAGTCCTGTTCTGCATGCCCTGTCTATTTATCTGTCCAAGGGCCGGACAGAAATCACTCTGATTGCCTCTCAGCTCACTCAACACAACAAGAGGCACTACAATACCCCTCCTTGTCATGCGTCACCAGTGAAAGCGAATCTGAGCTCATCAAGGATGTTTTCACAGAGCTGATTCTGATGGACTTTGTACGAAAGACCTGTCACATTCAACGGCTGCCGCGCGGTTGCATACTTCTTGTTCATCTTTGGACAATGTTTTTTCCTGCACAATTCGGAGTGACGTAAAAGTTGCCCTGTCCCAGAAGCTCATTCCCAGAGAGACATGCGGTGTTGGAATGGAGGCACGGGGGGGCACGGACAAAAGGGAGGATCAGTCCAGACCTGTGCAAGCCAAAATCAAGCAACACACAATTAGATGAGTGTCTCGTATGCCAGCAGTTGCAGAGAAAGGGGTGTGGACCTGGCAGTGACATGCACAGACGCCCTTGCAGCCCTCAGTGAGGGCTTGTTTGCGTACTACCTGCAGGTATGGGCACTTCACACCCTGGCATGGCCCTTTCTTACCACCCTGACATCCTCAAGTTGTTTACTTCAGGTGTTAATGGTTTTTACTAAAGGATCTGCAACACACCTCGTTTCCGTCACATGCTTCTGCCTTACAATGTGAAGTGAACGTAGCCTGAAGCAGCTGATTCTCCTTGGATGACTGCCCTCCCAGGCCCTCGGAAAAAACAGCACAACTTGTACAAGGACCAGTTTGAACCGCTCTTGTCCTTTGTGCAGTATTTCCAATTGGGAACGGGTTGTTGTGTCATATGGGGGCACTTTGAATTGCTGCATTGATGAATTGGCCCTGCCCATTCAATCTTACGGCTTCGTATTGATCTTTGCTTGATACTGAAACTTCATCGCGACATCCCTTCCGTCTTCCATCTTCCTGATTCCTTCTGATCAATTCATCTGTGCCTTCGCTGCTTTTCACTGACTACTGTTTTACCCGTTTTTACAACCTGTCCTTTGCCCCCTCTGTGACCTCCCCCTTGAGGGTCACAACCACCAGGTTAAGAGCCTCCGAGTGAGACGACATCTTTCAGCAGCTATTAAGTGCATGAGTGAACAAATGACGGTCCAGTGAGTCCTCCCACCAACTGCTCACTCAGAAGCCGCTCATTGTCAAACATTAGTGTCCCTGTAGCAAATCCCCCAAAATAAAAGACGCAAAATTTATTGCCTTCCAAGGTGCTAATGAACATTGAGCAGTGTCATTTGTTTGTCGTCCAAAACCATTCATTCGTATGATTGTTGATGCCACCTCTTTGCTTAAGGCTTGTTCAGCTTTAAGTATAGGAATTAGTCCATTTTGGTGATGGAAAGATTATAGCGTGGGATAAAAGATAAAGAAATACTTGGTTAAAGTTAATTACTGGTTGATGACATGATGAGAACTACAATCCCACATAGTCTTTATAAGTGTTGTAGAGACTGTTTGTTCCTGACTGACAAGAGTCCAAAGTCATAGGGGTCCTTCTCCGCAAACAAACTGTAGGTCATTTAAGGCATTTAAACAAATGACTAAGGCTGCTGACAGGGCTGGTGACGACTGTCTGAGTCATTAAGACAGTGAGCACAAGTTTACAGGATGTAAAAGCAAATGTTGAGACAGTCGACAGGCGCTACTTTGAGGTTTCCAGTCCTGCTTCTTCTAAATAAGAAGCATCCCCATATTTAAGCCTGTAATCACACACTCTGATCTGGAAAAAGTCATTTACTTTCTCAAGTCTTGACCGGTATGAACCAAAACCCAAACTCCAAGGAATTCAGGATGCAGCATAAAGGTCACTTCCCTTCACTGACTCTCTGTCCATATCAGGATTGATTTTAAGATTTTAAGATGACTAAGCCCTGAGCTACAAACAGAAATGTTAACCCCATACAGGACGGTTTGCATCCTCAGATAATATTTGTGTGGGGTTTCTAAAGTTGAGGCTTCAATCTGAAGGTCATTACAGGCTCAGTCATGTTACGATATCAATGCTGCATACATTGTTGTATAGTAAGGTTTCTGGGGAGTCAACTGAGAAACATTTTATTCACACAAAGTCTAAAAATCCAACAAATTAGATATTGAATGTTTGGCCTCCTTGTTCTAAAATCAGATATATTTTGTCATATACATTGTTTCGTAATCGAACCTCCGTTGCCACCTGCGTTCTTTTATACTATTACATTTAAAAAATGGTTTTCACTATCGTTCAATGCGACTTTCCTGTTTTCACAGCCCATTATACCGTACTGTATTTCTTTGGCGTTGAGTGTTGAGTGATGGACGGTGATGTTCGAGAAGAGATAAGGTCCCATTATCAGGGCAGTGCAGGGAGGAAACGGTTCTTTAGGTGCTGGATTTCCACTTTATGTTTTCAACACATATGCATATTGTCACCATTCATTCAATATCAAGATGTTTGCTGGCTGCAGGCAACATCCTGACTGTCATGTTACTTCATGTTAGCAGCGGGACTGGAGCTTCAGTGGGACATGAGAGGTTATGTGTACATGCTCTGCAGTTTAATGTCTTTACAAAAAGGCTTATGCGAGGCGGGTTTCTGGCGCTGAGAACCTCTCAGCGTGTTTGGTCTCAGACGGAGAAATCTTTTGTTTACTAAATCTGACAGACAAAACAGATGTTAACATGTCTGTCACGCAGACATTCATTCAAGTGTTTGTTTAAAGCTTCCCCATTTGTAGTTTTAGTGTTTGGTGTTCTATCCTCTGGCTTTAGCGTAAAAAAAAAAAAAACCCGTGCTGGATATAGGCTACCTGTTTTCAGAGTAGTTGTTTTTGTCTCAGCCAGACTTATTCAGGCACAAAAAAAGGAAAAACGGGCTTCTGTGAAGTCAAAGATTTTGACTGACTTGGAAACAGCTGCTCTTTTTCACTTCTGCGGCTTCCAGACAACATTGGAAATCAAACAAAAAACTGTTCTGTTGGCCGAGGTCCAGGCTGAAGGTGGAAGGATTAATCTGAGGCCTCCCATAGTATTTACAGAAACCTACACTGGCTTATTTAATGGCTTGTAAGCTTATTGAATATACCAAACTGCCTATGGATGAGAGTGGTAGGGTAGCAGATTGAGAAAAGAAAAAAAAGCTTCTCCAGCATGGGGAAGCTCAGCTTTAAAGGAAAGGAAGTTTCCCCTTACGTTTTAGGAGTCGATGCGCACCATGACTCCCAGAGCAGCTACTGCAGAGTTCAGCAAACACAATCATCCACTTACCTGAGTACAGCTAAAAGTCATCTAGTGCCAGAACTAAATTATCCATTCAGAGTGACTTTTTTGACATTTTTTATACATGAAGTATTTTCCATATGTAAAAGGCTCTGCAGCCATTTAACACACTTCGCCCAGACTCTGCTGCTGTAAGGCAAGGCAAGGCAAGGCAATTTTATTTGTATAGCCCGTTTACAAACAGTTTGTCTCAAAGGGCTTTACATGGCATCGTAACAACATCCTCTGTCCTTAGACCCTCACATCGACTGAGGAAAAACTCCATGGAAACCCTTTTAACAGGGAAAAGTCGGAGAAACCTCAGGGTGAGCAACAGAGGAGGGATCCCTCACCCAGGACGGACAGACGTGCAATAGATGTTGTTACAGACAAGAAAACAGTTTACAGTTTGTCACAGAATGTGCGAAATATGGAAATGTTAGCAGGAGTTGATGAAGGCAGTGTACTGTACTGAATGTTAAATTTTGCAACTAAAGTACCCTGTGTTTTTTTGTTTTGTTTGTTTATTTCTGTCCTTTTTTCTAGCTTTGGCTGCTAATAATTATTTTCAATATCAGGTAACCTGCTGCTGATTTTCTCAATTAGTTCAGTGAATTATATCAGAAAATGGCCACAGCTATTTCCTCAGTGTGGCACCTTCAAATTTCGTGTCTTTTGTTTGATCGACTGCCCCAAACCCCAAATCAATCATTGATCAGAATAGTCCCAGATTCAATTTTTGTCATTCAAATATTGATTAATGATCCATTAATGATTAATAGTTTCAGCTCTAAGAAGGACTTTTAAAGCCCCAGGACAAAACGTAAACAAAATATACAGTAGCCTACATATACGAACTATTAGGACCTGGTAGGATCATATACAGTACATTTGGCCAACTACACTCAAACCAGTGCTTCTTCTAAACTGTTAACAACACCATAATGAACAAAGTGTTAATATAAAGTCAAGTTCTCAAGTGTTGTGCCGTTTTAACAAAAACAATCCTGCTTCCTATCTTTTTGTGCAGCTTTCAGCCACATCTCATCTCATGTTGATGTTAATCTCCCACTTTATCCTGAATCTGTTATGTTTGATATGATATCACATCTTAATGTTTGGCTTTGTGAGACAGTGTTTGTATAAAAAGGTCTACAGGAACTATTAAACTGATGCGCTTCATCAACAGAACTAAAACTACAACAATGTCCCAAACAGTATGTTTTGTTTATTTTGGCCAAAATGTAAAAGACAAACTCCTCTGTAGCCAAAGTATGTTCAGGAAATGTGATGAATGATTCCTAAAATACCTCTATCTGCGCTGGTCCTCCTCTTAGTAGTTGATACAAACCAGGCTTGTATCGGTCTTGGCCTTGTTGATGCGGTTGCTGAGCAACAGCAGGATTCAGGAGGTGGGACGGGCTCCAGGGCGACAGAGGAGCTGTTTCAGGGTTACGACCTGAAAGAAAAGGACATGAACCCACAGAGATGGACTGAGATGTTGACATGTACACAGTCCAGTCTTACCCTGTCTCAGTGATTATAAAAATGGTCAGTTTGAGAATGAACTCTCAACTTCGCAGATACACTTCTTCTGAAAGTTGTTGAAACTGTTCAGAAAATTAATTGTAACAATGAAGAGTTGCTGACGTCCTTCTGTTGATAATCTCAGCTTGCTCTGTTATATTTCATGGACAATACTCCTTAAAAACAAAATCTCTATCCACCCTCTTCACTCTTTCTCAATATCATGTTATTGCAAATCAATTCACTTTTGGATTTTGCATTGATAATTGTATAAAATATGCAGTCTGGAGATGACATTTAGCTTTTTTTTTTATCTTTCTGGATAGAAAAAGTTACATGATTCAAAAATCAGTGCAAATCTGTAACAGAAACTGACCCCGACATCCTGTCTTGACATCATTATTCCCTCTTGAGCACGTGAGTGAGCTGTGTGGTTCTCACACTCTGACTGTGTTGTCAACTGTCCTGTTTTAAGCTCCTTAACATATCTGGGTCACTGAGTACATGTCAGGAAAGTTGTCTTTTTTTTTTACTTTCATCTGCTGCTGTAACCTTCTCCTGAGGACATGTTGTGACACCAGGATGGATGTTTCTGTTGATAATGACTTACATGCACTCACCTGACCATGAAGCAATGCTACATGACAGAGGTTCATGTTTTTCGGGACGCGTCGAGTGAAATCGTAAATCATTTGGCGTCTTTTCCCATCGTTTTCTCGTCCACCTTGCCTCAGCCAGTCAGTTTTGCCGCCGCCAACAGTGACCTCTCTGCCCTCTCGTGTGAAGCTCAAACAACACCAGCGCCAGTTCTGGTTTCTTCCCCCGTGTTTCAGCCCAACTCCTGACATTTCTCTGGGCCGGTCTCACCTTTTTTTGAGGTCAAGAGTTCAGTGTGTCAGACGTGGAACCAGAAAAGGTTGTATCATGTCAGACTTGTGTTACTGCTCCACAATGAGGACAGTGTCCTGTGTGCTCAGCTGCTCAGGAGAGACTGAAAACATGCCAGTGGGGATGTGGTTTTTTTCCACAACACAACACTGACATATTTTCATCTTTCAAGTATGATACGTAGATTTACTTGTGGAGAAATGGTTGCATATAGTTACACTTTCAGCAGTCGGATGTCTGGATGAATACAAGTTCAACTTTTACTCTCTCTTTTGCTCAACTTCTCAGAAAAATACTATATCCAAGATGTTTGCTAATACGACCGCTAAACAATGAATCAAAACTCATGAATCAAAACTCATGAAGCTCCTTGCAGATACACCTAATAAATCCCTTTCAAATTGCTATTCGATTCGCTGCCCATTAACATATTGATTATAGTCACTATAAAGTTCTTCAGATAGAGGAGGATGTATACATAGACTTGTGTATCCCAGTTAGGATTGGATTTTTGAGTATATTGAGTATAGGTTTTGAGAAACCCAGTTTTGCTAGCTCGAGAACGTAGGCATACATGTATACAGGTTCTGCACAGGTGCGTATAATAAAAAAAAAAGTGACAGACAGTTGTCAGAGGTGAGATAATGCATATTTGTGGTTGCTCTTTTAGATATAAGATGAATGAGCCACATTTGCGACGCGATCTCAGCGTTTACAACACTTGTTGCAGCAGCTACAGTACCTAAGAGACTTGATGATTGTTATTAACTGTGCAGCTACTCTACTACACTATATTTATTTGAAGAGATGATGTACACTCACTGATCCAAACACTTTATGTTTCAGCCATAGCTACTGTAACAGAAAGTGAGACGTTGTAATGACTTTACATGACCAAATACTGGCCAGTTTAAGCCCACAGGTGATAAGCAGATGCCGTATAGAACCCCACACTATAGATTTTACTATAATAACACAGTGGTTTATTAAACAAAGAGTAGTTGTTGGAGATAGAAAGGCATTAAGTTATGTAAACATCTTCTAGTCTTTTGCCATCAGCTTGTCAGCACGGCCTTTTCTCTTGTCGGGTTCCTCTGTGATTATGACATTCCTGAACAAAGCCATTAGCAAACACTGACAGGGTGGAGTGGCTCTAATAAGCCTTTGAACTCATTAATTGTTCCTGGCGTGGACGTGGTTTTTTGTGCGACGTGGTGTTTACGGCCAAGTAGAACCAAGTGCCTCTGTGGAGATGGCATGAGGGACAGTGTATTTGTTAACCGCTTTTATTCATTATTAACTATTATCCTCTTCAAAGTGTTCGGCCCCTTTGATTTATTGAGAAATGGACGGCACAGCCAATTTTTGCCGCATGTTCTTATAAACCAACCACTGGAATGTGAGTTGCCACAATGCTACAGTCCTGATTAATTAATCTTTTTTTAATTATTATTTTTTATAATGGCTCTAATTACTCTACTTCTGCAAAGCAAACAGTGGCGGCTACTTTTGCTACTGTTTCTTCTAATCCCTTTAGTGGAGCAGAAGTGGACTTTGGCTCAGATCCATACCTGGTGCAGGTGTAACCAATCAAAGACACCAGATTACAGTGTTTATTATCATTCTTTATTCTGAAATTTATTCTGTAACACTAGACGCACGTGATTGGACGATCTCATTGTCCATCCATCCATCCATTTCCTTCCGCTGCAACATTTAAATCTGTGAGTCAGACATTTCATCCTGCACATCCTTCCCTTGGTGCCCCCCTTCCCTCACCTTGTAAAGGACTTGCTGCTTCCTGCTGTGGCACGAGACATAAATCATGATCATGAGTGCTGAGTCATTCGGTCCAGACGTTCTGCTGTGCTCACGTCATCCTGGATGGATCATACTGTAGTGTATTTCAGATGACTCGCATTAACACATGTCAATTTATAGATATAGGTCGACAGAGAGTAAAACACTGTGCCATTGAAAAATGAACTGAACCCAGACTGACACGTCCAGGCTTGAGCATTTCCCACTTAAATGTCAGTGTAACCTAGTTTTGTCTTTAACTATGAAATTCAGCAATGATTTCTTCTGAAGCGATTTTTAATACTTTCTGTTGTAAAGCAAACAAAGCAATTGTTGAGCCGTGACTTTTCAAAAAATTGTGTTAAATAGGAGCGTTTTTAGTTACTACGACTGTTGCATCTGTATTTATTGTATCCATGTTTGCTATTCTGATAGATTATCAATAGGATGTCAAACTTCACACATAAATCAAATCTGGATATTGTTGTAAATGTTCATTACAAGGCGTAATAACTGAGACATGAACAGTGTAAATCTTAAGGATACTGGGCCAGTGTAGTGTAGCTTATGAGGTGCAACATTTTCCAAAATTGTGATTTTTTTAAGGGAAACATTTAAATTTGTTAATTCAACAAATTATCATTAACATTATATACATTAAGATAACAGTATCATACCATTATATATTTGCCATATCATTCACATGCTATACAATTGAACTTATTTTTTCTACTTTTGACCAAAGCACTGACAAAAAACATTTTCTTCTTTGTCTCCTCTGGTGTCCTTACAAATGTCACTGTCTCGGCGGGGGTGTCCTGAGAAATAGCTGCAAGACAATCAGCCTTCATGGTGCTGTGGCCTGGCCCCCGAACAGCGTGCCGGCAGCACAGTCCTGAATGGAAATGTCTGCCGGGAGGTTTATGGCCCTGCCTCAGAGGGGTCATGTTTGTGTGGATATCAACAGGATTTACGGCACAATGGCAGTCGACTCCTCCGCTTTGATCCGCAGTGTGTGACAGGTGCAGGGTGAGTTTGTTTCTGCCAGGCTCCCCGTTGCTTTTTGTCAGGCCTCCTTAACAGGGGAGGAAGTTATTTTTAGCAGAGCTGAGAATGAAAAGGTAATTGAGTGTTTGTTATTCTCCATAATTGGAAAGTCGTCTGTCAAAGGCAGCGAATGCATCACGCCCATGAATGCTGTAATATTAAAGCAGCAGCAGCCCGACACTGAGATGATGTGATGGTATGAAAACCATTGTAAATATGGTAAATAGAAATGTTATCAGATTAAATGTCCCTGGATATTATCACTCTGAGATTCACTGAAGGATGTTGACATGACCTGACTTGCATCAGGGTTTATTTGTGGATTCAAAACATTGATATGAAACTCAGCAAACAAAAACATATAATCGCATGCCAACAAACCCAAGCTTGATTGATTTCAAAACTTTTTTTTTTTCCATGTTCTCCTTCTGCAACGTGACCAATTTCAAATTTTGCATTTCTTTTATATCCGTTCCATGTTTTTGATGTTTTTTTTTCTTTCTTTGGGCCATGGAATTCATCAAATAAGATTCATTAAGAACTTGGATTGAGGCTTTTCAAAGTAAATATCTTGAGAGCAGTCAGTGTCCCTGACATCAGGCCAGCATGACGTGTTTGGAAACTCTGGAGGCTGAAATGTTCTCCGCTTCAAGTACTATTTGAGTTTCTCTAATCTGTGTCATTTATTTATTTATTTTTTTTACGTTTTTCCATGGAAAAATACGCCCCGAGGCGAAACAATAGAGCCGGAATAGCATGACCTTGTAGTGATACTGAGTTGAAACATAGGTGGTTGACTGTGTCCAGATAACATGATAACATGTGATGATATGGGCATGAAATTAACAACATTTAATGTTTTGGATACCTTGTACATTTCAGGACAGACACATACTCTGAATTAAGAATTAATTATTAATCCAAAACCTGAACTTTTTTTCAATCAAAAGTCTCATTGACTCTCAAAAGTGACCACAATTAGAAACAAAATGAAGATATTTTTCTCACAAAGCTAGAAATAGTGCAACAATAGATTACACAAAGCACCAGGCGAAGTGTCAGTGTCTCTTTCTGTTTCACTTCTGCACATGATGTAACCCTCATCCTGTATCAAACTCGTATCATTGTCATGTACCTTTGATAGAATGTCCCAGGACGTCCCAACACACAGCAGCAGAGTGATACCACAAAGACGAGATGTCACAGAGGTCCGCTGATTGCAGGCGAGAGGATGACAAACACACAGGAGCATGATCCAAAAATAAGATTTTCTTGTATTTAAATGTTCAAGCCGAGGGTCCTGGTCTAGAGTTTGTCTTACAGTAATGCACCACAAGTAAAAACGTATTATTATTATTCATTTCAGTCCTGTTTGACCCTGAATGCACCTTTTTAAAAAAAAAAAACTAAATAATTTTTGAAGATAAACTCATCACAAAAACAATGTTGGAGTGATGCCTGTTTTATTGTTATTCTGCGTGACATGTTCAATTGTTCACTTATCATTTCACAACCAGGATATTTTTGTACTTGATGCAGCCAAAACTTTATAAACTTTCAGTTTCAGTGCAGCATGTAGTTTTTTTTTTTTTTTAAAGGATGTTGTATCTTGTACATCAAAATTCTGACAACAAGTCAATCAATTGATAATAATAATAATACAAAATCCAGGACTTTGACCTCAGAGACCAGGTTTCACAGTCTGAATCCTCTTTGTGAGGTGGTTTTTAGGCAACAAAACTGTCGGACTTTAACGGAGGTGTGTATCAGCTCTGTGTATCAGTACTGTGAGGCGTGGGCTTATTTATGTTGTCAGTAATGGTTCTGTGCCTGTAAAGCAGAGATAATAAACGTCATTGTTGGTTCACAGACCGTGACTTTTGTTTACACTGAAAACCCACTAACTCACACTGTGAAGCCCCGGCCGTGCCATTCACATCCTTATGCTGCCCTGCTCTCTGCAGGTGTTTTGATACACCTGGGATAAGGCCCTTATCTGCTTCCCTGCATCAGTTAAAGCCATCGTTTTTTTGTGTGTGTGTGTGTGTGTGTGTGTGTCTGTGTGTGTGTTTTTTTTAAGGGATGAAGCTGTGTCTGGCCCTGTGAGCCATCATGGTTTTGGTGAAAGACTGTCACGGTCACAGCTAAGGAATGCTTGTTGACTCGAGTATAGGAAAACCTGCTGAGATATGATTATTAACACAGTCCATGGGTTTTATATCAGGTTACACCAGACCTGATGGAAAAGATAGCAACATCTTAATACTTCACTGTTAGATGTGTCTTGTTTTTCACCAGCATCTATGGAGGGATTTAGCTCATAGTGAGTGATGGATAAAGGGTTGAATTTCCACCTCTAAGATCTGGAGATAGAAATCTGACTTTAGCGTTACGTTTCCTTGTTTTGGGGGGATGGGTGGGGTTCCTTTATGAAAACACTGTCAGTACAAGAGTCATGCTTTACTCATTAAAAGCCCACCCTGGTGAAAAGCACAATTTTACACACCTCTCTTTGAGTTTTTGAGCACATTTTTTATCTCATAAATCATTATTTACACATCAAACATCCATTTACACAGTTTGCTGCTGATCACATTGCCATTTTATTAATATTTTAATCAAATGAACCATTTTTTTTCAAATATCGAAGGTTAAGTTGCCACTTAAGCAAATTAAAAAGGTTCTACAGGTTGATTTATATTAAAAATTGTCAAATTATGACTTTAATTGTGAAGGAACCACATAGAATACAGTATATGGCCATTTTATTAATGCATTTTTGCACTGGTGGTGATGAGTTTTACATATTAAAAAGCACTGGACCTTCTTATGAACCATTAATGTAAACACCTTTCAAGATTCAAGAGGATTTATTTGTCACATGCATCAATAATACAAGATCATTGCAGTGAAATGATGTGTGCATTTACTCCAGTGACTGTGCAAAAAACACATGACAAGACAACAACATTAATCTGACTGAAAGAAACTAGTGACAGTGCATAAACTAAAAAAAAGAAAAAGCTTAGACACACTGATATAGTCTAAGTACACACACTTAACAACAGACAACCACGAACATTCAACAATTCAATTAAAAAGGCATCGTGCTTTAAACGTGCCTCTGTTGTGTGGAAGATTACTGCCATTCACACAGCATGAGATCATGGTATGTTGGTGAAAAGGCATCAGATCCCGTCAGTTCACGGTTTGTTTGGCTGCACTGCAAAAACCCAAAATCGTTCCAAGAATATTTGTCTTATTTCTTGTCAAAATGTCTCATTTCTAGTCAAAACTAAACTCTTTCCGCTTAAAATAAGACTCATCACCTAAAAATGAACTTGTTTTTAGATCATTTTCACTTGTTTCAAACTAATTTTCACTTGAAATAAGTAGAAAAATCTGCCAGTGAAAGCAAGTTTTTTGTGCTTGTAATAAGAAAGAAAAACTTGACCCACTATGAGATGATTTCAAGTTAATAAATATGCTTGAAAGAAGTAAAAAAGTGTCTAAAAACAAGCTACTTTTTAATGTGATGAGTCTTATTTTAAGTATAATGAGATTTGTTTTGACTAGAAATAAGACAAATATTCTTGGTAAGATTTTGAGTTTTTGCAGTAACAAACAGCAGTTGTCTGTCCTTTGCAGCCCTCAGTGATCTACCTGTGTGATTACAGCTTATGCATTTATTTTGAAATCCTTCTGATTCAGCATTAAAAAAAACCCAACCCCATTCACTCGCTCACTTTCTCCTCCTCTTTTGTTTTTTCGTCCACGTGCTTCTGTGTGATGAGACAGAGTTCACCCTGCACTGGCAGCTCAGGGCCACGAGCAGCAGCAGCAGCAGCATCAGCATCAGCACAATGTGGGTTCAATTTCTGCTCGTGTCTTCCTTTATGGGACCATCTAAAGAAAAACCTACTCCGTGCTCAAACTGCCAGGTCATGTCCTCAATCATTTGGCCTCAACGCCACTTGGCTCGGAGACTAGTCCTCCACCCAGGTCCAACATCTTGAATCAGCATCTCTCTGCTGCGCTGCTCGGTTTTTAGACGCACACACCAGCAGTACCTTTACTGATAGATACCTTATTACATAACCACAACACATGTGCCCCAGCTGTTGCGTCTGTTTTTACTGGTGATATGGAGCACCTTTGGCATCTCCTGTTTGTACCTTTTCATCACTCAGCACTGGAGCTGTTTTATTGAAGCACATTGGGAAACAAAAAAAAGGGCCTGTGGTTTGTTGAATTTAGTTAAATTATCTTTTTTTTTATATCTATATCCTTCCAGCACATTCTGTTAGTAATGGAAATTGATTCTGAGCAGGTATTTTGATGAGGATTGTGCAATATATCTGACAGAAAACCTTTTTGCAAAGTCGCTCATAAAAGTTGACCTTATAGCGTTACCCTCCTCTGCCGTAAAAAAAAAAAAAAAGCTCTTCACATGGATGTGATTCCAAAAGTGAAACTACAGTATTGTGTAATAAATTCAAATGAACTGACTAAGGATGCCATCAGCACAGTTCAAAGAATCAAAATGCCTCCTCTGTTCAGCATCAAGTAGCATCAAAGACACAGTCGGCTCAGAGACGAGAGAAGAGATCCTCCTGAGCAGCTTTAACCAAAGTCCTTTGGTTTCTAAGGAGAAAGTTTCATCCTTTTTTGAACTGGAAGGCCGAGGCAGGGGGCTGAGACAGAGGCTCAGTGGAGTCTCTGATTATGGGCTGTAGGGCACAATCAGGAGCACTTCATTATCTCCAACCTTTTATCAGCCTCTAGTGGTGAGCAGCGGAGTGAACGACCAGCAGGACGTTGACCCATCATAGTAGGTCAAGTCCAGGTGTTAGTGGTTAAAGGGAACATATTATGGAAATATAAGTTTTTAAAGGCTCTTTAATATATATTTAGGTGTTTGTCTTTCCTTCCAGCCCCAAAATGTGAGAATCGACAAAAAAATCTGTAATGTACAGGCTCCATAGGTTAAAATCAATGATGTCTTTATTTTTCGAATTTGCATAATACCACCCCTACCTGGTCCAGTAGAAGGGGCGGGGCAAGCAGTGGCTCATTTGCATTTAAAGGGACAGGCACTGAAACCAGCCGTTCTGAACAGGGCTGTTTTGAGTGGATGAAAAGTGCTGTGATGTTTGATCCTTGGGGTATTTTGACCGAAACATGTCACAGAAATGTCTTTAAAGGGATAGTTCAACATTTTGGCAAATTGGCCCATTGCCATAATCCCTACAGTCATAGTAGTAGGCTCTTTACCTTTAATTGTCAGTGCGAGCTATTTTTAGAATGGCGGAGCCAAGCCGCCAGCTTCTCGTGGACAAGTTGTGACCTGCACATTCCCCACGCTGTGAGATAATTAATAACAGAACGTTACGGAGTTGTTTTAGAGGTAAATGCAAAGACTGCTTGCAGAAAAACTGCCCCCAATGGAAATGCACATCAGTGATTTTGCATGAATTTACCTCGAAAACAACTCTGTCTTGTAATGTTCCGTTATTATCTCATAGCGTGGTGAATGTGCAGGTCACAACTTGTCCACAGGAGCGTTTTGGAGTTGTTGGATTGTGTATTTGATGAGTTTGATGAGAGAAACCAAGAAATCCTCCGTAGCGTAGCTCTGAGCAGCTCACGGCTCTGCTCCACCGGTCTAAAAATAGCTTGCACCGAGAATTAAAGGTAACGAACCTACTCCTAAAACTAAACTAAAATGTTGAACTATCCCTTTAAGACACTTGGGAACTATTTTGATTTGTGGAAAAGGGACATAATATGTCTCCTTTAAAGCCTCATTCATTTCAGTGCTGCGTCATCAAGTGTGTGGTGGTGAAATGATCCCTGGAGTTACATCTGCTTGTGACTGAGTGATGACACAAAAATTTAATCCAAAATGTTTTCACCAGTAAATCTGCAGCAGGTTTAGTTGTTGGTTTAACCAGGAGAGTCATGCTAAGCCACTGAACCTCAGTGATTTACTACAACGCCTTCGGCCCTGTTATAATACGTGCATGTGAGTCCATTTCCCTCCAGACCGACATTTATCCCCCCTCCCCCTCTTTCAGGTGGGTGAGCCCCATAGGTATGCAGGGTGTTTGTCACGGAGATGGTGCAAGTAACAACTCAATTGGAAAGTTGTGGTGAGGTTGAATGACTCACTGAAGAAAGCTGGGTATGATGTGGTGTATGTGAGTGTGTGTAGGTGTTTGTATGGATCAATGCATGTAGACACCTCTGTGCACACAGCGAAAAAGCAAATATTTGGTATTTTTTTTGGTTTTTTTTACATTGAAGAAGAGATTACATAAAATAAAAAGTCAATTGTGCAACTGTGGTCAGAAAACAGGCAGAGAACGAAGACGAGAGAGAGAAAGAGGGAGAGTGAAACAGAGAGAGCAAGAACGAGCATGTGGCTCACATGTGTCTCCCAGCTCCGGCTTCTTGTTGCGTGGATTTGCATACAGAGCGACACATGAAAGTCGCAGCAGGTCAGACAAACAACGACGGACAGATGAGTCATTAGATGCGTGAGGCTGCTGTCGGAGAGAAAGTCGAGGGAGCAGAAATCAAACGCCACTTTGAGCACCCAACTGGTGTTTACTGGAAGGGAGCAGGAATGCCAAGAATGTCTGCCGTCTGAGTTTGTCCCTGAATGAAAGGTGCTCATAAAACGTCTTCCCGAGAAACCTTTGAAACTGTCTTCATTTCCAAAAAACGATGCATGTTGGGAATCCCCGTCTTTCTATATCCCTTTACGGATTAAATAAGAAAAAGAAAAAAAAAAATCTGTTGCACGAATGAGACGGGAATCAAGACGTGACATTTGCAGCGTAGACAAAATGCAAACAATGAGTCAACTTTCACTGTCTCTCACTTCAGTATAAAAATCTAAAAAAAAAATACCAGACGATAATCAAACAACAGAAATAACAACTATTTTCATGATCAATAAACATGTGGTTTATTTAAACCCACAGGCCAA
This sequence comes from Trachurus japonicus, assembly GCF_045865225.1. NCBI lineage: Eukaryota > Metazoa > Chordata > Actinopteri > Carangiformes > Carangidae > Trachurus > Trachurus japonicus. The sequence goes on from NC_140930.1 coordinate 10,878,612, forward strand.
ATGTTTTCCTGTCACAGACCAAGATGATGATCAACTCTTTAAACCCCATAGATATCTTGTCTGTAGTTTTCTTTAAAAGACTTTCTTAAAAAAAAAAAAAAAAAGACTGAAATGTTAGATTGCATTACATAACAAGTTTCTGATTACTTTTTATTCTAATTAACCACTAATTCATTATTATTGATTAAATTATGGCAGCTCCAGTCACAAGACTTAAGCTGAGACAAAAGAGCGTCATCTTGTTTTTGTTTTTTTCGATTTAATTTGACTTGCAGTGAAGCAGTTGGACGACTGTGACTCATTCCCAAACAGATGGGGGTTCATTTCTGAAATTCAAGATGAAATTCAAACAAAAACAAAATTTTTATGCTTTAATTGGGCAGAAAATATCAACACTGGCTGTGGATGGCCAGGAGATTCAGACAGAGAGCAGGGTAGGTAGAAAGAAAGTTAGATGGATAGATGAATCCATGTTGACCCTGTGGCCCAAGCGGGCGGACGGATATGGCGACATGGAGCACATACTTAATGTTCAGGTGATGTGAAGCAAACATATCCTTTTTCTATTTCAATAAGTAAATACTCCATATGGTTCAGATTTTTATATCTGGCCTCTTGTCAAATGCTAAGTCTCCTCTTCATTTGAAACTCTCAGACTCAGATATATTCCTGAAGACACTTGAAGATGCAAAAAAAGCAGCGAGAGGGTTAAACCTGAGTTGCCACTCTATGTCAGAAAATGCTAAACCTGTGGTGAGAGATTATCACAGTGAAGGCTGCGGAGAGAGTGTGTTGTGACATGCAGAATACGCATGAATATGCATGCAGGAACCCACCCAGTCATATTGGTCAGGATGCTTTGTCTACTGGGGACAGGACGTCTCTGGAGCAGATGAATTCAACTTATATGAAGCCGAACTCGGTGAACCTGAACCTAGATGGACACGCGTCCTCATCATCATGAAGTACCTGGTGCTAGGGGGCAAATAAAAGCATCCCCCCTGATCCCGATCCTGACCGGGACTCTGCAGGCCCAGCTTTCCAAAATAAAGTTGGCTTCGTTCACCTTTTCTTATTTGGCAACTGGCGTGCATGTTTTAAATTAAAAGATGCCCTGAACTCAGTCTAAGTTATGGTTGGAACAGTGAATCAGCCCAGAAACTGCCGATGTGAGCAGAGTCTCAATATTTAATCAATGTCTAGGCTCAGTTTATTTATTTTTTCTTAGTTTCCCTCATTAAAATGAACTGTGAGGAGCATTTTTACCTCTAAATCAGAGAAATGCAGCAAATTAAAAGAAGATTCTGAGTCATTTTCACCTAAAAAATTCTCCTTTTTCTTCTCTTTACTTGAAAGTCTTTGTATTGGTGTTGTAAAAAGGTTGCTGTCACGCAGGAAGTGATGCATTTTTATGTTCCCAGCAGCAGTAGCAGTGGTTTGACACAAACAGGGCGAGGACTACAATTAACACGGGCAGTGGCGGTCACGGTGGCTGAACAAAGAGCAGAGAGCTCCACCCACAGAGGCTTCAACACCTCATCAGCAAAAACAACCCAGAGGAAGAAGAAGAAGAAGACGTCACAGTACTGGACACAGTGTTTGACCGCAGCGTTGGCAGAAAGAGGATTAAGAAAAGAAGACGAAGAAAAAAAAAGAGAAAGAGCTCAGCTTTGTTTTTCATACTTGTGGGATGGAGGAGCTAATCTTTTCAAGTAGTGGTTCAAGGAAAGGGTTTGAGTTTGAGTCACATCCTTCTGGTCCAGATGAGCTGAGAAAATGAAGAATGGTCTCAGATCGACAAAGGGAAATTGACTGTGAATTTAACTTAATGACAGAACAGTGCTCGTCATTCATGATGAAGAAATGACTCATTCAAAATGCAGATGTTATTCAAATCCATACTTTGATGTAATTGGGTGCGATCCCCGTAACATTCCTCTCGCTTGGTTTTATTTTTTTCTTTTATTTTCAGGCATGTTCCATTCACCCTGCCCGTACAAGCACAGCAGTCACGTTGCCGGCCCTGTGACTAAGCATTTTGCTGCAGATTGAAGCATATTTTCGAACAGCCAATTTAACAGGACTTGGAACGTAAATAGCTTAGCGCCCACTTTATTTGAATGACTCATGTTGGTTCTCATGCTTGCCATACAGTATATTGCATTCAATCCTTGGGAAAATTAAATGAAGATGCCCTTGCAGTTGCTGCAGCAATCACAGAGTGAGCAACAGGTCATTAATTAGAAGTTGGGAAACAGAGAGAGAGGGAGAAAAAAAGAGGAGTGGAAAGAGAGAATAGTGAGCAGGCTGTTGACGTTGATGATTCCTGTTTGTGGTGTGCGTGACTGCTGTGAGTAGAGCCTGGCAGACAGGATCAGAGATCAGTGGCCGTCCTAAGGCCGGAGCTTCAGTCCTGATATTACCTGCTGGGAGTCGCTCTCTCTGCTCGTTTCCGGGGGAGTTCAGAAGATTCCCAGAGCTGATAGAGAAAAGAGGGAGGACGAACTGGAATGACATTCATTCTTCCAGTTTGCGGTTCACTCACAGTGTCATCAACAACAACATACCTAAGTTTTACATGCATGAATGTATTTTCAAACACATTAGGTAATAAAAAAAATTTCCAGCTCCCAGTGCATCAACTGAGCTGGAAACCAGACACATATCTGACTTTAGAAATTCAGTTGCACCACCTGGCTACACACTGGATGATTTTCAAATCTTAACCAATTTTAAAATCGTAGGAGACTTTAAACATGAGGACAGTTTCACATGATTTTTAAAGATGAACTATGCAAGATTTTTCGCTTAATTAAAGCAGAAGTAAGCGATATTTTTGTGTTAATATAAGTCTTAAATAGTTATATCTTCCGACAGCAATCACTTACATAGAGTGTTTGGACTGAAACACGGGTCTCTCAGTCTGAAACACGGGTCTCTCAGTCACTCTGCTCTGCTCTGAGCCGAGGAGAAAACTTTTCTTGTATCCTACAATTTTTATCCAATGAGGAGAGAGAACGGCATGAAGAGCTGTGTGTGCAGCCAAGGGATGCACGTGAATGTGGTGACGTAGGGACGAGGACCAATAGATCCATGACGAGGGCGGGGGCTGTTAACTCCGTCGGCTGACAAGAAGTTATGGTGCGTTCAAGGCAACCCGTAACTCGTGTTTTTCTGACCTGTGAAGTCGTACCAGTTCGATCTGGTACCAGTTCACGGGTCTGAAGTTACGAGTGGCCGTTATAGTGACTTTCACAGGCAACAGGTCGGAGAAACGCGAGTTGCGGGTTGCCTGGAACGCTACAAAGTCGTAAGTCGTGACTTGAAGCTGTAACTTACGGTTTCAAAAGCCTGCCTGGAACGCAGCATTAGCCAAAACGACCGAATCACTTACTTCTGCTTTAAACAGCTTCAGTGTAGTTGTGATGGTTAAATGACTTGTTACGGGGAGAATGGAGGCTCTCTGCCTTCCACCTAGTGTCTCTTGGCCGAAAAAACCAACCTTGCAAGATCAGAGCCTCCAATCCAGTGTCCCAGCTCTCGTCTCAGCGGCACCACGACACAAACGCACCCCGTAACCCGTAATCTCTTGTTTATGACAGATAAGACTACACAAGACACATGTAAAACGTACTGTATATGATAGCTACATAACGTTATCCACCACTCCATGGATTGCCTTCTCGTCGGCTTTGTTAAAAAATAATGATGGGTTAGAAAAACAGCAAAAGCGACCAGTCTTGCATAGTTCCCCTTGAATACTATAATACTCTGGATACTCATGCTAGACAAATCAGGCGGACTGAGACACCACACACTGCTTGTTTGTTGTAGCACAGTGGTGATGTTCCAGACACAAAATCTCATAGAAACTTATGCGATCAGTTGTGACTTTGGAGGGAAAACAAATATGGAGGACAGTCAACAGTACCGTCAGCTGGCTGTCCTGGCATGAGCTCTTTGAAAACATACCTTTATTTTTCAATTCCTCAGTGAAAAGCAACATGCTAACACTTATCAGCCTGCATGAGTTTTCTTCTATCTTTGTTGTTGGACCCCACACATTCATGATCTTCTGTTTCCAGAGTATAAATCTCTAATAGAACTGATTCACCACAACCCAAAGAGCCTGAACTGCACCATCACATGTTTTCTTAAACTTGGTTTGGTACTGAGGCCTTGTTTGATTTGGCTATATTACGATTTCAGATTTGTGTGTGGCATTTTTCTTTAATTTTTTCTTGCTCATTCCTTCTTTGACTTCCAGGATGTTGGGGATGATTGACTTACTGAAACCATAGCAGCCCCAAACAGACTCCAAGTCACAGTTCAGACAACTCTACAACTCATTCTGGAGCAATGTAATGTCAACTACATACAGCGCTGTGGTGATCGCTGTCTTTCAGTCTCTCACCACTAATGACAGTGAAGGATCCCACTTTTATAATTGTGTTTGCATTAAAATTACAGTTTGCGTGCTGCTACAGCATTGGATCATCGGCCGTAACTCGCTCCAGGGAGCAGTGGGAAACCACAGGTTCTGGGGAAATGTTATATGCAAACATATCAATTTGGGATTAAATATAAATATTTGGATACGCCTTTTCCTTTTATTTTCCACTTAATTTTTGTGTGGGATCTATCATTTTCCATTTAAGTCGTCAGTCACAGATTACCAGCTGCAGTAAATGTTTGAGACTGGACTCATTTTGGTTGCATTGTTTAGAGTGCAGGACCACAACATGGCACAGCTCTTTCCATGAACAAGAGTCCTCTCTTAAGTGTTGCCTGCAAAATACATGAGCAAGCATGTCACAAAAACAAAGTAGAGACCATCTAGGGATGGGTTGGATCTCACTGTGTTTGTATTTCACCTTAATTTTAATCTCAATGAAATTTTGTGTCTTGTTGTTTAAGATGCTTCGCCAAGTTGGTTGCGCTAACTTTTTTTCTCGCCATCCTCAGCCTTTTTCTGGTTGTTTGCATCAGAATACTTCCAAACGGCACTTTCATGTTTTTTGAGCAGAAACACCTCGAAAACAACTCTGTCTCGTAAGATTCCGTTATTATCTCATAGCGTGGTGAATGTGCAGGTCACAATTTGTACACCAGAGCGTTTTGACAGAGTTGTTGGATTGTCTATTTGATGAGTTTGATGAGGAAAACCAAGAAATCCCATGAGCCTCCGTAGTGTAGCTCTGAGCAGCTCGCGGCTCTGCTCCGCCGTTCTAAAAATAGCTTGCACCGACAACTAAAGGTAACGAACCTACTGCTCAAACTATAGGGATTATGGGCCAATTTGCCAACATGTTGAACTATCCCTTTAAGTCAGTTTTATGCTGATGCTAGTGTTTATTTGCTAGGTTACTAATGAGAGGAGCAGCTGTGTGAAGTCAAATACTAAATTTTATAGTTGTAGTCACTTAGAGTTAATGCAGTAGATTGCTGCTTTTACACCTATTGTACAAGGACATGTAATTTAAGTCTAACTCTGTGCCACTTCCTGTTCTCACCTGAGCTCATAATGAGTCACTTTTATAGTATATATTGTGATGGAACATGATAAGGTCTGTACATTTTATATAAAACCCCGACAGTACATAGTGCAGTTGAACCAGCACAGGCCACACACAGTCTTGCCATCATTATGGGTCTTTGATATTTCACTCCTCTGTCTCTGCACGACCCCTCTCCTCTTTCCCCGTCTTTAATATTCTGCTCTCTAACCTCTCCCACTCTGTTCCAGTCCAACTTTCTATCTTTAATTCTCGCAGATGGGGGCAAGAGTGTGTGACTGTTTCTCAGCAGATCAAAGAGGCAGTCACCCAGTCAGAGGAAACATTGTTAACGCTGCTGATACCGTGCCGTCCGCCTATTTGCAGCATGTTCTCAATAACAGGAAGCCAGGAGAAATGAGTTCTCCCATAATTACGTAGGGTTTGTTTTTCTCTTCCTCCTCCCCATATAGTATTCTGGGGGTAAACCAGTGCCGACATCAAAGACTGGAATGTCGAATCTTGATCTTAAATCACAGGGGGCTTCCACAACCCTGCGCCGCTAGTTTAATAAAACGCTAATACCACTTCATGAATGGGGCCGTCCACTATGATATATGTGTATACAGAGCTGAGGTCTGCATGGGACAAGACAGACTATTCTGTCCACTGCATGTGCGTGACTGCATCGAGTAACAGATAGCTAAACACTTGGCGTGGCGTTGAAAAGGTGAAAAGATGACTCAGACGTAGAAGTAAAATGACGCTTTACTGTTTGTCTTTTCAGTTGCTTTACAAAGCCCACTCTTTCTTGTGAAACTGAAATATGGATACAGAAAAAAGGTCAATTGCACTGTTAGCTTAAAATATAGAGCTACATGCTACGTACAATGAAATTAGATTTTTATCATTAGTTAAATTATATGAAATAAGCAATCAATATGCACAAATTATGAATTATACAAATATAATATATTACAAACTCACAAACAAAGCTTCTCCAAGGCTCAACGACTGTGGATAAACCCGATTAAAGGTATGATGCTGCTCTGGAGCACATTTTCTATTCACAACATTATCCAAGATGGCCGATCTGACCTGTGCCTTACCCATGTGACTAGCAAACAATAGAAAGGCAATGAATTACAAAATAAAAGAGCACTTTTCAAAATAAAACTAGGAGTCACTGCTGAGCCACATCACACAGACCAGGTTGCAGTCATGGATGTGCTGTGAGAAGGTTTTTGCTTTGGGGAGCTCAAGCATTTCACACAAGGGCTGCACTGATACGAAATCTGAGGCGGGTGATGCTGATGCTGATGTAGTTACGTAGTGTTTCTACTCTGGGTTTGTTTGCGAGGTGACCTTGTGCCTCAGACTGTCCTGGTATGCTAATAAAACTCCACTGCACACCTGTCTGTGTCGGGTTCTGGTCAATGAAAAGAACAGCGGAGATGGAGATGGCTGGAGTGATCACCACCTGATGTGCAGTTGGATCACACGCTGTCGGAGGCTGCCAGACTCAGTGGACCCAGATGTGCGGACCTGTCTTACTCACGCCTATGATTTCACCTCGGAGAGAACTCGTGCTTTAGGAGAGGAGGTTGGGGACATGATGTCAGAATGGACACTGTTCAAAACTCCCATCATGAAAACAGCTGTGAGGATCTGGAGGCCAGAGGGTGGTCACTCAACTGCTTGTCGTGGCGGCGACCCAAGATCCTTGCGATGGTGGACTCAAAACAGCGAGGGGAGGCTGCCATGCTGGGGAAAGAGACCTCCCAAACCTAGTTGGACTGAGCGAGTCGTCCGGGCCGAGCATGGAGGTATTGGCAGGACAGACGTGTACAGCTGTGGTAAACCAGATGAAAAGAAGCCCAGTGTGACGGTGGGAGCGGTAGAGTCTGTGATGGATAACTTCTCTGGAGAAGAGTCAATGAATGCAGGCGGCGGCATCAGCGCTGACTTCACCTGCAGATATTGTTGGAATGTGGAGGAAAAGTTTCTTCGATGAGCTTTGTCACGTCCTCCTGCTCAAATAAAAAAGAGGAAACTCAGCTGAGACAGTTAGAGATCGGATCACATGTCTGAGACAGAGGTCACTGTGGCTCTATAGTCACAAACCATCCCAGTGGTTTGTTGGGGTTGGGAGTTTAACTGATCCTCGAGTATGATGAAACAGCCTTTTTATATGCTACCAACAGTCTAGGTTGTCTTCTTTTATGCACAATGGTGACATTTTTTCAAACTTCCACCATGACTATGATCTTTCCATAACTGTTACAGTGAATTCTTCTTATTTCCACAAAGTTTACCAGCAGAAAATACTTGAAACTAGAGATGCACCAATCCACTCTTTTAAAATTGATTGGTTACGTGTATATATTGATTCTGATTCCAATATATTTATACTTTTTGTTATCATAATTATCTTTATTGATGGTGCTGGTATAATTATGTATAAGGTTACACAAAATTGTGTCAAGCCTGGCAATTAAGGTTCATTTGTTTGTTTGGCTTCACATACAAACAGGTAGAGCTAAACTGAATATTTTAAATAGAAGTGCAAGAATACCATGTGCTTAGCTACTTTTGTTTTGTCAGTTCACTCTTCACTTCATTGTCACAGACTAGATATGCAAACTATGCAATGGAATCACGATCGGTGACGCTGTCAGTTCGATATCCGAAAAACAAACTACGTCAGTATCATACCTAATACTGAAATTGGAACGGATCGGTGCCACGTACACCGTATGAACCTTTTGCCATTCTTGTATGAAGTACTGGGCAGCAGGACAATGTGAAAGGTAAATCCTCAAAGCGCACGTAAAGCAGTCTGCAGCCTGTGTTTTCCTCTAGACTGTGTAGAAATATGAGCGGAGGAGGATTACATCTGGAAGACAGACAGATGTTGTTCTCCAGTAGCTGTAAGCTGTTTTCCCATTGATTTGATTGTTTACGGAATCACACAAGTACCTCAATGACACAGACACACTCAGACAGAGAGACGTGAACCTTAGGCCTTTCCAACTTTAGCTGTTCCAAATTTGCAGGGCACACAAACACACACACATGCACACAAACACACACACATCAGCTTAATATTCGAGGTGGAATCCCCTGTGATTGTGGCTCTTTGTTGTTTTTGCTGCGTCTGCTCCTCATTATGTGTGTGTTAACCCACTCTCACATTCAAGTCTTTATACACTGATTGCATAATGTAGGATAAGCGGCTCATTAGGATCATGATTACCACCGTCTTTAAGCGGGCGTCCGTCCTGTATCGCCCCGCAGATGACTCACTGCTGTCAGACCAGTGAGTGCGACAGCGGCTGGGAGGGAGTGTGATGCGACAGGAAACTTTATTCAGGGTATAATGGCCGATATGACGTTGATATTTACATTTTACTTAAATAATAGGACTCTCAGTTACTTTTTTTGGGAGGGGGACTCATGATTAATGCTCATTTTCTGATTTTGGCCTCTAGGATGAGTCGGGCGACCCTTAGTTTGAGCCAGCTCACATTCGCAAGCTAAACCATCTCCTCTCACAGTTAACAGTCAGATGGCACCCTCACTGTTTTGTTTTGTTTTTATGCCGAACGCAGTGAGGCCTCTGAGGTTTTGTGGACAACATTTGCCATTGTTTTTTGTTAATTTATGTTGAAGTTACATATACTTGCATAAAGTGAGCATATTTGTCCATTCTTAACCATTTGAAGGTACATTTTTAAGAAATAGACTCTCATTTGATTAATCATGAATTAAAATTTTAATCCATTGAGAGCCCTAACAAATAAACGAATACTTATACTTGTAAATATACATAAATGGTCAGTGTAGTATGATTCAATGAAGCTACTAAATGAATGAAGGTTTAGTGAAATTTTGAGAGGGAAATTAAAAATAATGAAACTATAGAAGTGTAATGTTCTTTTTAGAAAGACACAAAGTTAAATTCACATGCAAATAGATAAAGTAACACGTTATCAAACATGTCTGTAACTTCCTCATCATTTCCCAGGAGGATTCTTGCTGAACAAAAACATGCACATAAACTATTTTCTATACTTTTTTGTGAGCCTGTGCATGCTCATGTGTATTTGTATGTTTACATGTGTGTGTGTGTTTTGAGCTGAGTAGGGGGTCGTTAGGAGCAACTTGAGGAAGCAATTACCAGGTGCCACAGGCTTGATAAGTGCTACAGGCTGAGTACTTGACATTACAGCGGCCGTGTGTGGAGACACATCAGTCTCGTCTGTCACAGGTTTGTCTCAAGGGTGCACTCGGTGTGTCGGCCCTTGTAGAGAAGAGGGGAGCTGACAAGCTAATCACTGCCTCTTCACCTCGTGACCTCGCAAAGGTCTGAGGGATGGCTCTGTGTGTGTGTGTGTGTGTAGTGATGCCTGTACTTATGTTTACAGAGACTTTAGAGATAAAGTCAATCCAAACATTCCTGTAAGACAGAAGTGTGTCGATCAGAGACTGAGCAGATCCAACCTCAGACTAAATGTGACTAATCTTGATTTGAATATATGACGTCCATTATCAGCAGGATTGATAAATAAAAGCTAAATATACAAATTAGCTAATAGACTTATCACCCGTAAGAGCGAGTTTTTGTTTTTCGTCACATTACCTGCAGAAGATTATGTAATTTGATACTTAGACACTTTTGAAAACACCCACTGAAACAATCCACCGTCTATTTAAAGTCTATTTAAAGTTTAAATGTGAACTTCATGTGGAATATTTTACATGACACAGCCCGAACAGCTTCCAGGAGACGTCACTGGGAAGTCTGAGGAGGAAACTTGTCAGTGCAGCTCCTCACCCTGAAGGCTTATCAACAGGAAACACTACGGACGTCTCAGCTGATACGTTCGCTGCATGTGTAGATTCAGAATATCCCAAAATAGAAACTTTATTGTTACAGTGCAGCAGACAAACATTGTAGGGCCAAATTTTACTTGGAGGTCAAAGCATCTTGATTTCCAGTTGAACTTCTACAGTGGCTTCATTGACTCTCACTGTGGATCGTATTTCTACAGGTGTGACCTCGAGGTTGTGAGTTGTACTGTACAGTATGTTTTTTTTTTTTTATAGTCTGACCCAGCAGCAGCTCTGTCACAAATGAATTACAGTCATACACAGCTAATCTGCAGTAGCTACCCTCAGCCATTCATCCATAAATAACTCCGACTGATTAGTTTATTGTGTGTTTCCCCTCGCTAACATGTCAACTCTGACAGCAGCAGATGATGTTGACACGTTCAGGCAGAGGCATGTTTCCTCTGGACATGACATACTACAATATTACAAGAGGAGAAAAACCTGCTTTATTTGCCATAACATAATTCAGAATTGTGTTTTGTTGTCTTTGCCAAAAAATCTGTCTGCAAATAAGTTCTGCTGTAAGCTTACAGTAGCGAAGGCAGGGTAATTCATTTGTTCTTGATTGTTTTAGACTGCACAGTAACTTACATGAGGTGCTCCTGATCCACTCAGCTTCTCATGTGATCATCATGTCGCATTTTCCTGATCATGCTTTACAAAAGTCTTTGTAATGTTTGTTTTACGTGTCTGATGGAGTTGTCGTCACAGAGAGAGAAGCCTTGGACCGAGATCAGAGCTTTGATAAAACATTTATTTTTACTCCCACGGCTGCACGCTTTTGATCCCGCTAAGAGTTTTATGTAATAATACAGTTTACCTTTGATTCAACTTTAATATTGTCATCAGAGGGATTTTAAGTCCCTAAATCTGTGATTAAACACATTCACAATTCCCGAAGGTGACATTGCTTCTCTTTGAAATCATTCACGCCTCTGTGCGCCATTAAAGCACTTAATGGCCTATCCAAGCATTTAACCGGGAGAGGGACACGGAGGAGAATGGACCTGTTGTGCAGCTGACCCGGCATGGGAGAGAGAACAGACAGAAAGAAAGAAAGGAGACGGGAGAAGAAGTGAGAGGAGTGATGGCTGGTGAGAAGATCCACTGAGCGCTCTTTCTCTCAAATATGAGAATAGGGATTAGAAAGTGAATAGCGGTTACCTCCACGTTGACCTGCTAGCCGCTGTAATCGGGGACAGTGTGAGTGATGCCATGATTGGCCAAAAGGAAGAGGCCAGTGACAGTAATCCTTGGGAAAATGTGGACCACAATGACAGGTTGTGCTTAGAGACGACGGCAGCGGCTCCATCACTTTTCAGAGCAGAGGAGGAGAGTGAGAGCGACTTCCTCTTTGGGGACTTTGAAAAGAGGCCATGAGGTCCTGTCAGCCACTTTGGAATAGAAATAGGGAGAAGTAGAAAAGAAAAAACACCCACAAAAGACACTTTATTAGACTCCATGAAGAAATACCACAGTATAATATCATCTAAATGGGTTTAGGCCGTGCAGCTGCTAATTCCTCTGACCACCCGTGATTAACTAATTACTACTGTGATAAGCCGACCACCTGCCACTACTGTAGAGCTACACTTTTTCTTTTTCTTTTTTTTTTGCTCTGACCAGTCTTTGCAAAGCTTCAATTACAACCTTTCTTTGCATTAGGTTTAGATGGATGCCTCCAAAGTATAATCTGTTACATAATCCTGGATACTTGTGTAGAGGATAAATTGAAATCTTAATCATGTATAGTGTTTAATCTTAGTCTGAGTCAAAATAGAGTTTTGGCAAATCAATTCCTATCACCAATATGAACTTGAACATACTATATTATGTCATGTTTGAAGTACTTTTTGGTACTTTAGTAGCACTAAAACTGACTGGTAAACACTTTTCTATGCTATGTGTCAAACTACAAACTGCTCCTTGTAAGAGGTGGTGCAACCGATGGTGCAAAAAAGTTACATCCATACCAGTATGTCCATCAAATCAATAACTTTGACTGCCGTGTGGTACAAGGAGTTTTTTGTCACTTGTTTCTAAGTATTGTAACTGTAAACACAATTGATAACATGGATTTACGAGAGGCTTTAAAGCACCACTGAGCTTCAGAGCTTGGAGATAATGGTTAATATTCCCCCACATTTCATGCCGTCATTTGATCTGTTCTAAAAATAGAATAATAATGATAAACTTAATTTATATCACAATTTATACATGAAACACCACAAGGTGCTTAACATGCAAGCAGAGAACCACAGCTGTGACTATAAAACAAGGGTTAACGCTAAAAAATAGCACTTTACAGAATAAAGTGCAGTGGGCCTAAGGTAAAGCCCTGAGGGACACCACTTAGACTGTTTTATGGGAGGGATGGTCACATGTTGGATCAAGTTAAGTAAGAACCTGAGCCAGTAGTTAAAACTCTGCCAGAGACACCAACCCTGTGTCTGGGGCCTGTCCAGCAGAACATTATGATCTGCAGTATCCTGTTCTGCACAGAGAGCCGTCCACCATGGCTGATTGACAAGTGAAAAACACAGTGCAGAAAAAGAAAGAAAAAAAAAAACGTCTCACAGGCAGAGATCACTGCATGGCTTTAAAAGCAATCTTGACAGGCACATGAACTTTGTCACAAAATGTTTTGCCATAGCAGGGGTACTGTTGCATAACTGTACCTGTTTAAAGTATTAGAGTCCTTGTGGGGGGTCAAGTTATCAATTAACAAACCCGCACGGATACCCAGCCACCCACAGGCTCATTGGAAATCCCTCTATACCGCTGAACTCTGTCAGCGTTTCTGGTCCACTGGCTGCTCCGTCGTTCAGGGGCTTTGATAGGGAGATTATAAGGGAGCAGCTTTTATGCTTGATGTCCACCGGGGTACACAAAGAACACGGCTTTGTCCATTTTAAACTGACTAAAGAGGGACATTGTTCTCCTGTAATCCAGCCTCAAGATGCAAATCATAACTAAGTGCTGAGGAAGAGAGTGTTCTGTTTGCTCAAAAATCCCCCAGACACATCATTATCTTGCTGTCAAAGTTATTGTCTTGGATCCATCACATAACTTTTCACGTTGTAGCTACAGCTGGCAAGAAGTTTCTAGTCAAACTTTATCTCTGGGCCTGGAAGTCTGAGGCAGTTCAGCTGTAATCTTAGATCTCGAAGGGGATGAGACTGGGATGAGGAAGGGATGAGACCAGACCAGACGTCCAGATTGCTGCAATGAATGACAGAGTGAGAGAGGAACAAAGAAAAAGAGGAAGGGAGCTAGGGACAGACCAAGAGAGTGTGTTTTTTTTATGTGTATGTGTGTGTGTGTGTCCATGTTTTTCTGTGGTTGCTCAGCCATTTCCCTCTCTGTTATTATGGGCATTAGCCTACCACAGAAGCCACATATTGAAAGGAATGCCTCCTCAGTTTACAGTGGAGTTTTACAGAAGACAAACATTTGTTGCTTAATTGTTGTTTGGTGACATCATGATGTGGTCCAGAGATTTAGTCTGGGGAGGACGTCAAGTTTTTGTGCAGAATCAAAGAAGAAATTCATCAAATAAATCCCTGCCTTTTGATTTATCATGGCTGAGTTATCTCTAAGAGTTTTGTTGCCACCTCGATGACAACAAAACCACTCCTTTTTGATACATCAAATGTGGCTTTGGATAACGAAAGACAAAAGCAATTATACAGGATAATAAAAACCAGAGGGGACAAACGAATAAATAAAAAAGCACACAAACCAAACACTGAGCCGAGCAGATGGCTCAAGCTTTTATTTTGACAAGTTGCTTGTAAGCATGATGATTTTTCTTTGTTTTTTTAAACCAAAACAAGAAAACATGAAACATTTCAGAAGATGTAGTAGAACAATATTCATCAACTGTTAAACGGCCTCCAGTAAATGGCATGCAAAGTATTTCAGATTAAACCTCAACTTGACAATGTAACTGTCTTATATTTACAAACACTCCTGGCTGAGCTGGTCAAGAGTTCAGCCTCTCTGTGGGACACCACTTACTTCTCCAGGCGGTTGAGTAATGTTGAGCTTACTGAAGCCAGATAACTGAGAGAAAGCCCGGCTTAGTTTAACCTACAGGCCCTCGGCTCCAGTGGCTCCTACTGTATGAGGCGGTGCCCTCGCAGCACCTGATCACATTTCTTACATGCTTCAAGGATCCCAGGTGCTTGCTTACATAAGACGAGCCACTGACACGGCCCGTCCACCAAAACCCAGTTATGCCTGGAATGGTTTTTTTAATTAACTTGTACAGTCTGTCTTTATCTCGGTTTCTCTGCCTCCTTCTATCTGTCACTGTCTCAGATGTTACAGCAGGGCGCACCAAGGGTCATCTGTACATGAAAGACGCAAAGTTCATTTCTATACTGTGGAAACTGTTTGCTTTTTCTTTTTCTTTTTTCCAGAGTTCAGGGACCTGCTGTTTTCCTGTGAAAACCTCAGAGATGCCTCACCTGTAAGCCAATTATGGAAAGATGCTAAGGCGACGGTGGCACACCCAGGTAACCATAAACTTTAATGTTTATCGTGACTTTAGGGGATATATAAAATATATAAAAATAGCTGCAGTGGAACAGTCGGGGTGTGTTTTGATGGTTCAATATGCAAATCAGTGTTTTTATGAGGCGGTTTTGTATCTGAGAGTTTCCTCCAGGCATCTTTCACCTTCACCTCTTGTCTCACAGAGCTATTTCTGCACAAGCTCTCAGCTACACGTAGTAACATTAAGCTTGTTCACTGTGGTGGGTCACACAGAGGAGGGAAGCTGTGTTTTTGTGCAAGTTACTTTCCAATTTATACATTTCCATCCGATGGGGAGTCGTATTTATCAAAATACACCTTCAAAGCCTCGTTAAGTTTGACTTAACTACTGTCTCATGAGTTTTTCTGTTAAAAAAACAACACCAGTAGCCCCCTCACGACCAGCTGTGTGATTATTTTTCTACTTATGTCAGTGGCAGGTCACAACGCTGGGACTAAACATATGTTATCTCGTTTTTGTTTGATTTATTACATTAGAAGATTTTTGCTGTCATCTATTTTCCCCCGGCTGACAGGCTGAATTACATAATATACAAACCAGCGTAGGACCTGTGACCCCGCTCGTATGAAGAGTTGTTTGGCTTCCCCTGAATTGCGTCGATTCCAGTGGAAACCTCCGCACACATCAAAGAATGTCTTTGCCGAAAAAAAATGTAGATTGACTCTTCCAGGACGGGCCTCCGCTGGACAAAGGTGGGTTTTGTGTAATGAAAATGGTCCATAAAGGCCCATTGAGGAGCAGAGCTGGGGAATAAATGTGAGTTGATTGAAGAAGGCGTGTTGTGACGGGATGGAGGATGTGTTTGGAACAGGAGCTCAGCTGTGAGACGGCCGCATGAGAGTGTTTGTGTTCCCAGGAGACCTGCGACAGGAGACGCAGCTATGCCAAAAATCTGACTGTAAATATGCGCGTATGCTTACATTATGACTGCTCATTGAATATACATAGACTTAACAGATTGACTGATACAGACACAAAAATGTTGCAGTAATGAGTTTTATGTAAAATCATGTAGAAAGTTTCTGGTCCCTGGAACTTTTTCTGTCATAAAATCTGTAGTTTCCCTGTAAACAAATAGATTTACGTATCTAATTAAAGTGCGTTGTCTGTTGAATGCACTTCCTTCTTTGACATATTTCACAATGGACCACATGGATTTTCAAGCTATTTAGTTGTTGGTGCATTGCATTGTTCCAGGATCGCATGGTGGTGCAGTGGTTGGCACTGTCAGGTTCGATCCTGTGGTCATGGGTCTTGTCTGCATGGCATCTCTACAGCTGCTGTGTCATCCTCCCATAGTCCATTAAAGAGGAACTATGCAGGATTTGTAGCTTAACTATGCTACATTTTTAAATGACTTAAATTGTTACGAGGGGCAGTGGAGGCTCTCTGTCTTCCACCTAACGTCTCTTGGCTGCAAAAACTTTGCAAGATCGGGGCCGCCGCCCTGGTGTCCCAGCTCTCGTCTCTACGCAAATGCGCCCTGTGAGTCGTAATCTCTTGACAGATTAAATTACACAAATATACACGTCCTAACATTGTATATAATATGTTATTCACCGCTCTATTAATTGATTTCTCGCCGGCTTCATTGTAAAGAAATGCACATGGCCTGGAGGAGGGTTAGCAAAACAGTGGAAAAGCGACCAGACTTTCATAGTTCCTCTTTAACATGCAAATTAGATTCATTGTTGAATCACCTGTCACTTTTTGTTGTACTATAAGAAGCTTTATAATTTAAGATGAGTTGTTTTTACTTAAGTTTAATATTGGGCAGGGTGAACCAGTGAATGTGTAGTATAAAGGTAAACTCTGCAGGTTCGGCTGAGGCCCCGAGGAAGTGAATGTTTTTGGTTTTACAGCTATTTCAGTGTTTTTGTTTACTCTCACTATTCTCATCCACCTTGTCTCCAGCTGCAGCAGCTGTGATAAAAGCTCTGATAACACCAGGCAGCACACAGACCAGGATAACAACCAGAATATGGCCAGAAATGTGACTTTTCAGGGATTTCTTAAAAGGCAGGTCAATGGATGTATTAAATCAGGTGTCCTAATATTCACTCTAAAAACACATAAATTGCGCAGACAGGTGTGTACACACTTGCACAGGCTGAAATATGTTCTCTGCTGCCTGGAAGAGCCATATATCTGAGCTGCTTTCCAGCCTGGGGCTCAGTTCAGCACAGAGTGAACAGTTCAACGCCTCAGTAGGATCCTCCATTCACAAGAATCAGTAGCAGGAAATCAAGTGCTCTCCAACAGTTTTATTATCCATGTGAGGGAATCTGTCATCCTCCTCCTCCTTGTCCTACTCCTCCTCCTCCTCCTCTTGCTGCTGCTGCTGCTGCTGATGAGAAATAAGAGATGTTGAGGCGAGCGGCTGCTCTCCATCATCTCAAAAGGCTTCAGCCAAACTATACACACCAGAGGAGAAATCTGACCGAGGCCGACAACACCGGCAGGAAATTAATGACATTCCCAAAAGTAAGTGGCCGCCTCTGACTGGGATTGAAATTCAAACGGTTGGCCTGCTCCTTCACTCAGCTCTCGGATTAAAAATATTATTTTACATTTATTTCATAATTTAATTAAACGCTTTATGACATGCTCTAATAAAAAAGTGATAAATTCGGAATACATATTTGTACGTCTGCCCTAAAAATATATGTCCACGTGCCAGCAATGACACGGCAACTTTTGATATCACACAACCGCATGACCGGCGACATGCAACACGTCGACTGTGAAGTTCAATCATTCGTACATGTCATTCATTCGTCAAATTAGAGGTTTTAGATGGAGGAGAGACGAAGAATAAAACCACAACCATGGTCGAAGTGGAAGGAGCCGAGGCAAACAGAGAGCCGGCAGACGGAGCGTGACCTTCTGGTGGGAAGGGAAAACATCTGACAGGAGAAGCAACTCAGGATGAAGATGGATCACACCAGAAATAGCAAAGACATTTTTTTTCTGAAAGGGCCAAGACATGATCTGCTATACTCAAAAGAGTATTTGTCCTCATCTGCGCAACAGTTTAGTGTTACATATTTGCAATCGCTAAAGTTTCCCACTGAAACCTCAAACAGCTGGACGCATACCTTCTAATCACAACCAAGTCAGAGCGCGCATCAAGTGTTTTTAGCTGCGGTGTAGCGGCTTGGTCAAACACTCGGGTCCAGATTTCAAATTCCTCAATAAATCAATAGATTGCCATTATAGGTTTCACAGAGGATGAATCCTAACGATTCTGGTCTTCACCACCACCACTGCTTTTCCTGTGGTTCTGTCAGGAGGCTGGTATCGGTGGTTTTTGAACATGTTTTCAAACATTTTTTAATCTGTTTTTTTTATTATCGTGTTTTTCTCAGGATAAATCACCTTTTCCACTACATAGTCACGGTATGGTACGGTTCGGCATGGCTTGGTTTAGGTGCTTTTCCATTATAGCTGAGTTCTTATAGTTCCTCCACAGTGGGCGCGGGGTCGTCATATCACAGCGAAGCCGCCGCGTCGTCTCTCTCACAGCGTGGTTTTCCACAACTCGCATGAAAGAACAACAGTCCCAGTAGAGATCAGTGGTCGCTGTTGTCTGTGTGTTTTTAAAATTAGCGGGTTTGATTCTTATAATGATAATAATAAACTTTATTTGTAAAGCACCCAGAGGTGGGAGTAAGTCCCTATGTTGCAAGTCCAAGTAGAGTCTCAAGTCTTTGCTCTCAAGTCCCAAGTCAAGTCCAAGTCCTAAGATTTTTGTTTCGAGTCCCAAAAAAATCGATTATAATTAATGATACATAAAGATCATGACCACGCCTCAATTGTTAAGTTGTTTATATTTTACTGTTGTACAATTGGGCCGACAATCGTACTCAGTAGTCGAGTTGAGGGGGGATGGGGGGGGATGGCATCCCCCCTGAAATAAAAACGATCAAAATCATCCCCCCTGTAAAAATGCCATCCCCCCTCTCCATCCCCTTTTTACATTAAATGTTGGACATAACCATAATTATATTCAGGCTGTCGCCTGGCCTGGGCATTCCTGGCTCTAGCCCCGAACATTTCTTATATAGCCCAGGTCCAGGATGTTTTCTAGACGGAGTTAAACAGAAGCGCACAT